>NC_067406.1:135442841-136161841 GCF_009764475.1 Pristis pectinata
CTCGAACAATGCCCACTTCTTGTGAATGATTAACAAACCCACAGAAACAGAAAGTTCTTAACAACCAGATAATCTATTTTAGTGATGTTGATTGATTCTCTAGTAATAATCAAAATAGCACTATAGGAACTCTTATGCTCACCTCAGAGAGCAGATAATAGTGGCTATGTTTTTCAGCTAATGAAGTAATTTTGAAAAGAACTCTGGCATGACCTGAAAGTAATGTGAAAGATGCCATCGAAATATTTCTTTTTCTCTCTCTCTCCAAAACTGATGAACCTATCCAGTATTTCCAACACTTTTTGTTTTTACTTCAGATTTCTGGTTTTATGCCTCTTTCTTTTTATATGAAGTTTCTTGTCTTTTGTCCTGGCCTCTCCCTTCATTGATTGTTTTGTCCAGACAGTAATAGCTTTCTGCAAATTTGCAAGATCTCTGGTTCAATCCCTGACTTGCTAGGAGTAAAGATACAAGCATTGGCTTGAGCCTTGAATCCCAGTCACTAGCCAACGATCTCTATTGTAAATATGTGTCTGAGAATAACATTAACTTCTACTCTGCATGAAACCACGTAGATAAGTGACAAGATTCATTTTCACATTTCCTTACAACAGAGAAGGAGCCATTTCGGCCCATTGAGTCCATGCCGGCTCACAGAGCAATCCCACTCCCCACTAATTTTCCCTGTAATCTATTCTTCCTCATGTTCCCATCAAGTGCCCCCAACATTCTGGCACTCACCTACACACTAGGGGCAATTTACAGTGGCCACTTAACCCACCAACCTGCACATCTTTGGGATGTGGGAGGAGAACGGAGTACACGGAAGAAGCCTGAGCAGTCGCAGGGAGAATGTGCAAACTCCGCACAGACAGCACCCGAGGTCAGGATTGAACCTGGGTCTCTGGAACCGTGAGGCAGCAACTCTACCAGCCACACCACTGACCACCCAAAATTATATTTTAAAAAAAATTGAAATTATATAGCATTTTTCACAACCTCAGGACATCACAAAACATTTCACCGCTAACAAAGATATTAGGAAATCTCTGCTTATAGAGTCATACAGCGTGGGAACAGGTTATTTGGCTCACCACATCCAGGGGGCATCCATCCGTATTCATCCCATCTTTTGGATCAACAGTTCCCAACTATTTTGAATGAAAACCTCACTTATTCCCAATTGTAAAATGCACTCCCTACCTCCCCCCCCCCCCCCCCCCCCCACCCTTTAAACTCCTGGTCACTCACCAACCCTTTAAAAGTGTTGGGAATGACCCAGGTACTGCAAGCAGACTCACAAGTGAGGCCAGCTGGCATACTAAGTATATTTTTACCTTCTTTTTCTTTGCAAATTTTCTAAGTAAATTACCTCAAGATTATCAAAGTCTCATGGACCCTCTGTAATATTTGGCACTCCAGGAGGGTGGTGTACCCAGAGTTTGGAACCATCGTTTGGGATAATGACATAGGAACTTTGACAGCATCTGAATGAGTAGTCCACTGAACCGTCAGGTTAAATTCTGTGCTCCAGATCTCTGTAATGGGACTTGGATATCAAATCTTCTGTCACACTGATCCAAACCTGTACATATGGACAAGATGGGTGACTGGACAGGGCATCAAGAACCTCTTATGGGAAAAGGATGAACCAGTTAAAAACGGATAAAACAAATATGATCTGCATTTCTTTTCTGTTGTGTTAGCACTAATGTCTTGTTTTACACAGTCTTTCTTCACTGTCTTGTATAATTTATATTCTGTGTGTTGTCTGAATCTATGTGCCTGTGATGCTGCTGGAAGCAAGTTTTTCATTGTACCGGTACCTCACCGTACTTGTGCATATGACAATAAACTTGACTTGACTTGGACTTGAACTCCTGACACCTCATCCTCAAGGATATCGAGCGAATTAAGAATAAAGTTGTTGCAGCTCCAGTAATTGGATGCTGCCATTTTACAGAATAAAATGCAGCCTTGTCACGTCCCTTGAGTTAAGCTACCTATGCAATTCTGTTGCTATTTGTGTCGCTGGTTTCAGTGTTGAAACATTCCCTGAGCAGAATGCAGTCAGTGCCAAGATTCCAGTAGCTGTAATGAAGGTTAGTGGCCAGGGTAGAATACTGTAGCTATGGGAGAGTATCGTTCCTCTTTGTGATATTACGATATTCTAAATATCACTTCAGGCACTTCTCTTTTTGGAATCACACCACATGCTGTTGAAGCCCCCTGAATTATCTTTAGTAAATGCCAGTGGAGTGAGATGTACGGTGTCATACTCATGTCTGGCAGTTAGTACAAGTCAGCTGCTAGACTGGTTTTAAGCAGTAGGATGAATGTCAATGCTTTAATTGATCCCACCCTTCCTGACATCTGCTCTTCCAGTGCAACATTTAAAAACATAATTGATGACAGAATTTGTCTTCTTCAGTCATGAATAACTCCAACAGTGGTAGTACTTGTTCAACAAAACACCAGTAAAAATCCTTCAGTCTCTGTTGATGTATTCAGCCACTATAAGTTAAGAGTGCTTCCTGGAAAGTAGTTTAAAAATAAGTTAATGCGCCAACATAGCTCAGGTTCACTGCTGAAGCTTTTCATCCTTCTCCAGAATTAGAAGGTCAAGGGCTTTGAACTGTTAATACCAAAAGATGCAAAGCCAATGGAAGCAAGTGAGGCCAAAAGCAATGAGTGAGCAGGGCTTGGTTGGGACAGAGTGAGGAAGGTAAAATCAGTCAAAGGAGAACAGTAAACAACTAGTCTGTTCCTCAGCACTGACACTGGAGGCTAAAGAAATTTGGTTTGTCCCCTTTGACTCTCACCAACTTTTACAGATGCACCATAGAAAGCATCCTATCTGGATGTATCATGGCTTGGCACGGCAACTGCTCTACCCAAGACCGCAAGAAGCTGCAGAGAGTTGTGGACGCAGCCCAGCCCATCATGGACACCAGCCTCCCCTCCTTGGACTCTGTCTTTACCTCATGCTGTCTTGGTGAAGCAGCCAGCATCATCAAAGACCCCACCCACCCGGGACACTCTCTCTTCTCTCCTCTTCCATTGGGTAGAAGATACAGGAGCCTGAGGGCACGTACCACCAGACTTAAGGACAGCTTCTACCCCACTGTGATAAGACTACTGAACGGTTCCCTTATACAATGAGATGGACTATGACCTCACGATCTACCTTGTTGTGACCTTGCACCTTATTGCACTGCACTTTCTCTGTAGCTGTGACACTTTACTCTGTACTGTTATTGTTTTTACCTGTACTACATCAATGCACTCTGTACTAACTCAATATGACTGCACTGTAATTAATTGACCTGTACGATCGGTTTGTAAGACAAGCTTGTCACTGTACCTCGGTACAAGTGACAATAATAAACCAATACCAATACCAACACAATCCAACCACCAATCAGATTGTCTATGACTTATTTCTCACTTTATATTTTTCTGCATTTTCAGTGACTCCCTTTCACCACAAAAGACCAAATTAAATATGGGGTGATCAAATTAATGTCAAATTATCAGAGTAAAGTGACTGAGTGGGAGTGACCTTGAGAACAGTGAGGTGGATCAATCCACTATGTAGGTTTCTACAGGCACTCTCTGAACTTATTCACCACAAAGGTGTAACGTAAAGGTTCAACATCTTTTGTTCCAGATTCCAGCATCTGCGCTCTCTTTTGTCTCGGGTGGTCTGTTGCCTTCCTGGTGCCATGGTCTGGGATGTCTCAGAGCAGCTGCAGGATATTCTGAAGGGGAAGGGTTAACAGCCAGTGGCCGTGGTATATGTTGGCAGCAACATAAATGGTAGAAAAAGGGATGAGATGCAGCAACATGAATTTTGGGATTTAGGTAGCAGGTTAACAAACAGGATCTCATAAGCTTGTTATCTCTGGATTACTTCTGGTGCCATACAGGGATAGGAGAATAGGTCAGAGGTGTACGTGGTGGATAGCATGGTCAGGGTGGGCCAAAGGGTCTGTTTCTGTGTTGAATGACTCTAACATCTGACCTGCAATGGGGCATTGGGTAGAATGTAAAAACCCCCTGCCAGTTCATTAATGACTATAGCCCATCCCACTTCTCCAACCCCCAATATCCTGTCAAATGCAAATCACTGATTCAAGACCCCATTCACCAATCATAGGCAAAGTGATATTTGTGTCAAAATCTGACAATGAAAGGTGTACCCTGCCCTCATTTCTATATCATTTCTGAATTTAAAAGGTGGATTGCAGAATGCCACCCCGTCTGTTCCAGGACTGGTTAATGAGTAAAGTCCTGGTGAGCAGAATAAATCTCATAGCCCTACTTCAGAAACGAGAAGAAGAGTTCTTCCTGGCATCGAACCATTCACTCAACCAAAACTCAGCAGATTATCTTGTGGTTACTGTTTGTAGGATCTAGGTGTGCACAAATTGAATGCCACATGTTATTTAGCACCTTTATGTAATGTGTGGGTATCGTTTTATTGCAGCAGTCAATTTGTACACAACAATCGCCCACAAAGAACAACGTGATAAGGACCCAATGACTTTATATTCCCAGGTTCGAACATTCATCAGTTCTGGCTTGAAGATACAGCCAAGTAGTCCTGGTGGTGATGACTACAACCAGTATCAAAGCAAATTTATGTTTGCTTTTTATCATGCTAATGATATATCCAAGTGTTTATATTAAAAACAAAACACTGTAACCTTATTCAAAGCATTTTGGGTCACTAACCCAGTCATTAACCGTGGGTATGGACGAGTTGGGCAGAAAGGTCTGTTTCCAGACTCTACGTCCTACAACAACGACAGAGTTCAAAATTACCTTTATGGCTTCCGGAAACCATGACTAGCTCTCCGTGGAGATAAGGGTGATATGAAAATCCAGGAGCTGTCCACTCCCAGTGGGAAACAGAAGGATGAAACCACAGCCCAGAACCTGGATTTTACCCATAATTGCACACTATATGGCTGTTGAAATTTGTTTTAATATACAGTCATTGGCCCCTTAAAAATTGTGGAAATGGTGACATTTACCATTATGATTTCCCCATTTTGTTGCAATAAAATGCAATTTGCAAGATTTTGAATGACAGCTATCTACAAAGATCACATTTCACAAACAAAAAGGATCCAATTTCTAGACGTGTGCACCTGGTGATAAACACGACAGACTGAGAACTGAGCAGCACAGTGGTATGGTGTTAGAGCCCCAGCCTCATAGCTCCAGTGATCTGGGTTTAATCCACACCTCAGACGCTGTCTGTGTGGGGTTTGCACACTCTCCCTGTGAGCTTCCTCTGGGTGCTCCGGTTTGCTCTCAGATCCCAAGGTTATGCAGATTGGTGAATTAATTGGCCACAACAAATTGCACCTAATGTGTAGATGAATGACAGAATCCTGGGGAAATTGATGGGAATGTGAGGAGAATAAAATGGGATGACTGTAGGATTAATGTAAGTGAGTACTTGCTGCTCAGCACAGATTTGGTGACCAAAAGGGGCAATTTTCATGCTGGATGACTCTATGACTTTAAATCAAGTCTGTGAAGGAAAATGACAACTTCTTCAGTCAGGGTATATATGTATAAATATCAAGACAGATTTATGAATAATTCGTGGGACACACCTAGAGGATAATCTATTGAGGAGATTTTGCTTTGTAGTTTAAAACAGTCTCTGCAAAGTTTGCTAACATTACTGAGGTACACCCATGGGAATGCTGCTCCAGGGATGGGCTTGAGCCTAGACAAACCAGGAGCAAGCATATCACTGTGTGAGATGAATACTAAATATGACAGTAATGTTTGGAATGTCACTGGGATAGAATGAGCCTAATTGAGTTGATGAAAGGTTTTTTAATCTGGGTTCCAGGGGGAAGTAGAGTTGAATCTTTTCGAAAGATTACATGCCACTGAAGCAAATGATGTGTAAAAGTGAAACTACCCAGTCAGGAGCACATTTGACATTCCACTGAACTTATAATTAACATTGGCTTTAGTGCAAATAAAAGGGGGAAATAGATGTAAAACCAACAAATACTATGTTGTCTTTACTGAAACTCCTTTTGTCCTTCTGTTACCCTCTCCCTTCATAGGGTAATGTCTTAATTTTCCATTTTAATTAGTGACTAAACTTCCCTGTGGCATCGTAAGAGTTCAACTATTTCATATCAAATGATTTTAAGACACCTGGTGACTAGATAGGTTAGCAAGCTGACCACTGATTGGCTATACATTTACATCCAAGCTCTTCCTTTTATGGTGATGACCTCAAAATCTAGTCCATGATGTAAAACTGCACTTAATACAAGACTGTCACCAACTGGCCTGCCTTACTCATCTCAAAAATGTTCCATTCTCCCAAAGGACACTGTTCTAAAATGGTCCCCCCGATGATAAATTCTTTCCCTACTTAGCACCACATCTTGGTAACTTAAAAAAAAACATTGTTATAAAAGTACCTAAAAGATACAAGGGAATATGGTAACAGACATAAGTAGTCCTATAATCCCTTTGTTCTTATAGATTCACAATTGCCTTAACAGCAACCACTCTCCTTTAATCTTGCAAAACTAGGCAATTGTACCAACACCATCTCTGCACTGTAGCAATGCCTCTCTGTACCTCCTTGTCTTGACACTCCAGAGTTCCAAGAA
Source organism: Pristis pectinata (assembly GCF_009764475.1). NCBI lineage: Eukaryota > Metazoa > Chordata > Chondrichthyes > Rhinopristiformes > Pristidae > Pristis > Pristis pectinata. Next base: position 135,449,501 of record NC_067406.1, read on the forward strand.
ATTTTGCAAGGTTTTTGAAATTCATTCCTTGGCCTTTTGCTTTCTATTTATCATAACTGTTGCCTAAAATAGACTTAGGTTTTGGCTCATTACTATCAGGAAGCTGGCACAGTGTAGGAGGAACAGTTAGCTACCAGACGCAGACTTGGATCCAGAGCACTGGAACTAAACTGACAGGAGGAAACAGGCCAATACCTTCCTAATCTTAGTCAACAGGCAAGGGATCTAGCCTCAGGCCAAAGCCTTACTTCACTGGGTTAGTGGAACGTTCGGCTTTAAATAAGAATGGGACGTGTGCATTGGCTTGGAGTTGTGGGATATGTATGTGCCTCGCCATAGTGTCCTGAAGAAGAGCAGCATGGTCACTCCACCTCCCCTCTCCTCTTCCCTGTTGAGGGCCAAGGAAATGTGCAAGCAGAGGTTAGTACTATCCCAGAAGGAAGATGGGAGAATTGGAATATGAATGGCTATATAAAGAGGAGAACTTGTTGCAGCATATGGGTGCCTTCACCTTGTCAGAGACTGAGACATGAGAGGCAAGAATGAAGATACAAAATAGGAGGAAGAAGATTAACACTTTATATATATTTTGAATATCTTTATTCCACATTTTGTTTTCGACTGGTTTCGAGAGGTTGAGCAGGTTGGGACTTTTTTTCACTGGAGCATAGGAGAATGAGGGGTGATCTTATAGAGGTGTATAAAAACATGAGGAGCATAGATAGGGTGAATGCACACAGTCTTTTCCCCAGGGTCGGGGAATCAAGAACCAGAAAGCATAGGTTTAACGTGAGAAGGGAGAGATTTTATAGGAACCTGAGGGACAACTTTTTCACCCAGAGGGTGGTCAGTATGTGGAATGAGCTGCCAGAGGAAGTAGTTGAGGCAGGTACATTAACAACATTTAAAAGGTACTTAGACAGGTACATGGATAGGAAAGGTTTAGAGGGATATGGACCAAACACGGGCAAATGGGACTAGCTTAGATGGGAATCTTGGTTGGCATGGACCAGTTGGGCCGAAGGGCCTGTTTCCATGCTGTATGACTCTGTAACTCTACCACAGGAATTTCATACTGTCTAATGAGACAATCAGACTGATATAAAGACCTCTTGAGAGGTGATTCTGCAATTGGAATAGACCATCACCAAATTTACTCCAGCTTTATAATGAAAATGTTAACATTGTTCCCATTTTAAAGAGCCATGCCCATGTAAAGAATTTTCTTTTAAGAAGTATTAGGAACCTGCAAACAGATGTCCACACAATAGTATTTTGTTGCTTGTAAGCACTTTGAGATGTTCCAAAAATGTTAAAAATGCTTTATAAAAGGACCTTCCATTTGTCTTATATGTACCTCTAATTACAACCAACTGAACTATAATACAGACACAAGAGACTGCAGATGCTGGAATCTGGAGCAACACACAATCTGATGGAGGAACTCAATGGTTCGAGCAGCATCTGTGGGGGGATAGGAATTGTCAACGTTTCAGGTCAAAACTCTGCATCGGGAGATCCACCAACAGATAGTTTGTTGAACTATAATGCAAGTTAGAAAGTTCATCTTTTCAAAATTACAACCTGCTAAATATAGGACCTGTAATAGAATGGAAAAAATGTAGAATTCACTATGTTATTTAAGATGTCTTTATTAGTCACATGTACATCGAAGCACATAGTGAAATGCATCTTTTGCGTAGAGAGTTCTGGGGACAGCCTGCAAGTTTCACCTTGCTTCTGGCACCAACATAGCATGCCCACAATTTCCTAACCCGTATGTCTTTGGAGTGTGGGAGGAAACCAGAGCATCAGGAGGAAACCCACGCAAACACGGGGAGAATGTATAAACTCCTTACAGACAGTGACTGGAATTGAACCCGGGTCGCTGGCACTGTAAACGTTACACTAAGCACTACACTAATGTGCCTGCCACTATGCTACCTGCTACCGTGTATTTATAGTTTTAATGTGTGAGTAAAGTACTTTAATGTAGAAAAAGGAATTAATTCATGTGCTTGAACTTTGGAAAATTTCCCAATATTCCCTGCCTTGCCCATCACCGTGCTTTGTTTCATAGTTTCCAGGTCACTGATGGAACAGTGTCCTTAACCCCCAGGTCAATAAGGTATCATCCATCATCATGGCAGTACAGTACTGTAATAGTTTGGGTACTTACTGAAAACATCTCCTCTTTGGCGTGGGACCTCATTAGGGATCCTGTTGTCCACAGGCGGGGCTAAGGTTGTGGTTGCAGCTGAGGTTCTGGTTGTTGTTGCAATTGTTGTTGTTGTTGCCGCTGTTGTGATTAGGGTTGGGTTTGTGGTCAGGGCGGGACTTTCTGTTTTGACCTCTGGGTTCTTACTAATGATTGGCGGGGTCATTGTGGTTGTTTTCCTTCTACTCATTGCAGGGGTGGTGTTGTCCACATAAATACCATTCACAGTTCCATTGTTTCTGCCTCTGGGTGGAACTGTAAACACGGGGAAGTTTTTGTCAACTGAAAAACAAAGTGTCGGTGCCATTGATTAGTGACTGCTTTGCAAACATTTAAGTAAATCACACTGTTCATTGATTACAGTGGTACAAAGACACAGCCAGCCAACATACTATTTGTTGGTAGCTTTGCACCCACTCAGGACGATCTTGGCTCTGAGGCAATGAACACAGATATGGAAGGGAGTCAGTTTGGTTTGGTCTTACACACCAAGCACACACTCAAGACATTCCCAAAGGCCTTAGACAGCTGACAAGTGTGACCTTTGGACTAAGAAACAATGTAGAGAGAAAAAGGGAGAAAGTTAGTTTTAAATGGCTTATCCAGTTTATTATTAGTTGTGCTTTACTTATATTAGTCATATTTTGTTATAAAACGGAAGGCCATTCAGCCCATGGTGACTATAATTAATCCCTCTAGTCCCATTCCCCACTTATTTTAGTCTATTCAGTCTCAAATGCCCATCAAGTGCCCATTATTTTCCAACCACCTACCTACACCAGGGGCAATTTTGGCAGTCAATTAACCTACCAACCAGCACATTTGTGGGATGTGGATAAACCAGAGCATCCAGGGGAAACCCACATGGTCACAAGGAGAACATGCAAACTGCACACGGACATCACCCTGGGTCAGGATCGAACATGGTTCACTGAAGCTGTGTAGTAGCAACAAGAACTGCTGCACCACTATGTCACGGGAAATTTCAACTGCTAAGTCATCATCCATTATGTTAAACACAAAAAGAGGACAAGGTTGAGTTGTCTTCAGGTGCTGGGTTGAGCCACTATGGGTATTCTTGCCAAGGTGCTGAGATACAATTGAGTTCCCATTTTATTCTGTTTCTAATCATAAACTGTCATGATAAATTCCAATGTCAACACTCAGAATGAAAATTGCCTATGTAAACTTACCACATTACAATTACATTCTCTGCTGAGGGGAGGACGTAACTGCAGTGTGACCAGTTAACATAAACAATTCCTGGCGTGAAATCTGACATACAAATTTGTTATGGAAAAAGTTTACAAGAAGTGTATACAAGCATTAGATTTTTTTTTAAAATGTAGATAATTATTTCTAAAATCTTCATAAGAATCCAAAGTTTAAAGAAATGTGAATATTTTGACAGCAAAAAATAATATTACAATGTTTCATGTGTCCTAAAGATTTTATAATCTAGCAAGGTTACAACATTGCACTTTGTTTCGAACATGCAAAGGCAGTTTTTTGCTTTCAGACACGGAAATGTCAGGCTGACTTCAGACTGTAAGGTGACCTAGGTTCAGCTAAACGTTATTGCGAATATTTCAGTCATCTTAGGAAAGGAACTCACTAACGTGAGAACATGTCGTCCCTTTCAAATTTGATGTTGGATTCATAGAATCAATAAGGGGCTGAAGGAGGCCATTCAGCTCATTATGCTTTGAAAGGCCAATCCTAGTACTGCTACCCCATTCTCTCTCCATGCAAGCGCTTAACAAGAAAGGCCTATTTGGGATGTAACAACTATTCTAGGAGATGAGGTGGGTACTCGGGTGCTTTGCTTGAGCTGACATACATACCTGTGCAGCTGTAACCATTGCCCCTGTAGCCTTTCATACACTTGCATTTATAAAAGCCTGGTATATTTTGACAGGTAGCAAAGGCACTGCATTTATGTGTCCTCCTTGTACACTCGTCAACATCTAGGACAGAGGAGAACAAATTGGTCAATGTAGCTTCCCATTCTTATCATGGCTACAAGTTTGCCAATCACATCAAAGGGACAGAACCAATGTCTATTCTCCATGTGAGCCTCCCCCCAATCTATTTCCTCCAACCCCATCAACTTATCCTTCTATTCCTTCCTCCTTGATGCACGTATCAAGTTTTGCATCATGCTATCCGCTTTAAGCACTTCTTATAATAAAATAAGCTGCTGAATTTTTTATTTGAATTTTTTATATGATTACTCTTCAGAGATGAGCAAAACTGAGAAATGGGATGGAAAAGTGAGATTTGAGAAGAATCTCATCACACAAGTACAAAGTGATGCATTTTAGGAAGTTAAAGCAGGGCAGGACACACACAGTGAACAGCAGGGCCCTGGGCAGTGTTGTGGAACAGAGAGACCTAGGGGTACAAGTACATTTTTCCCTGCAAGTAGCAACATAGATAGATGGGGTGGAGAAGAAGGCATATAGCTTGCTTGCCTTCATCGGTCGGGGCATTGAGTACAGGAGTTGGGATGTCATACTACAGCAGTTCAAGACATTGGTGAGACCACATTTGGGATATTGTGTGCAGTTTTGGTCGCCCAACTAAAGGAAAGATGTGAATAAGCTAGAGAGGGTGTAGAAAAGTTTTACAAGTATGTTTCTGGCTTGAGTTGTACGAAGAGATTGGATAGGCTGGGACTATTTTCCCTGCAGCAAAAAAGGCTTAGCAGTAGTCTTCTAAAAATCATGAGGGGCATAGATAAGGTCACAGTCTTTCTCCCAGGAGAGAGGAGTCTAAAACTAGAGTGCACAGGTTTAAGGTAAGAAGGGAAGGATTTAAAGGGCAAGTTTTTCACACAGAGGGTGGTGGTTATTTGGAATGAGCTGCCAGAGGAAATGGTAAAGGCGTTTAAAAGACATTTGGACAGGTACATGGCTAGGAAAAGTGTAGAGGGACAAGGGCCAAATGCAGGCAAATGGGACTAGCTCAGGCACCTTGGTCAGTCTGGATGTGTTTGGGCTGAAGGGCCTGTTTCCATGACTCGAAGTACAAAAAGTGTCCCCTCCACCCTGACTTCTACCATGGGGTAGGAGTGTTAGCTGAGGCCAATCACTTAGTCCCTTCACACTCACCAGCAGCAGTCAGAGTGGGAACATGACAGTGAATTAAAATGGTGAGCAGCTGGAAGAGCAGAATCGTGCTTGGGGACTGAATGGAGATGATCAACCGCACTACCTGCGTTTGGTCTCCACACTGTAGAAAAGACCCGTCTCACACTAAGCTGAAAGATGTACAAATAGTTGTTTCATCTGCAAGAAGCTTCAGTTGCAGTTTTAGCGTCCCAGGAATTCACAATTATGTGTTAAGTATGAACGGGGGAGCAATGAGGGGTGTAATATTATAAAACAAGAAAAAACTCAATATGCTTGATTGTCTTGATAGAGGTGATCCCACAATCTGGAGGGAGGGAAGATATTGTGAATGGACAGTTAAAGTTCCCATCAGGGACACCCCAATGCCCAAGAAGTAAGTAACTATTATGGCCATTGTTGGACCACTATTATGGCCATTGTTGTTTGTCTTTACCACTCACCTAGACACCGATACTTCCCATCGTAGTATCGGAGATCAAAGCCATCATAGCACTTGCAGAAGTAACTTCCAAAAGTATTAATGCATTTCCGGAATCGAGGGCACACAGCTCTGCCAGAAGCACACTCGTCGACATCTAGAAGGAAGTTACAGGAGGTGGTCAAATCAGTTCAACAGCAACTTCTATTTACAGTGCATAATAAAGCACAGACATCCCAAACTATTTCACACAGTAACGTCTCTAAATAAACTGATGTTGAAATACATTAAGCAGCAAATAGAGCATCGACCAAAGGCCTGGCCAAGGGAGAAAATTTTCGGGAGTGTCTTGAAGGGGGAAAGAGAAGGGGAGCAAGTTGGATGGTTTAGGGGCTTGACTGCTGAGGGCAGGGTCACCAGTGGTGGAGTGAGTAAATGCAGGAGAGAGCAAGAGACCAGGATCAGTGGGCAGCAGGTATCTGGGAAGTGAAAATTAAAACAACTGCAGATGCTGGAAGTATAAAATTAAAAAACAAAAAAATGCTGTAAATACCCAGCAGGTCAGGCTTCATCTGTGAGAAGAGAAACAGAGTCAATATTTCAGGTTGAAGACCCAAAAGAAATGTTAATATAGTCAGGTGTCAATCCTACCCCTTGCACGGAACACTCAGGAAAACAATGTGATTTGTGATGTGGAGTCAGGTCTGCATAAACTGGGCTCAGTGTGAGAGCATCAAGTTCTTCTCTCTCTGACATGGGCCACTACTCAGCATGAGGACATTATTTTTATCACCTCCATTGCTTTGGAAGTTGACAGTTAAAGAAGCCAATTCCACAGTTTTAGACAAATAGAAGCAATTCTGCACATTTCTAACAAGGTAAGAGCTGATTTCAAATTAGACCTAAAAAGCCCAACCCCAAGAAGTGAGGAAAAAAGATAAACAGATTCCCCACTCCAGAGTATTACCGAGTTCAGGACAGAGGTGTCTGGTTGTTATGCACCAACATCAGTTAGGCGGCTCCCATCATCAGGAATAACATCCTACTCAACAAGACATTTTGACCAAGAGGCTACAACCTGAACAGTTAACCCTGTTTCTCTTCCCACGGATGCTGCCTGACATGCTGAGTGTTTCTAGTCTTTTTTACTTTTGCCTCAGGTTTCCAGAATCTGTGGTTCTTTTAATTTTCATGCAATTTCTACTGGTGAGTAAGCTCTGGAAATATAAAGGTGTCTGTGTACTAATGCGGTAATGGAGGCAAGCAGCTTGGGCCAAGCCAACATGGAATTAGGAGCCCACCTTTGGGTAAATGATGCACTCTACCAAATGAAGGAACAGGGAAGGTCATTCAGGCCTTCTATAATTTTATCACATCATGGCTGATCTCCAGCAACAAACAATCTGCTGGAGGAACTCAGTGGGTTGAGCAGTATCTGTTGGGGGGTGGGGGGGGGGGGGGGGGGGGGGGGGGAGAGTGATTGTCAACATTTCAGTTTGAAACCATTCATTAATCCTGATAAGAGGGTTTCGACCAGAAACATCATCAATTCCTCTCCCCCCACAGATGCTGCTCGACCCACTGAGATCCTCCAGCAGATTGTTTGTTGCTCCAGATTCCAGCATCTGCAGTCTCTTGTGTCTCCGTGGCTGAGCTCTACTTCAATTTACATTTAATCAAGTTCTACTGCTGCCTCCTGATCCTTCAACCAGAACAGAGTCTGGAAAGTCTGCCCCTTATGAAGAGGACCTGACATACTCACCTACGCAGGTCCTGTGGTCTGGAGCAAGCTGCAGCCCAGGAGATGGACAGCGGCAGCGGATCTCTCCTTTCACCTCATCGCAGCCGTACTGGCAGTTTGCCATAGCGCATGACCGCGTATCTGTCAAAGCATACGAACAAGTAAGCTCACACAACAGTGCAAGTCAGCCATTATCTTCACCAAACCCACCAATCATACAGGCAGCTAATATTGGCAATGTGGGCCCTGCTCCGTTAACCTTGAACAGACAGAATGGTTAATGATTCAGGTGGATCACCTCACTTTAATATACATCCCACTCCTATTCTGACCTCTCTCAGTCTCCTACCAACAAGAGAAAGGTCACCTCCTTCCCTTTATTCCATGGTCTACTGTCCTCTCCTACCAGATTCCTCCTCCTTCAGCCCTTTGCCTCTTCCACCTTTCAGCTTCTTACATCACTCCCTTTCATCGCCCCCTCCCCCACCCACCTACCTTCCTCCCCTCACCTGGACTCACCTATCACCTGCCAGCTTGTGCTCCTCCCTCTCCCCCTACCTTTTTATTCAGGCTTCTGCCCCCTTCCTTTCCAGTCCTGATGGTGGGTCTGTTTATTTCCGTCCATAGATGCTGCCTGACCTGCTGTGTTCCTCCAGCATTTTGTGTGTGTTGCTCCTCTACCAGCCTACCCTGGTGCGCCACACAACCCTCCAACAATGAAAGGGCATGATAAGACCCTGGAAAATATCGATCACTTCTCGTACCTCAAGAGCCACCTCTCAGTGAAGGCAGACAGCCATGATGCAATTCACCAAATTTCAAAACACTACCATGGCCCTCAGATGATTTAGGAAAAGGATGTTTGAAGATCAAGACTTTAGACCTGGTACGCAACTCATGGTCTCTCAGGTAACAGTGGTCCCTGCCCTCTGATCCACTTCAGAGACTTCTACTACCAAAATCTGCACTTCAAAGCACTAGAAAGATACCACCAATATTGACTCTGCAAAAACCTCCAAATTCACAATAAGGATAAACAAACCAACGTCAGACAGGCCAGCATTGAGACCCAAATTACATTCAGTTGGAAGGCTAAGTCATTCACGTGCCCAACATCACACCCCTGATACAGACATCCTAATCCAAATCTGCCATGGGAAGAGATTAACAGGCAGACAGAGGATAAGGTTCAAGGATGTACTCAAAACCTCCTTGAAAATAATGCAACACCTCTGGGAATCTCTGACCAATGAATGCTCAAAGCGGAGAAGGAGCATTTGGAATGGTATCGAGGACTTCAAGTCCATACACCTGAAGTTAGGAGAAACCCCACATAATTCACAGAAGAAGTGCACCACCTCACAAGCTACTTACCCACTCAACCACCTCCTACCCCAGCTGTGGAAAAGTCTACAATTCCCACCCTAACCTCGTCAGGTAACTCAGAGCCCAAAAAACCAGTGCGGGAACAAGTTATTCTTGATCCTGTGGAGCTGCCTTAGAGAAAGAATTATTGAGTCATACAGCACAGAAATGAACTCTCATTCCATCCCATCCCATCCATGCCAACCATCTTGTCCATCTGCACTAGTACCAATTTGCCCACAATATATCCGTAAACCTTCTATGCCTTGCCTATTCAAGTGCCTGTCTAAATGCCTCTTAAACATAATGTTTAAGGTTGTATCTGATTCCATCACCTCCTCTGGCAGTGAGTTCAAGGCTATGAGAGGTAGATAGTCAGTCGTTTTCCCGTGGTACAAGAGGGCATACATTTAGGGTGAGAGGAAGAAATTTTAAAGGGAGTCTGAGGGGAAAGTTTGTTACACAGAGCGGTTGATATGGGATAGCCCTGTCATAGGACATACAATAGACCAGCAAATGAGATGGTATTAGCATTTGCACTAGTTATTTGTGTGGCTCTGAGTGTGTGCATTATATTCCTTGCACATATTCCTTTCAGCACCAGATGAGAATATAAAGGTGTGAATGGAAACATCCATTGTATTAACATGCCACATTGCAGTTGGACTGACATTGAGCCCTCTCTCCTCACAAACCCCTAGCCCCCCCATTACATGTCACAGGTCTGTTGTTTGAGTTCTGTTCATACAGGGGGTAGGCTCATCATGGACCCAGTCACCACTTCATCAAAAAACAAAATACTATCTGTTGAGCTTGAAGCCATTAGACAAATCTCTGATACCTTCATGAAAATTTTGTGAGTGATGATTGCAAAGTTCCTACTGGATAAAGAATGGTATTGCAAGTACCAACAGTACTGACCCACTAGACATGCACAGCAGGTATCCACCACGCTGACCGATTCACTTCAGTTGCAGAAGGCATTAAGCAGAGAGATATAGAGTAGTACAGAATGGAAACAGGCCCTTCGGCCCAACTGGTCCATGCCGACCCCAGCATCCTCCCTGTCAGTCCCAGTTGCCCACCTTCAGCCCATAACCCTCCAATCCCCTCCCCTCCATGTGCCTTTCCAAATGCCTCTTAAATGTTGCAATTGTACCCACCTCGACCACTTCCTCTGGCAGCTCATTCTGGGTACTCACCACTCTCTGTCTCTTTTAAATCTCTCCCCTCTTATCTTGTATCTGTGACCTCTAGTTTTGTCTTAAATGAGGTAGCCTCCACTGCTTCCCTGGGCAGAGAATTCCACAGATTCACTACTCTCTAGGAAAAGCAGTTCCTCCTCATCTCCATCCTGGTAGGGCTGCTGCCTCACAGTTCCAGCACCTCCACGTTCTACCATGGGTTTTCCCCAGCTGTTCCCATTTCCTTTCACATCCCAAAGATATGAGGGCTGGTAAATTGATTGGCCACTCTAACTTGCTCCTAGTTTGCAGGCAAACGGTAGAACCTGGAAGTTACTGGGAATGTAGGGAGAATAAAATGGGATTAGTGTATGATTAATGTAAATGAGAGTTGATGGTCAGTGCAGACTCAATGGAGCAAAGGGCTTGTTTCCATGCTGTCTGACTCTATGACCCTTTTCCTTGGAGCAGACTCGATGGGCCGAATGGCCTACTTCTGCTCCCTTGTCTTGTGATTATTACTGGAGGTGCCTAAAGTAAGGCATGAGGTTTTATTTAGTCAAAAGCAAGTCACTCACTTGCGCATGATCCATCAGACATGAGCATGTAGCCATTCAGGCAGTAGCACTTGTAGCTGCCATATGTATTCATACATCGGTGCTTGCATGGGCGAGGCTTCATTCCACACTCGTTAAAATCTGTTCGGAAAAATAAGATCCACAATTAATGCTAACAGATCTCAATACTTTAGTGTACAAAGGTGAGTCTATGGAGTTCTGTAAGTTGTAAGAGTTAAAAGGTTATTATAAGTTCGAAGTGGTTAACCATTCTGATTCAATTAAAGGTGGAAGGACTCTGTGCAAGGAAGCAATGACTGGTAGCTGGGGTGGTCTGGTAAGGTAGCTCACTGGATCAATAGTACTTAAAGCATAATGGCTAAGTACATTGCAGCATTAGTGCTGGAGTGTTTGGAATGATCCAATAATAGTGCATTATCAGTTAGACTATGTAGTGGCATGTTGCTGCATGAGGTTATTATGGTTGTTTCATTGAATCATATAAGCTTACAGCCTATTCAGTTTAATTTTTCCCATGTTGACTTTTAATGAAAATTAGTCATCCTTATTCCTAGCAATCTGATCATAATCCCCATGGCTATCCAACTCCTTTTTAGAATTAAACAAGGAATGCTAGAAATAGAGAGAGAAAAAGTGTTAACTTTTCAGCTTGATACCCTTGATGACATGGCAGTACAGGCATTTCTGTTGGACATCCAAGCAGCGGACAGGAAAAGAAGTGAAGTTTCTGGATAGGAATATATGGACAGGATGCAGTAGAAATGCAACACTCAAGATACTAGAGGAACCCAGCGGGTCAGGCAGCATCTATGGAGGGAAATGGACCTGAAACGTCAACTGTCCATTTTCCCTCCATAGATGCTGCCTGACCCGCTGAGTTCCTCCAGCATCTTGTTCCAGTTTTCCAGCTCCTGCAGTCTCTTGTGTCTGCAGTATAAACGCTTCAGGTGGAGTGTTTTGCACTGTCACAGGTTACAAACTGTTCCCTAAATCTGCAGGTGAGGATGTGGATGAATGAGGGAATGGATAAAATGCCCATTCACCACCACACGCCTTGCTGGTCCTGTTTTCCTTGATATACATAAGCTTAATACTACCGTAGATAGTTTTAATTTGGGGATCCAGCACAAAGTAGTAAAAATAACAGTAGGGTTTAGTTGGCAGTGGTGAGCTCTCTGTCCACTGGCCAACAACCCAACCACATTACGGTGATCCCTGGTGTGATGAACCGATTTAGCACTGGCCAGGAATCAAAACAATTCTATCCTGGTTCGAGTGAGCTCACATTACCCATGTAAGTCTGTGGGTGCAATTTGCTATTGCGGGATTTGAACTAGTGACCTGATGGTTTCCAGCCAAGTGTTATAATCATCACACTTCCACCACATGTAACTACAAGGTGTTAACTTGGTCACTGGTCAGAATTTACTTCCTTTTCATTTACTTACTGAACATGAACATTGAAGTCAGTGACTTGTTTCATTTTATAGAGTAGAAAATTCTCCTGTTCACTCAGTGCCCCGTATACACAAAAGGAACGCAGAGTACGTGCAGACTAAACAAGTTCAATATTATGTTTACATTTTACTTTGTGTTAAATTGCAAATAGTGTTTTTCCTTCTTTGGTTACATTGAATAGGTCTGAATTAGCTCATTTAACTAATGGCTGCACATTTCACAAAGCCAATGATTAATCTCATTTAATCACAATTCATCAACTTTGTTATAAATACTTAAAAAGAGATCTGATCAGCAGTGAAAAAATTTGCATTAAACACAGCTTCATTCATTCCTGATCTAGATACTGCAATGTTAGTAAAATAAATAATGACTGAATTCCTTTTTCATTATAAAAAGTTGTGGTCATTAAGTTTTCTATTTCAAGTCCAATTTCCCCACCTCCCCAAACATCTCACCCCAAAGCTCTTCAGCAAAGTGCTTCACTTCCCACTCCTCTCGCAATACAGTCTGGTTACCCAACCCAAGCCCAATGCGGTCCAAATGTACACAATGGATTCGGGCAGGGTTGGGAGTCAAGGAAAATATAAAACCTCAGGCTCGGGTCAGGTTCAGACTGGTCCAGCTGGGTTCAAGTCGGGTTTCAATGAGTAGATCTCCAGCTCCAATTGCCAACTACAATTGGAATCATGGTTCACACTGCAGTGAGGTGCCATTCGGGCCATTGCATTCATGCTAGATCTTTTTTTATGTAGATCAACCCGCATAGAATCTTACTGCCCTACTCTCCAGAGCAAGGAATCCTCCTTTATTCCAAACATAATCCCCTTACTCTCAGCGATAATTCTGAACTGATGACCCTTAATCCTCAATTACAGTTTCATCAAGAAATTCAATGCATAATTCTGGTGTATATACACTGAACATAATTACAAATTAAATGTCCCTCACAGTAACTTAACATTCAAAACTACATCCACCTCTCTAACCTTAAAAAAGTTTTGTATAAACTAATTGCTTCCCTACTCTTTACCCTGTTTATGATGTCACGGATATGGAATGGGATGGGCACAGGCCCGGAAATGACACAGGGAGTGGAAAAGTTTCAGCACGTTATGTGACCATGAAGAAAAAAAATACCCAATAGTCTTCTACAGGGAAGAAAACAGTTAAAGAAATTCCCATTTCATCCAAGTTGGATTTGAACCTTAATAACAAAGGCAAAAAGCAAAACCTTATCTAGCCTTCCTGGAACATCCAGTTCCCTTATTGCTTCTTATGTTTTTAATAATAAATGTTAAAGACAAAAAAGCAGTATCTTACAATCCAACTGGTAGTGTTTTATTCAACTCTCATATATCATCAAACCTCACAATGAAGGTCTCTTTCTTGATGCTTGCTGGAAACTAGTTGCATCTTCTACTGAGGAAGGAAGTTAGGGACAAACAGCTTATTTCTCCAATGGGTGGGGTTTAAGTCCCTGACAGCTTTATACTCACATATCCAACCAGCTGGTTTGGCTTTCTGTTATGAATCTGATATCCGCCTTTAGATGACCTCATGGTCTACTGTACAGGACAGGCTGTAACAGAACTCTGGAGAGAATCCCTACTATTTAATTCCTAGCTTTATACACATCCAGGTCAAAAGGAAAAGTTATTGTTAGTTCTGTACATCCTGTAAATTGTCTAAGTATCTAAGTTTCCAAGTATTATGAGAAAAGATCTTAGTCCACTTTCAAATCCTGCTGGGAAGAAGATATTTAGGCTTCTCACCAACAACATGGCATTTAAGTTGATGCAGTGAAGGAAGAAGTTATAACATTTTTAATTTTAGTGATCCAGGGTGTATTAGTGCTAAAAAGAAAAAAAGAATTTTGCGAACATATGTCGTGCAATCGTAGTGATGCAGGGCCCTGATGCAGGGTTCCGACCTGAAACATTGACAATTCCTTTCCTCCCACAGATGCTGCTCAACCGTCTGAGTTCCTCCAGCTAATTGTTTGTTAGTGCAATCTTAAGATGTCCCAAGATGTTGACATTGAAGTGCTTTAGTCATTGTTGTAATTAATGCAGGAAATGGGCACAGGACATTGAAAGATTTAACCTGTAGATTCGGAACAATATAACTATTGTTCCCAGTTCTGACACAGAGTCCTAGACCTGAAATGTCTGGTGTTTCTCCATCCATAGATGCTGCCTGACCTGCTGAGTGTTTCCAGCATTCTCTGTTTTTGTTTCAGATCTTCAGCTTTTTTCCTTCCTGAACAATTTAAAACTGGTACGTCAATAAAAGCCATGGAACTCAAATATACAAGTTTATATACATCTTTTGAAGAATAGTATGACCACTGGCAGTATATTTACACTTTTGTTTCTGTAAGAGGCAGCGCAGTGGTAGAGAAGATACTGCTGCTGCCTCACAGCTCCAGTAACCATGGTTTAGTCCTGACCTCTGATGCTGTTTGTGCGGAGTTTGCACGATCTCCTTATGACCATATGGGTTTCTTCTTGGTACTCTGGTTTCCTTCCACATCTAACGACATCTAGGTTAATTGGTTCCAGTAAATTACCTATAATAGTTATCTGGAGATGAGTAGTAGGAAAATCAGGGGGGAGTTGATGATCATGGCTGAGAGAATTACATGAAAATAAGGGAGAGAATGGGGCTGCCCTGAGAGCTGGCATTAACTTGATGGCTCTTCATAAAATATGAAAATATGAATAAGAACATACTTACATCACCAGCATGTGTATTCAAGATATACAATAAGAACATATATGCTCCACTATATATGTGGCTATTGTTTAGTATATCTAAGATTTTTGCCTATATTGTATACACTCAGGCCTATTTTTATTATCAGACAGAACAAACTATTGCTAACTGTGTATGCAGTTTGACGATGGGAAAGTAATGGTCCATTCTGATGTGATCTGAACACTGGTTCTTTGCATCATTTCCAAGGTAACCAAGGTGATTTAAGAGGCATCTAATAAAAATAGATAAGACTATTGTTTTCATCTTGTTCTTACCTTGATTGCATGTCTTGCCTGTGTACCCTGGGTAGCACTTGCATTTATTTGGTCCCACACACTCTCCATGTTTGCATCCATGTTGGCACACAGCTGGCAGAAGCAGAACAAACAAGTTAATGCTTAAAACAGATCAAGCAGCAGCTTTGCTAGCCCAGCAAGCTCTTTGCTGTCAAGTTAGCCTTTCCCGATCAAGAAGGATTCTGTTTCAGTAAATTAAATTCGAAAGTCCAATCCAGCACACCACAATTCTAGCTTAACAAGACATCATTGGGAGTAGATTTCTCACTCATTTATCACTTTATTCACAAGGACATTGCCTTTGATAGGGAATGTTTGTCCATGAAAGATTATTCAAAACATACACATACATCAGAAATGACAATGAAACCACTGGATTCTCATTAAAAAAAATACATCTTGTGCTTTAAGGCCTTACCTAGTCTGGTCTATATTTAACTCCAGACTGATGCCAGTGTGGTTGAATTGATTCTCCTTTGAATTAACCTAGTGAGCCATTTGTTTTCAGGAAGGGAGCTCACCACTCTATTTCTAGAGCAATCAGGGACAAGCAATAAATGCTGGCCCTATCAGCAATATCCATGAATAAATAAGAACATAATAAAAGACTGTTTTCAAAATGACAAGCACCAGGATTGTTATTCATCCAAAATCAAACACACTCTTTCCATATTTGATTTGAACATGAAATATGTTCTGTCTGAGATATCACGTCTCTTCCCCTGAGATTTGTTTCACCCACCTTCGAAAGGAATGTGTTACAAAGGGCTGTTCACTTCAAAATGGGCATCTGCTTCCTGCTCAGTTGATAACACATGCACCTTTGAAGTGTTACAACAGCCAGCCACAGGTCCCACAGATGACAAGGGTCGAGTGTAGGGCTGCCAACTGCATCTGTAATATAAAACTCGGGATTCACCTCGAACTGGAAAAATGGTAAATTTGGGTTTGATGTTCCCGGTGATGGGACAATCTAGTACTTACAGTGTTAGAGCAATTTCCAGTATGGTAACTTTGCTCTGTCTTACCCTCAGAACATTGTTCCTTTTCTGCTTTGACTGACTTACCTTGATAGATAAGTTTCTGACAATGTCACCAGGGTGAAGAGTTCCTGCAAACGGTGCATGGTTGGGAGTGGTCCAGGACCACATGGAGCAAGAAAGGTTTGGTCCTTGATCAGTGCCAAAGTTAGCCAGCCTCAGCTGCAGCAGAGATGGCAATTGGCTCCAGTGCCCCTCACACTGGGTGAGCCTGGGGTCAGTACCGTGCAAAGTGAAACAGGCAGTTTTGCACTGTTGATCACTTTCCAATGATCTCCTACTGGGCAAGTTGACAACGCATTCCATGGCCAAATAACTTGCTAACACCAGCCACGTGGTACTGGTGAGGTGATGGTTGACTGAGATTCCTAGTGAAGCCAGAATGGGTGAGAGTCTCCATGGAGAATATGGGAATGGGAAAGTGAGGAGTACTAAGGGAATCAAGGGACAGATGAGGAAAGTGGAGTTGGGGTGGAAGATTAACCATGACCTAGTCGTTGCCAGTTGTGGGAGCTTGTGGTGCACAAGTTGATTCCTGCTGGGTTGGCTAAAATACTGCCTTTCAGAAAGTACTTTCTCCCCTTTGTTTGTCCCCTTCGACTCTCACCAACTTCTATCGATGCACCATAGAAAGCATCCTATCTGGATGTATCATGGCTTGGTACGGCAACTGCTCTGCCCAGGACCGCAAGAAACTTCAGAGAGTTGTGAACACAGCCCAGCGCGTCACGGACACCAGCCTCCCCTCCTTGGACTCTTGTCTTTACCCCTCGTTGCCTTGGTGGAGCAGCCAGCATAATCAAAAACCCCACCCACTCGGGTCATTCTCTCTTCTCTCATCTTCCATCGGGTAGAAGATTCAGGAGCCTGAGGGCACGTATCACCAGACTTAAGGACAGCTTCTACCCCACTGTGATAAGACTATTGAATGGTTCCCTTATACAATAAGATGGACTCTGACCTCACGAGCTACCTTGTTGTGACCTTGCACCTTATTGCACTGCACTTTCTCTGTAGCTGTGACACTTCACTCTGTACTGTTATTGTTTTTACCTGTACTACATCAATGCACTCTGTACTAATCCAATGTAACTGCACTGTGTAATGAATTGATCTGTACGATCCGTATGCAAGACAAGTTTTTCACTGTACCTTGGTACAAGTGACAATAATAAACCAATACCAATACTTCTTTAACTGCAGTATGCTTTGGGTCACCCTGAGGTTATGATAGACATTTCCAACTTCAGCGTCAGAAGGAATGGACAACCTCACAAACCACCCATCCCGATGCCCACCAGCTGCCCCATCTGTGGAAGAGTTTGCGGATCCCACATCAGCCACCTCAGAACCCACAAAAATGGAGGAGAGAAACGTCGTTCTTGATTTCAAGGGATTGCCTTTGAAGAAGGCGGCGGCAGAAATGCAGATCTTTAATTCTATAATCTTACTGAATGGTGGAGAAGACTTATTCTGGTCTTATTTCTTATATTTTATTTTCCAATGGCAGACCACAGAGGGGAAAGAACCGAAAGGAAATGTTTCCAATCGTAGAAATAAAAGATCAAAAGAGGCTCATTGATTATAGGATACCACGTAGAGACTAAGATCGGATATCAATCTTATACTTTATCTGGCAAAAGAAGCAGAGGGAGAGGAGGTGATTTTCTGATAAGAAATGCACTGCTGAAGGAGAGAAGGAAAGAAACTATATAGTAATGTTCAGAATTGGATTTGTAGCTGAAAAGGAAAACGTTTACAGAACCATGGGGAAAGAGCAGGGGAGTGAGACTAATCAGATAGCTCCTTCCAAGCGTCATCAAAGGGACAAATAACTTTCTTCTATGCTGTAAGATTCTGTGATTGTAAAAATTTTCCCGCAACAGAAGTTAATGAATGTCTATTAACTATTTGCTTCTCCCATGATATCAGTAATTTTCTTTGAAGTTACAGCCATCCTTTCCAATTATGTGTTCTACAGCAGAGAGGAAGTAAGTGAGCAATGTTTTCATCCATTTGTAGTGTTAATTCAAAAAAAAGTAGCCTTTTTTTTAATTGTTCCATCCAATAGCCAGCCAGAGGTAGAATTTATGAGCTGTGCACTCTGTAGTATTGTTAACTGTACTTCATTTATTAATGAAGGATCATTGACTTGAAACATTCACTCTGTTTCTCTCTCCACGGATGCTGCCTGACCTACAGAGTAGTTCCAGCGTTTTCTGTTTTGATTAACTGTATTTTTGTTAGTTTTAATTGTTCCTGTGGAGGAAGCTGATTGAAAGTTGGTGACTTTCATTGTGGATTGGATATAAAGGACACCCTTCCACCCATGGAAGGGAGAAAAGCCTATAAGAGATGTGGGTTTACATAGGGCTAAGATTGAGCAATGCAGTGTGAATACAAAGCAGGAACAGAGAAAGGAAACATAGACACTGGTAACTACAATGATGTGCCTCCACTTTAGTTCATCTCACTTTGCTTTGCCAAAGGGGAAAACTTTAAAGCCAAGTGGGAGGCAAGGAGGGCAGAAATTGGAGGGGGCAGCAAGCAGAGTGAGGTAGTGTTCAGAGTGGGACAGGGGGATGGGGGTGACAGGGGATAGCAAGAGCCAGGGTAGATAAACTATGAGCATTTTTAGAGAAATACTCAACATTGTAGTACCATGTTTCCTCAGAACGGGACCAACGAGAATCAAAAGTTTGGAATCCTTGAACAATTCTACAATTTGCTCTTTTGTAGTAGTGCAGTGTCTATCAGTGAGAGTGAAAGAACTCTAATAACAACCAGAACAACTTCAACTCAAAACATATTTAGTTTATTTTGATAAGATGGGGAAATAATTGCATTTTAGTTTGTGTTGGGAGCTGACTGTGTGATACCTGAGGCAACTGAATGGAATCTGCCAGAAGTGAGGGGCTGCCCCCAGAACACTCTATGCAAAAAGATGCATTTCACTGTGTGTTTCGATGTACATGTGACTAATAAAGATATATTATCTTGGTAGGCTTGCATTGTACTGCACTGGTACTAAACCATTAAAACATTTGTGTACAACTTACATGGCACACCTACATCTTAAACTTCTTCAGGAAGCAGAAGTGGCTTCATTGATACCACCTGGTCTCCGACTCTCATCAGTGTAGGTGAAAGTTTCCAATAGATGATTCAGACTAACAATGCAGCCCAGAAGAGACTTTGGCCTGGAGCCCTGTCTGTTCTTTGAGATGGATTGTAGTCTCTGGAAAAGCGCAGGGGATTCTCTCCAATGTGACGGCCACATTTATCACGGAAACAGATTATCTAGCTGGAGTTTGCTGCATACAGTTTGGCTACTGAATTTCCAACATTATAACCATGGCTGGATTTCAAAGGTATTCTCTGGCTGCAAAGTACTTGAGGACATCCTGGGCTGTGAAAGGCACTACATAAATGTCTCTCTCTTCTTTGGAAAATTGCTCTTACCAAGCTCATTATTAAATCAGAATTTTTGTCAAAGAATTGGGTAAGTCTCTCCGGCTCTGCTTCCCCCTCCTACCCATCACCACTCTCCAGAAATAAAACATCTTTTGCTGAAGGGGAAATCTTTAAATTTATTTTGCCAGAATTTGTGTGAAAAGGTTAATGGATGGATGTTGCCAGTCACACAATGTGGAAGGATCTCAGGACTTAGGTTTACATTGGATTGGCCTTGACTCTATTACCTCCATAATAAACTTCCAATCCATTTGACTATTGAAGAACAGTCACTTGTAGGTATACAAGAGGACTTTCAGAGTTGCTGGAAACCACACTTCAGTGAGTGTTAATGATTTCATAATAATGGAATAATATGGCAGGAGGCAAGTGCAAACACATGAAAAGAATCTGCCTAACAATCTACAAGAGAGAGAAACAAAAACTCTCCTTTATATAGAGCACTTTTAAGGTTGCAAAAATGTCCCCAAGGCACTTCACCAAGAGCAGTGCCCTGTTTCTCTTATTAGAATTGAGGGGTGGGGGGGGCATCAAAAGATGAGATTAAACAAATAGTTTACAAAAGGGTAAAACATCCTGATGTTATGAGTCTACTATGCAAATTATACTTGTCTTGAAAGTAATTGGTCTGATGAGCTTTTGCTGAAGCTCTTCTCAACCTCAACAGCATATAAAGTTAAAGAAAGAAAATATGTGCATTTGTATAACACATTTATTCCCACAGGCATCCCCAAATAGTTCAAAATCAATGAAATCCTTCTGAACTACAGTGTAGGAAAGGTAACTGCCAATTTGTACACAGCAAGGTCCTTTAGACAGGATCAGATAATCTGTTTCAATGATGTTGACAAGGGATGAGTGTTGGTCGAGATGCTGAATATCCTTAACATCTAGTACTGGGCTGTATGGTACAGTGGCACAGCTGCAGTGATATAGGTTTGATCTTAGCCTCAGGCAGTGTCTGTGTGGAGTTTGCACTTTCTCCCTGCGATCCCAGGGGTATCCCCCAGGTGCTCGTTTCCTCAGACATCCCAAAGACATGCTGGTAGGTTAATCGGACACTGTAAAATTACCCCTAGTGTGTAGGTGAGTGGTAGAATCCGGCAGGGGTTGATGGGAATGTGGGGAGAGTAAAATGGGATCAGTTTAGGATTACTGTGGACAGGAGAGACTGCAGCTGCTGGAATCTGGAGCAACAAACAAGCTGCTGGAGGAACTTAGCGGGTTGAGCGGCATCGGTGGGGGAAAGGAACTGTTGATGTTCTATTGACAATTCCTTTCCCTCCACAGATGCTACTTTACCTGCTGAGTTCCTCCAGTAGATTGTTGCTGTAGGATTACTGTAAATGGGCACTTAGCGATTGGTGTGGACTCAGTGGGCTGAAGGCCTGTTTCTGTTCTGTATGACACTGCAACTCCACAAGTACCATGGGATTTGTTACAGGAAGATGGCACCTCTAACAGTGACCCCCAATCATGGACATGGGATGTGTAGTAATAATAATTAACACACATCCTTGTCCTCTTGTATCAGAGGACATGCAAGTTCATCAATGAACTCAGACTGGAATTCCGAATTACTTCTGGTCCTTCACCACTGGAAAACCCATTTGTGTGGGGTTCATTGATTTTTACCTGGAGTTCTGGTAGGTGCACCTCAGTACCATTGAATTGGGGACAGTGTTTCTAGCCTTTGATTGCTATCCAATCACACGGGCTGGAAGTGATCATAAATGGACAAGGGCAGCCAAGACGGGGGAACAACTCTTCCTGCAGTTGAATGTTTGTTAATATTTATGATCCAGGTAAACAGCTATGAAACACCACACTACCTTTCCCTGTGAAAATGAATTCCCAAAAGGGTAAGATTCAATGGTAAAACTAGGTTAAGAAATCAGATAATTATGTTTCCACCAGAACACCCTTCGTTTATAGCTCCCAAGGATGGATTTATCAGAGATTGGGAGGGGTTGGTTGGGAGAATTGGACAGCGTTTTAATTCATCACTTTGAAAGCTATCTATTATACAGAGGATTTACTTCATGGTGGTCTGGTCTAATGTTTATTCAGTATCTTGTGCCTGAATTACCGAAATTGAACAAATAGACCTCAAACTAATGACAGGTTTTCATTTACAAATTGGAACATTCTCACAGCAGTTTCTCTTGGATTATTCTCACATTTGGTTTGTGTGCATTGCATATGTTAAGCAGGTACCTCACCATGAATGGTGAAGTGTCTCCTGAAGCACCCATTCAAGTGACTGAATACAGATATCCCTTTACTATTAAAGGCTCATTTGGGAAACTAAGTCATTTTTTCCACTCTCCTGGGAACATTTGAAGAGATAGTGGAAAGGAAGTTTTACTCTGCATCTAACCTGTTTTTACTCCTGATCTCTATTTTGTGTGGTTTTGTTTCCTTTTTAAAATAACTCGACAATGTTAACAACACCACATGAATTCAAACAAATGCTTGCTGTTAATCCTTTCTTATTCATGCCCCACTAAATCTTTGCACTTGTCTACGAAAGGAAGGAGCTAGATCCCCGAAGAAAATTAGTTCCCATGTCCCCCACTCCTAACACATGAATGAAAAAGGAAATTATTGAGAAACTTTTCATTTCCTTGTGATTTGACCAAGCTGAATAGATGAAGATGGTAGGCAATGCTCTCCACTTCTCTCCATATGTACACCAGTAACTTGCCCTGACAGAAATTATTAGAACTCTCACAGGCTAAAGATACCCTGACCTTTTAATGCATGGTTCTGACTATGTACAAATCCCCAGCACTCATAGGCATATATCATAGTCATCCATAGAACATAGAAAACCTACAGAACAATTCAGGCCCTTCAGCCCACAAAGCTGTGCCCAACATGTCCCTACCCTAGAAATTACTAGGCTTACCCATAGCCCTCTATTTTTCTCAGCTCCATGTACCTATCTAACAGTCTCTTGAAAGACCCTATCGTATCCGCCTCCACCACCATTTCCGGCAGCTCATTCCACGCACTCACCACTCTCTGAATAAAAAACTTACCCCTGACATCTCCTCTATATCTACTCCCCAGCACCTTAAACCTATGTCCTCTTGTGGCCACCAATTCAGCCCTGGGGAAAAGCCTCTGACTATCTACCCTATCAATACCTCTCATCATCTTATACACCTCTATCAGGTCCCCCCTCATCCTCTGTCTCTCCAAGGAGTTCCCTCAACCTGCTTTTATAAGGCATGCTCCACATTCCAGGCAGCATCCTTGTAAATCTCCTCTGCACCCTCTCTATGGCTTCCACCTTTCCTGTAGTGAGGTGACCAGAACTGAGCACAATACTCCAAGTGGGGTCTGACCAGGGACCCTATATAGCTGCAACAATACCTCTCAGCTCCTAAATTCAATTCCCCAGTTGATGAAGGATAATACACCATATGCCTTCTTAACCACAGTCAACCTGCGCAGCAGCTTTGAGTGTCCTGTGGACTCGGACCCCAAGATCCTGCTGATCCTCCACACTGCCAAGAGTCCTACAATTAAGACTATATTCCGCCAACATATTTGACCTACCAAAATGAACCACTTCACACATCTGGGTTGAACTGCATCTACCACTTCTCAGCCCAACTTTGCATCCTATCTCTGTCCCTCTGTAACCTCTGACAGCCCTCCAAACTATCCACAACACCCCCAACCTCCGTGTCATCCGCAAACTTACTCACCCACCCCTCCACTTCTTCATCCAGGTCGTTTATAAATCACAAAGAGCAAAGGTCCCAGTACAGATCCCTGAGGTACACTACTGGTCACTGACCTCCACTCAGAATACAACCCTTCAACTACAGTTCTTCCAATATCACATATCAGTGGAGATAAATGGTGAGTAATTAAGTGACTGCATATTATTGTTCAACTGAATTGTTCATAATTTTTTGCAGTAAAATGTATTTTTTAAGATTTTATCAAGACAGTTTTCATTTCCCCCGTCCCAGTTACCGTAACATTGCATCTTGAATCCCAGTAGCTTTCAGGGGGCAACAGCTGGGGCCAGGGATTAAGAGCGGTGTTGACAGAACAGCTACAAAGAACATCCCACTGTTGAGATGCCAGCATTCATATTAAATCATCACTGTTGTAATAAATGGTCATCTCTTAAAAACAAGGACCTTTACAACTCCTTTATGACAGCTTGCCTTTATGAATATTACCAAGGGAGAGAGCATGGGTGGTGCTGCTTTTTCTAGGATTGCAGAACAAACATTAACACAACATAAGCAATACAATGTTGCTGGAATTTACTGCCCACCATTATCTTTCAGGAAATCTCCACATCTCTAGGTCAAAAAGAAAGCATCTTACATTGAATGTCAGGATATAAAAAAAGAATACTTTAGCCCCAGTAAAGTTATGATGTATTTTGTAGGAAACACAGTAGACAATTTGTGTACAACAAGGTCCCACAAACAGTGAACTAGACTATTTGATTTGATAAGGTTAGTTGAGGGTTAAATGTTGGCCAGAATGCCTTGCTCTTCTTTGAAAGTGTTCTGAGGAATCTTTTATGTCCACCTAAGAAAGTAGACAGGGCCTCAGTGTAACAGCCAGAAGTTAGCATCCCCAGCAGTGCAGCACTCCTCAACACTATTAAGCAGCGTCAAGCTAGATTATGTTCTCAAGTCTCAGGAGTGGGACATGAATCCACAATCCTCTGACTCAGAGGTGGGAGAACTATTGCTGAGCCAAAGCCGACAACTGTCATTGAGATTACTCTGTGCTTCACATACCCTGTCTTTAAGCCACAAATTAACAAGATTATTGTAAGAAATATGTTAAGCTAACCTTTCAGAGGGTACGTTACTTGACATATTCTCTGCAATAACGGGATGAAAGCTGGAAAACAAATATCCAGAGAATTCCAGAGCCTTTTTAAGGAGGTTGGACTTGAGTTTGTCAATAAGCCACATTCTGGTTCACACAGACACACAAATACACACACACTCGCCCAGACACACATATATAATGTACCACTATTAAAAGTTCTCTAAAACACATAACATGGGTCACAAATTTTTTGGTGCTGGTCAAGACCACACTATTTACTCAGTAGCAATTGTTGACATTAATGAGTGAGAGATACAAGGGTGAGAAATATAAATGTTTCTCTCCATTTATGTTGCCTTCTTAATCTGGTTACAAGGGCAGGTCAATTAGCATTTGCCAAGACTGCAGCTTCATCTCTGGTGATCAGTGACAATCGTCCAATCCAAAGCAGGTCTGTTAGAATAAGTACGTACTGCAAACAGTATCAGCATTATTCATCCTGTGGCTGCAGCAGTCATGCCATTTACTGACACATGCTCTTACAGGCATTGTTATTTGATAGCACCTGATGATTCTGTATCTTGTAAAATATCAAAAGAATCTTTTGGAACAACCCACTGCAATAATTTATCATAAATTTTTTGTTTATTGGGCTATAAAAGGAAGAATTTGGTTTTTTCAATTAATTAAGGATACCCAACCTTGAAATCAGTAGCAAAAGAAGTTCTGTGTCTGAAAGTAGAATGCCAGTATCAAATGAATTGGTTCCAGAATTAGTGCACTTGTTATCACTGCAGTTAAGTGACTGGGCAAACCTTTCTGCATGCAAAGTCTCAGAGATGCTTTTCTCAGTGGCAGCATATAAAAACTTCTTTAGGATGTCTGTCTCCTGTGCAATAAGGGCAATAAACTGCCACCAGTGATGTCCCTGAGATAAAGGTTGTGGTAATTGAGCAGGGGATTGGGACTAACTGGATAGCTCTTCCAAAACAGGTGCAACTTGTTGAACCAAATGACCTTTGCTGTATGATTTTATGATGCACTTTCAACTGTCTCCAGAGAACATGAATGAGGAGACCCTGTTTACTGAAACATTGACGTAGGATTATTTGCAATTAAGTTCAAAGGTTGAGAATGTTAAAGATATGACCCACAACACCTTTCTCCAGCCTGACCACCAACCACTTGGCCGTGGCTATGATTGTTTTATCTCTAACTGGTTGCTGTAGGAGTATCAATAGTGTACACTATCTAACAAATCTACACACAGTTTTCAACTGCAGGGTACTCTCATTCCTGAGGTTGAAAAATTAGGGTTTGAATATATAGATGGGTGGCAGGACAAGTGGATAAGGTTGTTAAGAAAGCATGCAGGATCTTTAGATTAATAAATAAAGGCAAAAGACTACAAAAGCAATGCTAAACTTTTCTAAATCTGGGTTTAGCTAGCTAGCTAGAATATTGTGTCCAATTCTGGAGACCACACTTTAGAAAGGATTTCAAGAATGTGTACAGAACTGAGGGAATTCCAGTATGTGGAAATAGTATAAGAGCTGGAAATATTTTACTTGGAATAGAGAATGTTGAGGGATTTAATAGTAAAATTCAGAATAATGAAGTGTTTTCATAGTGTAAATAAGGGCAAACTGGTTCCATTCATGGAAGGATTGGTAATCAGAGGACACAGGTTTAACTCAACTGGCGTATGAATCAGAATGTCATTGAAGAGAAAGTTTTATGTAGTGAGCTGGAATTCATTCTCAAAATGTAATGGAAAATGATTCAATGAATCAGATATATACTGGAAAAAACAAAGGGCAATGGGGTGGAACAGGGACTGGGACTAACTGAAATCCTTTTATCAAATGTTGCCATTGGTACTATGGGGCATAAGGGCTGTGCAAGGGAGATGCAGGTGAATTTAAATTTGCTGGGTTTTTTTTGAGGGGACAGATGCAAGAGTCTAAAACATTACAGGGTGAACATGACCAAGGTCAATAATCTCACACTCTACACATTTTTTAAATGATTATTTCAGGGATCTGCATCCCTCCTTGTGCATACATCTATTCCCAGGACATTTTAGAAAATTATCGTTAGAACAGGAGAACAGGACGCCTGAAGACATGGCAGCTTTTAATATTTTTGTTGAAAAGTTCAGGTCATAGCTGGACAAATGTAACAAGATTAAAGGCCATCCCTTGGTCACAAGGAGCAGTCATGAAGACTGCGCCACCTGCTGTCGAACAAATAAATTACAGTCAAAACTCACTGGCAGGAATGAGTGTAAGGGAGAGGTTGTGTGCTGGCTGCAGGGCACTAAGGAATGGCTCTGATTTATTTGGATAAAATTGCAGGTGATTGTGATCAGTGGAACTGAACCAACATTCAATGCTGCCACTTTGAAAATGACCTCTAGAACATTGCAGCATGCAGTCTTCAAGTACACCAGGAACATGTTCCTCTTTCAAAAAAAATGTATCTGCCATCTATTCAAGGTGACACAGTATGCATTTTAGAGTGAAATAAGAGCAGGAAGGTTTTGCAAGATTGCACAGGTCCAAGCAGCCCCTTGCATGTAAAATCCCAGTAGGATGTCAGTGCCCTCAGCAACCTTACTCAACACCAGGCAAGCAAGTGCAAAAGTAAAGTTCACCTGGACTTCAGGAGTAAGGATGAGCAGCCATTTGCCAAACACATTAGAAGCTTCTGAAGCAATATGTAAACCTATACTGAATAATGAGTAAAATACTACCCTACCAATCAACCAGCTCCTCAGTACAGATACAGAAACAGCCTTAGGTAATAAATAAATGTTTGGGGTTTTGGTTTAAATGGCTGTGTTTGAAAGATTGGATTTTTTTAATGCCTCAATGGATGGCCATTTGCAGGGGTACTATGGAGACTAAACGATACACTTGTCCTGTAATCCCTTAACTGTAGATGACTGAGGGGTGACCTGATCTAAGTGTCTGTTAAAACTGTTATATCTCTGATATTGTGATTGAGAATGGTAGCAGTGGGAGGAAATGCTCATAATATTAAAGCTGGCTCTTTCTGGGTTAAATCGAGAAACACTTCACACACAAATAGTGGTAGAAATTTGGAATATGTGTTCCCAAAGGGCTGTGCATCCTGCGGGACCCATTAAAGCTTTCAAGCCATCTCAGAATTTTTTTGTTGTTGGGTAAATATGGAACAAAAATAGGAAAATTGTGTTACAGTGGAGATTAGCCATGGGTCCTAAGGGATGAATTGTTGCCAAAGGTCCAATATCTGTGTCCAGGCATCCAGCTCTTCAGGGTTCTGGATCTATGTAAAAGCAAAGCTCTGCACAAAGTCTCCCAGAGCTACATTAAAAATTAGAACTCTCTACCTAAAAATCATCTTAATGACCTACTCGTGTACATACTCCTGAGGGTAGACAGTATGAATGTCGTGTGACTTTCAATAAGCTTTGCTTTAGAGTCCATTGATGTGCAACCTATGTCCTATCCCTTGATAGCATCTAAATGGCCCAACTGCATAAAAGCCTCATCTCCAGCGCAGATAAATGGTTGCAAGCTTCACAATAAATACCCTTCAATGCCCATCTCTTCTGGTGTTTTGAAGCTCCAGCTACACGTAATTGCTCTGTAATGCTGCTTAGAAGTTCCTGATGCAAAATACCCAACAACTGTGTGTAGAAACAACCAGTATGTATAAACACCCAAACGTCTAAAAGGCCTCAATTAATTGCGTGCAAAAGTCCCTGTTATGTGTTTGTAAGTGTCCCAGCTGTGTGGGTAAAGCCCCAGATGCATGTGCGCAAAAGCCCCAGATGCATGTGCGCAAAAGCCCCAGCTCCCTGTTATAAAAGCCCCAGCTGTGTGCAGAAGCCCATGCTGGCAGGTTGGGGTACTCACGTTGGCACTGTCCCCAGGGTCTGCGGTTCCAGCCCCAACAGCAGTCCATCCGAAGCCCATAGCGACACATGCCCACAAGAGAACGCTGCTTGCGGACCCTGAACAGAAAACAAAGGTCAGAACGGGGTATTGGTATATTATTGTCACTTGTACCGAGGTACAGTGAAAAAACTTGTCTTGCATACCGATCGTACAGGTCAATTCATTACACAGTGCAGTTACATTGAATTAGTACAGAGTGCATTGGTCAGTGACCCAAGGCTGAGAGAGGGAAATCACCAACCAAAGAGCTGTGTGTACCGAGGCTGAAAGAGGGGTCCATCCTCCACCAATTAGAGCCATAGGACATTAGACTGTATTAGCAAAAAGGAAAAGTTGGCCAAACTTGGTTGTTTTCTCTGGAGCATTGGACATGATAGAAGTATTTAAAATTATGAGAGGCGTAGGTAGGGTAGAGAGTCAGGGTCTTTTTCCCAGGGTGGAAATGTCAGATACTAAAGAGCATAGGTTTAAGCTGAGAAGGGGAAAGTTTAAAGGAGATTTGCGAGACAAGTTTTTAATGCAGCAACTGGCAGGTGCCTGGAACATGCTACCGAGGGAGCTGGCAGCAGACATGATAGATTCATTTAAGAGACACGTGAACAGACAGGGAATGTAGTGATGTGGACCACGTGCAGGCAGATACCAGAATCAGATTCATTATCACTGACTTACGTGATGTGAAATTTGTTGTTTTGCAGCAGCAGTACAGTGCAAAGACATAAAATTACTATAAATTACAAAAATAAATAGTGCCAAGGAAAGGAATAACGAGGTAGTGTTCATGGGCCATTCAGAAATCTGATGGGGGAAGGGAAGATAGGATTAGTTTAGATTGACATCACGGTCAGCACAGACATGGTGTGCCGAAGGGCCTGCTCCTGTGCTGTACTGTTCTATGCTGTATGTTCTACAGCACATAAACAGCCCCTTTGTCCCACCATGTCCATGCCAACCATCAAGAGACTGTCCTAGTCTCATTTTCCAAGGCTTGGCCCATAGCTTTCCATCCCTAGATGATTCAAGTGCTCATCCAGATACTTAAGTGTTGAGAGAGTATTTGCATCCACCATCTTCTCAGGTAGTGCACTCCAGATTGCAACCACTCACCTCAAGTGCCAATCTAGGTACTTCCTTCAAACATCTTGAGTTAGAATGAAGTAAATTAGAAACTGTTTCCATTGACAGGAGGGTGATGATCAGAGGATGCGGATCTAAGATTGTTAGCAAAGGAACCACATTGTATTGGTGAGCAGGGGTGAGTGTGTAGGAGGTCTAGTTGCAGACAGGAGAATTTCTTTCATGCATTGAGTTGTTACACAAGACTGGCAGAAGTAAATTCATTAGTCAAAAAAGAATTGGACCTCCATCTAAAAAGAGGAGTAATTTGCAGAGATAAGGGAGAAAGGATGTGGACTATGGCTTTTAAATCAAGGTTGGTAGATGGAGTTAACATACTGGGTGCAGGTTTGTTTTCCAACAGGACCTACATTTCAGAAGTACTTCATTGACTGTAAAGCACTTTGGAATGTACTGAACAGGGGCACAAAAGGCTTTCTATTTCTTACTGAACAGGGGCACAAAAGGCTTTCTATTTCTTTCAGAACAGTCTTGAATGGCCAACTCATCTTGCTGCCATGCATGGGACCAAGTGGATGGACCAATCGTAGATCTAACCCAGGTAAAGTGGTCTTCTACGATTTTCCATTCCAGGTCATATTTGTAGCAATTCTTTACATTTGCTCCAAATCAGCATCAGGGGAAGGCAGATTCCTCGGGATCCTTGCCCCCACCCCACACACACACACATACACGAGGCAGACGCGCTCACTGAGGTGCAGATCATGCGGGCGAATTGTTGCATTCCTGCACACCCCAGCAAAGGCTCCACGTTACTACACAAGCCCTAACTTGACAGCGAACCGGTGCCTGTGTGTCTGACGAGCTTTAATCGCAATGATCTGAGATTAGGCGCACGTTTTTTCTCCTTTTTGTAATCCCAGGCTCTGAACTTTGATTTAAAAATAAATACAGAAAATGCTTTGAAACTAAATTAAACACCATGGCACAGCTTTACAAACACTCCAGTGTCAAACGTAGCAGGTGTTATACCGCATTAGTGATGTTAAAATTGAATATAATCTGTGGACAAAGAATGATATCACTTCGAATTTAATTGCAAGACAATATATAATCGTCGGTGACAGACTCCAATTTATGTCGCTCTATCACAGAAAGAAGTGTTTCTCCCAAGTTCCTTTGCCTAGTCTTACCTGCTTCTGCCGCTTTCTTCAGCTATGGCACACAGATACAATGTGGACACGGCCAGCAAGTGTCCCACGAATCCCCTCATGGTCTTCCCCTTGCAATCCCTCTCCCGGCAAAACAAAACGAGTCCCAACGGCAGCTGTTTCTCGATGTAGGGAACGACCCTCTCTGGGTCGGCGCGGTTGAGTTTGGTCTGTTGGGAGCACGCTAATCTCTCCACCGCTCTCTCCCAGGGCTTGCTGGAGAATTTCGAGTCCACCGAGAAATCGTGTAAAAAGTGACCCAGCGGTTGCAGAGATTCGGTGGCGAGTGCACTCAGTGCGGACTGTGCCCCTCTCCCTCTATTTCGACCCCTGCCTTTCTCGCTCTGCCGAAGATTAGATCCCCTGGCGGAGGACGGTTTTGCTTTCGCTCTGACAAGACCGCAGAGAGCGGGAGGTGTGAGTGGGACAGGTTGGGTCTGTTCTGGTGTGTAGGTTGGAGCAGGGTGCGCGGGAGGTGGGCGATTCTCACACCCCTTAACCCAGCCCTTCCCACTCTCCCGTCCCGAGCCACAGCTGCTATCACTCCTGAGGGAGGGAGGGAAGGAGGGAGAGAGAGAGAGAGAGAGAGAGGGAGGGCGCTAATGAGAAGCAACGATAACTAGAGAGGGAAACGAGGATAAAAACGGGAATAAAACATAACGTGGTCGGGGAGCGAGAGAACCTTGGATGAAAAGAAAAATAGAGAGCCAACGGGATGGCGAGAAGGGAAAAAAGGAAGGTAGAGTAATATTGGTGTTGGAAATGGTTTATTATTGTCACATGTACCGAGATACAGTGAAAAGCTTTGTTTACGTGCCATCCTTACAGATCATTCCATAAATACATCCAGGTAGTAAAAAGAAAAACAATGCAAAATAGTGTTGCAGTTACAGAGAAAGTGCAGTGCAGGTAGACAAATAAAGTGCAAGGGCCCATCTTCAGTGTGTGAGGGGTCTGTTCCAGAGTCCGATAACAGCAGAGTAGAAGCTGTCCTGGCGTCTGAGATGATGCAAAGGTAAAGGAGGCCGAGGTAAATTAGAACAAAAAAAGATGCAGCGAGTGTGTGAGAGAGAAGGGAGTTGATCAGTGTAGGGTGCAGCACGCACAGGACGCCATCGGGGGAGGTGAGCGACGATCAATCCAGAACTGCAAAGGAAATCGAAAATGAGAGGGATGAGAACATGTTGCACTGGACGGCGGGGAGTGTAACGGCTGAAATGTTGTAACCAGTCACATGGAAGATTTCACTCAATAGAAAAGAGCCAGGACTCAACACATTGGGGTTAAAAGATGAACTCTTGATCTCCCATTCTACCTCATTGTGACCCTTGCAGTTTATTTGTCTACCTGCACAGCACTTTCTCTGTCACTGTAACACTATATTCTGCAATCGGTTTTCCTTTTTACTAACTTGATGTTCTTATGTAGGGAATGATCTGTATGGATGGCACAAACAAAAGCTTTTCACTGTAGCTTTGCACATGTGACAATAATAAACCAATTCCAATCAGGTCCTGGGCAGGTGGGCACATACAGTATGTGGGCACTCTGCACCAGATTGAATAGTTCATCTCTCTGAACAAGTCAACAGCTGGGTACGGGTGATGCGACCTCATGTGTTACATTCTAAGGGACAACAGAGAGCAAAGCGCCCTTAGCCCTGCATTATTCTCAATCTTGCTGAGAAAGTGCACAGCAGCCAGCAAACTAAAGTCCTCTTACTTTACACAGTGTTTGCGGATTTCCGAACAGCACGTTCTTCTTTTGCATTTTCTTTTTAAATCTGGAACTGGCTGAGGACCAGAGATAGTTTATAGAAAATGGGGAAATTAAAGAACAAATCAATATATTTGGATTCAGTGTCCAGCTCAAGTTCAGACACTGACAGAGGAGAGGGCATATTCTTGACTGGCAATCCATTCCTCATGTGCCTTGATGCCCCAGAGCAAACATCAGTGCACCAATAAATACCACAACAGAAATGCCCTAGAGCATGCACAGTTTACTATATGGGATGTATTCCCAGGCAAAGGCAACAAATCACCCTGTCAATGCTCAACAAGTTCCAGGCTGGGAATGGGAGTGTTAGCAGCTCTTGCAAGTTCCAGGAACCTCTTGGGCTTCTCCTGAAGAAGGGTTTTCAGAATGTCTTAATCCAGAAAAGAACAAATGGTAACTTCTGTTGTTGGCAGAACCCCTGGACTATTTCACATCTACTTTGATTTAAAAAAACATTTCATTGATTTGTGTGATTGGATGATCTGAACTACAAAAAGGAAACAAACAGATCAGTTTAGAGACAAAATATAAAAACTTTTTCCTTCTTGTAACTGCTTCTCTGTTCCTTTCCCATTTCCAGTCTTTTGACATTCCTACTTTTGCTCATGTTTGGAATCCCTTCCTTCAGTTTTCAGACAGGTGTCCAACAACTTTCTATACCTATTTTCTTGCTCTCTCTCTATTCCACACAGCTCAATGTGTGTTCTTTTGCTGACATTTGATATAACATAAGCAGTAACAATAGTAGACTGATCAGACCCCAAAGCACGCTCTGCCATTGTAAGATCATGGCTGGTCTGTTCATTGCCTCAAGATAAAATAAGACATCTTTATTAGTCACATGTACATCAAAACACACAGTGAAATGCATCTTTTGCGTAGAGTGTTCTGGGGGCAGCCTGCAAGTGTCACCATGCTTCTGGCACCAAAATAGCATGCCCACAACTTCCTAACCTGTACGTCTTTGCAATATGGGAGGAAACCGGAGCACCCGGAGGAAGGCCATGCAGTCACAGGGAGAACGTACAAACTCCTTACAGACATTAGCTGGAATTGAACCCGGGTTACTGGCGCTGTAAAGCATTATGCTAACCACTACACTACTGTGCCTGCCCACTTTCCTGCTCTCATGCCACACACTTTGAATCTTTTGTAGTTTAAATGTCTGTCAAGGTCTGCCTTAAATATATTCAATGACTCCACCTCCACAACTCTCACGAGTGGAGGATTCCAAAGAGCATAAATTCTTCTCAGTCTAAAGTGGGTGACCCCTTATTCTGAAACTATGCTCCCTAGTTCTAGACACCCCATTGGGTTAAACATTCTCTTAGCATCCACCCTGCCAATCCACCTCAGGATCCTAAATGTTTCAATAAGGTCACCTTTCATTCTTCTGTACTCCAATGAGCCAGGCCCAACCTGTTCAATCTTTGTTCATACACCAACCTCTTCATCCCAAGAGTCAACCTAATGAACCTTCTCTGTACTGCCTCCAATGCAATTCCTTAAATATGGAGATGAAAACTGGATGCAGTATTGCCAAGTGTGGTTTCATCAGCACCTTATAAAGTGCTTTCCTGCATTTTATTCCATACCTCTTGCAATAAAGGCCAATATTCCATTAGCCTTCCTAATTACTTGCTGAACTTGCATGCTAGTATTTTGTATTTCATGCATGCCCAATCCCTTTTACAGCAACATTTCATAGTCTCATTTCATTTAAAAAATAATTTCCTTATTCATTCTTCTTTCCAGAATGGATAACCTCATGTTTTCCCATATTATACTCCATCTGCTAATACCTATGCCCACTTACTTAGCCTATCTATATCTCTTTGCAGCCCTTACATGTGTTCCACACAACTTGCTAATCCAGCTATTTTTATATCATCAGTAAATTTGGCTACAGTTTGATTCCTTCATCTAATATAGATTGTAAGTAATTGAAGCCCTAGCACTGATCCTTGTGGCACCCCATTAGCTAATTGATAAATGACCTGGTTAAATACAGGATAAATATCCTGTTTTCTGTAGTTAGCCAGCTCCCTTTGTAAACCCCTAACCTATGCATCTGTGTGCATTACCCTTTTATGTGGCACTTTATCAAATGCCTTCTGGAAGTCCAAATACATCATACCTTCTGATTCCCCTTCATCCACTCCACAGAACACCAGCAGTCTCGTCAAACACGATTTCCTTTTCATAAAACCTTGTTAACTCTGCTTGATCATCTTATGGTCTTCTAAATGTTTGCTGCCACCTCCTCAATATTTTTCCAAAGACAGATAGCTTGTCATTTCTTGCTTTCTGTCCTGCTCCTCTCTAGAACAGTGGTGTTACATTTTCAGCATTCCAACACTGCATTTGCCTTCCCAGTTACTTGCTGTACTTGTTCCAATCCCTGGGACTTCTTCAGAATCTATTTCCAATAATTTAACTCTTACAGTTCAGGCTATGAAGAAACATGACAACCATTTCAGAGTTAACTTGAGGTTCAGCTGTCAGAAACCAAAGCAGTCTGCATGGGTACAAGAAAACTTAATATTAATATGAGCTTCAAGGATGGATTTTGATGGGGGAGGTAGTTGGTCCAATGTGGTTGTGTGGAGAGATTTCAGTCCCACTTGAAATGTTAGGAGACCGGTATGAATGTGTACACTGTCTGTTGGAGAGTTACAGTAAGGTAATTTGCAGATCAGTACCGTACACTTGGGATTCAATTAAATACAGTAGGATATGCATAGAACTTGCTTTCATGGAAACAGATGGTGGATATTCATGGTGTGTACAGTACTGCTTGTAATGCATTAAACACACGTGTTCTTAGAACAGTTGTCCAGTAGCATGCTGAAATAGATTGTATCCTGTTTGAAATCACACCATCTGCTTGCCACCCAAACCTCCAACCAATGCACAACTATACATCTGTAAGCAAGAGATCAGTTTGATCCAGGGTTCGTTTTTCAGGCAGTAGGAGCTACTGAGTTCTGACTCATCTGGATGTGGGAAGTACAATTGTCATCGGTCTCCTGGGGAAGCAGGGAAGAACTGAGAAGACCTTTGCCTGAATGCCATACATTGCCTCATGCTGGTTGGGTTTGTGATAACAGGTTTGGATACCTGTTGTGATGGTGCCCATGGCAAAATAGTTCACTGGCATTCAGGTTCCAGCATAAAGAGTGGAATGGAATGGTCAATTGGGGCAGGATTAGAGCTCAGGGAACCTGCCCAAGAATCTTTAAGGCAGTATTGGGTGGAGAGGTTGGTATTTAAAGGAAAACACAATGATGCTGGAGAAACTCAGCAGGCCAGGCAGCATCTGTGGAGAAAAGCAGGCGGTCAATGTTTCGAGTCAGGACCCTTCTTCAGGGCCTTTCCAGCATCTGCAGTCCTTTGTTTCTTGAGATTGGTATTTATACTATCAGACTATGACCTACTGCAAAGTACTGAGCCATTCAAATCTGCTCAGCCGTTGTGGTTAACATGATGTTCTTAGACCTTTCCACTCAATTGATAACAGCCCCTGTTTCTGACCAGACAATGCAGCAGGCACCAGCTCTGCCTTTAGAGAAGGGAGTTTATGTGGGCAGTTTTAGTGAGAGCTGGTCCACCTGTCAATATGGATCAGACCCAGCATTTACCACCTGAACAGTAGCATAAAGGAAGGGTTTACCAGCTGGACTGGAGTAAAATGAAGCAGTTGGACTGCAGTGGCATGAACATTTATCAATTCAACTGTGATTAGTTGGATTACCTCCCCTGCACAGAGTTGGCCTCATGATCAAATAGAGGAAATCATTACTTCTGCACTTGCACTGTTAAGTTAGATGTGCAATTTTCAGCAGGGCTGGAATATTTATTAAAATAATTATCTGGGTGGTATTGCATCTTAATGCAGCAAAATGTTCTAGGATGACCCCCTGGACAATGAGTCCTTGTCAGACACTGGGTCACAAAAAAAATAGGGGAGATGGACAAACATTTTGTCAGAGCCACAGAATTAGTCTGAATCTGAACCAGAATGTTCACAACACTGGCAACCTATTTGAGGCTGAAAATGCATTGTATTCTATATAAACCTGTTACATTAGCCAACTCCTCCCAACCTCAGCTCAATCATGTCTTTGTTACTTGTAGTTTTTGCAATTCCATTGCACTTCTGCTCAGCTTTGTTCTATCCTTCATAAACTTAACATAATTTGAAACAAATGTCTGTGTCCTTCCACCAAACCCCACTCTTCCCTGTATTTGCTCACTTATATTTACTCCCATTTGATTTTAAATTTCTCACTTTTACTATACCGAGTTAACTCTGTACCCCTTTAGAAGGCAGAGACGAAGGTTGCACCAGGGAAATTGGCCAAGGAATACAGGTTAATGGTTTTAGTGTAGACTCAGCCATCAAAGGTGGAGAAGGACCATAAGACCATAAGATATAGGAGCAGAATTAGGCCATTTGGCCCATTGAGTCTGCTCCACCATTCAATCATGGCTGATTTTTTTTTAAACCCCATTCTTCTGCCTACTCCCTGTAATCCTTAACCCCCTTACCAGTCAAGAGCTTGTCATTCCTTGCCTTAAATACACCCAATGACTTGGCTTCCACAGCCCTCTGTGGCAATGGATTCTACAGATTCTTCACCCTCTGGCTGAAGAAATTCCTCTTCATCTCAGTTCTAAAGGGAGGGCCCTTTATTCTGAGGCTGTGCCCTTGGATCCTAGACTCACCTACTAATGGAAACATCCTTTCCACATCCACTCTATCCAGGCCTTTCAGTATTCAGTAGGTTTCAATGCTATCCTCCCTCATCCTTCTAAACTACTTCGAGTACAGGCCCAGAAATATCAAATGCTCAAAGGAGTCTGGCTGAGCAGACTGCTGGCTGCAGAAATGGAAGGCAAAAGATTTGTGTAAATTTAAGTAAATTAGGAGAGATTTTTCTCCAGATGTAGATGGGGAAGAATGTAGGGAGGTCAATGGAGTGCAATGCAAGGAAGTGATTAGGGCTGGTTGGGATGGGCAATTAACAGTAGTGGTGTGGCCAGTTACTTTACAGATTGGGTGTGACTGGCACTTATCAGGATTGGAATGGGACCAGAGTTTATCAGTAGAACTGCAGTGGAATGAGCATTTACCAGCAGGATTGAAACAGGGTACTTGCTGAGAAGTGGTGCTTACATTAACTGAAGAATAGGTAACATTGGACAACCTGGTGAACAAATGGCAATTACAAAAGACTACTGGTGGGAGGAGATTGAGGAAAGAAAACTATTGTAGATACTGGAAATCTGACAAAAGCCAGAAAATGCTGGAAATACTCAGCAGGTCAGGTGGTATCAGTTTCTTTCTCCACAGAAGCTGTCTGAGGAGTGAAATGTGCACGCTTCACTGTAAATGAAGATCTGGATAAATTTAGTTTCCAAGTTACCACATGATTCCAACAACAGAGTTCAGGCTTAATGCCATCAAAACATTCAGATGTAGAATGTGTTTAAATAGAAGCATCCCAAGATGCGTCACAGAAGTGTAATCAGATAAAAAGAATCAGTTAATCAGGGGTCAGTCAAAGGAGAGCTCAAAAAGATGGGAAGATGGAGGGGTCTTGGGAAAGATTTCATTACTTCGAACTTAGTCATTTGATGATGGGTGCCAATGCTTGGTGCTGTTTAATTGAATCCTTCTGTGAAGTGACACTGAAATGCAGCTTTTTACAGAAATTTTTTTTTAAAAAAACTAAAAATAGTTTCCAAAGTATTCTTGCAGCCCAATGTCTAATTAAAAAAATTTCCTTGGAACATAGAGATGTTGATAGATAGGGGCGAATTACACTGATTGTGCAATGAGTGTTTTAAATTTCTTGTGGTGAGCTAAAGCCTCTCATTTATAAGTCTGAATTATAAATATTAAGCTGAATTGTGAAAGATGGTACCACATGAAACCACTGAGTGTGAATACAGCCAACCATTCTCCATCTACACTTTTCATTATATAGATATTTATAAACAATTTTTTTAAACCTCTTAGTACACAATCTTAATGAAAAGTTGTTCTAA
Organism: Pristis pectinata; assembly: GCF_009764475.1. Classification (NCBI taxonomy): domain Eukaryota; kingdom Metazoa; phylum Chordata; class Chondrichthyes; order Rhinopristiformes; family Pristidae; genus Pristis; species Pristis pectinata. Next base: position 135,488,053 of record NC_067406.1, read on the forward strand.
TACATACTGACATTTCTCAATGTAAAACCAATGTGTCAATTCCTGCCTTTACAATGTAAAATGAATGGTCTGAAAATCAGGGACTTGTCTGATTATCTGAACACAGTCCTGATAAGTGTTGAAATTAGATGAAGCTCTCTAAGTTTATTTAAACAATCGAAGCAGAATTTTTAAAAAATCAAATTGAGTGTGTGCTTGATCGTCCCAAGCAATGCAAACCTTTTATTATAATTGGAATATCACTAAGCTATCATTTTGGAAAATAACAGCCAATATCCATGTTGTAGGCACAAACCTACAACATAATAAGATGAAAAGAACTCTGGGACTCATCCAACAGATGAAACAAACTTCATAACTGATCCAATAGGAGAGATCCCTGGTTTAACCAACCCCAGAAGATCAGTGAAAAGCCCAGTCTACACAGGTCATGGACAATATGACTAGCTGCTCCACAAATGGAAGGTGCAAGATGATCTAAAGTGCTATTCCAACCATAAACCCAAACTACGGAGCATATCACATCAACTTGCCCATTAAATTCTGTTGCAGAGGTACATATTTCTGTACTCGGCAACTTAGGAAGCCAATGAGTGAACCAACAGACCTGACATAATATTGCAAGGCTTTTATGTTTTATGGAAGAATACTGATTAGTTTACAATGTATAATTTAGTATTGTATTTAGTAACAAAAGTAACCATATCTTCTTTTTTGCTAACTCTGGTTACTTACCAGGATATCACACTTACTGATTGTAGGACCCCTGAACATAAATGACCCAACCTTGGTAAAGTCAACATAGAAATACTTACACATCATTCTTCTATGCTAACTGCCTGATAAAAACAGTGGAGGGAGTTAGTAGGTACAGTGGAATGATATTTCTATAACTGAAACTGACCACGTAACAGGTAGACTGCAACTCTCTCCTCTGGTTTTATACATCAGGAATGCAAGAGGCTACAGATATTGGTCGACTCAACCAGCTCCATCATGGGTACAGCTCTCCACACCATCAAGGACATCTACAAGAGAGTGTCTTAGGAAGGCGACATCCATCATTAAGGAGCTCCATCATCTGGGCCATGCTCTTCTCAATGCTACCATCAGACAGGAGGTACAAAACCCACACCTCAAGGTGCAACAACAGCTTCTTCCCCACTGCCATCAGGTTCTTGAACCGACCTGAAAAACCCCCAACACTACCTCAGACTATATTTCTTTTATCCTTCTCTCAACTTGCATTAGTGCAAGTTGAGAGAGGGATAAAAGAAATGTTTATTTTGTCATGTAAGTTATGTATAATTTATATGTTAAATTCACATTAACTTATGTTTGTCATGCTTGTAATGTGCAGCTGTTGCAAAAAGCTAATTTTCATGGCATTTATACCCTGGATACCCATGACGATGACCATAAACTTGAATGTTCCTAAGTATTGGTCTCTCCCATGAGAGGGGATTCAGTGCAGAAAATGCTAAATTTTGGGCCTTTTATTTAACCAGAGTCACAATAAACCCCTGCATTTGTCTAATACCTTTCATGAATTCAGGATTGCCCAAAATGCTTTACAGTCAATAAATTACTCCTTTGTATCATCATTGTCATATTGATGAATGACACCAAATTTAGGGATGGAAGGTTCCACAAAGTAATGAACAGATAATCTGCTTTTGTGGTTTGGTTAAGAGATAAATATTGAACACGTTGGGGAAAACATATGTTTATCATAAAAATAGTGCCATTAGATCATTTACATCTACCCAGAAAGCATATTGTGCCTTGGTTAATTTCTCACCTAATAGACAGTACCTCAATTTTACATTAGAGTCTCAATTTAGACATTGCAATTTAAGTCCCCAGCGTGGGACTTTGAACACACAATATTTAGGCCAATTTATGTAAAAAGAAACTACTAGAGCTCATAAGATTGCAAACTATGTATAAGCATCAACTTATGTACAGCCCTGAACACAAACTTTGCAAGTACCAGAGACAGACATGGAGGCATTTCAATTAAAGTACTGTTCTTAAATGGTCTCTTATTAGTTCTAATGTTACAGCTCAGGTATTTTAGTCAAATATACCAAATGTCTGAGATAAATATAGAATAATAGATACCTGAGATGGTTGTTAATATTGTAATTCAATCAACTGCTTCAGATGGTGTTGCTGGAACAGTTTGAGGGTCATCCAATCCCCAGTATCAAATGACAAGGTTTAGTTCAATGCCAGGTGTTTGTTATTTAACATACACAATATATTTCTTAAAAATCTTACATCTGCATGTTTTTGTAATCAAGTTTTTCTAATATATATGCAAAGCAAAAGACAAGGAGCAGAGGACGGGGCCTAATTGGTTTACTGTTTCAGAGGCAGCACAGGCGTGATGGGTCAAATTCTATAAATTTCTATGTCTGCACTTATAAATAAAAACTAGGTCAGTGCACACAACACACTGTAATAATACCCTTATGCCAAGAGAGGCACAACAGCCCCGCCACTTGCAAGAATATGCAATTACAGTGTGACGTTTACATAGATAATTCAATTATCCATGTGGATATTGAAATTTATGATTAAATATGAAAGTAAGAACAGAATGCAATTATAAAATAGGACTGAGTTACATCAGTATGCCACAGTCCAAATATTCATAGATAATAATCCTGTTTCACCCAAAAGCTGTAATTGGTCTCAACTCTGACTCCCCAGTGTGCAGTCCTCAGTGAGATGGATTAATATTTTATATAAAGAGCACTCAATGTTACAAAAAAAAAACTTGCTGAGTGCAAGGTTATGAACTTCTGCTTGGCTTTTCATAACAATTGAAATGCATTTCATGACAAATCAGCCTCTGACATCTTTCTAAGTGAACATTTGGAACATAGAACATTACAGCACTGTACAGGCCCTACAGCCCACAATGTTGTGCTGACATTTTATCCTGCTCTGAGATCTATCTAACCTTTCCCTCCCACATAGCCATATGAATGATAGAAAAGTGGAGGGCTATCTATGAGTTTCTTAAATGTCCCGAATGTATCTACCCACCACCTCTGCCAGCAGTGTGTTCCACACACCTACCACTAAAAAAAAAACTTGCCTCTGACATCCCCCTGATACCTTCCTCCAATCACCTTAAAATTATGCCCCCTCACGTTAGCCATTTTCGTACTGGGAAAAAGTCTCTGACTGTCCACTCGATCTATGCCTCTTATCTTGTACACCTCTATCAAGTCACCTCTCATCCTCCTTCTCGCCAAAGAGAAAAGCCCCAGCTCGCACAACCTATCCTTATAAGACATGCTCTCCAATCCAGGCAGCATCCTGGTAAATCTCCTCTGCACCCTAAAGCTTCCACATCCTTCCTATAATGAGGCAACCAGAACTGAACACAATACTCCAAGTGTGGTCCAACTAGAGTCTGCAACATTACCTTGCGGCTCTTGAACGCAATACCCCGACTAATGAAGACCAATACACCATACGCCTTCTTAACAACCCTATTGACCTGCGTGGCAACCCTGAGGGATCTATGGACATGGACCCCAAGATCCCTGTTCCTCCACACTAAGAGTCTTGCCATTAACCTCGTATTCTGCCTTCAAATTCGATCTTCCAAAGTATAACACTCCACACTTTTCTGGGTTGAACTCCATCTGCCACTTCTCAGCCCAGCCCTGCATTCTATCAATGTCATGTTGTAACCTATAGCAACCTTCAACACTATCCACAATACCACCAACCTTTGTATCATCTGCAAACTTACTAACTCACCTTCCACATCCTCATCCAAGTCATTTATAAAAATCACAAACAGCAGGGGTCCCAGAACAGATTCCTGCGAAACACCACTAGTCACCAAACTCCAGGCAGAATATGCTCCATCTACAACCACCCTCTGTCTTCTGTGGGTGAGAATTTTGAATCCATACAGCCAAGTTTCCCTGGATCCCATGCCTCCTGACTTTCTGAATGAGCCTTCCATGAGGAACCTTACCAAATGCCTTACTAAAATACATGTATACCACATCCACTGCTCTACCTTCATCAACGTGCTTTGTCACATCCTCAAAGAATTCAATCAGGCTTGTGAGGAACAACCTGCCCCTCGCAAAGCCATGCTGACTGTCCCTAATCAGCCTATGCTTCTCGAAATGCTCATAAATTCTGTCTCCAAGAATCTTCTCCAGTAATTTGCCCATCACTGAAGTAAGACTCACTGGTCTGTAATTCCCAGAGTTAACCCTGCTCCCTTTCTTGAACAAAGGAACAACATCTGCCACCCTCCAATCATCTGGCACTACTCCTGTGGCCAGTGAGGATGCAAGGATCATTGCCAAAGGCACAGCAGTCTCTTTCCTTGCTTCCCGTAATAACCTTGGATATATCCGGTCTGGCCCAGGTGACTTATCTATCCTAATGTTTATCAAAAGTTCTAGCAAACCTCTTTCCTCACATCAACATGCCCTAGTGTATCAGCCAGTTGTATACCATCGTCACAACCATTAAGGTCTCTCTCATTGGTGAATACTGAAGCAAACCTCGCCTACCTCTTCCGACTCCAGGCACGTTTCCTCTTTTATCCCCACTCTCACTCTAATTATCCTCCTATTCTTCACATACATGTAGAATGCCTTGAGGTTTTCCTTAATCCTACTCGCCAAGACCTTTGCAGGACCCCTTCTAGCTTTCCCAAGTCCATTCTTAAGCTCCCTCTTGGCTACCTTGTAACTCTTCAGAGCCCTGTCTGATCCTTGTTTTCTAACCTAAGCTTCTTACTTCCTCTCGACAAGATATTCTACATCTCTTGTCAACCATGGTTCAGTCACTCTACCATCCTTACCCTACCTCAATGGGACAAACCTATCCAGAACCCCATGCAAGAACTCCCTAAACAACCTCCACATTTCCATTGTGCACTTCCCCAAGAACATCCGTTCCCAATTTATGCTCCCGTTCCTGCCTAATAGCATCATAAATCCCCCTCCCCTAATTAAATACTTTCCCATATCATCTGCTCCTATCCTTCTCCAAGGCTATGGTAAAGGTCAAGGAGTTTTGGTCACTGTCTCCAAAATGCTCTCCCACTGAGAGATCTGGAACCTGACCAGGCTCATTGCCTCGTACCAGGTCCAGTATGGCCTCTCCTCCAATCAGCCTGTCCACATACTGTGCCAGGAATCCTTCCTGGACACACCTAACAAACTCTGCCCCATCTGTCCCCTTTACACTAAGGAGGTACCAATCAATATTAGGGAAGTTGAAATCACCCATGACAACAACCCTGTTATTTTTGCACCTTTCCAAAATCTGCCTCCCAATCTGCTCCTCAGTGTCTCTGCTACTACTGGGGGGCTCTGTAGAATACCCCCAGTAGAGTGATCACTCCCTTTCCATTTCTGACTTCCACCCACACTGGCTCAGTAGATGATTCCTCCAGGATGTCCTCCCTTTCTACAGCTGTGAACCTGTCCCTAATCAGCAAAGCCACTCCCGCACCTCTTACCTCCATCTCTGTCCCTCTTGAAACATCTAAACTCCAGAATATCCAGCAGCCATTCCTGCCCTTGTGACAGCCAAGTCGTCTGTAATGGCCACAGCATTATAGTTCCCTTCAATGCTCTAAGGTCATCAGCCTTATTCCTGATACTTCTCACATTAAAGTAGACACACTTCAGCCCATCCAACTGACTGCAATTTTGCCCTTTCAACTGCCTATCCTTCCTCACAGTCTTTCTACATGCTGCATCCCCCCTGCCAAACTAGTTTAAACCCTCCCCAACAGTTCTAGCAAACCTGCCTGTAAGAATGTTGGTCCCCCTCCAGTTCAGGTGTAACCTGTTCCTTTTGTACAGGTCATACCTTCCCCTGAAGAGATCCCATTGATCTACAAATCTGAAACCCTGCCCCCTGCACCAACTCCTCAGCCATGCATTCATCTGCCAAGTCATCCTATTCTTACCCTCACAGGTGCGTAGCACAGGCAGCAATCCAGAGATCACTACCCTTAGAGTCCTGCTCTTCAGCTTCCTACTAAGCTCCATATATTCCCTCTTCAGGACCTCAACTCTTTTCTTACCTATGTCATTGGTACCAATATGTACTATGACCTCTGGCTGTTTGCCCTCCCCCTTCCAAATGCTGTGGACCCGATCCAAGACATCCCTGACCCTAGCACCTGGGAGGCAACATACCATCCAGGAGTCTCTTTAATGTCCATATAGTCTCCTATTTGCCCCCCTTTACTATGGAATCCCCTATCACTACCGCTCTCCACTTCTTCCCCCCTTCCCTTCTACTGCACACAAGGCTCAGTGTGAAAGACCTGATCACTGCAGCTTTCTCCTGGTAGGTCATCCCCCCAACAGTAGTATACCTGTTGGTGAGGGGAACAACCACACGGGTACTCTGCACTACCTGCCTATTCTCCTTCCTTCTCCTGACAGTCACCCAGCTACCTGCCTCCTGCAGCTTAGGAGTGACTGCCTTTCTGTAGCTCTTATCTATGAACTGTTCATTCTCCCGTAGGAGCCGAAGGTCATCCAGCTGCATCTCCAGTTCCCTAACACAGGCTGTAAGGAGCTGCAGCTGAATGTACCTCGTGCAGATGTAGCTATCAGGGAGACTGGATGAACACACCACTGACCCTGGAGCCATTCTACCTACTCTAGCCCAGCACTAGAAAGAAAGAAACTTACCTCCACCTCCTCCCACTGAAACATCTTGAGCCACAGCCTCAGTCCCCTACTCTAATACCGGTCTACTCCAACGATGGCCACTCTGCTTGACCCTACCTTCTTTTTATTGGCTGCTGTTAATTAGCCAATCAACCATTAACAATTTGCAAATGTGCCTCTTTTAGGCTCCTGCAAGGTGAAATTCACAAGCACAAGGACAGAGACTCACCTCTTTTCAAAACCCGACTCTGCTAGGTGAAACTCAGAACACATTTAAATAACACTGACGTGATTTTGATGTGGATTCATGGTGTGGAAGAATATTGTTCTTTGTTATGTGTTATAACGCTATTGTTTTTGTCTCCTTGCTTGTTCAAGAAAGGGAGTAGGGATAACCCTGGGAATTAGAGGCCAGTGAGTACTGTAATGTTCTATGTTCTAAAACCAGTTGTATTTACTTCATTTGACCTTACTAACTGGTTTAACACAATGACATAAATCATTACATATTTATTACACTGCAGGATGCTATTCTGCCTATTGGCTTTACGCCAGCTTCCAGCAAACCCTCCCATCACCCTTCTCCTTGTTTTCTCAGAAGCTTATTCTCCCTCACATGCCCATCATCTCCCTGCCCGCCGAATAATGAACTGAGAGATAATGAACATATTCAATGGACAGTAGCAACAGAGGTGTATGTACAGTACTATAACAAATCTCAAAGTTGAACTCAGCTGATTCAGTCATTTGGTGTGTTTCAGGGTCAGCATGGTATTCCTTCCCCTGTTTAATCCAGGCTGGTGCTCCAGTTTAGTACTGAGGGATTGCTCCATACATAGTGATCTTCAGAAGTGACATACACTCCCTTGGGTTGCTGAGATAAAATTTAAAGTTCCTATGGCAACTTTTGAAGAAGAGCAGCATGTTTTCTTGTGTTTGTCCATGGTCCAAGCTCAATCATAACCAACACATTAATTGATCATTCATTTCATTGTCCGTGAGATTTTACAGCGTACAAACTGGTTGCCAAATTTGCTAATAGAAGTTATTACATTTCAAATTCATTTCTTTAACTGTACTGTTGCGCAATACGATAAAATACCACAGATACATTTATGTTTGTATCCATGATCTGTCCAATTTTCAGTTATAATGTGGACACAACAATTTACAATGGGAATATAAGAAGACAGAATGCACAACTCTGAAGTGGGAACTGAATTACATTTATATATCCTGATCCCTGGGATCCCCTCCCATAACACCATTTCACCTTAAGACTGAATTGGGATTTGACACCACAGTGAAGGGGAGACCAACTACTAACACTGAAACTAGCAAAGAATAAGCTCCTGTATTTGTGAAATTAGAGTTTTCAAAGTGGCACCCTGAGCCATGTTATCATGGAACACTGAGACCCATGGAGAATTCAGTAACATGTTGCAGTCCATTTGTTTTCCTCCATTTCCCACATATTTGCTCTCACACCTCCCCCTTCCCCAGAGAGAATGGAGATAGGGTTCCCCTGGTCCTCACCTTTCACCCCACTAGCCTATGCATCCAGCACATCATCCTTCACCACTTCCGCCAACTCCAACGGGATCCCACCACCAGCCACATCTTTCCCTCTCCCCACCACCCCCCTTTCTGCACTCCATAGGAACTACTCTCTCCGTGATTCCCTGTCTGCTCATCCTTTCCCACCCACCCTCTCCCTGTCCCCCCACACTTTCCCTTGCAACCACAGAAGGTGCAACACTTGTCTCTACACTTCCTCCCTCACCACCATCCAGGGATCTAAACAGCCCTTCCAGTTGGTCTATCACATTCAATGCTCGTGATGTGCCCTCCTCTACATTGGCGAGACCAAGCATAGACGAGGCAACAATTTTGCAGAGCAGCCGAGCTCTGTCCACAATAGCCATCTTGAGCTTGTCACTTCAGCTCCCCCTCCCATTCCCACACCAACCTGTCTGTCCTTGGTCTTCTCCACTGCAACGTGGAGGGCAAATGCAAACTAGAAGAACTGTACCTCATATTCCACTGGTAGCTTACAAGCTAATGGCACGAACATTGAATTTTCCAGTTTTGTGTAGTCTTTTTCCCATTTCCACCAGTCCATCCAGAGTCTCCCTCCCTTTCCCATCCCTTCACCCCCCCCCACCTCATCACCTAGACTCATCACCCTCCCCTACCTGGTACCATCTGCCCATCATCCATCCCTAATCTGGTTCCATCTTTCACCTGAGAGTCTCTGCCTCTACCCTTCTCCCTTCTATCCTCCACCTGGTTCCATTTAACTACTTCTTGTTTCTGTTTTCACCTCTCAGCTATCAACCTCTGTCTCAACACTCTACCTCCCCTTCCCCTGCCTGGTTCCATCTGCCTGTCATTCCTCCCCCGACCCCACCCCACCCCACCTATCACCTGCCACCTACCAGCCTCTGTCTCATTCCTCTCTCTCACAGCGATATACTGGCTATCTTCTCCCTACACTCTCAGTCCTGATGCAGGATTTTGACCTGAAATGTCGATCATCCCTTTGCTTCCACAGATACTGCTTGGCCCACTGAGATCTTCCATGTTCCAGCATCTGCAGTGTCTTATGTCTCAATATGATTTGGTGTTGTCCACGAAAACCAGCATAAGAAAGCATTTTAATTCATCAACATAATAAATGTTTAGAACTACATTTCAAGGGAGCTGAAGTGATCTTGCAGCTTCTGATATTACCTGCGCCCTTTGAAATGATGTTGTTTTGCAACACTCCATATTTGTATTATCCAAATCATTCTTAATCTCTATCAGGTAAAACATTGATCCCATAGGGGGAGAATCACAACGCTTGAGATGTGAGAGTGAGTAGGTAGTGAATTCGGTGCACGAAAGAATTCACTGACCCATATTAAGGTTGATCTGTATGTAATTTAATCCATGGCATTTTTATGTTAATGAAAAAGTTGGACAAGCTCTCAGCAACAGGACATAGTACAGCACAGAAACAGGCCCTTCAGCCCACCATGTCTGTACTGACCATGAAGCCAATTTAATCCCACCTGCTTGCACATGGTCTGTATCCCTCTATTGACTGCCCATTCATGTGTCTTGTCTAAATGCCTCTTAAGCACTGTTGTAGTATCTGCTTTCACCACCTCCCCTGGCAGCGCACTCCTGGCACCAACCACTCTTTGTATAAAAAAAAACTTGCCTCACAAATCTCCCTTAAACTTTCCCCCTTTCACCTTAAAACTATGCCCTTGTCTATCTAACATTTCCACCCTGGGAAAAAGGCTCTGGCAATCTACTTTATCTATTCCTCTCATAACAATCACCAATCAAAGCAATGAAGTAATAAGTGGCACCAGCTAAGCTGAATCACGAAATACTTAGTGAGTAGCCTAACTAACTCTTCCATTTTTAGTTACTTCCCAGTTGGCTTACATGTTGAAATCTGGCATTATGATTCATGGTCTCAATAATAAAAAAAATCAACAATTGGCAAAGAAAGCGAACCAGATTAGATATGCAGAGCTGATTAGCTTTAAAGATTTTCATGCATACGCACCTTACAATTCAAGAGAAGAATGCCTTTTAAAATAATGCTTGGCATCTTTTCTGCCTTTTCAGTGATAACATCCTTGGAGAGTTGACTGAGACTATTATTAAATAACTTCTTAGATACTGGATACAGAAATCTTTGGTATGAACAAACAAAATAATTACAGAAGAACCCTTGGGAACACACTGACCTTTTATTGACTAGTTTGGCTAATGCTATTCTTTGCTCATTGCAAATTCTCAATGTTACATGGATAGTAATTTACTGCAAGCATTGCTTAAGGAGAATGAAGAAGTAAAAATGAATGAACAATTACTCTTTTGTTGAATTATATTGGTTTTGGCCAATGCTGATGCATAACTATCATGTACATTACAATAGGAATGCCCAACTTGAATGAAATAATCTATGAGTTTAAAATTATAATGGTTTAATATTAGGATTCATTAAATCTGCCAAGTAGATGTAAGTTTTAAGTGGAATATTGATCAAATGAAATAAGGCTGTGAAATGCAACGTCAACCAAAATATGTGGCATCTTTCAACATGAAAATTGCACCCTTCACTATCCAAACTACATGGATGGTGGGTTAATTGGTTGCTGTAAATTATCGCTAGTGAAGGTCGGTGACGGGAGAATCAGGGTTGATGGGAATGTGAGAGAGAACAAGTTATTGAGAAATAAGTGGAGGAACAGGACTAATGGGATTGCTCTGAGAGCTGGCATAGACACAATGGGCTGAATGGCATCCTTCTATGTTGTTAAAAACATTGAGATATGAGAAATATGATCTGTCATAACCACCATCAGCTATATCTAGTCAGTCGTCATCTTTACAGGTATTCATAAGAGTATGTGCCTAGTCTAATAAGTGACATTTCTAAATTGTCATGTATTCTGAAAAGGGATAAAAGGATGTTGCATTTCCACAGTCAATGTTCCTACTGCAAATTGAATTCCAATTCTTCTGCTGCAAGTTCTAACTTTATAACATGTATGCCTGAAAGCACGTACCATCAGGCTCAAGGACAGCTTCTATCCCATTATAAAACTATTGAACAGTCCCCAGAATGACAAAATGGATCCTTGACCTCACAATCTACCTCATTATGGCCTCGCACCTTATTGCCTGCCTGCATTGCACTTTCTCTGTAACTGTAACACTTTATTCTGCATTCTGTTATTGTTTTCCCTTGTACTACCTCAATGCACTGTTGTAATGAAATGATCTGTATGGATGGCATGCAAAATAAAGTTTTTCACTGTACCTCGGTACATGTGATGATAGTAAACCAATTTACTAATAAAGGCATGTTTGATGAAGCAACTGAGGATATGGGCAAGTAATGATGAAATGAATAGTTTGGGATTGGTGTGGGCAAAAAGACTCCATGGTGCCTGTCTCCTCTGCAAATGCATGGGCTCCATTAACACCTCAGGCAGACCATCAAGTGTTGAAATAAAAATCAAAATGGCAATAGGAATTGCAGCCATGGGCAACTGATAAGAATACAGCAATTATCACGAGGGGATGCTGCCTCTTGGAAATAATACTGTAGGACCAAAGAGAGAAGAAAGAGCAGGAGACAAAAAGGACTTGGTTAGAAAGCATTGAGCAGTGGACTAGAACCATGTAACTCAAGACACTCCCAAGGTCCCAAAGTGGCGGAGGTTGGAGACTATTACCTACAGTGGCATAAAGATGTGTATCTCAACGATCTGTCATGGGTATAGTGTAATAATGATAGTATTAAAATATTAAAAGCTTATTAAAGCTTAACCATTTTTTAATAAAAGAAAAGAAGATTGTTTGGTATCTGGGATACTTAATATTTTCTCAGACTATCTCGTGCAACTTCTGAAACAAAATTTTGGTTGTAATCTTTTGGGCATGATTATATACAGGTGGTTCAAGTCTAATGTGCACCTCATGTGAAACACATGAATGTGATATTTTATTGGTGTGTAATGTATTACATAATGTAGCAGGCTATTCATTTTAAATATAAATATTAAATTTTGACTTTATCATTATTGGGGTTAATGCACCTATACCCATTCAATAAATTGAAACAATTTGCAATGTCCCTTTTCTTCTGACACCTCCCAAGTGACTTTTCAATCAAAATGTTTATCCTGGTTTTTAAAACCTTCAAAGTAGGAACTAGTGATCCCAGGGAAAACAACTAATTTTAATAGCTGGTGTTTTTAATTGACATTATGACAAAGTAATTACATATTCACTTTAAACATCCAGGTTGTCAATGATACTTAGCAGTTGGCTTTTAATCAAATTCCACAATATCAGAACAATCCCAGAAATATCAGGAATATCACTAATTAATTGAATACTGTATTACAACTGTATCTATATTACAGCTGTATTACTTTCTTAAAACTCCATAAAAATATGTTAACTTTACTTACCTAGCGCTGATTACAAATGCTTGCCTGTGCTGAAAAATCATTATTTTACAAAAGAAAAAATCCAGAAAAAAAATAAATTGCAAGAACAATAACACTCTGCTTTTACCACTTATTCTTCTCTCTGTAAAAAAAAGTTGAAATATTGAGATGGGAAAATTTCATAGACTCTTCCACAGCATTAAGCATACAACTTACTGAGGAAACAGAAACTTGCCCACAATCATCTATCAGTAGCACCCTTCTCAAGCACAATATCATATTCCTAATTTGTATCAGGTCTTATTTTCTGGTTGTTATTTTGCTGGTTGAAACACACTGGAAGAGAGTGAATTTTATAATCCAAATGCATTACAATATGAAATAAATCAGGAAAAATATCTAAAAATTCCCAATTATACTTGATGGTTCAGTCACTTCCATTCATCAGTAGAACAATTCATAGGAAATGGAGTTTAAAAGGCAATGGAGTGCAGGGGGTGCTGCCATTTGTTAAAATAAGTCAAATTGTGAAACTGAAGATAGTTTCCCATTCCAACACTGAAGTTATTGCAGAAAACTGTGGGAATAGGGATATACCGTGGGAATAGGGAGACTCTGTCAGAAAACATTGACCCATGACCTCACCATTCTGCTGCTGCTGAGTATGAAAACAGGAAGAACTAAAAGCAGCATTGATGCCAGAAATCAGAAAAACACTCAGCAGGTCGGGCAGCACGTGTGGAGAGAGAAACTTCAGGAGGCAAATTTCAGGTTGATAATCTTACATCAGAACTGATGAAACATTAACTCTGCTGTTCTCTCCTCAGATGCTGCCTGATCTGACTCCTCCAGCATTTTCTGTTTTTACGGTAAGAAGTTGACTGACATCAAGTAGCACACAATGAATCAGCTCATCTTTCTTGATGTCAGAGCAGTCTGAATGTTGTCCTTGGGACATTATGCAATTAAACCGAGATCTTGGGCTGCACAACTTCCCACTATCAGGTTGTTTTTTGGCGAACAGCTGTCTGGTTCCATGGATGTCACATAGACTGTGTACCCATGTTCCTCTGCAGACCAAGCTCGGTCCAGATCCACTAGACCCATGCAATTCTTCCCTGTAAATAAAGAAATCCCATTAATATTTTTGACGACAATGACATATTGATCAGTAAGCTATAACCCTACATGTTACTTGAAAATCAAAACCAACTGCATACGTTAAAATGGAGACACAACAGACTGCAGATGCTGGAATCTGGAGCAACAAACAATCTGCTGGAGTAACTCAGGGGATCGAGCAGCATCTGTGGGGGAAAGGAATTGTCAACGTTTCGGGTGGAAACCCTTGTCTACCCGAAACGTTGACAATTCCTTCCTTCCCACAGATGCTGCTCTACCTCCAGCAGATTGTTTGTTGCTGCAGATGTTAAAAATCTGAAATTAAAAATTAAAACATTGGAAACACTCAGCAGGTCACACAGCATCTATATAGCACAGAAAGTCCGTGAAGCATCAATTCACACGAATCCTGCACAAATCCCATTTTATTCTCCCCACATTCCCATCAACCACCCTCCCATCCCACCAGATTCTACCACTCACTTGCACGCAAGGGGCAATTCACAGTGGCCAATTAACTATAGAAAGAGAAACATAGTTAATGGTCAGTCCTCGGCCTCCTCCACTGCCAGAAGTCCAAGTGTAAACTGGAGGAACAGCACTTCATTTTCCGTCTTGGAAACTTGCAGCCTAATGGCATGAACACTGAATTCTCCCACTTTAAGTTATCCCCACAACCTGGCCCCCCCCCCACCCCACACCCCAACCCTGCCTCTTCTTTTCTTCCCTTTCCTAGCCTCTCTCTCTTTTTTCTACCCCCCCCCCCCACTTTTCTCCTCTTTAACTTTGATCCATCCCCCAGTGGATCTGCTCTCCCCTCCTCCCCCCCACCTACCTATCACTATCTCTTACCTGCATCTACCTATCACCACCTCGTGCCCACCCCACGTCCTCTCTTTTGTCCACCTATCACTGCTCTGCTTTTCCCTCTATGTATTGGGCTCCCCCTTTTCCTATCTTAGGTCCTGAAGAAGGGTCCTGACCCAAAATGTTGACCGCCTGCTTTTCTCCACGGATGCTGCCTGGCCTGCTGAGTTCCTCCAGCAACATCGTGTTTTTCATGGAGTCTTATTACAACCTAGTCACTTCATGGACACCATTTTTGATCCAAGGTTTTTATTCCAGATTTATTTAATACCTTGAATAGAAATTCCCCAGTTGTCACGCTTGGATTCAAACTCATGCCTCTGGATCAATCAACAAGTAATGTAACCACTGTACTCCAGTGTCCAACTATGGGTAGTTGTACACTGAAAACTTGGTTGAGAGTCAAATAAAGAAAGTAAAATGTTCTCTCCTCTTAGATTTCTATAAACAGTACATTTACAGATTTAATTTAATGCAGGGAAAATTTACAAAGAGCAATATTGGTCAGTCCATTGACACCAGCTTCAAGGTTTCAAGCACTGGCCATTTTAAAAGGATCCTCAGCCATTTGTATAGCATTTTGATATTCTCAAAATGTCCCAAAACTCCAGAGCCAATGAATGTTTCATTAAGTATAGGCAAACATAGCAATCACATTTTATTTTGATGGATTGCCAGATACCACTAAGATACTTGAATATTTAATCTATCTATGGCCTAGTTATCTGCAGGGTAAAGATTGGAATAATTAACTTTATGCTTCCCTTTATTGTACAAGTTATTCTGAATTTTACCAGGGGTTTTCGACATCTATCTTAATGGATAGTTGAGAGATTTACCCAACTTATATATATTGCTAGTCAAACAAAAATCATTTAATAATGCTGTTCATCAATTGTTGATCCCAAAACACCAAGAAACAACTATTTAAAATTATTTGTTTAATAGGCAAATAGGAAGACTGGTCTTTGGGTCTGCCACTTTTTGGAACATTTTAATTATAACAGAGATTATTATCTATATAAGGAAACGTTAATTCCCTGAGAAATTCTCTTTGTATAATCTTACACAGTGAGTCACAAATAGAATCTATTGGAACTGCATTCAGGGTATTTCACAATTTAAATTGCTTAAAGTGTTTAATAAACATATTCCCAAATTAAATACATGTGAAGCTTTGCTAACCCACATTTGACAAAAAGTGGCAAATACAGACTACAAAAAAACTGGTAAAATTAATTTTGTTTTAGTCTACTGAATATCTAATAATCCAAGAGAGTAAGCAGGTTCTGCTATTTATTACTTGACACTGTAGCAACCCTGGTGGTAATTAACTAACTGTTCTTGAAATTGATAACCATTCATTATGTTTATTGAAGTAATTTTCCCATGTGGTTTGATGACTGCTCCAGCTAATAACGTCATGCTTTAACTGCACTTTAATATTCACTTTGACCTGAATACGAACCAAGCATGCATCAGAAAGTACACAGCTCAGTTACAGTGAGTTTTCTGCTTAAAATGAAATTACTGGTTTAAAATACTTTATTATAAAATTTAAGTTATCCTGCTCAGCATCCTCCCCAGGGCACCCCAGATTATGAGTCATTTTATGCCTCAAAGGGCAACTGTACAACTGACCAGGGCTCTATTAACCCTCCTCTTGTCCCTCAAGTGGTTCCAGCCTCCTTGCAGCTATGACTGAGACTGGAAACTCACAATGAACCTGCATTGGTTTGGGATCTTAGATTGTGCAGTTCAATGAAAATAAATAGAGTCATAGAGTTATATAGCACAGACCCAACTTGTCCATTCCAACCAAGTTGCCTACCTGAGCTAATCCCATTTGCGTTTGGCCCATATCCCTCTAAACCTTCCTATCCATGTACTTGTCTAAATGCCTTTTTAGTTACCTGAAAGAAAATGGATTAACTAAGGCCAACAGAACATGAATCCGGTAAAAGAATGCTTGGCAAAGTGAATCAAAGTCATTCTCTCTCTGGGATCTGGGTTTTGGATGAGCCCTGAATGATGGTATAGAAGTCTCCTTTCTTTGGTGGTCTCCTCTCTGTGAAGATCCTTAGTAAAATATGTCTGCGTAGATTCAACCTTCTCTTACAAAGGTTTAAAAAGGTTTAAGGAACTAAAATTGCAACATGGATGCTCCTTTGTAATTAAACTTAAGGGACAGCTTTAGGATGAACTAAGGGGAGGTGGATACTGACATATTGCTGGAGCAGAGAACCTTCTTAGCTCCCAGCCGTTACTGATTACAGAAAGGAATTAACCTCTGATAATTTCCAATAATACAGCCACTAAAATAGTCCCCAACTTCAGCAATTCTTTAGTGTTAGATTTAAACTCCTGTATTTGTCTCAACTGAGCTTCACCTGGAACCATCAAGTTCATTACATAGTTAGCCAGCAGAGACTAGATGAGACAAGTAGCATCCTTCTGTGCTGTACTATCCCATTATTTTATGAGGCTTACAAAAAGATGAAAATTCCTTTTGTATCACTGCACTGAGAGACATTAAGGCTGTAATCTTGCTAACATCAAATAAACATGATGAAGATGCAAAAGAAAGGGGACCAGACTGTAAGAAAAGATAAGATAAAATAAGATAAGACAAGACAAGACTGTGGTCTTCCAACAGATAAACAGTGCAACATCCCAGGTCGTGCCACTACTAACATTTGATAGGAGAACTGCCAGTGCAATAAATGTACCTTGCCAGCAGTTCACAGGTTGGAAATTAGCAGGTACTGCTGCTTCCTAAAGGCTTAGGACAGAAGTTTAGGAAATGGGTGGGGAGATTTGTATTTTCAGTTGACAAGATAAACAGGCAGACACAGTGAAGGAACAGTAGGCAACATGAGTGAGCATTTTCAAATATTTTAATAGGACAATCCCCACAATTGACTGCAAACAAAATGTCTTCAGAAGTTCTAGACAGATATCTGCAAGAGGAGCTCAAGTACTCTTTGGTGAAAGTTGCCACCCCCCTACTGGTGGTACACATAGTTGTTAACAGGTGGTGTGGGCAGAAAATGGGGCAAGGTTCTAAATGATGTCACTGGACTCCTATTTACATGTATTTGTGAGACTCCCAATTAATTCAATCAGCTCCGGCTACATCTCAATCTGAAAATTAAACCAGCCATTAATGCAGTGGTAAACAAGCAGGATCGGAGCTGATTTGTTCCTAAAACATCAATCATTAAAGAAAAACGTGAAAAACTATATCCAGGATCACAAATGGCTTTGAAAGATTAATTAGTTGGGAACAATTCCACCAGCATGAGTGCCAACAACTAGAGCCCACAAATTTAACAATTATTTGTTAAACATAGGAAGAAACTGAAAGGTGAAAGGATGATGGAAGCAGATTCAGTTGTATCTTTTAAATTGGCATTGTGTATAACTGCAGAAGAAAAACTTGCAGGTCTATAGAGAAGGAACAGAGAAAATGGGACAACCTGGATAGCTCATTGTAACATGCCAAAGGCACGGTGAACCTAATGGCAACCTTCAATAGTCATTTCCAAGAATTACATTTTTACATTGAGCTTGGTGTCCACGTCACGATGATTTGTTAATACTAAGAGATTACTAGCCTCTATGCTTTGAAGTACATTCAGTCATTTTCTTCCACCATTCTATGAGATGGAAGCATCTATATATCTGTCCTCATACCTATTAGCCGGCGCTCTGCAGGGAGTTGAACAGCTGTCTGATCTGCAAACCTGCACAGAACCATGTGTTCCTGCAACAAAAAGAAGCACAATCCAAGAGATTTCAGAACGATGAACTAATCTTACTTAATTGTCAATGAATAGCTACTTAAAGACTTCAAAGATAAAGCACATGCAAGAGTAAATTAAAAACAAAAGCAGACAAAAAGATTTAGTATCTGACTAGATGCAATGGGGAATTGGACAATACTTCAGCAAAGCATTAACAGCAGGGCAACTCAAAATAGAACACCTATTCGTGAATCCACATGCCTTGTGGCTAAAAATCCATTTCACTTCCAATCTGAATTTTTAAAGAGTTATTCATGAATGCGCTGACAATTTTTATTCTGGCCAATTTTTAATTAAAGCAGACAATATCTTGAACCTGAAACAGTGTGTTCAGTGACTGAAATTACCAATGACTGCATTAGCGGAAATGGGGTGCTTTCACCAATCTAATTAGGCTACTTCCATACCTATCTGTCTACACTTGCCAAGAAAATAGTATTGCACAGACATAATTATATTGTTCCACCAGGTTAATTTGGGTGATTTTTTTAAGCTTATTTGAATTGCTACTTTCTTTGCAAGTTGGAAGCAGTAATACTAAATTGAAGGCTTAAGTGTTAAATGTCTGCAAACCATGTTAAAAAGAGAAAGTGCTTGCTTTTGTTTCAGATTTTCTAAATCAAATAGTCCTGTTAACATTTAATACTAGTTGTATTAGTTGTACCTTCTCAGCAGTGTCACTAAGTTAATGAACTAAATGCCAACAGTAATTTTTCTGAACCAATTTTTGTTCTATGCGAAGTGCAAGTATACTTGGTGCTGCTCCCAGTCAAACACATAACATTGCATTTCTCTAGGTTAGCTATCATTTGTTAGAGTTTACACTTATCCTCCCAGTTGATCTTAATATGTTTCCACAGCATTAGACTTGCAGAGATTCTTGGATCAATGGTGATCTACAAATCAATTCCCCAACACCATTTATGAAAATGGTTAAGAATAATGGCCCCCAACACCAATCACCTGCAACAACATTGGTAAGTGGTCTCCATGCAGATATACACCCATTAATAACATTCCTTTTGTTTATAATGTATGAAATTCATAATGCACATGAATAGCAACTTTGACAAATTCCACAAGATTCTGCCTTGCTGGAATAGTTCAATAGTTTTCTTTATAGAGTCATAGAGTTATACAGCATGCCCAACTCTTTGTGATCAATAACAGAAGTAAAATTATCCCAATAAATATAACTTTTTGGGTTCTTTTTCCCCAATTAATGAAAATGAGTCAATACCTGAAGATTCCTTAAGTGACTAGAACCTATTTTACTCAATTCACCTAATGAGTAATGTAAGCTTGGTCGACCACAAACAGAAATAACAATATCTTTCTTCAGAAATCTATACAAAAGGTGATCTTTTACAGTAAGAACATGATAACAGGAAATATTTATAAAAATGATAACCACAATAAAATAATAGATGCTGGCTATATTTGGACTCCCTTCCTCCTACAGATTATAAACTTTTAAAAATCTGCTCTTACCAGGGCTTGCTGACTTATTGTATCTTCTCCTTTTAGCCTTGCTAGTGTCTGGGCTATGGGCCCTTTTTCATCAGATCACCAATTAAAAAGAAATTGCATTCATATAACACCTTCCACAATCCAGGGTATTCTAAAGTATTATGTTAATCAAATACTTTTGGAGTAAAAGAAAACACGATGCTACGAAAATCAGTTATTTACAATCTGATATTAATGATTAATATTAATGTAACAAGGAGATACAAGAGACTGCAGATACTGGAATCTGGAGCAACAATCTGCTGGAGGAACTCAACAGGTTGAGCAGCATCTGTAGGAAGAGAGAAATTGTCGATGTTGCAGGTCGAAACACTTGTAACAAGCTTGTGAACAATACACATGTTGTGGAAAAGTGAACTCTGATGGGGACAAAGATTTTGCAAAGAGATATAGAGATTAAGTAAGTGGGTAGATGGAGAATCACATGAAATTTGGTAAGTAGTGAAATAGTATTGTTGAAATATTGGTGTCTTGTGTTGGTACATGAATTGGATAAACTTTACATGCGGGTACAATAAGAAACTAGGGGATCAATGGTAAGTGATAAAAGGCTTGTTGCAATTATATAGGGCTTTAGTGAGATCACAGGTGGAGTACAGTGTATGACTTTTGCCTGTAATGTTATTATTTGGTGGCCTATAGACAACTCCCCCCAGTTATTTTTTCCCTTTACTATTCCTAAGGGTAGGCACAGTAGTGTAGCGGTTAGCATAACGCTATTACAGTGCCAGAGACCTGGGTTCAATTCCAGCCGCTGTCTGTAAGGAGTTTGTACGTTCTCCCCGTGTCTGTGTGGGTTTCCTCTGGGTGCCCCGGTTTCCTCCCACATTCCAAAGACGTACGGGTTAGGAAGTCGTGGGCATGCTACGTTGGCACTGGAAGAGTGGCGACACTTGCGGGCTGCCCCCCAGAATTCTCTACGCAAAAGATGCATTTCACTGTGTGTTTCGATGTACATGTGACTAATAAAGAAATCTGATCTTATCTTGTCTACTTTAAGAAGTGCAGTGATTTACTAAACTGATTCCTGGGGCAAGGTGGTTGTCCTATAAGGAAAGATTTTGTAGGAACTGCCTATACTCACCGTGCTTTATAAGAATGAAAACTCACTGAAACACATAAGGTCCTGAGGTTAGGCTAGGTGCTAAGAGGCTAGTTCCACTAGCTGGAGAGGCTAGAACTGGGGGCGGTGTGGTGGTTGTGGGTGGGGGGGCGGGGAAGAAGCATTTTCTCAGGATAAGGATTGGCCAATAGGAATGAGATTCTTTTTCACTCAGGGGTTTTGAATACGTGGAATTCTCCATCCAAAAGGGTTCAATCACTGGGTATATCCGCAGCTGAGATCGATTTTTTTTGGACACCTACGAAATCAAGGGATATGAGGGCTAGAAGGTGGATGAGATGGAGGGTCAACCGTGATCTTATTTAATGGCAGAGCAGGCTTGGGCCTTCTCCAGCTTCTTTTTCTTATAAAATGAATGAATGCATGCATTGTATGTTGTGCGAAATGAAAGGAGGTTGTGCTAATCAATGACGATTAGGGATGAACAGACAGAAAGCAATGAGATCCAAACTGTCTGACTGCCTCAGGACCCATATTACTTCAGACATCTGTCAGTCTGAAGAACCATTTTTGTTTATAGCTTGTACACTGTTATATCACTGAATGGCAAGGTCATTAATGTCTGCCAGCACAATGTTCTTCTCCGGTTACATGCAAACCATTGAGTAAAATGCTACGTACCTTATATGACAAAACATTCTTGAATTTTTGGCTAAAAAATGGAAATTAAATATAACTATTAGTTTTTACATCTGATACTAACATTTAACACAAGCAGTGACACTCATTTCACTATTTCTTGAGAATACTTTTGCAAAAGTGCTCATGGACAGTTATATATATTCCAAATGCATGTAAGTGTGCATGCCTTCGTTGACAGTGAATACAAAAATATTTATCAAAACTTCATGTCTGTGTGCATCTGTAAGAAAAAAAATCTTTATTGGAAGCAAACTTAACTAACAAGTCAAAAACAAAATGACACAATTACTTCTAACAACTTCTTGACAACACCCACATTCTAAAAATGATCCAATCAGATCAAGCAACCAAATGGTGGATGAGTGATCTACTCCTGACCTCTTTCCAGCTATTCTGAATCCGTGCCATTGTGCTAATAGCAAAGGAACAGCTCTGTCTACCATTTCATTTCAATAGGGTCGTCCAGCAACCAAAAATAACTTGCAATTTATTTAATATTTTTAACATGCTAAATTAGCATGAAGGGAAACAGATTTCTCTGTTTACCTGCAGACTATAGCCATCACTGAAGTGTCTCGTGGTGATATACCCTCATTGCTTCTCGTAGAAGACAACAGTCAGAATACTGCAGGGCAGTTTTTGCATGATAATTTTATTAACGACACCAACATTCAGCTAACATGGAGACCAAAGACATTTTCACACACCTGTTTCCAGAGTATTAGTTAACATATAAAATGCATTACTTTAACAGAATGAGAATGTTTGAAAAGTAATATGTAAATTGATGAAGTTAAACCCTTTGGAATTTTCCATTTGATTCCAAAAAGCAATTTCTTTCACTGTTTTGTGAGTGCCTGTGGGAAATACAATTACAGCTATAAAAGGCTCGGAATCTATAATGGCTTTTGTAAGTGCAAGCATTCACCTCTTTAGATAGGAGCCACAGTTTGATCTTCTAATAATAACATTATAAGTGATGGGGGGAGGGGGAGGGGGCTGTTGAGAGGTTTAGAGTGTGTTTATAAATCATGACGACACTCCTCAATGTTCACAAGTACTGTTTTTACTTTGTTAGGTGATAGCGTTCAATTTGCTGTGAGCTGCCCTGTCAGTACAACATAAACGGTCTCTACAGCAACCCTCAGCAGTACAGAAGCAAAGGTTGATCAAAAAGTATTTCGAGACCTCAATATACCAAATTTGGATTGCCACAATTGGTTTAAATTGAATATCTCGAGAAGCAGGGTGTTATCAGCTTTTAAGTGTAGTAATTGTTGCTACATTGACCATGACTTTCTTGATGAAAGTTGACTCTCTCCACCCAAACTTTGGCTCATCCAATGCTCTGCTTGGATGGTGCTATTCATGCTGGGAATAGATTGGAATGGAGCGGTCCCTTCCATGTAGTCATTTAGCATTCTGCATTACTACACTAAGAAAACCAAAGAAAAATAATAAAGATTTGCAGTTTTATTTCTGCTTTCACACTGTAAAATTTCCCAAGACAATTCACAGGAGTGAGTTATTACACAAAAGCTGGCAACAAGCCAAAGAAGAAAACATTAGGACAACTGACTAAAAATATAGACAAAGAGTAAATTTTAAGAGAGAAATAGAGACACATAGAAGAAACAACTCTCCTGTTGGAACCAAGGAAGTGAAGGGCCAGGGTTGGAGAGATGCACAATTTCGGAGGGTTCTGGGTTAGAGAAAGCTTGGTAAAACTTCAGGAAAGAAACAAAACCATGTGGAGTTGGGAAGAGGTTTAGGAAGAGGAAAATGAAAAGTGGCATAACTGAGTAAGAGGAGGGAGAGGGGGAAGACAAAGGAGATAGGAGAAGGTAGATGGAAGGAACAGACTTCCAAACAGCTTAATTGCCAAGTTGCACAGGTGAGTGGACATGGAAACTACACAATATATTGGTCTGTGGTATTATTAAAAAAAAGAAAATATATTTGCTATATCAATTAATTTTTCATTTTATAATGAATAGGTGCTGTTTGCATTTAAATTAATGAGTACTTGAAGGAAACTTTGGAGGTCCCTTGATAGCATAATAACACATGCAAGCATCTATGTAAAGACACAAGAGAGATTGCGGATGCTGGAAATCTGGAGCAACGCACACAAAATGCTGGAGGAACTCAGCAGGTCAGGCAACTGATGGAAGGAGAATGGAATGACTTAGGGACCATAGAACAAAGCAGCAAAGAGAGTAGACCTACGTAGATGCTGCCTGACCTGCTCAGTTCATCCAGCATTTTGTGTTTTAACTTAGCTATGCAGGGTAAAGCTACAATAAGAATGAATGGGTACTGAAAAAAGATGCCCTAAAGATTTACATATATATGGAGACAATTCTCAAAGAAGACATGAAATTAAATCGCAAGGTTGTATTACCAGTCAAGGGTCAGACCCTACCTTCTTGGGAATGTGTACTTGACCGTGTTCTGTATGAAGCCATAACAGCAAGGGCAGATAACAAATGCCGCCTGTGCCATGATACAGTGATCAATCACCATGTCTGTTGCTACCCCGCATGCATGAAGTGCCACCTGTAAAGGAAAAGTGGGAGTGAAGAAGAACATTCACACAGGTGTGAAGACTTCACAAAGCATCAGTTACCAGAGTGTTAAAATGGATATGCTTGAAAATTTGTGTCCTTAAACTGAACTCCGAGAATAACTAGAAAGATCAAGAGGCTAAATGTTCCCACCTTTACAAATCTTGGCATTTGAAAGTCTATGATGAAATTCCACTCTCTGATTTTAAGCTTCAATCATTTCTTTCTCCTTCACTCTTCAGGATGATGTGTTCCACATCTGTACATGTTGACAGCAATCTAAATCCCATTTGTCCTGTGTAAGCATAGAGAGCCCATACAAGAGCCAATCCAAGTGTAGCACATGATATTGTCTGTTCATATGCCTTCCAGATGATGACCGATAGCAGAAAACCTGGATATCTTTCTCACTCTATCACTCTGCTGCCAACCTGGCTGAGGTCTGCTTTCTCAACATAGATCAGGCATTGATTCCGGGGCCACCCCTGATCAACAGGATTTGCTACACAAGGAAGTTCACTTATCCAAGCTCTTTAAACTTTATGGAGCATAGGTAACATTTTTTGATTTAATTAAGATATGTTTTGTTACTCTATTTTAAGTTAATCACTGATTACCACAACATTCCAAAACACTAATTTCCTGCTCTTTTCTGCATTGAATCTTCGCGTGTGCAATTGTGTAACCAGGTGCCAAGAAAGCATTTGGAGTGACTGCACCATGTCTCATCTCAATAAGGCAGCCGGGTCTTGGACACTTCCCAAATCCTGTCTCTTTGTTGAAGCATAATTCTGAAATCTATTGCAATGATACAAAAATCCTCAGGGACTTTTATGTCCCTGAATTTAGTTGCTCTGGCACAAGGAGTTCTGCCTTTAACTCCCAGGTCCCAAACATTTGGGAATAACCTCCCAAATCATTTTGCCTTTCTTCCCCTATTTCCTCCTTTAAAATGTTTCTTATAACCAACGTTCCTTGCCAAGTTTTTTGTTATCTGCCCTAATATTGCTTAGTCAACTTGTTTTCATCTGGTACGTACTACAGTAGATATTTTGTTTTCATACACAATTGAGGGCTCTGTGAAACTCTACTCCATTAATCCAACCAAATCCACGCAGGAGGGAAGGTTGACACGTGACACTGATGTGCGTGGCTACCTCAGCTGCACCTTAAAAAGCAAAATTCAATGAATCACTACATTTTGTTCTGATCCAACCACATAGACGCCACAGCCAAGAAATCTCACCAGCACTCCTACTTCCTCAGGAGACTAAAGAAATTTGGCATGTCCCCGTCGACCGTCACCAATTTTTATCAATGCACCATAGAAAGCATCCTATCTGGATGCATCATGGCTTGGCA
Organism: Pristis pectinata; assembly: GCF_009764475.1. NCBI lineage: Eukaryota > Metazoa > Chordata > Chondrichthyes > Rhinopristiformes > Pristidae > Pristis > Pristis pectinata. The sequence continues at coordinate 135,513,724 of NC_067406.1, forward strand.
TGGCAACTGCTCTGCCCACGACTGCAAGAAACTGCAGAGAGTTGTGGACACAGCTCAGTACATCATGGAAACCAACCTCCCCTCTATGGGCTCTGTCTGTACTTTTCGCTGCCTTGGTAATGCAGCCAGCATAATCAATGACCCAACCCACCCCGGACATTCTCTCTTCTCCCCTCTATGATCAGGCAAAAGATACAAAAGCCTGCAAGCAGGTACCACCAGGTTCAAAGACAGCTTCTATCCAGCCTTTATAAGACTACTGAGTGGTTCCCAAGTACAATACGATGGACTCTTGACCTCACAATCTACCTCACTATGACCTTGCACCTTATTGTCCATCTGCACTGCGCTTTCCCTGTAGCTGTTACACTTTATTCTGCGTTCTGTTATTGCTTTACCTTGTACTACGTCAATGCACTGTGTAATGAATTGATCTGTATGAACGGTATGCAAGACAAGTTTTTCACTGTACCTCAGTGCATTTGACAATAATAAACCAATTCTAATTCCAATTCTTTTCTTTTTCCTCGCATTCATTTTCTTCAATGTTTTCTTATTCCTCACCTCTCTGTTTGGCAGATTCTGCTACTCATTTAAGAAGGTAAACAGAGTAGTATTAGAAAGATAATTTGAATTTTCTCTTCTCATTTCTCCAACCTGTATCTTCTTCCTGTATTGAAGCCTAGACTAATCTGTTGACCTTGGCTTAGTTTACCAACCCTCTAGAATTACTCTGAAGTCTCCAAGGTTTGAGGATAAATTTTTAGAAGGATGCTGTGAATGATTCAGGTGAAAAATCATCAGGTGCTTCAAACAAATGTGTTATTTATTAATTTCTTCAAATACTATTAGTTATAATGAAAACATTGGAACTAGTGAAAAAAAAATTATTTGACTTGAGGTGAGGTAGATCAGAAGTCTTGCAATGACAGTTAGATTGGACCAGAGTTGGGGAATTTAAATTCAGTCAAGCAAGTTAGCTGAAATAATAAGACATTATTGGTAATGATCTCTATGTAACTATTGAAATCTCTTACAAATTCACTTCTTTATGGAAGGAAATCTATCATCTATACATGGTCTGGTTCACATGTGTCCCCAGACCCATGGCAATGTGGTTGGTTTGTAACTATCTTTGAAACAGCCCAACAAGCCATGCAGTTCAAGGGTTAGTGAGGAATTGGCAATAAGTGCTGGTCCTGTCAGCATTGCCCACATCCCATGAATAAAAAATAAAGGTGGAAAGCACAGGTTTTGCTAACATTGTATACCTCCTCAATTTGCATTGATATAAAGTGTTAATGAACAAATAGGTATAGCCCTCAGGTATTAACTGAATACTGCTTTCGGGCTAATGATACATAAATTGTGCACACCTATTCTGAATGGAAGGGGATTGTGCTGTTTGCATTTTAACATTTAATGTGACTCCTTAGTGATTACAGCAGGTTAATATAAATATAAAAGTAATTCAAAGGTAAATCTAACATAGTTAACTTGAGCTAAGGGTATTTTTGCCTTCTTAAAAATAATTTTTTCAGCTTCAACCTTCCTCAAATTTGGCGCCTCAGACACATCACAAGAAAATGTTGTGTGAATTTATTGACAGTTTTGCAAACCTTACAACTCATCAAAGGAATTCATTCAAAAAGAATGCAGCTTCTCATTTGTGGTTTTTCTTTAACTGTTTCCACCCTTTGGAAGTTGAGGTTTAATGACTGATGTAATACTTTGATCTGAGATGCATTGAAGTCAATGTGGAGTTATTTTACCAGTGCATGGAGCAGAAGAAAATGATAGAGATATAAAAAAGAGTGTGTGCACTTATAAATTTAATTCATGCATCCTGCTTCTCCAAGTAGGGAATAAGATCCACTGAAAGATTTATGGAGCCATAGAGTGATACAGCACAGAAACAGGCCCCACTGAGTCCATGTCAACCATGTCAACCCATTTACTCTAATCCCATTTTATCTTCATCAATTTCCCCCAGATTCCACCACTGCCCACACACTAGGGGCAATATACTGTGCTGTAGTTCATGGGGTATAAGCAAGGCACTAAGTTTGTTTTCACTTATGTATTCTTTACTTCATTTGGCTGCTTGGATATAGGAGGCTGGTGATTTAAAACAAAATCTCAAACTCATTAAACTAGATTGCATATTTTCTTTATTTAGGCTACTTTAATCATTCCTGCCACTTCTAGGAACAGAATAGACTCAGTTTTATTTTCCTTTGTAGCCTATATGGATTCCTTCAAATGATTCCTGCCCCAACATGTATGAAGTTCACTTCGTACAAGGTATCAGGGTACTGATCATGAGCAAATTTGCCCTTCTCCCTGCAAGTTAAAGCCTGCTTTTGGATTGGCCCGAAAACACAGTGCAACTCTGGGTGCAGATTAAACTACACAGAGACAGGCTGTGGACTGTCATTGAGTGAAGCCGAATATCCCCAGTACTTGGCAACTAATCTGATCCAGCACAGCTGTTTTCCTTTTTGGTACATTCCTGTCAAATTGAAAGGCAGGTGTGCTCGATGACAGTTTTCTAGGCTCCATCTCAACCGACGTACACACTGCATCCAGATTTTGACATGAATTTTCCAACATATACAAAAATAGCAAGTGATTTCATAATCAGAATTCTATCTTTTTCTGGGCTATTCAGATTTACAGTTGTGTCTCTGTACTCTGGAGGATCATCTAATATTAACTATCATTTTAAAGGACAATATGATCTATACATATTCACTTCATCAAATTCAAATCAACAGATGCCTTCAGTAAGTGGCGCCTATTTTTAAACTTTAATGTGGTGCAGTGTGATACTGGTGTTGCATTTCCCCATGTCAACAGCTGTCAGCAGTCCTGTGTGAGTGTGTGAGAGGGAGAACGTTAATGCACTCTGTCGCTCATTCTCACTATCCTCAATAAAACTGATGTTAATCATTCCGACAACTTTCATAATGTCATTAAGAACAAACTTATTTTGAACACGGTATGAGATAAAGTGGCCAAGTTTTCCCAATAACTCGTAGGGAAGTATGAAAACAAATCAGGAGCACCTTAGCATTCAAACATTTCTCTTCAGTATGTCTGTAAGTAGCAAAGGTAGGGTGCCAGACAAAAGTAAGTTGAACCTCAGATGGTTGATAAGAATGGGAGGAATTTTGCCTTTGGGCAGTAGTGTAAAACAAGGGAACTTAAAATGTCCTACTGGACAATTAATGAGTTCTCCCTGATATCCTGGCCAATATTTATCCCTCAATTAACAATTAAAACATAATACCTTGCTGTCTGTGGAATTTTATAGTCCACAAATTGTCTGCTATGCTTCCGTACACTATCGTGATGGCTACACTTTAAAAGAAAATGCCTCACTGGCTGCAAACTTCTTTGGAGTGCCCTGAGGTAATGAAGAGTGCAAAAAAATTCAATTTCTTTATTGAAATCAGTCATAAAGACCTAATCTTCATTGCGAAGCTGCGATAAATTACCACGTTAATTTTCTTTCCATTCTGTGGAAAACAAATATACTAATGCTCACAACCAATGACAACTTTACTACTAATGTCTTACCTAATGCCTCGATTACACACAAGAGTATAGCCTACAGTTGCTGGAGGATAACTGGCACATAATTCAATTTAAACTCATTCTATCACCATCATACATTTCTATCGCTTTTACTACTGTTCTAATAGGAACGGCCTGTGCTAACTTGTTATACCGCCCAATACTGGTGAGGCTGCATTCTTTTTTAATGGACACACAGTATTTGCAGAAGTAAGATTTTAGATATATTATGGTTCACTTAAATATAAGATACATAAAATTTTCTGATTAATTCCAAGTTTTTGATTTGTTACATTTATATGTTATGTTTCAGTTCATGGGCTTTGCCACGGTCTAATTTTTAACAGCAATAAGAATGCTGCAGAAAATTATGACTCTCAAAAGGCTTAACTGATGTTCAAACAAAACTGACTCCAGTTTAATTAATCATATTAAATCAGTAAACTCATTTTATTAACAATAATAATTATAGGACACTGTGATGAACAAGTATATCTATATTGTTCTGCAATCTCCTCAACAGAAAAAGGCCAATATAGTTTTTTTTGTTCAAAGCCATTTGGCAGCATTTGATAAAATCTTTGAGGTTTATGTCAGTGCTTCCATTGTGAAATTCATAATGTTAAAAAAACTGGATTTATTTTGATTATTAAAAATATACAAGTTTGAAAAGGCTACAATTGTTCAGTCTATTCACACTTTCTATTTAACATCCAGATGAATATTCAGAAGCAATAAAGAAAATAACTGCAAGTTTAAAGTTGGAAAGATCAAACAATTGAAGACAACAAAGTTATAAATTAAATAACGCAACTTGAGAAACCTCACATCTCTGTTGCTGGTTATTTAAGCTATTAAATTGAAATTTGCTTATAGGAATAGGTCGTTCAGCATTTTGTGATAAAAGACACTGCAGATGCTGAAATTTGGAGCAACACACAATCTTCTGGATGAACTCAGCGGGTCAAGGAGCATCTGTGGCAATTGACAATTCCTTTCCCCCATAGATGCTGCTCGAACCGCTGAGTTCATGCAGAAGATTGTTTGTTGATTCAGCATATTGAGCCTGTTCTAATATTCAATTACTGATTCAATGACTGATCCATGCCACCATTCTGCTTTTCTTTATTTTTCTTAACTTTTCTACCAAATATAAATCTATGGAAATAAGCAGGATCGTCTGAACTAAGCCCCAACTTACATACACCCCAAATCTCTCTGGGGCCACACTTTTCTTTTCCCACTCAGCTCCTAACATTCTCCCAGGATTCCATGTAGGAGAGCAGTCCATGAGCACTGGCCAGGCCATAGGCTGTGGAGACCAGGGCCTTGCCCGGGGTCCACCTTGATGACCTTCTGACAGTTCCTGCTGTCAGTAGGCCTTTTCCACTTTTTAAATGTCTCTGAGGATCACAAGGGATTAAAAAAAATTTAAAAAACAGTATTTAGTAAATATACTAAAACTATTACTTACAATAATGTGGAAAAAAACAAAGCTTCGTTCACCTTGCTCATAAAGGTTGGTGCATATTCAAAATTAAGGGGATGCACAAGATGTACCAGCCATGGCTGACATAAACCTAAGGAGACAGATATAGAGTGTGTCCAGCCCCTCAGTTCAGTACATTACAGAATACCACTGGACCCAATACTGAATCAAGAAGAGAAGCAAGAGGTAAGATTCACAGGCATCTAACTCTAGCACTTTCTGCACTTCTGAGCTTCAATACATGGACACAGAAGTCCAGAACATGAGGCAGCTAGCTAGTAGTTCTACACAAGATTGTTGGCTACCTCTCAGTGCAACCTGACCCATTAATTAACTCACAATCCATATTTGGGAAGTTAAGTTGGAAGACTGCTTCCAAATTTCATTCACTGTCCTAAACTGGGTTCACACTTTGACATAAATAGGACCCAACTTGACATACTATTATTAAATAGTGCTGTGTCTCAAACGTAAAGGAAAGTGATATTTATAAAGCTACAAAATGATATCACTCATCTAAAGATAGGTGGAATTGCTATTGCGAGCATGATAGTTAATTGAAAATGCTAATATTGATACTCACGAACAGCTAACTTCAATATCTGCAGTAGTACACTGTCTGGGTCCAGATTATCAAGTGCCAATATATGTATGACATATAGTTAAATCATATTGAGGGGCTGCTTATATCAACATTGGTATAGAAGTACTAGGAGCTCTTTTTGTTTTACTTATACTCTTCCCTTATCTTTATTGGAAAGATGAGGACATGTGTAGTGTTGAAGTGCAAAGGTAACAAAATCTTGCTGTAACTCCATAGGGCCTTAGTGAGATAGCACTTGGAATATTGTATGTAGTTTTGGCCTCTATAACCATGGAAGGATATACTTACCCTGGAGATGGTGCAGTGGAGATTTGTTGGATGTATTCCTGATTTGATGGATTAGACTCTGAGGAGAAATTGCCCTTTACTCTGGAATTTAGAAAAATTAAAGATGATCTTATTGAAACATGAATGTTTCCAAGAGGGATTAACCAAATAGATAGTGAAAGAATGCATCCTCTGGATGGAGTACAAGGGTGAATGTTGCAGTCAGGATGAGAGTACTCTGCTTTACAATGAGGGCGTGTCTCTTGAGAATTCTTATCTCAGAGGGCTGTGGATGCCCAGTCACCAAGTAAATTGAGATCGACAGATTTTCTGACAACTAAGGGAATCGGGAAAAATGGGCTTCAGACGGGAATATGAACAAGGTACATAATCAGCTATGATCTTATTGAAAGGTTGTACAGGTTCGAAGAACTGAATAGTCTACCCCTGCTTCCTACATTCCTACAATGTTTTATTTTGTCCCGACTCTGATTTATAACCTTTCAGTTCATGATGTTTTTACTTTTCTCTATTCTTTGCTTCTTTGTACAAGACAATCTGTTCTGCCATTGAAAAACTCTTGCCAACTTCCCTTCACTATCTTATTGTCAATGCTGCCAGCATCAGCGCTGGGTGGGCATCAGAAATGGGTATGATGATTCAAATCACCCAGTCTTACCATCTTGGAGCTGCCTTCAATCTCCCTGTCAGTGTCTCAGGATGATATAAGGTGTTCATACACAAAAGCAGCTTTTGAATGTTACTATACATTTAAATCTACTGGGGCAAGATTTTTCTGTTTTGTGACATGCACATGGGAATCTCCACATATAATGGAGCCCTTGGACAATCTTTCTTTAACGTTTTATGAACATATGCAGGTTTTTTTGTTGGAACACTCAGCTATATGTGAACTTCAATCGCTGCATTCTGTCTGCTAATTTGCTGGATGGCATGCAAATGATAGTTGGGAGCAAAAGTGTGAAGCTGAACAAAATAGGAGCCTTCAGGTGTAGACTTTCACCACTCTCTGGGAAGCAAGCATCAAATGCAAGCCACGATGGTTGGTGATTCAAGTTAAAGTTAACTAAATACATCAGTCCTGAAGTGACCAAGTGCATCACTTCATGCTACAAGTAGAAGTATGAGAAATATGGAATGCCATGAAGAGTATTAGGCACTAGAGGCATATTACCGGTGTTCTACCACCAACCACTGCCACTAGCTCTGCTACACTTATCTCACCTTACCTGTGAACAGTGCTTCTGTTGCCAATAGCCTCATACAGAGCACATTCGCAGGGCCGTACCATCTGCTCTGACATTATCTGGAGTCAATTTTTACCTCATTAGTATTCCTTTGTCAATTTTATTTCCCCATTTCCAGACTATCATAGGGGTTGATGCATTATATGGCAATAATTACCCTACATCCACCAAGCAAGTGACTGATGCATCAGTCATCACTTTCATTTCCCTTCTCACTGACTGCCCACTTTCACAGCATTATTGCAGCTCCCAAACTGATGTTTCATTACATGGCTCTTTGATAGCCAGACAGGTTCCTGCTCCCTCATAAGATCCTAATCGTAGATGAACAACAACTCACCCGCAGGCCCACTGACTGTGGCTTATGGGAAGTCTGTCATTGTACTAACAATGGTGCAGAGGGCTGTGAGCCACTTTCTTGTTCTAGGTCACTGACAGAGCTGGCAGATTGTTTTCGCAAGTCAACCATGACAGAAAAGGGACCAGTGTTGGAATGCTGGCTCCAAAACACACTGTCAAACACAACTTGCATTACAAAGTACCAAAGGTGCCTGACACCTACTTGTGCACTTAACAGAGCTTGATCATTCTGGCTCCGGTCTTGGGATTTGTCTCCCATTTCACTTTTTCTTCTTGTTCCCCAATACTAAATTATATTACTCATCACATAAATAATAAAAGAAAACATTTTTTAAGGATAATAGCAGTCTCTTTAAGCCAATATTGACCATGAGAAGTTGCTGACAGGTCACCGGTAAGGCTATGGAAATTACAATTAGCCACATATACCAATTTTAATAGAAAAGACCTGTCACTCACCGCATCCAGTAAATAGATCTCAATTATTTATATTTACGTAACATCTATCACTACTCCACAAGGAGCTAAAACTCTTATAAAAACACGGTTTGCTTCCTCCCTTATCATTCTAGCAAAACACAAAATGATTAAAGTTCACATATAAACTCTGCACAATTGAACACTATCACATGACCAACAACAGTCTCAGTTACTTATTTTTTCTCATTCACAAGTACAGTTATTTAATCTGCATCCTAATTACACATACATATCCAGAGGCTGTATATTGGACAACACCACATGCTGGGGTCGTGTAGCGGTTAAGCTCCCAGAGTAGTAACCCAGAGGCTTGGACTAACAATTTAGAGACGGGAGTTCAAATCCCACCTTGGCAGTTGTAAAGTAATCTGGAATTTAAACAAAAAACTATTCTCACTAATAGTGACCATCAGCAGGTATAAATCAGAGTAGAACTACTGGATTGTCATAATTACTTATCTGGCTTACATTTGACTCTACTTAACTACCTACTCATTCAAGGACAATGATGGATGCTCGATAAATGCTGACATTGCCAGCAATGTCCACATCCCATGAATTAATATAAATAAACTTACTTGAACTGATTATAAGGATTGAAGTCCATGAAAATTTCTAGTTACTCTTAGCCGATAAAGGGGCATATGTGGAAAGGTGTGCACAACTTGAAGCATAAGACAAAAATCAAAGCAACCATATCAATACAATCTAACAGATTCATCACTTCAAGAGAAACACTTCAATGCCACCTAGTAGATTCAGCACTTCAGAGACAACCCTTTGTTTCATAAATAACTATAAAAAGGTGACAATTCAGTTTCTCCCTCCACAGATGCTGCCTGACCTGCAGTTTTCTGTTTCTATCAGCATACTTCACAAATACATTACCAAACAAAATTTAACACCAAGCCACAAGTGGCCAGATATCTCAAAGTAACGTCACCCTGAACATCAAATTAACTTAATATAAATAATTTAATATAAACATAAATAAAAGCAGAAAATGCTAGAATGGAATGGATTTTAATGAATCGGTGAGATCATCTCAAGTTTAAGGCACCAAGAATTTTTTGCAGCATAGAAATTTAACTCCTTTTCCTTTTTCATCATAATTTATACAACCGTACAAATTTTGTGGAAAATGAAAATCAAGGAACCACAAATGTTGGAAATCTGAGATAAAAACAAAATGCTGGAAACATTCAGCAAGTCAGACAGAATCTGTGGATAGGGAAACAGAGTTAATGGTTCAGGTCAGGGACGTGTCTAATGAGGGGTCGCCAACCTTAAACGTTAACTCTGTTTCTCTTTCTTCAGAACTTTATGACTTTCATTTACACGTTAGATATTTTCCTCTGGTTGGTGGTCTTAATGTATTCATCCTATGGAATATTAAAACTGATATTACAGGATATGGTTTGTAAAACAGTTCATGCAGTATATATAATATCTGCTTTCATTGTAAATTAATAAACCAGAGAACTCACTCATAGTCATGATCTAATGACCCCTGCTGGCAGATGCACATCTGGGCATCAGATGAGTATAGGATCAGATTCACAGGTGACACCATTGAGCCTGTGATATAAACAGCAAGTCACCTGGCCAAGAGTTTCTCAAGGGGAGTATTCTACCAGTATTTATGAATCTGTACTTCACCACTTTAATCAGTTCCGGAAGAGACAACAACAAATTAAGTAACATTACAACTTCTGCCTTAATAGCTTTGTGCTGTTCACTTACACCGATTTGAAAAGGTCCTGTGAAATAATCCAGATTTGTCTGCAGAAACCAGATGTTTTGTAATCCGAGGTCGTCACATCTGCCTTTAGCACGCACCAATGATTCTTCCTTGTTTTCCACTAAAATCACCTGGAACACAGATCAAATCTAATCAGCATTAAAACCAGAAAATGCTGGAAAAGTTCAGCAGGCAGCATCTGTGGACAGGCAAACAGAGTTAATGTCCAAGATAAAGACCTTTCATCGGAATTGGAAAAAGGCAGAGAGAGAACAACATTTGTAAGATGCAGAGAAGAGAGAAAATGACAGAGAGAACAAAAGGGAAGATCAGTGATAGGGCAGAAGGGAGGAGAGATTAAGTGAATCGTTGCTGCCACATTTTTAAAATTTTATTTACAGTGCAGTAACAGGCCCTTCCGGCCCAACGAGTCCACGCCACCCATTTTAAACCCAAATTAACCTACCCGAATGTGGGAGGAAACTGGAGCACCCGGAGGAAACCCACGCAGACACGGGGAGAACGTACAAACTCCTCACAGACAGCGACGGGAACTTCTTATGGCTTAAGTGTGACACCACTCTGAAGTACATATTCCCCAGAGCTCTCCTTTCAGATTGTGAAGAGATGGTTACCTCTGGGACAACGGCAGTGACAGACAATAACCTCCCCTTCCCACTAAGCAACAGGAACGCAATGTATAGCCTTTTACCTTATCTGCAAGATGAGAGAGGACAGCAATAGGAGGTAAAGAAACAAACGATTAGTTTAGGAATACAAGCTTGAGTAGCATTATCTAAATAGTTGAACTCATTGCTGAGCATTCATCAGAAGATCATTACAACAATGTAGGATGGTGAGGTCTGAGTGAGAGATTTGAAGTGAATCATGACTAGAGGCTTAGAATGATACTTGTGGACTTTGTGGTGGACCTCCATCAAGGGATGGTCCAATCTGCATTTGGTCTCCCCAGTGTAGAGGAAACCGCATTGTGAGCCGTGAATATGCTATAGTACGTTGAATGAAATACATTATTATTTCAGCTTAACAGAGTATTTGGGATCCTGGAGAGCTGGAAGGAGGGAAGCTATGTATTGTATTCCTGTTATTTAATGAGAAGGGGACGGTATGTCAGTTGCTGCAATCATCCCAGAGTTCAGATCAGATCAGTTTATTGTCATATATACCAGGATGCAATGAAATTCCTTGCTTGCGTGGAGCCAGACTTTCAGCATGCTTAAAGGAGAGCTGTGGGTAAGATGCATTTCATCATGGCACCACACTTAAAGTGTCAGAAATAGCAATAATGATATTTTGAATTCAAGCCAGAAAGTGAAGACTCTACAGTGATTCTACAAGGAAGGGGAAGGGATGGCAAAAGAAGTGGAGGAATTGCAATAGGATTGAATGGGACATTCTATCTTAAGTTTGCTAAAGGTACCAAGAATTCTTTTGTAACATGGAAGTTCAGTATAATTCATATAACTGTACACATTTTGTGGAAAATAAAAATCAAGGAAATACAAATTATGGAAATCTGAAATAAAAACTTAAAATTGCTGGAAAAACTCAGCTAGTCAGCCAGCGTCTGTGGAGCAAGAAACAGTTACCATTTCAGGTCAGGGACCTTTTGTCAGAGGAGGGGTCTTTGACCTGTTTCTCTTTCGACAGATACTGCCTAACCTGCTGAGTGTTTCCAGCATTTTATGTTTATATTTCAAGTTTTGTAGAGGATTGCTATATATATATATATATATATATATATATATATATATATATATAAAAGAAAATTATGTTTTCTAAATGATACCCTATAGTCTATAAAATAGAGGTAGAGCAAACAGACAATAATAGAATAGCCTGCACATGATTACAATAGTGATCTTGGTCATTTATAGTCGGGGCCTGGGAGATTTACAGTGAGATAATGGCTGTGGAAACATGCAATGCTTATTGCCACATTGCTAAGAAATAGGCCACAATTACTCATTTGCAGAGTGTAACACAGATGCAATGAACAAAAATCAAACAGCTGGCATGTATTAAATTTCTGCCATACTGTGTTGCATTCACTTTTTTGATGGTGCAAGATCAAGGAAACTGACATTTGTAACCACTACAGAATAAAATAAGTAAAATAATTCAATTTTTTTTTAGCTTCAAATGCTGAATCACAGCATGTTTCAAAATGCTTGAAAGGTCAAAAATCAAATTTCCCAGGATATATGTATCCAATTCCCCAACTCTTCCTCTTCTAGTACATAAATATTGCATTATCAGACTTCATTCCCAGTTGAAAGCTTCTAAACCCATTACCACTCTGTAGGTGAAATTTCCCCTTTGAATAAGATGAAGCATTAGCTGCCTCATGTCCCACAGCACTCCACTGTAACTATTTCTTTCCACATGTCACTGAGTTGTAGTTTTCATAGAAAAACAAATTACGCTACGGAATGTGATCCCATAACATAAACAATCCTGAAATCCAAATAGATTAAAAGAAAAAGAACTTAATTTATTTTGGCTTGTTGAGCTGGTGACCTTAGTCATAGACCAGTTCAGCGTCCTTTTTGTTAAATTATATGTTGAATTTGTGAGCTTTTGGGTGCTTTCACAACCTTTTTTGTAAGTTTTTTTGTAAGCGTTTCTGAGTCTTGTAAGTTGGCAAGCATGCAGGCAACAGTGAGCTTGATGGATTTCAAGATCAGGCTACGCAGCCAGCCGCAGGTATCATCCACTAAATCTCTTGCTGACGATGCGGGATGGAACACAGAAGGAGGAAGATGATTGTTACTTGAGATTTTGATGAAAGAGACCAGCATACAAATTTGGCCCAAAGCCCAACATATGAAACAACTGATCAGATGGTCAGCAGGTTAAAAAGAAAATGTTGGCAGGATTTCACAATGCAGATCTAGCTGCTCCCGGCAAACCAGTGTGTGTGTGTGTCTGGCCTGTTTTCTGCTACATGCTTATCTCACATCCCATCACAGAACTCTCATCTCCAGTTGCAAAGTTCATTCCAGAGTAAGCAGAATAATTTAAAAATTTAAAAATTACATACCTGACAGGACGACAAGGTGTGAGCTAGGACAATCCCAAGGTGGCCCTGCAAACACAGAACATGCAGCTGAGTTAATCAGAGGACCATGGTCTCATTTCAATATCAGACATGCAGAAATTTGTGAAGACAAACACCTTTATTTATCTGCCTGCTAGATGAACCCTTGAGAACTTATGCTTTGCAAGATACGGTATTTCAAGCCTCTACTCTCAGAAGTTGTAACTTCAAAAATATCAAGTTTGTAATTTGTTTTTTGTCTGCTGTCAAACTGGAATTGTCAATACAAATCAGGACAATAATTTATTATTTCAAATAAAGATTAGGGGATACATTTTCTCCACAATTAATGAACTCTAAATAAAATTGTATTCCCCGAAACCACACTAGTCGAAGACAAACATTCCCACAACTTCACCATCTGTGAACTTAATTAACTGTAGAAAAATCCTTTCCGCAAAAGCATCGCTTCTTGAGTAGACTATTCTGCCCCTTGAAAATACTCCTCAGTTCAATCACATCATAGCTGGTCTGTTCCTTGACTCCACCTATCTTTGCTCCAGTATGCAAGACAAGATTTTCACTGTACCTCGGTACAGGTGACAATAATAAACCAATTCCAATGAATTTTTCAATTTCAGGTAACACTTGCTGTACCTACTGTGTTCCCTTCTCTCTCTCTCCTTCGCTGAACCTTTAGTTCTCCCCTCCTTCAGTCACCCCATCACTCATTTCTGTCCCCTCCCCATCATCTTCCCATCCAGCTACTACCCACACACTTCACCCACAACATCTCCTGCCCCATCTGGTTCCATCTGCCCTGCGTCTCTCCCTCAATGGTTCCCATTATCACTTTCTTTACTTATCAGATTCCAGCACTTGTAGCCACTGTGGACCCGCTTATCATTCTCCAGCCTCTTGTCTCCATCTTCACCCTCTCCTCCCCATCTGCCTTTTGTTTTCTGTGTCTGCTTCCATCTATCACCCACCTGCCTCTTGTCTCCCAGCTCCACCCCCTCCCCCACCTGCCTCCTTCTGCCCATCATCCCTCACCCCTCCTTCGTCCAACTATCACCTACCGGCCCATGACTCATCCTTTCCCTCTCCTCTTTACACTAGCAATCCTTCCTCTCCGATCTCAGTCCTGATATAGGGTCTTGACCTGAAATGTCAGCAAATCTTTTCTCCCCACAGATATTGCTCAACCTGTTGAGTTCCCCCAGCAGTTTGCTTTTTGCATAAAATATATAACCTCGAATATGAAAATAAAATAAAGAACCTACAAATATAAATTCTTCTAAAACCTCTAATTGGCCATTTCCTAAGATGATGATGAGATGAGATCTTTATTAGTCACATGTACATCGAAACACACAGTGAAATGCATCTTTGCGTAGAGTGTTCTGGGGGCAGCCCGCAAGTGTCACCATGCTTCCGGCGCCAACATAGCATGGCCACAACTTCCTAACCCATACGTCTTTGGAATGTGGGAGGAAACTGGAGGAAACCCACGCAGACACAGGGAGAACGTACAAAGTCCTTACAGACAGCGGCAGGAATTGAACCCGGGTCGCTGGCACTGTAATAGTGTGATGCTAACTGGTACACTACCGTGCAGCTCCTGCTGCAATGCAGAAAATGCTGCAGCAAATCTGCACATAGCAAGCTCCCACAATGATAATAACTTTAAATTTTAAATTTAAATTTTATTTACAGCATGGTAACAGGCCCTTTCGGCCCAACAAGTCCACGCCGCCCATTTTAAACCCCAAATTAACCTACCCATTCATCTTTAGAATGTGGGAGGAAACCGGAGTACCTGGAGGAAACCCACACAGACACAGAAGAATGTACAAACTCCTAGTCTTGATCTAAAGTGTTACAGATTTTTTTTTATTTCCACCCAGGAACACAGGACCTTAGTTTAATATGACACCCATAAGGCAGCTCCTCCAATAACACAATACATCTTCAGTCGTGCACTGAAAATTCAGCCTTGATTTTATGCTCAAAGGTTGAGAGACGGACTTACACCTGACTTATATGTTACCACTAATACTATATTTATTTCAAAAGAGCTGGATGACTTTATACATTTATTTGTATAAAAGCATCTTGTTCCTTAAAAATTTTACTCTTGTCAAACATTACTCACTTCATCTCTTATAGAACTTGCAAATTAATGTGGGAAGATCTGTAGCTTAAGTAGTTTCAACAAAATTCTGGAATTTATTGAAGATACAAATGAAAATAATAATTAGCTGTGAAAACAAAAACCCACCTTCTGCGCAGTCAATTTTTTGAGGAGGTAACAAATTATGTTGACAAGGGTAGCGCAATAGATGTGGTTTACAGTAAGGCCTTCAACAAGGTCCCAAGTGGGAGATTGGTCCAAAAAGGTTAGGGCCCATGGGATCCAGGGCAAGTTGGCAAAATGGATCCAAAACTGGCTTGGCTAGAGGAGACAGAGGGTGATGGCAGAGGATTGTTTTTGTGATTGGACACCTGTGACAAGCGACGGACTGGTGCTGGGACCCTTGCTGTTTACGATATATGATTGAGATGTGGATGTAGGTGGCATGATCAATACACACAAAATGCTGGAAAAATTCAGCAGTCAGGCAGCATCTATGGAGGGAAATAAACAGTCGACATTTCAGGTCGAGAGCCTTCATCAGTACTCAGGTGACATGATCAGTGAGTTTGCAGCTAACACTAAGATTGGTAGAGTTGTTGACAGTGCGGAGGGTAGTCTTAGGCTACAGGGTGATATCAATGAGATGGTGAAGTGGACTAAGAAGTGGCAGATGGAATATAAGATGGATAAATGTGGCGTGATGCATTTTGGCAGTACTGATGAGGCTAGAACATACCGTATATTATGAATTGTAAGGTCCTAAGGAGTATTGAGGAACAGAGGGTGTGCAAATCTAAAGATCCTTGAAGATGACAGTGCAGGTAGATAACATGGTTAAGAAGGCATGTGGGGTGCTGATCTTTAATGTTCAGGCATTGAATACAAGAGCAGGGAGGTTATGCTCCAAATTTATAAAATATTGGTTAGACCTCAGCTGGAATACGGTCTGCAGTTCTGGTCACCACACTATAGGAAAGATGTGATAGCGCTGCAGAGGTTCAGAGGGGATTCACCAGGATGTTGCCTGGGATGGAACATTTTAGTTAGAGAGGCTCGGTCTGTTTTCCCTGGATCAGAGGGGGTCATGAGGGGACATGGTGAGGTACATAAAATTATAAGGGGTACAGATAGGGGAGACTGGTGGAATGTTTTCCCCTTATCAGAGATGAATAAAACTAGAGGACATAGATTTAGGGAAAGGGGTAAGAGATTTAGAGGGATCTGATTGGTCCTTTTTCACCCAGAGAGTTGTGAGTACCTGGAATGCACTGCCAGAGAAAGTGGTGGAAGCAGATTCGCTAACAACATTTAAGAGGTGTCTGGATGAGCACTTGCATCGCCTTAATATTGAAAGCTCTGGGCCATGTGCTGGAAGATGGATTAATTTGGATGGGTTCCCACAACTTGGCATGGACATGCTGGGCCAAATGGCCTGTTCCAATCTGTATAACTCTATAACTCAATGATAATTTGAAGTTAGTAAAGATTTTAAAATTACATACCCCACCACTGCAGAAATCAACAATTGTATCACCAGGTTTGGCCAATTTTGTCACAATGGAGATTATGTTGTCTAACTGTTGCTGCTTCCTTAGGGCACGCTCAGAGGAGAGTTTTCCTGTAAGAACAGATCAACATAAGAATAAAAATCTATCAGTGCAAAATCAGACATACTTTCAGTCAACAGGTGCCATACATTTCCAGCTGTGCAGTCATTGTTGTACTGTACAGATAGGATGATAAAGGAGAGTTACCTTATACCTTCTAGTATATTACACTTCCAATCTCAGCGGGTATTGTATTTAAAAATGCCAAGTTTACAGCAAATTGTTTCAAAAAATCTCTCATGTAATAAAATTAGGATATTCAATTATAACTTTGAGCCAGCATTTTTTCTTTTTAAGAAATGTGTGATAGTCATAATTAATGGCTAGCAAAATAAAATCACACATCCATTCCCATAAGTTCATTAAATAGAGAACAATAAAGTGCTAAATGTTGGGTTAAAAGCAAATTAATTGTTGAGTTGGTCTGTGCATTTATTGTAGCAGCATAACAACAGGGGTAGGCTCTTGAGCCACATCTGGCATTAGACCTGGGACTCACACCTCCTCTGAAACTGGATCCTTGACTTTCTAACCAACAGACCGCAATCAGTGAGGATAGGCAGCAATACCTCCAGCATGATTATTCTCAACACTGGTGCCCCACAAGGCTGCATCCTCAGCCCTCTACTCTACTCCCTATACACACATGACTGCATGGCCAGATTCTGCTCTAACTCCATCTACAAGTGTGCAGATGATACCACCGTTGTAGGCTGTATCTCAAACAGTGATGACTCGGAGTACAGGAAGGAGAGAAAAGCTGAGTGGAATGGTGTCATGACAACAACCTTTCCCTCAATGTCAAAAAAACAAAAGATCTGGTCATTGACTTCAGGAAAAGGGGCGGTGTATATGCACCTGTCTACATCAACGGTGCTGAGGTCGAGAGAGTTGAGAGCTTCAAGCTCCTGGGAGTGAACATCACCAATAGCCTGTCCTGGTCAAATCACGTAGATGCCACGGACAAGAAAGCTCACCAGTGCCTCTACTTCCTCAGGCTAAAGAAATTCGGTTTGTCCCCTTTGACTCTCACCAACTTTTATCGATGCACCATAGAAAGCATCCTATCTGGATGCATCATGGCTTGGTACAGCAACTGCTCTGCCCAGGACGGCAAGAAGCTGCAGAGAGTTGTGGACAGAGCCCAGTGCATCACAGACACCAGCCTCCCCTCCTTGGACTCTGTCTTTACCTCTTGCTGTCTTGGTGAAGCAGCCAGCATAATCAAAGACCCCACCCACCCGGGTCATTCTTTCTTCTCTCCTCTTCCATCAGGTAGAAGATACAGGAGCCTGAGGGTAGGCACTACCAGACTTAAGGACAGCTTCTACCCCACTCTGATAGACTATTGAACGGTTTCCTTATACGATGAGATGGACTATGACCTCACAATCTACCTTGTTGTGACCTTGCACCTTATTGCACTACACTTTCTCTGTAGCTGTGACACTTTACTCTGTACTGTTATTGTTTTTACCTGTATTACATCAATGCACTCTGTACTAACTCAATGTAACTGCACTGTGTAATGAATTGACCTGTGCAATTGGTATGCAAGACAAGTTTTTCACTGTACCTCGGTAGAAGTAACAATAATAAACCAATACTAATACCAATATCTGTTCCTCAACTCCATCTACCTGCTTTCCTTCACATCTCTGGATACTCACAAACCTAATAAAAATCACAAAAACCTTAACTCCTGCAATTTTATTGAACAATTTATTCAATCTTTAAAATCGAGCATAATGCAAATAGCTCAGTACTGTTGGTGACATATTGATCAAAGATTTTATGTCATAGAGTTGTACAGCATGGAAACTGCCTCTTCAGCCCACTGTGTTTATGCTGATCATCATGTCTATCTATACTAGTCCCACTTACCTGCATTAATTCGATATCCTTCTATGCCCTGCTTATTTAAGTACCTGTCCAGGTGCCTCTTAAATGTTGTTACTGTTCCTGCTTCCAGCACCTCCTCTGGCAGCTCATTCCAGATACTAACTACTCTTTCTGTGAAAAATTTACCCCTCAGATCCCCTTTAAACCTCCTCCCTCTCACTTTAAACCTGTGCCCTCTAGTTTTAGACACCCTTTCCATGGGAAACAATGTATCCTATAACAGGCTATGTACCCTATCTATGCCTCTCATAGACACCTGTAGCATGTCACCTCTCAGTCTCCTTTGGTCCAGTGAAAACAGCTCCAGCCTATCCAATCTCTCCTTATAGCTCAAGCCCTCCAATCCTGGCAACATCCTTGTGAATCTTTTCTGCACCCTCCCTAGCTTAATCAGATTATATCTTCCCTGCTGTGTTCATTTTCATGCTGAAGCACTAAATTGGTCTGGGAAATGTCTTCTTAACTCTTACGTTAAAGGACCCAAATGCACAAATTATGAACTATTACAACTTGCATTTTTCAACATTCCACTGATGGCAAATTCCCAAACCAACAGCAGCCTAACTAATGCTATTGTTCAGTGTGTGATCACCACCCACCAATCTTTTCCACACCCCACCAACTCACACCCTGCCAATTCCACACCCTAATAATCCTATCCAGTATCTTTTAAAAGTGATTCTACCTTCCATTGGAGTCTCTTATGCACTTGAATTACCCTGTGGAGGAATTCTTCTGCTGTTAGAGTTCACTTGAAATGCGTTGATTTTGCCCTCCAGTCTAGTTATCACAGTCCTCATTCAGTAATTTGCTTTACATGCACATAATCCAAAAGATGATTGCGTGGGGGTGGTGGGGTGGTGGGGAAGTGACCATATGATGTTGGAAGGGATGCAAAACAAAAACAAAAATGGCTGGTCAACCAGCCATTAAATGTCAGCTGTCCCTTTCCAAAAGATCCCCCCCAAAATTCAACTTCACCTGCATGGTGAAATGATTGCAGAGTGGAGAGGGGGCAATGGTGAGACAGGAAGGAGTGGGAGGAGAAAGTTGTAGGTAGTCGAGCAAAGTTATGAGTTTTTAACCATGTTAAAGATGATTTGACAGATATGTCTGGCAGTGTGAAACAAGCTATTTCCTTGATTAACAATCAATCAGTCCATTATCAATATTGCACCATATATTGTTACACTCAACATGAACAGCTTCCATTTACATAGCATTTCAAACTCAGTAATAGGTTGCATTGCGTTAGGTAGGGATATTATCAAATGAAATTTGACACCAAACCACATTAGTCGAAAATCAAAAAAATACTGATGCAGGAAATCTGAAAGAAAAACAGAAAATGTCGGAAACACTCATAACGTCAGGCAGCATCAGTGAAAAGCAAAACAGAGTTACTGTTTCAAGTAAAAGATATGTCATCAGAACTGGAAAGAGAAACCACTGAAAATGGACAGCTCTGATGAAGTATCTTTGATCTGAAACATTAACTCTTTCTCTGCAGATCTGTTTGACCTGTTAAGTGCTTCCAGCATCTTCTGCTTTTATTTTAATATATATTATGTCTCTCAAGCCAATATTTGGTTATAGAGATTGGATTATAGGATTGACATGCAGTAAAGTGGCAGAAAATATTCTTGCATGTTATTTTGACATGATTAAGCTGGATGTTATTGCCGTATTATTCTGGAAATGATGCCTTTTCCTCGCCGATAATACCTTCCAAATTCGAGGCAAAGAACTAATGTCTGCTCCCAAGGCCTTGTGACTTTAAAGTTGGGATATGGAGTTCAACCCAAATAGGTTGCTGGAGATACAGTCCAGTGCACTCATATCAAGGACAGAGTTGCATTGAGGAGATCTTGAAGTGTTACTTCCAGAAGGCGATGAGTAAAACTAAACCCTAGATCTCAAAAGAGGTTTATTTAGATTCCAGTCTATCGATATAACAAGAAGTCAATACATGCTATCTAAAGGCTTAACTATGGTGTTTCTCTTCTTTTAATAGAGATAAAAGTAGACTAAGAAGCCAAAGGTATAACACTGTGCACAACGAGGCAATGCTCAATTACATTTATTCACACAAATTCTACAACTAATTATATGGGGGTTGGACTGGAAAATCAACATCAATGAATCTGATATCCTGTATTTTATTGTGTCTGGACTGAACTCCTTTTCTTCATTGTGTTTTCAGTAGGCTTGGCAAAGAATAGAATTCACTGGATCAGACAGATCTAAACTTTTAAGCTGAGCTTTTAAGAAGCAAAGAGAAATGTAAACCTCTCATTGAGGTTTGACAACAGTGCATAACACAGGGCATCAGAGTAACTGGAGCCCTTGACTCCAGTCACACCTAGTTTCACTCCTGACAGCTGAGAAGCACAACCCGTCAAACTAATGGCAGGAACAGGGAGATGGTGAAGACCGAATTTGATCCCAACGCTTAAGTCAAACATAAAGGGGAAGGAGCTAATCAGGCATTTTAAAATGAGTTCTTGTCCCTAATTTTTGCTA
The DNA here is from genome assembly GCF_009764475.1 of Pristis pectinata. NCBI lineage: Eukaryota > Metazoa > Chordata > Chondrichthyes > Rhinopristiformes > Pristidae > Pristis > Pristis pectinata. The sequence goes on from NC_067406.1 coordinate 135,534,742, forward strand.
CGAATTATGGGATAGAAATGGTCTGGATTATTTGATCAGAATGTGCAGAATGATACAGGGTGCTTATTGCTCACTGTTTCTGAATTTTGGAATTGAAAAGCAGTACATAACTGCTACTATATTCAATCTTTACTTGAAATGATAATTGTACGAGTATCTGTCCTCATTTCTCAGTATTTCTACAAAAATAAGTTTTAAACACTGGAGGCATTTTGATACTCTGAACCAGCAGCCCATGATACTATTTCTACTCAACATGAGATTCCTATTACAATCCAACCCTATCAACATAACTTTACATTGGCAAGTGATAAACTTCTGGATCCTTAACTTTCCTAATGATGATTACAGGAATAGACCAGCTGCAACTAATAGCTAGACCAGTATCTTCCTGGAGGATGCAACAACGTGGTTTTAATTGTCATTGATTTTTGAAATGCATCAAATTCAACTGTGAACTACGAACAAAGCTCGGACCTGACAATAAAGTAGAGGGTGAAATGACACATTGGGAAACTGAGAGTCATAGAGTCACAGAATAATATAGTACAGACACAGGCCCTTCGGCTCAATTTGTCCATGCCGACCATGGTGCCCACCAAGCTAAGTCCATTTGGCCGTGTTTGGCCCATATCCCTCTAAACTTCTCCTATCCATGTACTTATCCAAATGTCTTTCGAATATTGTTATTGTACCTGCCTCAACCACTTCCTCTGGCTGCTCATTCCATATACGCATCACCCACTGCATGAACTTGTCCCATTGGTTTCAATTTGGTTGAGAAAATGGGGGAAAAGACTCATTCTGAACATCTCTCTGCACTTCATGCTGTGTAGGAACTAGTGACCCTGTCTGGCTGACAAAGACGTGCACACGTACAACCAACAACTACTATCCAAACCAACAATTAAAGCCATACCCAGGAAGCTAGCCTAGTCACAGTTAAATTGTCACAACTGAGCAAAGTAATGACATTGCATATATTTTGGAGAATAGATATTTATACACTAATAGCATCAGCTCCATTACAGGAAAATGATAACCAGCTTGGAAAAGAAACATTTCCTGGGGAGGGAACCCTCAGGTCACGATTCAGATTCTGCACCTTTCAATAAGCAAGTGCATGTGCTGGTTTTAGGAGTTACACAAAACGTATCTTATTGATGAGCAGAGATTCATGTAATTTGTCTGGACCAGACATCTGAGAAGGTTTGCAGTAATAATTCATGTTTTTTTGTCCAACTTCAGTGCAAAATCTATAATTCTATTCTGACTGAATCAAACTGATTCAGGTAATGTCAGAACCAATGTGGAAACTCAAGGAGTAGTTTCAAGATTAGTATAGCAGCCAATGACATGAAGTTAAAAATACTTGACCTGTTAGATGTCTTTTATTGTTATAATGCTTAATGAAGGAAGACATATAAGCTATAAAAGACACTGGTTAGCTTCACACCTTGCATCATTTGCAAACACCCAAATACTGTTCTTAACTTGCACCATATTGTACACCCATCACCTCTGCCATGTTGACCTGCATCAGGTCTTGGTCCTTGATTTTAAAATTCCCATCCTTCATTTCAGATCCCTCCATGGTCTCACTAGTGCTGCAAACACCTCCAGCCCTGTAGCCCTCCGAGATCTCTACATTCCTCCTATTCTCATCTCCAATTATCGATGCACTGACATTTGTGGCCCTACCTTCAGCTGCCTGCGCCTTCAGCTCTGACAAACCCTCTCTAAATCTCTTCTTATTTCTCTTCCCTCATCTTAAGACTTAAACTCTGCCTTTTAAACATGCTATTTTTCATCTGTCCTAAAATCCTTTCGTTTGCAAAATTACAGATTCATAGAGATTCATAGAGCTAAACAGCACAAAAACAGGCCCTTTGGCCCAACTTGTCCATACCAACCAAGATGTCTAGCTACACTAATCCCATTGGCCTCCATTTGGCCCATATCCCTCTACACCTTCCCTATCCATATACCTGCCCAAATGTCTTTTAATCATTGCATTGTACCTGCCTCTACCACCTCCTCTGGCAGCTCATTCCATGTACCCACCACTCTCTGTATAAAAAAAACTTGTCTTTCATCTTAAACCTATGCCCTCTGGTTTCAAACTCCCCTATCCTGGGAAAAGTCCTGTGACTATCTACCCTATCTATGCTCTTCATAATTTTATAAATCTCCATAAGATCACCCCTCAGCCTCCTCCTCTCCAGGGAAGGGGCAGGCATGGTGGTATAGCGGTTAGCATAATGCTATTACAGCATCAGACACCCGGGTTCAATTCCGGCCACAATCTGTAAGGAGTTTATACGTTCTCCCCGTGTCTGCGTGGGTTTCCTCTGGGTGCTCCAGTTTCCTCCCACGTTCCAAAGACGTACGGGTTAGGAAGTTGTGGGCATGCTATGTTGGCGAGGGAAATGTGGTGACACTTGCGGGCTGCCCCCAGAACACTCAATGCAAGAAGATGCATTTCGCTGTGTGTTTTGATGTACATGTGACTAATAAAGATATCTTAAAAACAGTCCCAGCCTATCCAATTTCTCCTTATAATTCAAGCCCTCCAGTCCAGGCAACATTCCTGTGAATATTTTCTGCACTCTTTCAAGTTTAACCACATCTCTTCTAGCTTAATCACATCATTATGCCTACTAAAAGTCCCATGAAGGATCTTGGCATTTTCTAGGACATTAATGGAATTATGGAAATGTAAGTTATTGTCTGGATCATTCAGATAAAACAGTTTTCCAGCATGCACTAGTGAGTACATAACTGCAGCACTTGGTTAGTGAAGGAACGAGAAGCAACCCATATTATTTTGTAAAGCTGGCTCACTTTAAATAGAGGAGAGACTTTCTGACGGGTAGTAGGAGCTGAATATTTCCTTTTCACCTCTCATCCTTTCTGTAGTCAAATAGGCAGGCAATGTACGTACCTGACACAGCTAGTACTATTAGAGAATTTTAAATTTCAAAACTTTTTAAGAGACGGGTTTGAATGGAGACAGAGAACAGAACATAACGCTATTTTGCTGCACTAAAGACCGCGCACAATGTGGGTCACAGACTAATTTCGGTTCCCCTACAAAAGTATAGATGCACAGGACAGTTCCCATGGGATTTTTCAGCATAACACTTCTCATTCCAGTCTCCATGCTCTAATCATCTAGCTTTTCGTTGTCTACTGTTGAGAGTATGGGGGTAAGATTACAATCTCATGCAATGAGCTCGTGTTATAAGTGGGATGAATGAAGAATTTGAGCAGCATATCCCTCTTCAACTCTCAACTCTTTATGTGTCCTAACATTACCAATGTGGCATGAGCACTTTAGACATAGGAGCAGCAGTAGGCCATTTGGCTCCTCATGTCTGCTCTGAAGCAATCCATAGTGAACACACCATGTAGAAAACTGAAGTTGTATCAACATGCCAAAAATGGGAAGCTTAATATGATTTTCTTTCAGTAATCAAAACGGTAACTGAGCCATAATTTTCATGTTAAGATATAATAACAATACAAAACTGCCAAAGGCTTATGTTTACATTGCTGACTTTTCTTGTGTATGAATTTTCTACAAATCAGACGAGGAAAGCTTATGCTAACACCAGATAGTCCTCCTCCAGCAGCATGCGTTAGTGTCAAGCACTCCTAAATCACACACAGACCATAAATGAACCACAGAAGCCACCAAAAGTTTCCACTTCTCACAGAATCTATGAAGTGGCCTCTACTTAAGACGATCAGCAAAAAAATCAATAAAAATGCAGATACTGTAAAATCTAAAACAAAGACATAAATTGCCAGAAACACTCAGCAGGTCAGACTGTGTATGTGGGAAGAGAAGCAGAGCTAACATTTCGGGTCAAAGAGTGAGCATTTCCAGCATTTTCTGTTTTTATTTAAGATGGACAATTTGGTGTCAAATTTAGGATTTTTTGGAAGATATGAGCCATACTATTCATTGCAATTTTGCATCAAGACTGCCCAAGCCTATCAGCTGAGAATAGGAAGGACTTTCAGTCCATCAAGCTGGGATTCTGTCAAAACCAAAGTCTATCAAAAATAAGTACTACATTAAATTGTAAAAAATATTGAGAGAGCTGCAGATAAAATTGGAAAGAACCAGAATCCATTATTGGACTTTTCATTCAATGTCCAATCAGTACTGAGTACCAATCAATGAACCCAACAGAATGTTGAACCCTATAATTAAAAGAGTAGAATACAGAATCAGAATCAGGTTTGTGATCACTGACAAACGTCATGAAATTTGTTGTTTTGCAGCAGCAGTACAGTGCAAGACATAAAGACATAAAAATTACTATAAGGTACAAAAATAAATAAGTAGTGCAAAAGAGGAATAATGAGGTTCATGGGTTCATGGACCGTTCAGAAATCTGATGGCAGAGGGGAAGAAGCTGTTCCTGAAACGATGAGTGTGGGTCTTCAGGCTCCTGTACCTCCTCCCCAATGGTAGTAACATGAAGAGGACATGTCCCGGGATGATCGACTGTACAGTGCTTTGTTCGTGGCCATTAAAGAACTGATGGTAGAATAAAGAAAACCAAAATAGTTGACCTCTCATCTTTAAGATCACATTGGTTAGAACAGATTGCAAATCTTGAGACATTCAGCCTCAAAAGGAGAATTCCAAGCAGAGATCACATACAGTGGCAAATATGATTGTACAGGGTTCAGAAAAAGGTAAAAGGAAATTACTTCAAATTAAAACAAAATGGACACAGGTGGAAACTTACAAAAGGCAACCTCAGGTGCAATGTTGTCTGTTTTTTTTCACACAAAGAACAATCAGCAGACGAATAGGCTCCTTGATGCAGTAGTGGAAGTGGATACTGAAGTGAAGACTTTTTGGCCATTCTGATTGGATCAAGAGAGGCTTGCATTAGGTATCAGCCATGGCTTAGTTGGTAGCACTCTCACCTCTTGTGTTCTGGGTTCAAACCCCACTTCAACTAACAAGAGTATAAGCTGACACTCCAATGCAGCGCTGAGGGAGTTCTATACTGTCAGAAATACTGTCCTCATAGCTGAGATTAAATTGAGGCCAATCGCTTATTCGGGTGGCTGTAAAAAATCCAAAGGCATTCCTTCAGGGAGGAGAGATGTTATTCTTGGTATCCTAGCCAATATTTACCCCTCGATCAACAATAAGATAGGTTATGGGGTCATTTACACATTGCTGGATAACCAAGTAGGTTACCACGAACCCTAATTACAACCATGGCTACACTTACAAAGGACTTAAATGGCTGTAAAGCTCTTTGTGGCATTCTGAGATGCATATGAAAGGCCCTTTCTAAATGGAAAAATTTATTTCTTTTTGATAGCAGTTTTCACAATTTTATGAAATGCAGCACCTCCGACTGTACAGCAATCCCATAGCATTGCATTGGGGAATCAACTTACATTCTTGTTACTTGAAGTGGGACTTGAACCCAGAATATATGAGCCGAGTGTGCTAACAATTGAGCTACAGCTGGCATCTAAATCAAGTCTTTTTGATCCCAGCAGAATGACCACAAGTGCTTTATTACCTCTACTGCTAGTTATAAAGTCCCTAAATGCTTTACAGCCAGTGAAGTGTTTTTAAAGTAAAGTCACTGCTGAAATATAAGATTCAAGATATGCCTTTCCAATAGTGATTATTCTCTTAGATGAAAAACCAGGATTTAAACTGTTCCAATGTATGATGTCACAAGTTATTAAAGATACAATTCCGGAGTGAAGTAGTTTGTTCTCCACCCCCTTGGGGAAAAAACAAATGATGAACTTTCAGTCCTGATATAAGGTGACCACCAGAAACATTGAGTATCTCTTTGTCTCCACAGATGCTGCCTGACACACTGAGTTCCTCCAGCAGCTTGTTTTTCACTGATGAACATCTCCAGCTGAATAAAAGATCTGTACTTTTCCCTCTTAAATGCAACCTGCAAGAGACCAGTTATGCCACCTTTCAAAACTATAAAAGAGTCATTAAGTGAAACAAGCAGGTTCTTCAGTATATGACTGGCACCAAAGCAATGTGTGGACTTCTGCATATTCACTTGGTCTTCAACTTACTAATGGGTTCACCAATTTACCTCTGAGATAAGGCATTTTTTTTTCTCTCTGAGGGCCATGAATCTTTGGAAATCTCTTCTTCAAGGGGCAGTAGAAGCATGGTCTTTGTATATTTTTAAGGCATACATATACATCATAAGCAAGGGGTAAAAGGTAGACAAGAATGTGAGCTGAGATTATAATCAGATCAGCCAGGATTAACTGTAGAGTTGACTCAAAAGGTTAACTGGCCTACCCCTGCTCTGTCATCTGACCACTGGTAGAAAGACAAAAAAGATGAGTCTGGCAGTCACCTTGTCTCTTTTTGCCTCATTTCCATCCCTATTATTTGTCTACCTGCACTGCACTTTCTCTGTAGCTGTGCCACTTTACTCTGCATTCTGTATTGTTTTACCTTTTACTACCTCAATGCATTGTGTAATGAATTGATCTGTATGAACAGTATGCAAGAAAAATTTTCCAGTGTACCCCAGTACAAGTGACAATAATAAACCAATTCCAATTTATGGCAAATGCACCCGTTGCTAGTCTAGTATCAGGCACTAAGGTTTCCATAGAATGGAGACTTGCTCCCAGAAGAAAGCATGCTGTTACCCACTCACTCAGAGGACCCTTCCAGTACTGTAACAGGCTCCTTTGGCTCTGGATGGCTTTGTGCTCATCACTCAGTCTCTCTTGACAATGAATTTCTGGCCTTATTCAGACAATGAACACTCATTCTTCTTTACAATATCTCTGTTTAAGCTGCTTTGTATTTCTCTCTGCCTCTCCCGCGCTCTCAGCACAGATTGTTTGACGGAAGCAGATCTGGATGTTCTCATTCCTGCATTTTTTCTTTATCAGGTTCTTCATTTTTTTCTTTTCCCTTTCATTAGTCCTGTAATTTTTCAGTTTCATTTTTTAACTTTGTTTTTAAATGTTAATTTATCTTAAGATGCAAAGACATATATCCTGATAATGAATAGCAGACAATTAAAATATAAGACAAATAAAATTAAAACAATTGATATTAAAAAGCAAGAAGTAAATTGCAAACACTGATTGTGCAGCCTGAGTTTGGTTCCATGGGTCAGTGGTTCTCAGGTGTCAGGTATGCAAATGACTTGGCCAGTCCAACACTGAGGCAAACCAGAGCCACAAAGTTGGGCATAATATCCCAGGAGAGAGCATTGACATTGGTTCGCTCTTCAAAGAGGATTTTGTGGAGGCAGCATTAATGGCATTTTGGCAGTGCCTTGAGATGCCTGCTATGGTTAGTTCAGATCTCAGGAACATATAGGAGGACAGGGATCACTATTTCACTTTTGCCTGGAAGACCATGTGCTTGGTGCCAGATCTGGGGTCCTGGTCTTCAGATATCTTGGTCTTCAGTTGACCAAACGTTCTGCTTGGTGCATTGAAGATGGTGCTGAATTTCATCATTGATATCTGCCTTTGCTGAGAAATGTCTCTCAAGAAAAGGGAAGGGGACCACACTTTCCAGGGTCTTGCCGTGAACCCTTATTGTCAGAAGGCAGTGTGATGTAGCAGGGGCATATTGGTGGAAGACTTGGTCTTGTGGATGTTGAGTGTAAGGGCCCTCCTCTCAAATGTTTTGGTGAATGAATTGACAAAGACTTCAAGCTTGGCATCTGAGCATGTGCAAATACAAGCATTATCTTCATAATGCAGCTCAACTTCTGATGTTCAGGTGACCTGGGTTCTGTAGTCCTGTTGCCATAGGTTGAACAGTTCCCCATTTCAGTAACCTGTTGGCTATATGACAGGTCAACAAATCAATCCTCTGCGATCAGAGTGACTCAGGAGTGCTCTGGTCATGTCAGAATATGCATGAGCTACAAGCCAAATTTAGCTGGCATGTGAAGTCACCAGCTTTTATTTGGTTCAATTCTATTCAATCAGGAATGAAGCTTAGATGGAGAGATGCCCTGATTAAAAGATCACCAGTAGTTCACTGCAACATTAGAAAAGAAACTGTGCATTCAAAAAAATTGTTGAGTACCTATACACAGATCAGTAACTGCACTTGAAGACTGACTCACAACTTCAAAGGATTCTTTCGAACAAATACATGGTTTAAGCTTAAATTACTATCAGTTCATTTTCACTCACACTGTCTGCCTGGTCAATAAACCTGACAGGCAGACATTACGGAGCTGAGAAGGTGATAAAGTAAATGCAACAGCAGTTATAACACCTCCATTTCCACCAGGAGATTAAAGGTTAATCACGCTAAATTCATCAGGCTGTGACAGTGTCTGTTGACAGAGTGGCAATATATCCAATGAGGAAATATTTACTGTTGTCAGAATCTTGCAGCTCTAGCCTATTATTGAATCTGGTCTACACAGGCTTTAAAATTAACATTACAAGTGAATTGGGCATTCACAGAGACACAAGAGATTCTGCAGATGCTGGAATCTGGAACAACACACAAAATGCTGGAGGAACTCAGCAGGTCAGGCAGCATCTGTGGAGGGAAATAAACAGTCGACACTTCAGGTCAAGACTCTTCATCAGGACTGGAAAGAAAGAAGGCAGAAGCCGGAATAAGAAGGTCGGGGGAGGGGGAGGAGTACATCCAGGTATGGAGGAGGGTGGGGGTGGAGCTTAGACTCTTCTTCTCATATTTTGCCTCGGTAGTCTCCAACCTGGCAGCCTCAACATCGATTTCTCTAACTTCCGGTAACCCCTCCCCTCTTCTCGCCCCCTTTATTTCCCCCTTTGTCTTCCCTCATTCCTGTGGCCCTCTTCTCTTTCCCCTTCCCCTACCCTCATGACCTGCCTAGCTATTCCCCACCTCCTTCCCTTTATTCCATGGTCCACTGCCCCCTCCTACCGGATTCCTTCTTCTTCAGCCCTCTTCTGCCTATCATCTCTCAGCTTCTTACTTCTCCCCCCTCCCCCACCTTCCTACCTTCCCCCTCACACCTGGACTCACCTATCACCTGAACTCACTTATCACCTGCCAGCCTGTGCTCCTCCCCCTCCCCTGACCTTCTTATTCCGGCTTCTGCCCTCTTCCTTACCAGTCCTGATGAAGGGTCTCGACCCGGAACGCCGACTGTTTTATTTCCCTTCATAGATGCTGCCTGACCTGCTGAGTTCCTCCAGCATGTTGTGTGTGTTGGGCATTTACAGACAGCTCCCAAAGGCTGTGGCACTCCTACACTCAGGCAGGCATTGGGGATTTTTTTTTTTACACATGTCACATGACAAATGAAGTTTACAAAGCTTGAGGCAAGCAGATCTGGATATTCTCATTCCTGCATTTTTTCTTTATCAGGCTCTTCATATTTTTTTTTGCCTTTCATTAGTCCAGCTTCAAGAGTCCAGCTCTGGCCTAAGTCACAAGGGATTGAACACTAATTTCCAGCAAAACACAATCTGCTGGAGGAACTCAGCAGGTCAGGCAGCATCTGTGGAGGGAGATGGACAGTCAATCTTTTGGGCCGAGGCCCTTCATCAGAACTGAAAGATAGAGAGAAAATAGCCAGTTATAAAGTGGCGAGGGGAAGGGGTGGAGTAAGACCCGATAGGTGGATCCAGGTGAGGAGGGGTGATAGTCAGATGGAGGAGGGCAGAGTGGAAATAGTGACAGAAGGCGGGAGGTGATAGAAGGAGGCAACAGAGGGCTGCAGATGATGATGGAATCTGACAGGAAAGGAAGGTGGAGCATGGAATCGAATAAGGGAAATGGGGAGGGCAGATGGGAATGGTGGGGAGGCGAGCCAGTGGGGGTAGTGTGTGGGTGTGGGGGCAGATGGAGAGGGTGGAGGAGAAGAAAGAAACAAGGTGATGGGGGGCTGGGGTGAGTGCAGGAAGAACTGGGTAGATCAGGAGGAGAGAGAAAAGGGACAGAGGGGGAGCAAGTTACCCGAAATTGGAGAATTCAATGTTCATGCAGTTGGGTTGTAGACTACCCAGGCAGAATATGAGGTGCTGTTGCTCTAGTTTTCGTTTAGCCTCACCCTGGCAGTAGAGGAGGCCGAGGACAGGCAGGTTGGTGTGGAAATGGGAAGGAGAATTAAAATGGCTAGCAACCGGGAGCTCCAGAAGGTCATGGCACTCTGTCCACCAGCTTCTGTCACTATTTCCACTCTTCCTTCCTCTGTCTGCCTATCAGCTGCCAGCTCTTGCTCCACCCCTTCCCCTCACCTCTTTATTCCAGTTATCTCCCTTCTTCTATCTTTCAGTCCAGATTAAAAGTCTCAACCCAAAACACTGACTGTCCATTTCCTTCCACCAATGCTGCCTGACTTGCTGAGTTCCTCCAACACCTTGTTTTTGAACTAGTTCCTATGATGTTGCTGGGAACAACTATTTTTGTTGCTGGGGGCAATAAAAATAGTGTAAATAATTGAGTAAAGGACAGTTTAATTGAGGTTATATGGGGTTAAAGAGACTCTCATTCGTTGTCCAGTTCGAGTAGGACTGAATGTGCCTGGCAGCTTTTGGTAGGGAGCCTGAGATGCTGGATAGTTGGAGGATGGAGGTCATGTGACTAAATTTCAAGGAATGCAAATACATTCATTGCCAATCTACTATCCCTGGGTTGGCAACCCTGGAGACAGGGGTTCACAACTCTACGGATAGGAAGTTTACGCTCAGTTCTTATAGATCTGGAACAATGGCACACAGGGACTGAGACTTTAACCATAAAGATGAAGCAAGATTTGGATATAATAATGGAAAATGTGGGAAATGTACAATAGTCTATATAAAGGATAACTACTACATCATTTAAAGCATTTTTTAAAAATATATTATAATTGTATGATAAAGGACAAATGTTAAAACAGCTTTGGGGCTAAATATTGTATTACTAGCTTTTAATGGTGTTAAAGCAGGATTGTAGGTTACTATTCCTTGTGAAGGTTGCTTAAAGATCATGTTCTTCAGATGCAAAACTCACACAACAGCATTGTCAGGTCTCCCTGTGTAAGGTCACGCTGAAGCTGACAATGCCAATATCAGTGCCTCATTCTCTACTGATGTGTTGCCAGTTCTTGCAGCTGTCAGCATTGGCTCAGCAGGTGTGACCTCTGAAGCCAGCCCTTAAAGACATAGACCACAATGCAAGCAACATACTTTCTGCTGCTGCTGAATGAATGGATGTTGGTGAGGCTGGGGAAGAATAGTGCCTGCAGAAGGCATGTTCTAAATACATGGGATCCAGGGTTATAGCCAAACACTCCTGATTGAAGGTTGCCTGGAAATTCTCTGTAAAGATATTGAGTGCACTGTACCTATGGGGAATCCTGCAATGGAGCCTACCTGTGCCCACTCTGCTTGCTCATGTGGGCTGAAGAAAAAGTAAATGAAGTCTTCTCACCTTAAGTATAGAATTTGGGTATCTCCTCTCATTCAGCAGTGAGCAGAAAACTGAGACTTGCCCCAGATCCACAGCACCAGCATAGACTGATCCTGAGGCTTGGACAATGAAAGTGACTGTGATCATCAGAGGCAAAGCAGTCCAGGACCATGTGAGACACAAGAGACTACAGATGCTGGAATCTAGAGAAGCAAACAGAATGCTGGAGAAACACAGCAGGTGAGGCAGCATCTGTGGAGGGAAATGGACAGTTGACATTTTGGTTTGAGACCCTTCATGTGGACTGCCCAGATGCCACTCAACCTGCTAAGTTCTTCCAGCATTTTGTTTGTTGCTCCAGGACCATATGAGGTTGAAGTTGCAGGAGGTCAAAGATCTCAGTGACAACCAAACTTGAATGTTGGCCTGTTAAATAGCACAATTTTACCAACTTTTACAGATGCACCATAGAAAGTATCCTATCCAGACGCATCACAGCTTGGTACGGCAACTGCTCTGCCCAAGACTGCAAGAAATTGCAGAGAGTTATGAACACAGCCCAGTCCATCACACAAACCAGCCTCCCCTCCACTGACTCTGTCTACACTTTCGCTGTCTCAGGAATGCAGCCAACGTGATCAAGCAGCCCTCCCACCCGTCGGGCAGAAGATACAAAAGCTTGTGAACAGGTAGCACCAGACTCAAGGATAGCTTCTATCCTGCTGTTATCAGACTCTTGAGTGGACCTTTTATATGCTAAAGATGAACTCTTGATCTCTCAGTCAACTCAGTCAAGGCCCTTGCACTATATTTGTCTACCTGCACTGCACTTTCACTGCAACCGTAAAACTATATTCTGCATTCTATTTTTCCTTTTAGTCCTACCTCATGTACTTACGTAGAGAATGATCTGTCTGCATGGCATGCAAACAAAAGCTCTTCACTCTGTCTTGGTACATGTGACAATAATTAACCAATTACCAATTTCAGGGAATATGGCATTAGTAATACCTGGTTATTCTGTACACTCTGTTATTCAGACCAGTGAAGTTGAAAGTCTCTCTGCAGATGAATTTTAATTGTTGTACTACTCCTGACATCATTTGGGGGAGTTCAATACTAGAGAAAAAATATGCTAGGGATAACAGCAGTCCTACTGAAAGGTCAGGAGTCAAATTTCCTGAATGGTGACACCACATCCAGCAAAGTGTGTAAAATTGCTCTACTCTAGATTAAGCTAATTTTCAACTGAACAGCAGAGGAATTTTTTTAGACTGTATCTTCTTAGATTTTCTTAGATGTGTCCTATATTTGCAGCACTATCTATTTCAATTTCCATGCACCAATGGTCTTTCTTCTTTTAGTATTTTCTGGAGTTATAGGTTGGCTAGATACAACATAAATAAAAGATGAATTTAGACTGCTTCACTGAAAGGTTTGTCTAAAATGTGGAATTACTTCCCAGGCCTTCACTCTCAATCAAAATAGATATTGTTCCGTAGCATGAGATTCCCAGCAACAGTTCAAAATCAATGCTGAATTGTTCAACAGCACTGTACAGTTGTCATGGGGGATTAGGATCTTTGTCTCACAGAGGACATGTGAATTGCCCCTAACTGTTTACTACTTTCTGCAATGCAGTAAAATAAAAATTATAAAACTACACTGAGGAAATGGTTAAAAAGCAATGATTCCAGCCTTATAACCTAATGCAACCATGCGGTACACCTTGTCCAATCAATGACAAGCTTTGTTGTGCCTTCTGTTTTTGCCAAGACAAGACAAAGTCTGTACATCCAAAACCTGTCATATCTATGCTCCTGACATGTGAAAACAGTGATGATGGATCTGAGTTTTTGAAATAAAATACACAACCAAGTAATCCATTGGTTCTGCATTCACTTCAGCTCTGAGTTACATAAAACATGTTGACAGGATAATGTCACTTTGGAATTGTACAAAGATGGGGAGTCTGCTGTACACAGAGCCTTGGAGACTATCTAATTGCACACTTCAACAAAATCATGAAGATGCCAGAACTACTAAACAAAAGAGAATAAAACTGAGGGATTTTAAAAATCTATTTTTGCATTTTACTCAGAAATATAGCATCAGAAGCCATCTAGAAATGATTCCATCTCAATGAACATCTCCAACTATTCTAAGAGTTATTTTTCTCCAAATGTCCATTCAATTCTCTCTTCAATTTCCTGGTACATTTGCTTTATTTGACAGTCTATTTTATTAGGCCCACAATACTTGAATCTAAAGCAACAATAGAACTCAGTGGGTCAAGCAGCATCAGTGAAGGGAAAGGAATTGTCAAAGTTTTAGGTCTAAACCCTGTACCAAGACTTGAATCTAAACCATCTACACAATGCAAGACACATGGATTGCTTGGTGAGCAAAAATGCCATAATACCTCATGCTGATCCTTAACACAACGTAAAGTTCAATAGAGTAGATGAGGAAAACAGATTTCCCTTTGTGGATGAGTTCAGAAAAAGATGGCATGAATTCAAAATAGCCTGCAACAGGTCAAATCAAGAGTTAAGCAGTTTTCTTTTACTTTGAGAGAAGTGGCAATGGGGTACACTATCACGTGGAGTGCTTAAAGCAGTTATCATTAGTAAATAAAAGGAGGCTTTATAAGCATTCATAAGGGTAAAGGGATACAGCATGCGTGTGTGTGTCTATGCATATGACCATGCATGGACATTCACACACACATAGTTGTGTTCTATTATGGGGGTGAAGGTCAGAAAAGATAAGAAAGCGCGAGAAGGCTAAGGTTATGTATGCTAGACCTTTCTGAACAGCCTGCCCCTGTGCTGCGAATCCTTCACAATTCCATGCAATGCTGAGTTGTATTCATTCTCTGGATACAAGCATTGCCAGCAAGGACAGTCTTCATTACTACCCTCAGTCTCCCATGTCAACAGCTTACTTCTAGTTCCAACCACTTTAACTTTTGCTGATCAATCACAAAGAATCCCTTACCTTAAAGGGTTTCTATTAATAATTCAAAATAAATGTTCAAATCTGAACATTATCTTCTTGCTTTCATTAGTATATTAAAACTCCAGTGGTTTCTGGGATAATTAAGTATGTGAGATCATGGGGTTTTGGAATTCATTATGTACAAAGAGAATATCTGGGAGTGATTGGAGGACAGGGGGACAACAAAAGGGTTTAAATACTTTAGAATGAATAAAGGTGCAGACAAAATGCTTAAAGCCAATGAAACACTTCTGAATTTCACTCACTCTCATTGTGTGGGTTTCCTCTTTACAGAAAACTGAGGCCCACAGATTATAAGCATAAGAACAAAGTATAAATGGTTTTAACCATCAGTTGAATCACTGTTCTAAATCACTTTAAAGTACCAAGCTTTTTCTTTCAAACTTTCTATTTGACACGTGTAGTGGACTTACTTGCTATTTAGAGCGCTCTTACACTGATACTAGCTGACAGGCAATATACCTTACATTATTAATAGATTCATAGAGTTATACAGCACGTAAACAGGCCCTTCGGCCCAACCCGTCCATGCTGACCAAATGTTCGATACTATTCTTTCTGCATGCCACTAAAAAGAAAGCATAATCTGTCAAACACCAAGAGTGCAACTTACTCATAAGCTAATCAAGGAACATTTTGTAGACTTTGATGATTTTTCTTGACTGCTTTTATGAATTGCTAACACAAGGAACTCCAGTAGAAACTACTTAAGTTCATTTATCCATCATCCAACTGCTTGCATCATGTGTGGTGACTGAAAATGAGCTTATTATGATACTCAAGTGCATCTTAAATATAGTAGCCGCCTCTTGTTAAAAGTTTTTCCATTTAGTGTCCTTGAAACACAGCTTTGTTGGAATTGTGGAAAAACTCCCATGACATACTCAGGATGTAGAGGATTCCTCTGTAATGGATTGAAACACAGTCACACACAGTGCTTGGCCCAAGTACAAGAAAGGTCAATTGATTGGTCTTTGCCAAATGCTCTCCTGAGCTGACTTTTTATTGCTCTGCTAGAATCAGGCAATTATTTGGTCCATTGCCCCATACCAGCTCTTTGAAGTACCCAACAGCTATTTCCATTTCCCTACGCTCTCTCTATAGGACTGCAACATTTTCCATATAAATTAGATTCTGAATAAAATGTTCAATTTGTCGAAGCAGCTTTCACAAGTATTAGAAATTGATAGAATACTGGAAGGTGGGTGGATGGGGAATGAAACCTGCTTCTACAAACATCGGTCCATCTTGGCAAACCTTTTTACTTTCATTAACCATGTCACAACTGGCAACAAAACAAAAACTGACGGAATATTAGAAAGCAAAATGCTGGAGCAATAATGGCAATGGAACAGCTGTGAACTTTTAACAAGCAGCTATGCTAATCTATGCTTTTATTCTTGTTGCCAATTGCCTTTATTAGAGGAAATCAACACTGAGTACACACTAGCACTCCCTGAGCCAATTAATCAATAGCTGGATATTAAGGCTATGAATCAGGTAGCACTAACATGCATGATTAACATGATTACAAATTAACCCATAACTATTTTAATGCACTGATCATGCACATTAGTGGGAAAAGAATTCAAAATGTTTTACAGTTTCAAAACAAGTGTTCCACAATACCACCTGAGGGTTCATCAAGTTGTCTTGGACTTTACCCTCAGCACCACCTCATTTTCTTCTATTCACCAGAAACCCTCCCCCTCACCATTACAATGGACCATATCAGCCCCCAATCACCACCAGCTCCCATGTGCTTCAGACCCTCACCCAACCCCAACCCATCACCAACACCGCACTCAACACCAACCCCCCCACAGCATCAGTTCACACCCTCACTGCTGCCCCACGTCCCACTATTGCCATTTTCCACCCTTTCCAATACTGACTCCAGATCGCACGTCTACCTTGGATTGTGGGAGTGAAGGCAGAAACAAGGCAAGAACCTCCAGCCTAATTCATCCTGCGGCATGGACGCCAGATAAGGAATGCTCAGCTACTGAGCTGTTCACCCTGCTAATGCCGTGGAATCTGAAGGGGAGCGGTAATTCCTGAGGTAGCCAAGGAAGGAGGTTCACAGGAATTGGTCTGGAAGGGAGGGGGAAAGGGAAACAAATGGGTGTGAGGCAATGAAGAGACAGATAGAGGCAATGTCAGAGGGAAGGGAAGATGGAGGAGCGCGAGTAGGAGAGAGGGAGAGAGAGAGAGAGCACAAAGGCAGATGTAGCAAAGGCCTAACCGATCCCAGCCATGGAGCTGGACAACTCTGTTGATTGAAAGCTGAGGCTCAGTTTAATTCACCACTAGCTTGGGGCAGCATCAAGATCAAGTGTGTGGCTCTGGGACTGGTGGGTCTACACTCACATCCAGATTTGCTCCTGTTTTGACTCACACCCTTTGCATTGCACTGAATCTGGTTCGTCTCAGTCTAGCTTGATTACCACAACCAAATCAGGTGGACCCGCCCCGACAGGTTCCTCATTTATTTCCCCTTGCAGTTATCTCATCCCCCAAAAAAGAACACAATCTTGGGATAGAAGTTTAAAAGACACATTCTTAGCAATCAAGTTTAGTATTAAGTGTAAACAAGCTGTTCAATAATGGGTCATACACCCAGCCAAATGGCCTCCTTCAGTGCTGAAAAGTCTACAATCCTACCATTTCACCAATGACTGGTGAAGGAAATCTGGGATTTGCAAGATGCCAGCCAGAACTGGAGGAATGTAGATATCTGAGGGTTTTAGACTGGAAAGGGTCACAGAGATAGGGTGGGGCAAGCTCCCAGGATATGAAATTCTATCATTAGAGGTTACAGAGGCCAATCATTGAACCATTTAAAAAGATTGGTGTTCTATAACTTTTTAACAATGTAATTAACTTCCAGTTAATTTTTAAATTGCTTTGACTGTTCTATTTCATACTAAAATTGAAAACATGTCCCAGTAATACAGCTCTGCCACTGGATACCCAACCTCACATATTGCTTTGTTGTTGTCAAGATATTAAAACAGGCATAAACATTTACTTCCACGTGTGGTATTTTTATTGATGATTATCTCGCCCTCCTCCGACACACACACACACAAACACACACACACACACACAAACTCACATTCATACAAACACTCAGAGCTGAATGCTGAGCTGCTCACAAGCAAAAAAAATCCTTTTCTTCTTCAATCAAATTTGCATTCAATGCATTATCATCGACAGTGAGTTTCTGCCAACATTCAACCAAAGCAGCCCAAATCTATCTTTACCCACACGTACTCTCTGGTCAGGGGTCAGGAGACAGCAATCAGCAGTGGGAATCTCTGGTATATTTCCTTCCTGTGCTGAGTTCTATTAAGTAACTTGGTATAAACTGGAAACCATACCTGGGATTCTCCAGTCTATGTGGCTCAGTGCCATACCACGTTATGCTATTTTTCAATCCTCCTTGTCTGCAACTCCTGGAGAACTGCCACCTCAGACTTAGAGGATGAAAGTAAGCTGTCCAGTTGTGAGTAATCAACTTCCTAGAATTCACAATTCCAGAAGGACATTGGCATTAGGTGGAGGCAATCCTGCAGAACTAAAGATAGGGTTGAGTGACTTTTTGTTTCTTTATCAGGGTGAGGATGGAAATAAGTCTCTGCCAGAAAACAAACCCTTGGTGGATCAGAGCCTGTTCTATTGCCTAATAATTTAGAAAGTCAGGGGTACAACAAGATGGGAAGTTCATTCACTACAAGCCTGTTTTGCATTTGTAACAAAACTGACTTTGCTAGCATCAGAAAATTTCCAGAGTGGACAGATAGAGATCCAGGTGATCTTCATGGTTGAAACATGCAACACCAATGTCTATCTAAAATAACTGAACAGGATAATGTACCATTAAAGATACTTTCACTATAAAACTCATTTTAGCACAATGTAGCTATGAACATATTGATAGCATATGGCTTATTTTGGTTGTTTGATGTGAACACACTTTATAAAGTACAACAATATTAACTCTCAATTTGGCATTTTGCAGTACTCTCATTTTCTTCATTCTTTCAGGGACTTTCCAAAATCTACAGATCACTTCCTCCTTTCTGAGACTTCTGCATTAAATGCAAGTGAAAACTGCACAATTTAGAATTTTGACCTATGGGTTTTTGGACACGGAAGAGATGGATCTAAGCCCAATGAGATGGTCCATTTGAATCTTTAGTAAGCTTCCATTTCTTCACCTACACAATTCTCATGCCTAGAAACACAACTGATTCATTCTCATTACTATGACATTGCCATAATTTTCAATGCCAAGAAATTCCATGATCCTTTTCATGCTCTGCTGGTTCTATAGTTAAAATGCTCTTGAAGTTAGTGAGCTGCACCAATTGCACACCCTTCATTGTTTGTGTGTCACAACTTACATTGTACATTGTTTGATTCACCAAATCCATCTGCTGTATTTATATCTGTCCAGGGCATTTTCTCAATTACATGATTACTGTACTAATTCAGGGAAAACACAACTGCAATCTGATTGAAGGAAGGTTGGTCAATCTAATTATAACAGTGATATTACAGTTCTAGGAAATAATTGTGATGAGTCCATTGTTTAGAAGCTTTGGCCACTTGTGGTCACATGAAACAATTTTACTCTATCAAATGTATGAACTTTTGATGTGTCTCAGCAAAACGTACATCATGCATCATTAGATCAAAGTCAAAGTCGAGTTTATTGTCACATGCACAAGTACATGTATGCACAGGTGCAATGAAAAACTTGCAGCAGCATCACAGGCACATAGCATCATGTAAGCAGCATTCACAAGAAAAACATAAATTGAACATAAATTATACACAATTTTTACAAGAAAGAACACATTCAGAACAAAAAAATCAAAATCCATTTTAGTGCAAAGTGATCAAAGTTGTCATAGCGTTGCTAAATTGTAGTGATTAGGGTTTTGCCGATTGGTTCAAGAACTGACTGGTTGAAGGGAAGTAGCTGTTCTTGAACCTGGTGGTGCGGGACTTCAGGCTTCTGTACCTCCTGCCAGTTGGTAGCTCCGAAAAGGTGGCATGGACCAGATGGTGGGGATCTTTGATGATGGATGTTGCCTTCTTGAGGCAGCGCCTCCTGTATATACTACCAGTGGTGGGGAGAGATGTGCCCGTGACATATTGGGCAGAGTCCACTAATCTCTGCAGCTTCTTACATTCCTGCACATTCAAATTGCTGTACCAGACCATGATGCAACCAGTCAAGGTACTTTCAACAGTACATCTGTAGAAGTTCGTTAGTGACATGCCGAACCTCCTTAACCTAAGAAAGTAAAGCATGCTGGCACGCTTTCCTTGTGATTGCATCTACGTGCTGGGCTAAGCACAGGTCATCCGATATGTTGACGCCCAGGAATTTAAAGCTGCTGACTCTCTCTACTGCCGATCCCCCAATGTAGACTGGCACACGTTCACCCTCCTTCCCCTTCCTGAAGTCAACAATCAGCTTTTTAGTTTTGCTGAAGTTGAGCGAGAGGTTGTTGTTGCGGCACCACTCAACCAGGTGTCCTATCTCACTCCGGTAATCTGACTCATCGCCACCTGTGATTTGTCTGACAACATTAATGTCGTTGGCAAATTTGAAGATGGCACTGGAGCTCTGCTTATCCACACAATAATGTGTGTATAGGGAGTAGAGCAAGGGGCTGAGCATGCAGCCTTGAGGTGCACCTGTGTTGCTGATCAGCGAAGAGGAGATGTTACCAATCCTCACTGATTGAGGTTTGCCAGTGAGCAAGTTGAGTATCCAGTTGCAGAGGGTCTTGAAGCTTGATGGTGAGCTTGGACGGGATGATTGTGTTGAACGCTGAGCTGCAGTTGATGAACAACAGTCTGACATACAAGTCCCTGTTGTCCAGATGGTCCAGAGAAGACGGATGACCCAGAGAAATCACATCTACTATTGACCTGTTGTGGCGGTAGGCGAACTGTGGCAGATCCAGGTTATCTCCGAGGCAGGAGTTGATTCGCATCATAACCAACCTCTCAAAGCACTTCATTACGGTTGATGTAAGCGCTACCAGACGGTAGTCATTGAGGCAGGTCACCACGCTCTTCTTGGGCACTGATACAATAGGTGCCTTTTTGAAGCAGGTGGGAACCTCAGACCGCAAAAGTGAAAGGTTGAATATGTCCGTAAATACTCCAGCCAGATCTTTAGTCATTACAAAATGACAAGATGTCATTAACAAAAATATATGAACTAGGAGTTTTCTTCGGACTGCTACACCGTTGGCCAAGTTTCAATGCAAATCTCATTCATGTGCATTAAAGGAATTTCTGTCTGATCTCTGTGATCCTGGTTATAAAAATAACTTGGATTCTTATTTAATTTTCAAACAGCAAAACAAACTTCAAAACTCAAGCCACATTTTGATTATTGCCCCTATACGAGCCTTTGGCTGACTTTGGATCTGGTGAAAGGTTATCAACCCTTGTTGAATTGATCCCTCACACAACACTTCAGCACAGACTCAACATATCACCCATGACAATTTCTCAGGTTTGGCCAAGAAACTTTTCTCTGGCTAAAAATGGTGATTTTCAGCATGTCCAGATTGAGATGATCAAGCAATTTATTCATAAAAGACCAAATGTAATTTCAAACATAATATGTAGAAACACTTAGGTGGCATCAATATTTATTTGTTCAAAGCATGTTACTTAGGCAACAACCCTCTGAACACCTTAATAAGCAGTTCTTATTACTCCCCCCCCCCCCCCCCTATTCTTCCATAAAATGTTGACACAACTGCATCATCTGCTACCATGTAATTCAGGTCAGACAGAGCATGCATTTAGGCCAAATGCTCTATTAGTACCGGTCTGGCTGTCAGCTTCATTACAGACAGAAAATTGAATTCAAATGGGGCATCGTAGTGCAGGTGTACAAGTGGCAATGGAGCAGAAATAGCAGCCAGCAGTGCAAAAAGCATCAACCAGACTACACTGGCAAAAAAAAACACAGACCAGATGTTATGAATTAATGCATCATACTATCTAGAACCTCCATCCCATTGATTTTAAGCAAAATGCTAGAAAAACAAGTCAGTATATATATATATATATATATATATATAGTTACACACAAACACACACACACACACACACACACACACAGGTATATGTTGGGATCTCCTGGTGGCTCTATGCCATCATGACCTTAAAGTAAACTCCTGTCAATATTTTCATTACAAAATTTGATACTATCCAACATAGCAATAGCAATTTTGAGTTACTTAAATCGGAGGTATCACTGTTTGAAGTCACTCCATAATGCATCTCTTTGTTTGTAAAATGCCCTGTTCTCTGCCTCTGTTTCAGATTATATCTGGAAGGCTATTCCTTGTTAAATCCTCACCTTGATGAATACAAATTAATTATTAGAAAGTGATTGATATGCTTCCAGTGCTAAGTAGGGGCTAAGTTAAATGTTTGGAAGCATACAGAGTTCTGTAAGTGCCCATATGTGCTTGGTACAATGACTTTTCCAGTGAGACATTAACTCCCAGAAATAGGGTGGCAATGGCAGCATTGCTGGCACATTGGGTGGTTTGACTTTAACAGGAATTTTCTGAATTAACATAAAAACATTGCAGGAGCAATTACTTAGAACACAGAACATTAAAGCACAGTACAGGCCCTTTGGCCCACGATGTTGTGCCAACATTTTATCGTGCTCTAAGATCTATCTAACTCTTCCCTCCCACATAGCCCTCCATTTTTCTATCATTCATGTGCCTATCTAAGAGTCTCTTAAATGTCCCTAATGTATCTGCCTCCACAACCTCTGCCAGCAGTGCGTTCCATGCACCCACCACTCTCTGTGTAAAAAACTTACCTCTGACATCCCCCTCACACCTTCCTCCAATCACCTTAAAATTATGCCCCCTCGTGTTAGCCATTTTCCCCCTGGGAAAAAGTCTCTGACTGTCCACTCGATCTATGCCTCTTATCATCTTGTACACCTCTATTGTCACCTCTCATCCTCCTTCTCTCCAAAGAGAAAAGCCCTAGCTCACTCAACCTATCCTCATAAGACCTGCTCTCCAATCCAGGCAGCATCCTGGATATTTTCCTCTGCATCCTCTCTAAAGCTTCCACATCCTTCCCATAATGAGGCAACCAGAACTGAACACAATACTCCAAGTGTGATCTAACCAGAGTTCTATAGAGCTGTGACATTGACTCGCAGCTCTTGAACTCAATACCCTGACTATTGAAGGCAAACACACCACAGACCTTCTTAACAACCCTATCAACCTGTGTGGCAACCTTGAGGGATCTATGGATGTGGACCCCAAGATCCTCCTGTTCCTTCACAGTGCTAAGAGTCCTGCCAGTAATGTTGTATTCTGCCTTCAAATTCGATCTTCCAAAGTGTATCACTTCACATTTTTCCGGGTTGAACTCCATCTGCCACTTCTTGAGTTTCACCTTACAGAGTTGGGAGCTGGACCGTGATTTGAAGTGGGAGCTTTGAAAAGAGGTGAGTCTCTGTGCATGTGCTTCTGAGTTTCACCTTGCATGAGTCTAAACGAGGCACATTTGCAAATTGTTACTAGTTGATTGGCTAATTAACAGCAGCAAATAAAAGGAAGGTAGGCATAAGTGGATTGGACCAGTGTTAGAGTGGGGGAACTGAGGCTTTGGCTCAAGGGGCTTCAGCAAGCGGAGGCAGCGGCTAAGGTAAATATCTGGTAAGTTTCTTTCTTTCTTTGGTTTTTCCTTTAGTGGCAGGCCGGAGTAGTTAGAAATAGCTCCAGAGTCAGTGGTGTGTTCATCTTGTGAGATGTGGGAGTTCTGGGAGACTACTAATCTCCCTGATAGCTACATCTGCATGAGGTGCATCCAGTTGCAGCTCCTTACAGACTGTGTTAGGGAACTGAAGATGCAGCTGGATGACCTTCAGCTCCTACACAAGAATGATGAGTTCATAGATAAGAGCTACAGGAAGGCAGTCACTCCTAAGCTGTAGGAGGTAGGTAGCTGGGTGACTGTCAGGAGAAGGAAGGAGAATAGTCAAGTAGTGCAGAGTACCCCTGTGGCTGTTCCCCTCAGAAACTGGTATAATGCTTTGGATATTGTTGGGGGTACAACCTATCAGGGGAAAGCTGTAGTGACCAGGTCTCTAGCACTGAGCCTGGTTGTGTGGTGCAGAAGGGAAGGGGGGGAGAAAAGGAGAGTGGTAATGATTGAGGATTCAATAGTAAGGGGTGCAGATAGGAGATTTTGTGGCCATGAAAGAGACTCCTGGATAGTATGTTGCCTCCTGGGTGCCAGGGTCAGGGACATCTTGGATCAGGTCTGCAGCATTCTGAAGGGGGAGGGTGAACAGCCAGAGGTTGTGGTACACATCAGTACCAATGACATGGGTAGGAAAAGAGAAAAGCAGGACCTAATGGGTAGTAAGCTCTGGATTGCTGCCTGTGCCATGTGCCAGTGAGGGTAAGAATAGGATGATTTGGCAGATGAATGTGTGGTCGAGGAGTTGGTGCAGGGGGCAGGGTTTCAGGTTTGTGGATCAATGGGATCTCTTCTGGGGAAGGTATGACCTGTACAAAAGGAACGGGTTACACCTGAACTGGAGGGGGACCAATATTCTTGAGGGCAGGTTTGCTAGAGCTGTTGGGGTGGGGTGGGGGGGGGGTTAAACTAGTTTAGCAGGGGGATGAGAACCAGTGACAGGTCAGAGGTTGGTGCATTTAGTGTACAAGTAGATGCAGCATGTAGAAAGACTGGAAGGATAGGCAGTTGAAAGGGCAAAATTGCAGTCAGCTGGATGGGCTGAAGTGACAAGTATCAGGAACAAGGCTGATGAACCTAGAGCATGGGTAAGTACAAGGAACTATGACGTTGTGGCCATTACAGAGGCTTGGCTGTCACAAGGGCAGGAATGGCTGCTGGATATTCTGAAGTTTAGATGTTTCAAGAGGACAGGGACTGAGGTAAGAGGTGTGGGAGTGGTTTTGCTGATCAGGGACAATATCACAGCTATAGAAAGGAGGACATCCTGGAGGGATTGTCTACTGAGCCAGTGTGGGTGGGTCAGAAACAGGAAGGGAGTGATCACTCTATTGGGGGTATTCTACAGACCACCCAATAGCAACAGAGACACTGAGGAGCAGATTGGAAAGCAGACTTTGGAAAGGTACAAAAATAACAGGGTTGTTGTCATGGGTGATTTCAACTTCCCTAATATTGATTGGCACCACCTTATTGTAAAGGGGATAGATGGGGCAGAGTTTGTTAGGTGCGTCCAGGAAAGATTCCTGACACAGTATGTGGACAGGCTGATTGGAGGAGAGGCCATACTGGACCTGGTACCAGGCAATGAGCCTAATCAGGTTCCACGTCTCTTGGTCGGAGAGCATTTTGGAGACAGTGACAATAACTCCTTGACTTTTACCATAGCCTTGGAGAGGGATAGGAGCAGACAATATGGAAAAGTATTTAATTGAGGGAGGGGTAATTATGATGCTATTAGGCAGGAAATTGGGAGTGTAAACTAGGAACAGATGTTCTTGGGCAATGTGGAGGTTGTTTAGGGAGTACTTGCATAGGGTTCTGAATAAGTTTGTCCCATTGTGGCAGGGTAAGGATGGCAGAGTGAAGGAACCATGGTTGACATAGAATATCTTATCAAGAGGAAGAAAGAAGCTATTTCAGAAAACTATTGCCAAAGCTGTGTGCCTGCTTCATAAGTGCTTCCAATCTCAGTTCTAGGCTTCTGTTCCTCCTCTTCCTCAACTCCCAATTGTAGAGATTTCCTGCTCTTCAGTTCTGCTCCCCTTGCTTCTGTCACCTGGGAAATTGGAAGGTGAAAGGTGTCACCTCTTTGTAGCTAGCCACAAGCCTGGCTGATTTTTTCATTTGCAACACAACCAGAAACATGCAGAACACCTTGAAAATTTGCAATAAAAACAGAAAATGCAGAAGGCACTCAGCAGGTCATGTTAATTTAAGTTTATGTTAACTTATGTTTGTCCTCGCCTTGTATTGTACTGTGCTGCTGCTGCAAAAAGGTAATTTTCATTGCATTTATATCCTGTATATGTAAGCCTATGACAACAATAAACTTAAATTTGAGGGCTCTGATGAAAGGTCAGCAACCTGAAAAGTTAACTGTTTCTCTCACCATAGTTGCTGCCTGACCTACTGTCATTGTCTTTATTTCAGAATTCTAGCATCTACAGTATATCAATTACTAGAAAATAAGTGTGTCTGAAATCAGATTACTAGTTAGAATTACCTACTCCAGAGTAGGTTGTTTGTAGAATGTGTTTTAAAAAGTTTCACCTGAGAGTACTTCCCATCTATTTTTGTATTATATATTCCTTTCCTGTCCCATTTACAAAGAAACCTGTCACTCCAAGCTTGCCACACTATAATTTATTCTTCATTCCCTGGTTCTATCATTGCAAAAAAGAATAACAACATTCTATAATAAATCAATAAATAACTTAAAATGGATATATAAAAGATAAAATTCTTGGCACAAGAACTGGCTGTACGACCAAAGTCAGGGGAGATGAACTAGCATAACTTAAATTTTCTAACAGTCTCTGCTCATGCTTTAGAGCTCCACGCTTGCCAGGAGAGTTCAAAGAACTAAGTGAAGTTTAGGACACAATTTTCAGTGCTTTCTGCTTCCTAGTAATACTATCAAGAGTGCTGAAAATTGGGAATGCTGATGCCTTTGTTTGGCTCTCCCGTCAAATGAGCATTACCCAAGACTTTGTTAAACAAAACAACCCAGAATCTCTCTAAACATAGGTAGAATAACTCTCATTAATCCAGTATTTTGGTATTCATAATTCTCATGCAACTTGCAAAAATTTCTAAGAACATTATACAACTTCATTAAACTTTGCAAAAGCAGAAATCTGAATTTGGCGCACCAGGTTCCAATGCGACATGTTCATCTTCCATCAGCCTGCAGAACAGAAGTGTGTGGGTTGGTTTCAATCATGCTTCATAATGTATTTCTCCCATCTATCCACTATGTCAGATGTGAATACTCCCAGAAAAGGTATCAATTGGAGTTCAGATGTAGGCTGAAGACTTGACATTTCATATGATGGTGAGTACAGTAATTCATTTGATTTATTTTTGCTGTACTTTACATTAAAGCTGTAAGCCTTAAGAAATAGAATTGCAGTGTAAAACATTGTCATTTAAAAGGGTAATGAGGTGAAACTTCAGCAGC
This sequence comes from Pristis pectinata, assembly GCF_009764475.1. Taxonomy (NCBI): domain Eukaryota; kingdom Metazoa; phylum Chordata; class Chondrichthyes; order Rhinopristiformes; family Pristidae; genus Pristis; species Pristis pectinata. Next base: position 135,561,420 of record NC_067406.1, read on the forward strand.
ATTTAAAGGTTTATGCATAGAAAACTAGTGTGAGATATACAGTAAATTTTTTTTAGCAATTCTCATGCAATCATCATATTCAGGTAACTGGCGACAACCCCTCACCCACCCCTGTTCCCCATGGATACCAGATAGCTGAGAGTGCACAGTAATGTAATGAATAACTTGTTTGGAAAGTTAATGTGGTCAAGAACAAGATTGAAAGTTATCCTTTCTCCAAGCCCCAGAGAGGATTAAGTCCATATTCATTGCAACATTAAGTTAAAATTCATGTGGGGTTTGATTAACTGACCTAAAGTCAAAAGAAAGCTTGCTGGGGCTCACTGGTTGTCAGCCAGCAAGACCCATTTTTAGCAAATTCTCCCATTCTTGCTAAGCCTACTTCTGAATTGCAGCAGGCCACGAAGATTGCATGTGTCAGAAGCTGGCATTGTTATTCCAAAATAGAAACATGATGATAGAAATGGTCTTGGTTAAAGAAATTGACCTAGTAGACTGTGTGGAAGTATTTTCAACAGTTTAAGCCATTGAAACCTTCCATGGTCTCAACTCCTTCTGGATCTTAAACATCCACAAGCCATAGATCCTCTCCTGCACCAAGTGCCTCATAGCAGATTTCACAAGTAACATTAATGCATTTCTACTGGTCCTGATGCAGGGTTTTGACCTGAATCATTGACAATCCCTTTCCTCCCACAGATGCTACTTGACCTGCTAAATTCCTCCAGCAGATTGCTTGTTTCCCAATACATTACTACTGTAATATGTGACAGATTTATCAACTTATCAATATAAATAAATTGGTCACCTTAAATTCCATTTTTATTTATTCAGACATCCTTACAAAATTCTACATTAAATGCATTATATTTCTGTCACCAATGAACACATGCCACTACATTGCTAGTGATGTCAGTGGAATCACTCTGAAATTTGTACTTCAGTTTAGATTTCATTTAAATTAATACCTATGCCTAATTTTAGAGATTAGAATCTATGTTCTTGAAACATTGCCATAAAAATTTAGTCACCTATTACTGCTTTTATTACCACTATGTGATTGTAAATCTTCCAGCGTGGAATGCGACTGCAATTACTTGTTCCAAGGAGCAATTCAGAACTCTAGCCAGTTATGTTCCCTTTAATTGTAATTTTCTTGTTCTCCTTGGGTCCTCATCCATGTAATACTGTGTTAACCATTTGTCCTGCCTTCCCAAAGACAACTTTGAGCTCTGGGCTCTTGTCTGCTGATCTGCACCAAGGCCCTGATCTCCAAACACAACCATGCCACCCACTGCCCTTTCCACCAAACTCAGGCTCCAGTCCCCACCTCTCCAACCAGGCCCCATTTTATCAGCCACCTCCAACCTCCAACAGTTTCTGATCAGTCTTCTGCCTGCCAGCCTCTTTCCCATGATCTACCAGTCCCCTCCACACTCGCTGTATTTTCAGGTGAGTGCTCAGTAACCAGCAACATGGTGTCAGTCACCACACTGAATGTTAGAGGTGGGTGCAAAACTGAAGTGGGCATTGGCCTGCTGTGCAATGACCCTTTAGTGCCCTTTTGCTATGCTGTCCTTTTGGCATGCTATGTTGGCACCAGAAGCATGGTGACACTTGCAGGCTGCCCCCAGAATATTCTATGCAAAGATACATTTCATTGTTTTGATGTACATGTGACTAATAAAGAGATTTTATCTTAATTACACCAAAGAATTTCCAGACTATCATGTGTGCACATAAACTGGCTGCATAATGAACAGTTCAACAACTGTTGATGAGCTGAATCAGGTCAATGGCCTCTGTTAGGTCCTGATACAGTAGACTGCACACTCAATTAAGAGGGGTGTGTGTGAGAGAGAACTCAGATTCAATGTGTTCTGTTCTATGCAACAGTAAACAATCTTGTAAATTGTTTTATTATTTTCACATGTACTGAGATAGTGGAAAAACTTATCTTGCATACTGTCCATACAGATCAATTCATTACAACAGTGCATTGAGGTAGTACAAAGTAAAAACAATAACAAGTGCAGAATAAAGTGTTACAGTACAGAGTGCAGTGCAGGTAGACAGTAAGGTGCAAGGTCATAACGAGAGATTGAGGTCAAGAGTCCATCTAATCATACTTGGGAACCATTTAATAGTCTTTTCACAGCAGAATAAAAGCTGTCCTTGAGCTTGATCATGCGTGCTTTCAGGCTTTTGCATCTTCTGTCCAATGGGAGGGGGTAGAAGAGAAAATGTCCACGGTGGGTGGGATCTTTGATTATGTTGGCTGCTTTACCAGGGCAGCAAGATATGTAGACAGTCCCTGGAGGGGAGGCTGGTTTCCGTGATGTGCTGAGCTGTGTTCACAACTCTCCGCAGTTTCTTGCGGTCATGAGCTGAGCAGTTACCATACCAAGCTGTGATGCATTTGGATAGGATGTTTTCTGTGGTGCTTCAATAAAAATTGGTGAGGGTCAAAGGGGACATGCCAAATTTCTTTAGCCTCCTGAGGAAGTAGAGGCACTGGTGAACTTTCTTGGCCATGTGTCAATGTGTTTGGACCAGGACAGGCTATTGGTGATGTTCACTCCTTGGAACTTGAAACTCTTAACCCTCTCGACCTCAAAACCATTGATGTAAACAAGAGCATGTGTAGTACCCTCTCTCAATGACCAGCTCTCTTGTTTTGCTGACATTGAGGGAAAGGAGGTTGTCATGACACCATGTTACTAGGCTCTATCTCCTTCCTGTACTCCGACTCATCATTATTTAAGATACGGCCTACTGTAGTGATATCATCTGCAAACTTGTAGATGGAGTTAGAGTAGAATCTGGCCACACAGTCATGAATGTATCAGCAGAGCCTGGCCACACAGTCATGAGTGTATAAGCAGAATCTGGCCAACAGTCGTTAATGTATAAATGGGTGGATGGTTATCTTACCATAAAATAGGTATACAAAATGGCATTCAATTTGACCAGTGTCTATGACATCATTGTGTTAGAATATGTACTCTGATCCCTGCCTAATAGGCAATTGTTGGGGCCCTTGGCCTTAGAATACTCTCCCCATTTATTTTTCATTCATAGTCATCTATTTGAAACTCACTATAAGACAGGCAATATACAAAGACAGGGAAGGTGACAAAAGATCAGACAAGTGGTTATTCACTTTCTCCAGGGTTCTAAAACAGGCCCATGGAGCAAGTCTGAAAAATGCAGGAAGTAAATAATGTGGATCAGGTGGTAATGGTAATAAGCCCAAGTTTGTATTTCAAAAGTCCAAGCCTGGGGATTGTTGGATGAAAATGATTCATTGAGACATAAAGATTTGGACAGTTACTGAGAAAGAACTGATTAAAATAGGAAACTGCAATTAGTGCTCAATTTAACTCAATGAAGATGAGAAGAGGGGGAAAAGTTTGTAAAAAGCCTATATAGAACAAAATAAAGGAAGTTCAGAGATACAAAGACCATAATAGAATTGGCAGGATGGAGAAAAAAGAAATGCTATAACAGAAAAATAAACAAGATAGAAGATCCTTTGATCACTATTAAACAACAGAATTTTGTAATTTTGTCCAGAAAAATATATCAGAAGAGCTTTTCCCAGTTACTGGAAGCATTCAAAGAATTCTTGAGGTGGTAAGATTTTTGGCACGTATTTTCATGATTACTCATCACGTCAAGACAGAGATTAGATACTCAATCTTAAGGCAATGGACTTTGAGTCAGAGCACATAACAGGAAGGGGACCTTTGATCCAAAACATGACCTTCTATCTACTGAACAAAACAGTGGAAGTAAACATTGTTTCTATTGGAAGGCCAGCTTTGTGTTGGAACAGTTAACTGTTCCATTAACCATGCAAATTTTGCTTAGAAAAACTTCTGAACTAAGATGAGTAAATACAACACAATCTTCCAATGGTATTAAAACCCACGATTCTATAATACATTCCAACAAACAAATATCAGTATTTAAATAGTTTTCAACCAGAACAAATTCAGCTGCATTACTATTTTTTACAAACAAAATAATTAATAACAGTAATACAGGCAACCCTTGTGTTACACCTGTTTGAGTTACAGAAATTTGCCCTTACAGAATTCACAAACCACTACCCAAAAATTTGAAATACAGAATAAAATTCGCTCTCATGGAATTTATGTGAAACAAAGGTCAATAAATCAACACAATTTTTTTAACACGCATTTTCTTGACACGTGCACAGATGATGCGACTTTGTGTTAAGGAAAATCTCAATACGTCCCATTTTCTAGGAGCGCAATCCCCTCCCTGTTATGCAGAGATTGTCTGTATACGCATTCCAAGGCATGCTTCCTGAATAATCAGATCTTCAGCCATAAAATGTAGTCTGGCCCCAAGTAAACAAAGTAAGCATTAATGTGTTTCATTTAAGAACTGCATCTCAGCAATATTTTACTACAAGTACAACTTATAAATCATTCTTAACTTGTGAAACTAAAGGAGAAATTTCAAGAATGTTATTTTGAATATTTACTTGCATAAGAAAAAGTAGGTTTAACAGCCTGTTTTCTATAAATTTTAGAAATTGTAATCATCCGTTAAGAAAAAGCGATTGAGTGACTTTGCTCATCTTAATATTAGTTAATATTCCAATAAAGACCACAATTTGCATATCAGAGCATACAAAAAAAGTTCTAGCTTGTGTTTTACTGACAGAAAATATAAACATTTCTAATTACTCACTTCTATGAAGCCAAACTAGAGAGCCAGATAGAGACACGGGTAGAGATTTTTCATCCTCCAGATTTCTTTTAATTAGTTTGGCCAGGCACATGCAAAGCACAATGTACAAGTCAAGATCTACATACTGTGAGATCAGACTGTAAATAATTACTTGTATGCACATGATTGCACCTTTGTTATTAGACATGAATAGAAATGAAAAATATTAAATGTTTATGAGCATAATTTTTCTTTCTCCAAAACTTCCAGATGCAATTACACTTGACCATTTTTCTAAGTGACAATTTTTCTGAGTGACAATTACAACCCTTTGCCTCCCTGTTGAATTTATAATCTACATGCTTAATTGACTTAGCCCAGCTTTCTAACATGTTCAGAAATTGATGGTTTAACAAATGCTTCAAAATAGCAGGCCTTATTTGGCAAGTTGTAAATTAACTGGACATCAGATTTCTAATGGAGCTCTGTGAAATGACAAAATGCTCAGGCCCAAGGTACATCACACCACTGAAATATTTTTGATATAAGAAACATCAGAATGTCATAATGCAAGAAACATTACAGTCAATTGCACACAGAAGGCTCTCTTAAACAGCCATGTGAAACTGTCCAGATAATATCACTGTTTTAAATGTTATTGACTGAGGAATAAGTATTTGCCAGAACACTAGGGATAACTCCCTTGCCTCTTCAGTACAAAGTGGTGGAATATTTAATATCCAGTTGAACAGAAGGGGCTCCAGCTTAGTGTCTCAATGGAAGTACAGCACTTCTGGCAATGCATCTACCCCTCCCAAGTACACATGTGTCACATAGCTGACTAAAGAAGCTTGCTGTACAGATTATCATCTTCGATATTTAGCTCCTGTCTCTAACTGAGATATGGTTCCGCAACCTTCTAACTCAGGTGAGAGTTCCACCAACTGGGCCGTGGCTGAGAATTCAAGTAGGTAGATCGAGAAAAACTATTTCCATTAGTGGTGCATTCCAGAACTAATGGCATATTCGAAAAACAAAAGCTTAGGAATGAAATGCAGCAACACCTTTCTCATCAATCTTGTATTTTCACCTTAAAAAGTGGGTAGCTATTAAGTCGATTTATACCTTCAAGACTAGCATTGATAGATTATAATTAGGTGAGGGTATCTAGGGATTATACAACAAATGCAAGTAAACAGAGTTGTGGTGTAGATAAACCATAATCTAAATTAATGGTGAGGTTTACTGACGTTCTTTGTTTCCAAATGCAGTTGGCTACCACTAAGTTTCATAGAAATTCACAGCACAGGAGTTCATTCAGCCTATCATGTCTGCGCCAGCCCTACAGGTTACAGCTCTTCAAGTACTTATCCAGGTACCTATTAAATGCAAGAATTGCTTCTGTCTCCACCACACTTTCAGGTACTGAATTCCATATTGGATTCCCAGCCTGGGTTGAGTTTGTGGATTTAAGTCATGGCATCATCAGGGACACTAATAAATGCCTCCATAACCGCTAGCCTACTGGAAGATCAGCTGGGATTCTTACTGCAGATGATAACCCATATTTCTGACCAAGTTGCATTCAAGAATGAGGTATCCAGTTTTCTAGGAAGAAGATGATAAAAGGGAGCAGAGAAGAAAGAAATATCTTTCTTCAAAATTGCACCATTCCTTAAAATCTTCACTATTATTAACGTGATAGAAATTAACCAGCTGTAATGCACCAAGAAGGGCAAATAAAAACAGAAAATGCTGGAAACACTCAGAAGGTCAGGCAGCAACTTTGTTCAAGTTAATCAGAGTTAATGTTTCAGGACCAAGAGCCTTCTCTGAGTGTTTCTAGCATTTTGTGTTTTTATTTTGGATTTCCAGCATCTGCAGTTTTTGTTTTAATTTCCATTTAATGGAGAAGAGCAAGTAATTTCCTTTAAATCACTAAGGAGGGGTAAATAAACCTGTCCAGATTATTGGTACTCGAGTTGGTCTATCTAAATCAAATTTGTAGCTTAAAAACAAGCCTAAGCTTCCTGTCTCAGAAGTTAGGCTGACCATCGTGGTCAAAGTGTATCCTGTGGTGATGCCTTGGGGAATTTTAATAAATTTTATTATCTTTAACTTTGATGAAATCTCCATACCACTGTGGCCCCATTTCTTAAAAACACAGCTAAGTCCAAGAATATAGTGACACCAGAACACTTTTAAGCTGTAGAAACTGATACACTGGCCACAAACATCTTTCCATCAAGAGTATTACATTCCTGGCATGAAACACCGGATCAAAGCGGAAATCAGATTTAAATAATTATACTCTGAATCCTATTTCATTGCCTCACACTTGTAATGTTGCAAAAAATAAATTAATTAAAGTAATAGTTTCAACATGTGGTATTGAGTGCACCACAGTCAGCAGCAGGCAGTGATAATATCTGAAAATGTACAACTTAGTGGTACTCAAGAATAAAAAAATGATTTGTGGTTAGCAATTGTTGCTGACCTAAGATGTCCTCTGTACTTTAGCTCTGTCTGTCACCTTAATCAAGGAATGTAACTTGGTTATTAAAAATAACGATGGGGAATATTTATTAAACAATGAACTTTTACTTTGGAGATTCAGGTCAACTTGACCCAAGATCCCAGTGCCTGAATTCAAAGTTGCTTCTGCATGCATTCCCTTTCCATCCCCAGTACAGAGTTAAATACTGTTAAAGTCATTATTTCAAGTAGAAGACTTGCTCTGATTCGAGCCTTACTTCATGACATTTAAACTAAGCTGTTTTTCTTAAAAATACTGTTATAGCTAGATTTCAGGCTGGCATTTTCAAATTAATCAAGATACCTGTTCCTTGCCACCATGGTTAAAGAGTTCAAGTTTATTGCTGTCATCGGCATACATACAGAGTATAAATGCCATGAAAATTAGCCTTTTGCAGCAGCATCACAGTACATTACAAACATAAGTTAACATAAACTTAAATTAACATAAATGATACATAACTTACACATACACAAAAATAAACAACAGAATAAACATAACAACACTAGTGCAAGATTGAGAGAGACAAAGAAATAGTCCGAAGTAGTGTTGGGGGTTTTTCAGGTTGGTTCAAGAACCTGACAGCAGTGGGGAAGAAGCTGATGTTGAACCTTAAGGTGTGGGTCTTCATGCTCCTGTACCTCCTGCCTGATGGCAACATCGAGAAGGGGCATAGCCCGGATGGTGGGGGTCCCTGATGATGGACATCACTTTCCTGGGACATCACTTTCCTGAGACATCACCTCTTGTAGATGTCCTTGATGGTGGAGAGAGCTGTACTCTTGATGGAACTGACTAAGTCCACTACCCTCTGTGGCCCCATACAGTCCTGTGCAGTGGAGTTCCCATACCAGGCCATGATGCAACTAGTCAGAATGCTTTCCACTGTTCATCTGTAGAAGTTTATCAGTGTCTTCAATGACATGCCGAATTTCCTTAAACTTCTAAGAAAGTAGAGACACATGTTGCTGGATAACAGCAGAATTAGGGTTACCTTGATGTCTTTCCCTTCTCTTTCTCAGATGAACTAAACCATTCCCATCTGATCTCCACATCGATCTACCTTCCAGAAGTCAAGAAAGGGAAATTGGGCTGAGTTTTTCTTTCTTAGCCCAGGAACATTGAAGCTAAATATAACGCGTCTCCACTGTTGCTAATCATCACTTGCCCACAAAGTATAACTCAGTGAGCTTATTTACGTAGTACTGCCAGATATTGACAACTTTGCATGACGTGTACATCTCAAGAAGAGCCAACTATGCCAGAGTGGTAGCTCTCTTATGTGAGTCAGTGGACTGTTGAGGTCAAGCACCAATCCAGGGCAGGATCACATTCTAAGCTGCAGTAGGAGGTAGGGGAAGAGGGTATTTTCACCTTTCAAACAAGATGTTAAACCACAGTTCTATCTGAAATAAAAATAGTGGAAAACTCAGCAGGTCAGGCAGCACCTGAGGAAAGTGAAATAGAGTCATTGTTTCAGGTCAAAGATCCTCTTATCAGAATGAAGCGTCTGTGACCCGATGAAAGGTCTTCAACCTGAAACATAAATTCTGTTTCTCTTCCAACAGATGCGAAATGTCTTTGACCTGAAACATTAATTCTTTTTCTCTTTCCAAATATGCTGCCTGACCTGCTGAGTTTTTCCAGCATTTTGTATTTTTGTTTCCGATTTCAAGCATCTGAAGATCTTTTGATTTTCATTTTCATTTCTACCTGCTTGGTCAGTCCACCATTCTGGGGGTCATTACCGACAAGAAACTCAGTTGGACTAGCCACATAAATACCATGGTTACAAGTGTATGTCACAGACTGGGCATCTTGCAGTGGGTGACTGCCCCTCTGACACCCCAAGGCCTTTCCCCCATCTACAAGGGACCAGTTAGGATTATTCTCCACTTGCCTGAATGAGCGCAGACCCAACAACTCTCACGAGGCTCAAAACCATCCAGAAAAAAGCAGCCCACTTGATTGGCACCCAATACTCCTCGCTAAACATTCATTCTCTCCACTACTGGCACAGGGGCTACAGTATGTACCATCTTCAAAATGTACTACAGTTACTCATCTAGGTTCCTCCAACAAACCTCCCAAACCCACATCCTCTACCACCAAGAAGGACAAGGGCAATAAGTGCTTGGAAACAACAACTGCAGATTCCCCTTCAGGTCACATGCAATCCTGACTTGAAAACGTATGGCCAGACCGTCATTGCTGCTGGATCTAAATCCTGGGACTTTCACCCCAACAGCACTGTTGGAACACCTTCACCAGAAGGACTGTAGTCGTTCACAAAGGCAGCTCACCACCATCTTCTCAAGGCACTTAGGGATGGACAATTAGCACTTACCTGGCCACCAACACCCAGATGCCAAAAATGAATAAAACATGTTAAATTCCTGACACTATTCAAAGACGATATTGGGAGTTCTCCTAGTGCCATGGCCACTAAGTATATCCCTTTATCAATCCCACAGGAAAAAAAAATGATGATTTCTCTCAATATTGTATGTTGAGCCTTGCTCTGCATAAACTGTTCCTGGCAATTGGTTACAAAACAACATTAAACATTCTGTAATAAGGTGCTGTTATGCATGCAAACATTTCTTTATGCTCATCTGTCAACAGGTTTTGCAGAGACAGATGAGCATAAAGAAATGTTTGCATGCATAACAGCACCTTATGTTTGGTAAATTATAACCTTGATTTCTACACATATATTTTTGACAAGATTTTTAATGCAGAATTTAGCATATTCTGCTCCTAAATTAATTGCTGGGCTGCACTTTTCTAATTTTTGCAGTAATTTACTGTTTTTTTCCAAAGTAAAATGGTTAAGTGAAAAACAGTAATAATTTGGCTGATTTGTGTGGTCTTGGGTGTAACAGTTGTGACTGATTCAGGAAAACTAACTTCAGTTTCAAAACAGCCTTTGACTTAATGTTTGGGGGAAAAAAGTAGAATAACTGTCAGTCATTGATTGATGTCTTATTTTACAGTGACTGGTTTGAGGATACATCTGGAATGCAGGGTCACCTCTTTTTCACAGGGTAGAAATGTCAAATACTAGAGGACATAGCTTTAAGGTGAGAGGGGGAAAGTTTAAAGGAGATATGCAGGTAAGTTTTCTTTTAAATACAGAGTGGTAGGTGTCTGGAATGCGCTGCCGGGGGTGGTGGTGGAAACAGTCATGATAGTGGCATTTAAGAAGCATTTAGACAGGCACATGAACATGTGGGGAACTTGGATCATGCACAGGCAGATAGGTTTAGTTTAATTTGGCATCATGGTCAGTACAGACATTGTGGGCCGAAGGGCCTGTTCCTATGCTGTACTGTTCTATGTTCTGTGAATTTTGTAGCAGGCAGTGAAATACAACTAAGTAATTGTCAATACAATCGCAAATTAGTTAATTAAATCAGTGGGCAAGTTTCTGTACTAGAATCAACAGCCCAAGAGGTTGATTTGGGGTCAGGAAGGTAAATCTGCCAGCCTAACCTGATCTGATGTGACTTTAGACCCACCAAACTCTAGATCCCTTTAAGTCTTATGGCATCAGGTCAAACATGGCCAGAGAAATCTCCTGATTATCATCTACCATCTTCTGTCAGCTGATAAATCAGTGATCTTCCATGATGAACAACACTTGGAAGAAGCACTGAAAGTAGTTTGAGCACAGAGTATACTCTGAGTGGGGGACTTCAATATCCATTGCCAAGAGTGGCTTGGTAGCATCACTACTGACCAAGTTGGCCAAGGCCTGAGTTCATAGCTGCCAGACTGGCCCAGTGACAGGCAGGAAAGAAATTTTTTTAATATTTAAGATTTCTTTATTGGTCATATGTACATCAAAACACACAGTGAAATGCAACTTTTGCGTAGAGTGTTCTGGGGGAGCCCACAAGTGTCGCCACGCTTCCGGCGCAACATAGCATGCCTACAACTTCCTAGCCCGTATGTCTTTGGAACGTGGGAGGAAACCGGAGCACCCAGAGACACAGGAAGAACGTACAAACTCCTTACAGACAACAGCCGGAATTGAACCCGGGTTGCTGGCGCTGTAATAGCATTACGCTAACCGCTACACTAACATGAGGAATGAATCTATGCAACCTCATCGTCACCAGTCTACCTCTGGCAGATGCATCTATCCATGACAGCATTGGTAGAGGTGCACACTACACAATCCTCATGAAGACATAGTCCAGTATCCAGTCCTGCTAAGTTGAGGTGATGTGTTTTGGGGAGTTAAATAGGGGTACAACACATACAGTAAATGGTAGTGCACTAAGGAAAGTTAATGAACAGTAAGACCTAGGGGTCCAAGTCCACAGTTCCCTGAAAATTGCAACACAGGTCAATAGGGTGGTAAAGGAGGCATATACCATGCTTGCCTTCATTGGTCAGGGCACAGATTATAAGAGTTGAGGCATTATGTTGCAACTTTACCAACCACTGGTTAGACCTCACTTGGAATATTGTGTGCAGTTCTGGTCACCATACTATGAGAAGGATGTGATTGCTCCGGAGACAGTGCAGAGGAGGTTCACCAGAATGTTGCCTGGATTGCAGGACTTTAATTAAGAGGAGAGATTGGATAGGCTGGGCTTGCTTTCCCCAAAGCAATGGAGGCTAAGGGGTGGCCTGATAGAAGTATATAAGATATTGAGAGGCATAGAAAGGGTAGATAGTCAAAATATTTTACCCATGGTAGGGGTAACAAAAACAAGAGGGCATAGGTTTAAAAGGCAAGGAGAGTTTTAAAAGAGGATGAGAAGTAAGTTTTATTTGACACAGAGACTAGTTGATATCTGGAATGTGTTGCCAGAGAAGGTGGTGGAATTGGATACAATAACTACATTTAAGAGACATTTAGATAATTAAATAAGCAAAGCTTAGAAGAATACAGTCCTAACGTGGGCAAATAGGATTGGTGTAGTTGGACAACTGGTCGGCATGTACATGGTAGGCCGAATGGCCTGTTTCTGTACTGTACAACTTAATGACACTATAGAAACAGTCCCGTGGCCTGATTGTTCTAGCCTGCTGAGTTCCTCCAGCATCACAGTGTTTTCATCTATGACGCTTCACACCCGATTGCCCATCAGATCCCTCACTCTACCATTATTTAACTATGAAGCCAGAGGAGCAACCCTAGTTCAGTGAGGTGCAGAAGGACATGTTAAATGCAACACCAGGCATACATAAAGTGACAAGATACCAGCCTAGCAAAGCTACACCACAGGACCATGTGCAGCAAGTTACAAATTCAGCAAGCAATAGACAGAGCTGAGCAATCTCACAAGTAAGGAATTAGGTCCAAGCTCTGCACTCGTGGCACTTCTAGTCAAGATTGGTCGTGGACAATTAAACAGCTAACATGAGATGTTGGCTCCAAAAACATTCCCATCCTCACTGATAGCAGGGTCCAGCTTGTGACTCCTAAAGACAAGGCTGAAACATGCACAACTACGTTCACCCAGAAGTGGCAAATAGGTGATCCACTTCAGCTTCCTTTTGAGATCCCCACCATCACAGAAGCCAGTCTCTGGACTATCTGATTCACTTCATATGATATCGAAGGCTGAAACCACTGGACAGAGCAAAAGCCATGGAATTGGACAACATGCTGGCTACAGTACTGAAGACCTGTGGTTAGGAACTAGTTGTGCCTCTAGCCAAGCTCTTTCTATACAATTGCCCAGCCATGTTCACAAAAAGCAAGATAAATCCAATCCAGTTAATCACCACTGAATTAGTTTATTCTCAATCATCAGTAAAGTGATAGAGCCTGTCATTGACAGTACTATCAAACAGCATGTCCTCACCGATGCCCAAGTTGGGTTCCTCTAAGACCACTCTGCTCCAGCCCTCATCACAACCTTCGCCCAAACATGGACCAAGGAACTGAATTCCAGAGGTGGGGTAAGAGTAACTACCATTGATGTCAAGGCAGCATTTGACCAAGTATGGCATCAAAGAGCCCTGGTAAAACTATAGTCAATGGGCACCAAAGGGAAATACTCTAGTGGCTGAAGTCATTCCTTGTACAAGAGAAGATGGGTGTGATTGGTAAAGGCCAAACATCCTAGGCCCAAGACATCGCCTGAAAAGTTCCTTGGCCTAACCACCTTCAGCTGCTTCATCAGTGACCTCCCTTCTATCATAAGGTTAAAAGTACAAGATTGATCATTGGCTTGGACTAAGTGAGCCAAAGGGCCTGTTTCTGGAGCAAAAAAAAACAGTGGGTCAGGCGGCATCTGTAGAGGCAGAGGGGAGATGGAGACGTTTTGGGTCGAGACCCTGCATCAGAATTGTTTCTGTGCTTCTATCAATGATTCTATCAGAAAGTGGTCATTCTGCCAATCATAACTGTACCAGTCCTTTGAAAAGGCTATCCAAATAGATCCACTCTTCTGCCTTTTCCTTCAAACTTTGCCCATCAAGTTGTTATCCAACTCATTATCTGTTCAGGCAATACAAACCAAACCATCATAGCAAAAGTAATTCTCCTCATGTTCATCTGCAATATGTTAAAATATTTCCTCAGGTAATTAATCCCCATGTCATACCACCAGGCTCAAGGACAGCCTCTATCCCGCTGTTATAAGACTATTGAACGATTCCCTAGTACGATAAGGTGGACTCTTGACCTCACAGTCTACCTCGGTATGACGTTGCACCATATTGTCTATCTGCGCTGCACTTTCTCTGTAGCTGTGACACTTCACTCTGCATTTTGGATTGTTTTACCTTGTACTAACCTCAATGCGCTGTGTAATGAATTGATCTATATGAATAGTATGCACATGAAGTTTTTCAGTGTAATTCGGTACAAGTGACAATAATAAACAAATTCCAACTCCAATTTCTTCCTACTTATCAAAGCTCTTTTTGATTCTCTATCAATCTCCCCTCAGACCTTTGCTGCTCTGGAAAATAATATCATCTTTCCATATTGAACAAATAAATAAAGGCATCCTCACTACTGTCCTTCATTGACTTCAGGAAAGGGGGCATACATGCACCTGTCTACATCAACAGTGCTGAGGTCAAGAGGGTTAAGAGCTTCAAGTTCCTGGGAGTGAACATCACCAACAGCCTGTCCTGGTCAAATCACGTAGATGCCACAGCCAAGAAAGCTCACCAGCGCCTCTACTTCCTCAGGAAGCTAAAGAAATTCAGTTTTTCCCCTTTGACTCTCACCAACTTTTATCAATGCACCATAGAAAGCATCTTATCTGGATGTATCACGGCTTGGTAGGGCAACTGCTCTGCCCAGGACCTCAAGAAACTGCAGAGAGTTGTGGACACGGCCCAGCCCAGCACATCACAACACCAGCCTCCCCTCCTTGGACTCTGTCTTTATCTTTCGCTGTCTTGGTGAAGCAGCCAGCATAATCAAAGACCCCACCCACCTGGGTCATTCTCTCGTCTCTTCTCTTCCATCGAGTAGAAGATACAGGACCCTGAGGGCACGTACCACCAGACTCAAGGACAGCTTCTACCCCACTGTGATAAGATTATTGAATGGTTCCTTTATACGATGAGATGGACTATGACCTCATGATCTACCTTGTTGTGACCTTGCACCTTATTGCACTGCACTTTCTCTGAAGCTGTGACACTTTACTCTGCACTGTTATTGTTTTTACCTGTACTACATCAATGCACTCTGTACTAACTCAATGTAACTGCACTGTGTAATGAATTGATCTGTACAATCGGTATGCAAGACAAGTTTTTCACTGTACCTCAGTACGTGACAATAATAAACCAATACTAATACCATAGACATAAGACATATATTTAAACAGCTGGTTCTAATACAAGATGTTGAAGTATTGTGCAACACAATGCTAACACGAACAAATAGAAAACATAAAAATAATTAACTGTATAAAATCAAATAAAATCAGCATGTCCAGTTTTTAAATGCAATGTTTTTCTCCCTTCGGACACTGTATCCTTTTTATCTATTTGGTCTGACACGAGATAGAGCAGTTACACAGCCTCTTGTCAGGCTATTACACAAACAGTACTTACAGCTTGTCACCAAGGACTATTTATCTGTGATTTTATTGTTCATTCCTCTTACTCCCACCTACCCTCAACTTCCCCAATTTTCTTTCGGGTAAGAAAGCAAACAAAACCTGATGTTCGACTTAAGATTATGCACATCCAGGATGGAATTCATTTCAAAAAGTTCCCTTGGTGGGTACACTGGCTGTCAGCACTACTGTGAAGCTGGTGTATCCAGAGTTCAGGAGTCATGAATTGAGAATAGCCTTCCTCATCAGATAAAGATATTGATCCACGTGCCTACAAGATGAGAAAATTTGATGGGAGAAAATGCTCAGGCCCAGGTGGTAAATAAAACCTGACAGTTTAATCTATTAGGTACAGTTCAGCTGTCAGCAGTAATGACAAGTTCTTTCATCTAAAGCTCAAAGGCAATGCTTCCATGACATTTTTTTTATATTGTGGCAATAACAAAAGCCCATTCATCACTTTCCATTCAGTACTTGTAAGACAAAGATCAATGCTCTGAGAAACAAATTAGATCAGCGTTCTGTACTTATTAATCAACTGAGGCTCAATTTATCATTGACAGGATATCGAAGTACAGTACAAGGTCAGAACAACTCATCATCAAACTGGTATACAATCACAAGATAGTTACAGATGAGAAAACCCATCAGCGTTCAACCATCTTAATGAACTCAAACTGCAGAAACCATTAATTCCAGAGTATTTGTATCTACCCTCTCCATTTCCAGTTCATGAATTGTGTGCTCTTAAATGGGAAAAATAAGTTCCTAATAAACAAGTTTAACCAGAATAATCTGAGAAACCAGATTTGATTCAACTAGCTCTGAGGTTTTACAGCCAGAAAGCAACAGGATCTTCCACTCATTAGCCTTTGTCAGATCTACATCCAGAAGTGAGGGAACAATAATCCATTATATCACCAATTTCCCTCAATCATTTAAATAACATAGCAATTGTACTTCATGTGGAAGAGAATATGTCAACAGTGACAATAACTTGAATTTACATATTGCCTTTAGAAAGGGAAATTCTAGTGCATATCACAGATAAAAGACGACAGCAAGACAAAAGTAGATGAAGTATGCAATTTTAAGGAAGACCTTAGAGGAGAGAAAGCTAAAGGAGTGACTTGTTGGCTAAAAGTATTGCTACTTTTTGTGGGCAGAGGAGTTAGAGGAGTCGAGGGTTGGAGGAATATCGGGCTTTCCCCCTCGTCTCTGCAGGAAACTGTGGAGGAGGAATTTGAAGATGAGAGTAAGAGTTTTTTTAAAAATGCTCAAGAAATACACAATAAGTAATGGAAAAATGGCATGCCCCTCACTGAAAATCTCTTTTGTGTGAATCGTTATACACTTTTGCAAAGAAATTAATTTTATAAAAGCTGACTATGCACAGGCTCAGAAGAGTGCAAACAATCTGTGCGCACTCACAATTGGGTGTAGTTTATTAAGCCACAGATAGAAATTAAGGATTTATATTCATCAGTAAAATATGACAGATTTCTTCATTAAAGGAATTTTATCGATTCTTAATCTCAGAAACAAGACTGATCTGCAAAAAGGCATCTGTTTAACATCTCAGTATCAGCAGTCTGCTGATAGAATGACAGCTTGCAGCAGAAGGTACCACTAGGATTTGCAATTAATAACTGTGATTTACTAATTTTTTTAAATTCTTCTCATGAACTGACAGGTAAACAGGGGAAATTACTGAAAAATTGTATGTAAATTTTCTGCTTTAATTAAGTACAAAATGACAAAGCCTATATTTTAAAAATTAATTGGATATTTAGCACATTAGGACATCTTTAAGACATGGAGTTGATGAAGGGAAGAATAACCCTTGTAGAGAAAAGGGAGAACATTATATGAAAGGAAAAAGGTAACTGAAGGGAAGAAGAGGAGAATAACAGAGTATGAATGACTGAACAAAACAGGGAAAGATTGACTACGGTGGAGAAAGAGGAAAAGTGGGACTGTGAAGGGTGATTCTGTTAAAGTAAGGACAATAATTGTTAACTGTGAAGGGAAGAAGAAAACAGAAAGACTGGACAAGTTGTTATCGGAAATGCAATGCATCTGGTGATCTCTGAATGTTTCTAAATGGAATGATCTACTTTTATAATATTTGTTTCAGCCTCTAACTTATTTAACATGGGAGTGAATGTTCACTGGATCTAAAGCACATTCGTAACTCCTTGAGATGTTAAAATTGCCCCATGAATGCAACTCCTCTGCATCTGTGAAGGGAAGGATGACTCTTAAGGAAGATATGGGGGTTTTTGGACTATTCAGAAGAAAAATTTGAAAGGACAGTGTGCAAATCTAACATCACTACTTGGATTTCACACAACAATTGATCCTTCATGCTGACCTCTTTCTCTGGGTCAAATCTTGCTCGAATAGTAGCTCCTGTTTAGGATGCTACTAAACTAAAACTTTTGTCATTGCCTCATGGTTTGTTTTAGGCACCATTTACTACACGGCTGAATGGTAGAGGAAATAAAAGCAAGCATGTGTCCTTCAGTGTACTGGGTGAGCATGGCTTCCTTTCACATCACAACAATGTTTTTAACATTTCACCAAGTCTTTCAGAGGAAGCAGAATGCCTGAATTTTGAATGAAATAAAAATGTTGGTACTTTTTTTTGTGTTCACAAGATATGCAGTAACAATTTCTAGCCTTATGTCCTGAAAACAAAGTATTCATGTCACCACATACATATACAGTGAATTTTAGCATAGTTCACAACTCTTTATAAATAGTAATGAAGGCATTAGTACCCTGACTTTGCCAATAAAGATCTCATTACTGTTTAGTAAGACCTGGGTGCATTTTTGGTTTCCACTTCCAATGGCCTGTCCTAGAGGCAGGGTAGATGTTGAGAGGTTATTTCCCCATAGCTGGAGAATCAAGGGAGCAGTATCATTCAGGAATGTTTGGAATTTGAAATCTATGTACTAGTTGAACATTCTCATAGCTCTTGACTGTAAAGAATCAAGTCAGAATGTGGATTTGAGCTTGAAAATTTATCGTGATCTTACTAATGATGCACTGTATGACCATCCCTTTCCCTAGTTTACATTTTTAAGTAATGCTCTTAACTGTGCTATTGCAGCCTGGAGTAAAATCTCTTTTGTATGACTATGCTGTAAATAAGGCAACCTACAAGCTGAGTTTGAGATTTTATAATACCTATGTGGGACAGTTTTACCAGTCTTATTCTATGGGGGAAAAAACTGCCCAATTGATTAAAAAAAACATGTCAATGGGTTGATTTCCATATATTTTGAAAGTGGTAGTGATCTGAATTTTTTTAGATATCAGTGCTGTCAATTACAAAGGGTAAGCTTTTCAATTAATATGATGAGTTAAATCAACTCACTGCTGCACTATGTAGAACATACTTTGCTCACACTCAAGATATATACACGGCCTTACAGGAACTGCACTAATATTACAAAAACTGCACTACATTCTTCCCTAGGCTTCTGAGAAGAACCATTCTAATCCTCTCAGACTCTGCAACAAGGGAATAAAAAGCTCTCACAGATATAACATTTCTGTTCATTTGATGGATAGCACTTAGTGATTTCCAGATGGGAGAGCATTGGTTGATGCACCAAAATGAAGTTGCTCGGTTTTTATATTCAGCCTTAAGATTATTCATTTTGGTTTCACCAGCGATGGATGGTACTTTGTGCATAGTGACAAGTTTTGTATGATGCTTTGTAAACCATGCAATGCTGCAAATGTGGAACCTTTCATGGTAACTTCAAATAGCTGCATTTCATATGGAATTACTTGCTTCTCCTTACGGTTATCGCGTTTCACAAGAACTGTGTCCCCAGGCCATAATGGCAAAGTTCACATGTTTTCCTGTATCAGCTTTCATAATCTTATGAGGTTTGTCACATCCATATAGATGTTGAACATATACCTCAAGGCAGAAGATGTACATGTATGGGTTGTGCAAAGACAAATGGAGCTGGTAGTATCCCCATGCTTGAATGTGGTGTTCCACTGCTGTTCCAGAAATACCTATAAGGTTCTTGCTTCCTCAATTTCCCTTTGCCACAAGCAATATAGATGATTTTCTTCAGCATTCACATAAATTACTTTTCCAATGGCGTGTGGCCTGTGGGGTGTGATTTTTCAATGTGTAAAACCTAGGTAATTTGCAAACTTCCCGATGTCACCACTGCTGAATGTGGTCCACCATCTATCGTCACTATTTTCCAATCATTAAACAGTGCAAACGACAAGTTCACACTTTGGAAGGGTAGCTTTCTCAGAAGTAGAGCTGACAATTACCATGACAGTGAATCTACTATAGTTGACATCACAAGTGAATGATCACCAGAATATGGAAAGGCAAAATCAACATTAACCTTCGCCCACAGCCCTCTGGGTACCTCTGACATCTGTACTAGTTCCTGTAAATTTCTCATTGTGGTTGTTTGACATTATAGGCATTTGTTGATTTTGTTTCAACTAAACAATCCATTGACTGTGCATTGACAATGCGATTACTTTGTCTTACTGCAATATATGGGGCTTGTTGAGGCTGCAACTGGAGTATTGTTTGCAGTTTTGGTCTCCCGATCAAATAAAAATATGCACTTGTTATAGCAGGAGTGCAGTGAAGATTCACCACACTGGTTGCAGGGAAGACAAGTTTATCACGAGGAGAGACTGTGCTGACCTGCCTGCAGTTTCTAGAGTTCAGAAGAATAAGAATCTCATTGAAACTAACAAAGATCTTACAGAGCCTGACAGGCTGGAAGCAGGTAACAGGTTTCTCTGGCTGAGGATTCTAGTACTGGGTCAGTCTCAGAATAAGGAATAGACCCTTTAAGGAGTGAGGTGAGGAGAAACTCCTCACTCATTGGACAGAATTCTCTATCCTGGAGGCTATGGAGTATAAGCCATTGAGTTAATTTAAAACAGAGATCGATGGACTCCTGGATATTAAGGGAATCAAAAGATAGTGCAGGAAAATGGCACTGAGGTAGATTAGCAATAATCATGATGTGTAACAGGGCAAGCTTGAAGGGCCAAATGGCCTTTTATTTCTTAAGAAAGTTCTTGTAGAACAAGATCGGAGGAGGCAGTTTGTGCAAATATTGCACGGTATGTGCAACATCACCAGCAGACACCTCTTTTACAACCAGTTTCTATCTTTATGGCAGATTTGTTGTCATATGCATGACTAAAAAAAATCATGCTTCGATGCAGCTTCAATCTTATTGACTGTGATTGTTTTGAGCACTGTGTTCATACTCATAAATCATGATATATTGTTTAGCTACTGTTTTATCATGACCGGCAGGGTTAATTGAGGCATGGCATTTGTGTCCTCTGTGCTACAAAGAGCATTCGAGGTCACATATGCCGTAAGAATATATGCATATGAAGAGATGTCTAAACTCAGAATGTCAATCGCCTGAGATTACATTAAATGTTACGTTAGCATTCTCGGATTTGAATGTCATTTCTAATGGAAAGGTTTACACAGTTACACTATCATTCTAAGGCAAACTCCACACAGATAGCACTGGAGATCTGCATCGAGCCCTGATCACTGGAACTGCACCACTGTGCTGTACTCAGTATGTCCTTACTGAGTAGGGTGACAATGAAGATTGTTAAGGATTTGTTCATTCACCAGGTTGACAGATGTATGCATCAGCACTCTGCATCACAAGTTTAAATACTTCTGTTCACGTCTGAGAGCTTTGAGGAGTGCGATGAATAACAAATACACATTCCAGCCATCAGAATTGTTATTGCTTTCTGCATTGGCTTCAATATTTGCTTCATAGTCTAATGAGTTCTGATGCACTGGGTTTGCTGAATGACAAATTCCTACAAGTTTGCCATGTTGCCCCAGAGCAAGGCATTCTACTTTGTGAAGGTTGCTGCCAATGTACTAAAAGCTAATGATGCTGGCAATTCTTCTTTCTGATAGTTTCAAGCGAAATGTTCTGCCTTGGTGTTTATTTTTTCCCTGATTCTATTCACAGTAGCACCTTTCTACCTCATAGCGCAAGTTGTCTGAAAATGATAATGATCTTGGTATCTGCAGCAACTTGGGTAGTTCGATATCTTTTCTCAAGGGTTTTCCATCAAAGATGCTTCGATACGCATTCTTCAAAGATCTGTATTTTCAGTTCTCGATCAAGATTGGAAAATTTACATTTTACAGCAAGTTGTCTCAGGCATGTGTAATGTTGATCAATTGTTTTGTCTGCTTCTTGCCTTATGTGGCTAAATATAATTGGCTCATATATCACATTCTGCTGTGGAATTAATTATGCATTCAATGCAGGCTTTGCTTGTGTTTTCTCACATTCATAATCTCATATTCTCTTATATGTGAGTAGGCCATTCAGTCCATCCAGTCAATGCTTGCTCTGGAGCAATCCCATTAATCCCATTCATCCACTTATTTTCCTGTAACCTATTCTTTCTCACATGCCTATCATCTCCCTCATTCTTCTAATGTACACCAACACTTGAAATAACTTACAGCGGCCAATTAACCAACCAACCTGCACGTTTTTTTTGGTTTATGAGAGGAAACCAGAGCACCCAGAGGAACCCATGCAATCACAGGGAGAATGTGCAAACTCCACACAGATAGCACTGGAGATCTGCATTTAGCCCTGATCACTGGAACTGCACCACTGTGCTGTAATCAGCAGTCATAAATATCCTGTAATTCTTCATCTTCATATTGTAGCAAGAGTGAAGTTTTACTTACATCATGAGTGATTCCAAATTCCTTCATTGTCCTTCAAACATTCAAAGCCACTTTTCCCAGCAGGACAAACCAAGGATGGACATTAGGAATGTGTCGTCATCAAACTGGTATGCAAATACAGCACTACATCACTGTTTATTCTTCGACACTAGTGGGCTTGCACAGACTCTAATTAAATGGATTAGATGGTAGATTGGACCTTTTCCATTGGCAGCTGCAGGGTTAACTGACAGGTTGGTGCATGCAGAGGAATTCCACACTGGATTGTAAATCTACAGCAAAGGAACTTTCTGGGTGGTACTCCCACACAAAACATTCAAAAAGACAACAACTGTACTTCTGGTTTTTCCATCCTCATTGCCAGTGAAAAAGGCAATTGGTAAGCCTTTGATATGATAGACACACTCACTGCTCCATGATGTGGAATAAAGTCTGCTTTCTTTACTATCACACCCAAGATACCAGACATGCTCAGAACTATGCACCAGTTTTTAAGAGGGAACATACTAACATAACAGCAGCAACAACATCACAGGTCCGACATTGAAATTCAGGGCCGTTCTTATCTGGAAGTGAAAGGGAACAAGATCTTTAAAGTAAAAGTAAATGACTGGACCCTCAGAATCTAAGTAAATTATTTTGGACTAAAAGCAGTTTGTTACTGTAAAAAATGTCAATTAAGTGTATAATAGTGCTGTGAACTGGCACTACATTTGGTTTCACGCAGTGTGCAGAATGCAAATTGTGAATAAACTGCTGTAACAACAAGGATTAATGCAAAAAATGGGTTCACTTTAACTATGAGATAATATGACCATTCACAGGCTTGTCTCAACAAAGCCATTGTGCACTTTATCATCGTCACCATGCACCTGACCAGCCACAGAAGCTGCCATGTTTTAATTTGGGCTTATCTCCAAGAAACAGTCAGTTAAGTGTTGTTGAGATTGTTTCCCTAGTTCTGACAATACACTAATTGAGTTAACAAATTGAACTCACCACACAACAAGCCTGCAAGAAAACTGACAGATCTGTATATTATCATACCTGGGTAAAAGACATCTTTTGTAATTTTTTTTGCATCACCAGGAAAAAAAAGGTTCTACTTATAAATGTTAGCACCATAGACATGATGTTTTATTTGGTCAGCTTCGCCCTAATCAATAGCAACTTCTTCCACCTTCCACACCTCAGAGGACTAAAATTCCTCTAGAATTTTAGAAAAACCTTTGGAAGATGTGCACTAGCTCCATATTCAAACACAGGAGAAATCCACTCTTCATTTAAGACTTTAGTTGTCCTTCCATAGATATTGACACAGGGGATCTAACTGTGCTTACAAAAAGCAGGACAGAAGTTTGATGATTTCTTTCTTAATCCACAAAAACAAAAGAAACTTTACTCTGAATCTGTGGCAATATTTTCACCTCCAAGTCAATATTCACATGATCTTTGGTTCTGATGCAGATTTAGGCCAGCAAATTATTTCAGCAGCTGGGGGCTCATTTCAAACAATGGTCCAAACTTTATTCAACTTGCATCATACCAAATATATGTTTGTGCAACATTTGAAGCCATAAATACATTTTGGCTTCAAGGCAAATACATGGCTTTTAATCCCAATCAATCTAAAACACATCTCTTTCGTAGAATACTGAGAAAGGTGGAGGTGGCAGAGAACAGCATAAATGAACTGCCCACTCACAATATCTTTAATCATTCTGGAAAATCATGCTTCCCACATAACTGCTCGTTCAAGACCAATGACAAATAGAAAAGTTATTTCTAATGTTGCATAAATAAACAGCAGAACCTCTGGCATAGGAACAATATAGGCTGCTTGGTACAAAATGTCTTGTTGCTGAATTCCTGATATTGGGGGCAGGGGTGTGAAGGGGGGAAGGAGCTTAAAAGACCGTCATTTCTTCCTGCTGTTTTATTCCTGTGGTCTTGAGCAACTGAAGTACAAACTTCTGGACAATACTGAGAGAAACATCATAAAGAAAATAAAAATATTCCCCTTTAAAGCATTAAAATTGTTAATTGTAACAATGTATATGGGTGGGTGAAACAGGGGATAAGCATATTTGAGTGGGAAGAATTATTGACTGAACTGTTGCAGTAAATTGTCTGTCAGTTTTGAAATAGCTAATGTGTGGTCTGAGTTAACATACTGTCAGATAGAATTGCAGCTGCTGTCACTTCTGTCAACACCATACGAGAAGTAGAACTTTGCCACAGTTTTAAGCAAGAAATAACATGAGTAACTAACTCAAAGCAGACAGACCTTTCCGTGTAAGATCCTAAGCTTCTCCTGGTTCCCAAGCCTTTGATATAAATCCCGAGGCCCCATAATTGGTTCAGGAGATTCCAAATGAGGTGGTGAGCAGCTGACAGAGTAAGTGGCATGCACACCCCTTCTTTAAATTGCAGTTAATCTTTGAATAAAACTCTTTCACAAGGAATTCCTGTGATAAACTGGTACTGACAGCTTGAAAGGCTGCTTCTAAAAATGCAAATGTAAGCAGCAGCTTATTAGTTCAAGATCTTGAAAGCATCCAAAAGCTACTCTTAACCAGTGAAACACTATTTGTCAGGTCTACCTTTCAAGCAATCCAAATCCCCCTGTACCTTTAATTAGTTCAATATCTATTAGCCTGAGACACATCCTTGAATAAAAATACTTTGCTTAAGATGATCCATTTTGCCTTCTGTGAGTTTTAATGCACAACTGGTTGTATCAGATTTTGATTTTGTTGGAAATAGCATAACCCTGGAGCGATAGTGTTATTTTTATTTTCAATACATTTTTGGCACTTGCAGATGTAGCATAGCATCATTTAAGAAGCACTTAGGTAGGTACATGGAGGGGTGGGGCTTGGTGGGAGATGAGCCAAACGCAGGAAATTGCGACTAGTTGCATGGGCACCGTGATCGCCATGGACTGGTTGGGCTGAAGGGCCTGTATCCATGCTGTACTGCTCTATAACTCTTTTGGTTCCACTGGTGCTAGTAGTTCTCAGGTACCTCCCCAAGTGGCCATTTGTACTAACTGGTAAAGTATGCAATGTTTCTGAAACAAGAGTTTCACCATGTGAGCCAGTCCAAAACAGGTAGAAACTTAGTCTGGCACCCTTAGGATCTAACCAGTACCACTTTGACCACAGAAATTTTCCCCGACCATCTTTCTCTGAGCAGAACTGTTCTCTTTAAGTACAGTCACTTTAAACACTCCCTGAGTTACATGTGGGTTCCAAGAACTGTCCGTAACCCAAAGTTTCCCCAAGTCAGAAACGCTGTCGTCTGAGATCACAGAAGTTGCACTGGTAGGTTAATTAGCTACAGATTAGTACAGATCTCAGTTAATTTTAGATGTCAGTTAGGTCTTTGTTAGAATTAGTTAATTAGTAATATATCTGTACTACAGATTCAAAACATGCTGGACCACAGGAGTTGCCAGACCAGAGAGTTTCAACCTGTACTTGGGTAGAAACATAATCAGTTACCATGGATCTGTTATGTGCAGTAAATCTTACACTTAACTGGCTTGTTTATTGAGAGAAAACTTCACCAACAGATATCTCAGAACTCCCAGTGATTGGATGAAAGGCAGTATCTTTAAAACTCAGGGGCACGGATGGCTGTAATCAGACAGGTTCCAGGACTTCTCAACATGCTAAATAATTGGTTCATGTGCATTTATATGTTGCAGATCACAAAGAATGTTGCAGAGAATTCAAGCAAGGAGAAAAATGTTTAGAGGAGGCACCAGAATAGATTAAACATTAGTCCTTTCACCTCTGCAACCTATGTAACTTTGACTGCTGGACTGACTTCCTCAGCTAATTGGTAGGATCTCACATAACAAGAGCTTTGGCTTGTTTCAACCTACTTCCTACTGTAAACAAAATGCTGACCATAAATACTACCTACTGTCAAGAAATAGGCAAAGGAGTTTGGGAAATGGCAATGCTGCACAGGTGTCGTGGGGAGCAGTTTTCTAAGGTTTGGCATTTGAGTGGAAACACATTCTATTGAATTGCCCAACAACCGCAGAAATGACAAAAATTATGTTAAATTATGGAATGACATAGGGACTGATTATCATTTAGCAGCTAAAGACCTTTAAAAGTGATGAGTGAATTAAGCCAAAAGTTAAGAAAATGAATGACTGGTTCTCCCCAGGTTACAACAGGGTTCAATCCCTGAGAACTGTTCGTAACCTGAACAGTTCACAAGTTGGAAATGTGGGCACCCGACAATATATTTAAATAAAGACATCGGCCAAACAAGGGCAAGGTGTAGTTGAACCTAGGCATTTAACTCAACCACTCAGATATTGCCATGAACCAAGTTCCCACACAGCAGGATATTCCTGCAGCCCCGCAGCAGCCAGCAAATCCATCAGCCAGTCTCCCAAATGCTCGTTCATATGTATGGGCTGCACATAAGTTAGGTGTTTGTAACCTGGGGAGGACATAAAATATTTAAAGTATTTATATTTTCAGCATGTAAGCAATGGCTTTATAGTTAATATTAACAATTGAGATTAAACCACACAACTCCAGAACAGCTGACAGATCATGCTAATTATTAGCCCATCTTTGGATATGTTTACCTTGTGGGGTAGTAGTCTAATCAGAATTGTACTGCACAAAGGTCACAAATTCAAATACCATCTGATAATTCAAGGATAAGGTACAGAAAGTGACTTTTAAAATTGCTAAAACATAATTGCCATCCTTGGTCTGAGTGACGTGTGACTCCACCTCTAGTCTATATGATTGGGATCTTGAGCCCAATATAAGGATATGATATGAGTGGGATATGATAAGCCTCTGAGTGTGAACTATGGTATGCTGATGGAGCTTTCAAAATGTAGACAGCACTGAGAAAATAAAGTTTGTTAACTGGAAATTTATGAAGCCCATTGCAACGAGGAAGATTTTAAATGCAAATGCAATGTTAAAGTGAAACTAAGGGAAGCAAGTGACATTTAAACTAGAGATAAACACACTTCAGAAATGAATTGATTAGCTATTGTCTTAATTTGAGTTTCCTAGGAAATCACCTTTGTGCCAGAGATTATGGGTTCAAGCACTAATGCACAATTTACAACCATAATTGGAATCATTTTCTTTGAATGAAGATGGTAACTACAGCTCCACCTGCCTGAGAGAAACTTCTATTGGGCTCCCTTCCATTAAATAATAGAAAATTTGGGGAATTATTACTGTTAATGCAGACCTAACACCATTGTTCACTAAGTGATCCCAGGATAGAGCAAGAAATGGGGGAGGGGGTGGTTGAAGAAAAATGATTCCAAGCTTGTCAACATTTACACCAGAAGGTGGGCTAGAGGCAGAGGTCTCAGTGGGGGTAGAAAATGGGACTCTGTGCAGAAAAAGATAGTTGGCCCAACTGCTTCATTCCACTCTTTTTATGCTTTTGGCCTTATAGAGGACAATCCAATTTGTCAATGTTATAGCTGCTTCATTTGACAATTAAGATGATTTCAACAGTATCAACCTCAAATGTTCATTAATGGTTAATTGATTGATCAATAACTATTGATCAAATAAATGTATTTCTCCTTTCTATCCTCATAAATCAGTATGTACTAAAATAACAAAAGAACATTGGCAATGAGGATATGAGTGCTGCAGATATAATTCTCTATAGATGTTTTGTGACTTGTTTCAAAATAAAATGCACCTAAAAAAAATTCATTGCACTTATAATTCAACTCTTTAAATATGGGGGTAAGTTGTTTCCCCCCAGAAGGAGCACACAAATTTAGGTAAACTCATTCTGAAGACGTGAACCACCTCACATGAAGCAATAGCCTCTGTAGGTGTACTCCACTTTAACAGGTAGTTTGGGTCAGCACCTGGCTTAGCTCTGAGGTTGCAGGAACCAGCACAAGAGTTATTGTGCATTGTTTCTGAGCAGCTTAAAGCTTGGGTAATGAGTGGAGTTTGTCCCCATGGCAACATGAAACTGGGCGTGATGTGCACTGTGAAAAGAATGCAAAGAGAATTCAATGTGATTTGGACCATTTGGGTGAGTGGGCAAATACACAAGCAGAGTAACATGGATAAATGTGACATTTTCCACTTTGGTAGGAAAAATGAGATGGCAGAGTATTATTTAGATGGTGATAGATTGGGAGGTATTGGTGTACAAAGGGACCTGGGTGCTCTGGTGCACTAGCCACTGGAAGAAAACATGCCGGTACGCATGTTTGCAGTTAAGAAGGAAATGGTATGTTGGCCTTCATTGCAAGAGGTTTCAGTGCAAGAAAAAGGCTGTCTTACAACAATTATACAGGGCCTTGGTTACACCACACCCAGAGTATTATACCCAGTTTTGGTCTGCTTGCCATAAAAGAAGTGCAGCAAAAGTTCACCAGACTGACACCTAGGGAGGCAGAACTGTCATAAAAGGAGAAACTGGATGAACCAGGCCTCTATTCCAATTGTGGATCTCATTGAAATGTACGAAATTCTGACAAGACTAGACAAAATCAATGTGGGAAGGGTCTAGAATGAGGGACCACAATCTCAGGCATGGGTTAAGACATTTACAACTGAGTAAAGATGAAATTTCTTCATTCAAAGGGTGGTGAACCTGTGGAATTCTCTATCATAGAAAACTGTGGAGGGCAAGTTGTTGAATATATTTTAAGGATGTAGACTTCTAGACACAAAAGGCATCAAAGTGTTAGGGAAGTGTGCAGAAATATGGTTTTAAGATAAATGATCAGCCATGATCATATTAAATGGTAGAGCACACTTAAAGGGCTGAATGGTTTCCTTTTGCTCCCATTTTCTATGTTTCTATGTCTGTAACAGCACTGCCCTTAACCAAAAAACCAATGCTTTCATGTTTTGCCTTTTCTTTTCACACAGGGTGCACAAGTACAACTGATTTCACCTATCTTCTAGATGAGGGTGCAATGTACCTTAATCTCCATCACATTTGTCATCTTGCCCATGGGCAATCTGTGAACTAAGGTAAGATTGCAGTGAGACAGAGGCATGCAGCTAATATTTTACTGCTATTCATGCCTACATTGCAAATGGCAAGGCTGTGTGAATCCCATTCTGCTGCAAGATAAACTCATGTTTTCTCTCTGCTATTTTAAATTAACTTTAAACTGACAGGTTTTCAGGATACTAACACATTAACAGTTCCATTGCCCACGTCATGACTGTCAGGATGTTAAATAGTCTTCAAACTATTCCTCCATATGACTCCCCAAGGGGAGAGCATGAAGATACAGAAACAACTATTAAAAGACAGAAATATGTATTAATTGCATTTGCGCAGCCCTTGGCAATTCAATAAGTTTTGTCCTAACACCCTCAGAATGAAACATTTTTCAAAGAGCATACTGCAAATATAATTTTTCAGGCAGACACAGTTTTGTTACAGTGGGTCTGATAATAATAGCAATCAAATCTTAATAAATAAAACTACTGCTCCAAAATTTAAATGTCACAAGCGCAGCAGCATCTTGTGTTTTTACATCCAGTAGTTTGTTGATTTGCTTGGCAAAAAGTTCCTGCAGATAAAAGAGAATTCATCACAATGTCTTTCCCATTTGTCCTCCTCACTTTTCTCAATTCCTTTCCGCAGGAGCCTCATTCTGGATTCAATGGTAAAAGATCCAACAATCCTGCAGCAGCCTCTCATAAGTAATTTATTACGCTGGATGTAGGCATGCTATTCAACCATGCAAGAGCACTGTGACACAAATTAAACATTTCAGTCTTTGTTCAATTATTTAATGTATTTTTTTTGCTGGCCAAAATTCACACGGAATTGAACAATGAAAGAATGCTTTTTTTCCACATAAAGTTTCACAGAAAGGTCGAAGATTTCCATAGTTCAGGAAATTGTCAATTGATTTTCCATAATATATGTATACAGGGACTGATTACTAAGTAATTAAGATATTTATTTATTAGTCACACGTACATCGAAACACACAATGAAATGCGTCTTTTTGCGTTACTGAGAATGTGCTGGGGTCAGCCCACAAGTGTCACCACTCTTCCAGCACCAACATAGCATGCCCACAGCTACTAACCTGTACACCTTTGGAATGTGGGAGGAAATCGGAGCACACGGAGGAAAGCCATGCAGACATGGGGAGAACGTACAAACTCCTTACAGACAGCGGTGGGAATTGAACCCAGGTCGCTAGCGCTGTAATAGCGTTATGTGACCAATGAATTAAGCCATCTCATTCATTTCCAAATATTTTAATTAATTGCCATTCCTGGGTTAGCAGGTTTGATTGACAGTGATGTATGGGTTGAAGGAGAAGCAGAGTCAGTGATATTATTGTTGGACCTTTGAAGGATAGGTCTATGACCACGAATTTTCCATTTGCCAGGTTGTTCTCAATTCCAGTCAATCAGTTTGAAATCA
Organism: Pristis pectinata; assembly: GCF_009764475.1. Taxonomy (NCBI): domain Eukaryota; kingdom Metazoa; phylum Chordata; class Chondrichthyes; order Rhinopristiformes; family Pristidae; genus Pristis; species Pristis pectinata. Next base: position 135,591,913 of record NC_067406.1, read on the forward strand.
GCAGAGGGGCCAAACAAAGTCAGGTTCTATAGTCTTGTGAGGTCATATAAGGCACGAGCCATAAATTGTGGTCAGTGTTAAACTGAAAGGAGAGGAGAAGGAGGTGTGATATTTTCATGAGAACAAAGCCATGTGTATTATTAGTGCATTGTTCGTACTTAAATGGTGTTTCTTTGCCTCTTTAATTTTCAATAAACATATTTTAAACATTGCATACAGCATATATTCATCTCATATTGAATATAAGAGACTCTTGTGGGAGCATGATGCATTCTAGTCAGCTAGAATATAGTGGCAATGATTCCCCTTATACTTGCCTGGACACCAAGCAAATAGCAAATAAAGATACAGTCTGGTTTCTAAGGGATACCAGGTGTACTTGCAGGGGTAGTCACTGAATCTAAGTGGTCTATCTTGCATTAAACTCCACAAAAATATTTTCAGGTAAAACAAGCTAGTTTGATTCAGACCTCATCTAATATCCAGACATGTGGCCTTTCCAGTAGTAGGCAATGATTAGCAATAAGAAGTAATACTTGCTTGATCTCCTTGCTTGGAGATGTGGTTGGCAACTGTAATTCCCAACTGTTTCTCCAGTTGACATAAACTAACAGGAGCCTGGGCATTGATTCTTGTGGCTCAATTTTAATTAAGGGCTGCCTTTAGCCAATGAGGTTATTGAAGAAGTTTAGTTTGATTATTATAGTAAAAGTCTTGCGACAATTTGCAGTCTTAGGTTGTGCCAAGGAATACTTTTAAAACTATAATGACATTTGATGGGAATTTACAAATGAAAAACACTTCCAGCTTTACAAAATTGACATTTCTTACTGGAAACCTCAGCAGTAGTTGTTCTGTTCTGGTCTGAAGCAACTTTACAGCCCTTTCTCAGGATAAGACCAGTAAATTACAGCAGTAATTCATTACTTTGTCAGCAAGGCTTGCTACAAAGTTTTAATCAGTGCAAACATCAGCCTTTAAGAACATTCACTTTATCTCATATAGCAATTTGCGTCTGACATTAATCAATGCAAATGCTCTATGTGTAGATTTAAGGAGTTCTTTCAGAGAAAAAAAGAGAGTATACCTTCACACCTGATAGCACTGCCTCTGGAGGCCCCCTAGAATGTTGTATGAGTCAATGCAGCCCCATGGTAACAGTTCTGTGTTGCTCTGTGTACTGTAGAAAAGAAGCGTTTGATCCATCTGGAATGGTCAAAGCACCAGCATAAACATGAATTTAGGCATTCAAAAATTTCAACAGACTTCCTATTTCACAAATCAAACTCAAATGCCTCCTGGTTCAGTTCCACATTAGGCACAATCACAAGAACCTGCACCTACACATTAGCTTTAATTATAGGGTCCCTATTATGTTGCACCAAGTATTACAGCTATAGAGTATTTCCCAGACTACTGTCGTCAGGCATCAATGCTTGTACACACCCTTTTAGAAGGGGAGTAATGCCCACACCTATTTAATCATATATACTGAGCTCTATTTCACTCAGGGAATTTCAAATAGAGAAAAGCTGATGGGGATTTGTTGGCCTCTATCATTTGAGATTTAAAGACACATAGGCAAGCTGCTGGAGTAACTTTTAAGCAGGGTAGTCTATCAAATTCCAGAGTGCTGTTTATGGAGACCAATCTGTCAAATTCTCCAGTATATTGCACTACTTATTACATGATAGACCAGCAGTAACGGAGTAAAGAAAACAAATGATAATAGAAAATATTGGTAGATATCCAAGAATAATTATACAGGTATTTGTACAGAACTGTCCCCGAGGCAAGGAAGTACTGTGGTCAACAATATTCATCTCCGAAAAAATAGTGCAGGATACTAACCACAAAAATGGCAAGCTTCTCAAATGCCATACAAGAGAAGATTCATATTTATGAAGTGGCTGCAATGAATTTACCTGACTCAAATTCCTTGCTCAATATAATCAAATTATTGCTGGGATTGTAATAATAAAACACCTTTATGATAACCATGTCCTTTACACACATACTTAATTTACAACTAAGTTGACTCCAGATAAAAATTTTTTATTTTTTAGCTCCTTTATTCCACAACCAAAGTTAAAACTGGATTTATCCAGCCCAACTTTTATTCATACAATGATATAAATGCTACTGTACACCATTTCAGCAAAGGACTTTGTATAAGCTACATTTAATGGAATCTTCCCACCTCAACCAGCTTCTAGCTTTTTAAGTTACATGTTTTACTTTCAGGATGCTCACGGTTAAAAAAAAAAGTTCCAAACAATGTGTGCAAAAACCTTTTCTGCTACAGAGAAAATCCATGAAATTTCTGTTTATTTACAATCTCTGAGGGGACAAAATTAAGGCTAGAATCAATTACCTGCTATCTCAGTCCCTTCTTCTCACTTATCTTAACACACCGGCCTTTTAAAAATAAAACTAGAACAAACTCTTTTATATCAAACTCTTATATCTAGAATAAACCACTTCTGTGAAAAATGACTGTATGGATCCTGAAACATGACATTTGGGCTTTAAGGAGACAGTTTTCTCACAGCCGAGCTCATTGAAAGCCATTTATACCAGGTTTATTAAACATAAATTTGCAGTTGCATTTTATGTTGCTGAACTGAAGTTTTATTAAAATGCAATGCATCCATTTCTGCTTCTGTAGATGCTGCTCATAAACTTGCTGTTGACATGATGCACTGGAGAAAGAAGGGCAGGAGAGGAGCAACATGTTTGGTGCTGCAGTCAAATTTCCACAATAGGTGCATCATGATCACATCCCATCCAATAATGTTTCCATAGAACCATAGAACAATACAGCACAATACAGGCCCTTCGGCCCACCATGTTGTGCCGCCCTTCAAACCATACCTAAGACTACCTAACCCCTTCCTCCCACATATCCCCCTAACTTAAATTCCTCCATATGCTTATCTAACAATCTCTTGAACTTGCCCAATGTATCAGCCTCCACCACCACCCCAGGCAGTGCATTCCATGCACCAACCACCCTCTGGGTGAAAAACCTCCCTCTGACATCACCCTTGAACTTCCCACCCAATACCTTATAGCCATGTCCTCTTGTTTTGAGCATTGGCGCCCTGGGAAAGAGGCGCTGGCTGTCCACTCTACTTATTCTTCTCAATATCTTGTATACCTCTATCATGTCTCCCCTCATCCTCCTCTCAAATGAGAACAGCCCTAGCTCCTTTAGTCTCTCCTCATAATCCATACTCTCTAATCCAGGCAGCATCCTGGTAAATCTACTCTGCACCCTTTCCAATGCCTCCACATCCTTCCTATAATGAGGCGACCAGAACTGGACACAGTACTCCAAGTGTGGCCTAACCAGAGTTTTGTAAAGCTGCACCATCACTTCACAGCTCTTAAACTTGATCCCTTGACTTATAAAAGCTAGCATCCCATAAGCTTTCTTAACTACCCTATCCACCTGCGAGGCAACTTTTAGTGATCTGTGGATATGAACCCCCAGATCCCTCTGCTCCTCCACACTACCCAGAATCCTGCCATTTACCTTGTACTCCGCCTTGGAGTTTGTCCTTCCAAAGTGTACTACCTCACACTTCTCTGGATTGAACTCCATCTGCCACTTGTCAGCCCAGCTCTGCATCCTATCAATATCGTTCTGCAAGCTTCGACAGCCCTCCACACTATCCACAACACCACCAATCATCTGCAAACTTGCTAACCCAGCCTTCCACCCCCTCATCTAAGTCGTTAATAAATATCACAAAAAATAGAGGTCCCAGAACCGATCCCTGCGGGACACCACTAGTCACAGCCCTCCAAGCCAAATGTACTCCCTCCACCACAACCCTCTGCTTTCTACAGACAAGCCAATTTTGAATCCACACGGCCAAGCTTGCCCGGATCCCTTGGCCTCTGACCTTCTGAAGAAGCCTACCATGCGGAACCTTGTCAAATGCCTTACTAAAATCCATGTAGACCACATCCACTGTACTACCCTCATCAATCTTCCTGGTCACCACCTCAAAGAACCCTATTAGGCTTGTGAGGCAAGATCTTCCCTTCACAAAGCCATGCTGGCTGTCCCTAATCAGTCCATGCTTCTCCAAATGCTCAAAGATCCTATCTCTTAGAATCCTTTTTAACAGCTCACCCACCACAGACGTAAGGCTCACCAGTCTGTAATTCCCTGGACTATCCCTATTACCTTTTTTGAATAAGGGGACAACACTCGCCACCCTCCAATCCTCCGGTACCATCCCTGTTGACAATGAGGACTCAAAGATCCTAACCAACGGTTCAGCAATCTCCTCCCTCGCCTCATGAAGCGGCCTGGGGAATATTCCGTCAGGCCCCGGGGACTTATCTGTCCTAATATTTTCTAACAACTCCAACACATCTTCTCTCTTAATATCTACATACTCTGGAACATTACCCTCACCTACCCTGTTCACAGCATCATCAAGACCCCTCTCCTTGGTGAATACTGAAGAGAAGTATTCATTGAGAACCTCACCCACCTCCACAGCTTCCAGGCACATCCTCCCACCTTTGTCTTTAATCAGACCTACCTTTACCCTAGCCATCCTTCTGCTCTTTACCTACGAGAAAAAAGCCTTGGGATTCTCCTTAACCCTACTCGCCAAAGCCTTTTCATGTCCCCTTCTCGCTCTTCTCAGTCCTTTCTTAAGTTCCTTCCTTGCTACTCTATATTCCTCACGAGCCCTGTCCGATCCTTGCTGCTTACACCTTATGTATGCTGCTGCCTTCTTCCTAACTAGTTGTTCCACCTCTCTCATCACCCATGGTTCCTTCACCCTACCATTCCTTCTCTGCCTCACTGGGACAAATTTATCCCTAACATCCTGCAAAAGATCCCTGAACATTGACCACATCTCCATAGTACAGTTCTCTTCAAAAATGTTGTCCCAATTTACACTCCCAAGTTCTCGCCTTATAGCCTCATAATTCGCCTTTCCCCAATTAAATATCTTCCCATCCTCTTTGCTCCTATCCCTGTCCATGACAATTCTAAAAGTTATAGAGCAATGGTCACTGTCCCCCAAATGCTCACCCACCGATAGATCTGTCACCTGACCCAGTTCATTACCTAAAACTAGATCTAATATGGCATTCCCTCTAGTCGGCCTGTCAACATTGGTATTGGTATTATTTTATTATTGTCACTTGTACTGAGGTACAGTGAAAAACTTGTCTTACAAACCAATCTTACAGGTCAATTCATTACACAGTGCAGTTACATTAAGTTAGTGCAGAGTGCATTGATGTAGTACAGGTAAAAAAAACAATAACAGTACAGAGTAGAGTGTCATAGCTACGGAGAAAGTGCAGTGCAATAAGGTGCAAGGTCACAACAAGGTAGGTCATGAGGTCATAGGTCATAGTCCATCTCATTGTATAAGGGAACTGTTCAATAGTCTTATCACTGTGGGGTAGAAGCTGTCCTTAAGTCTGGTGGTACATGCCCTCAGGCTCCTGTATCTTCTACCCGATGGAAGAGGAGAGAAGAGAGAATGTCCCGGGTGGGTGGGGTCTTTGACTATGCTGGCTGCTACACCAAGACAACGAGAGGTAAAGACAGAGTCCAAGGAGGGGACCTACTGTGTCAGGAATCCGTCCTGGACACACTTAACAAACCGCGCCCCGTCTAAACCTTTGGCACTAAGTAGGTGCCAATCAATATTTGGATAGTTGAAGTCTCCCATTATAATAACCCTGTTATTTTCGCATCTCTCCAAAAACTGCCTCCCATCTGCTCCTCAGTATCCCTACTGCTACCGGGGGGCCTATAGAATACTCCCAGGAAGGTAACTGCCCCTTTCTTGTTCCTAACTTCTACCCATATTGACTCTAGAGAGGATCCTTCTACATTATCTACCCTTTCTGCAGCTGTAACAGTGTCCCTGACCAGTATCACCACCCCTCCTCCTCTTCTCCCCCTCCCTATCCCTTTTAAAACACTGAAAACCAGGAATATTCAATATCTATTCCTGCCCCGATGTCAGCCATGCCTCTGTAATAGCCACAATATCATAGTCCCAAGTACTAATCCAAACTCTCAGTTCATCTCCCTTATTCCTGATGCTTCTCGCATTCAAGTAAATGCACTTTAGCCCATCCACCTTACTACCTTTATAGCCTGTACTCTGCTTCTCCCTCAAAGCCTCTCTACCTGTCAGATCTGCCTTTTCCCCATCCCCTTCTTCCTCTGACCTACTCCTCCGGTTCCCTTCCCCCTCACAATCTAGTTTAAACCCTCCTGAACCACCCTAGCAAACCTGGCCGCAAGGATATTGGCCCCCCTCTGGTTCGGGTGTAACCCGTCCTCTCTGTACAGGTCCCACCTTCCCCAGAAGAGATCCCAATGATCCAAAAATCTAAAACCCTCCCTCCTGCACCAACTTCTCAGCCACGCATTTATCTGCTATCTCCTCCTATTCCTACCTTCACTATTGTGTGGCACTGGCAGCAATCCCGAGATCACTACCCTCAAGGTCCTGTCCTTCAGCCTTCTGCCTAGCTCGCTAAACTCACTTTTCAGGACCTCATCCCTCTTCCCACCTATGTCGTTGGTACCAACATGAACCATGACTTCTGGCTGTTCTCCCTCCCGCTCTAGAATCCTATGGACCCGATCAGTGACATCCCGGACCCTGGCACCTGGGAGGCAACATACCATCCGGGATTCATGCTCACTGCCACAGAACCTCCTATCTGTTTCCCTGACTATCGAGTCCCCTATCACTACTGCCTTCCTCTTCTCCTCCCTTCCCTTCTGAGCAGCAGGACTGGTCCCAGTGCCACAGACCTGGCTACTGCTGCTAGGTCCTGGCAGGTCATCTCCCTCAACAGCCTCCAAAGCAGAGAACCTGTAACTGAGGGGAACAGCCTCCGGGGTCCTCTGCTCTATCTGCCTGTTTGTTTTCTTTTTCCTTTTCCCTCCCCTGACACTCACCATTCTATCTACTTCCTGGCCTCCAGAATTACCTGTTCTAAGGGGGGTGACCGTCTCCTTATGTACAGTATCTACAAAACTCTCCCCCTCCCTGATGCTGCTCAGTGTTTGAAGCTGTAACTTCAGCTCATCGATTTTGAGCTGAAGTTCCTCCAGCCTCAAGCACTTACTGCAGATGTGGCCATCTTGGACCGCAGCAAAGTCCACGAGTTCCCACATCAAGCAACTGCAGCGCACCACCCTGTCCTCCATCTGAACTAATTCCTTTTTCTTCCCCCCTAGTTTTTCCTACTCAAAAATTTGTAACAGATAACAGGTAAACCTTACCTTTACCTACCTACCAGCTACTCTCCTGCCTTGCCCCTTTACACCGAAGGCCCTTAAGCCAAAGCCCGACCACTCTGCTCCCTCTCATTCCACTGCCCGCTCCGACGCTGCCCGCTGGATATGGCGGTTTGCTTTTTAAACTGCCCACACCGCGCCTAAGAACGTTTCCAAAGAACAATAACAATCTTTCAAGAATTACATATGAGCTCCTGCTGAAGAAAGGCATGGGGATGAGAATGCAACTTTTTTTCTAGAGTCAGCTGTTAAATATTGGTGCTGGTTAGCACAATGATAAAGAAATGGTGGTGAAAAATGATGCAAGATATAGACAGAAGATGAAAAAAAAATGTAGTTGTTGGAAATCTGAAACAAAAACAGAAATAGAACATTGAACACTACAGCACAGTACAGGCCCTTCGGCCTACAATGCTGTGCCGACATTTTATCCTGCCCTAAGATCTATCTAACCCTTCCCTCCCATATAGCCCCCTATTTTTCTATCATTCATGTATTTTGCTGGAAATATTCAGCAGGTTAGGCTGCATTTGGGGAAAGGGAAACAGAGTTAACATTTCAAGTCAAAGAGAACCAGGAAAGAGAGAAAATCAAAGACCCCACCCACCCGGAGTCATCCTCTCTTCTCTCCTCTTCCATCAGGTAGAAGATACAGGAGCCTGAAGGCACGTACCACCAGACTTAAAGACAGCTTCTACCCCACTGTGATAAGACTATTGAACGGTTCCCTTGTACAATGAGATGGACTCTGACCTCACGAGCTACCTTGCTGTGACCTTGCACCTTATTTCTCTGTAGCTGTGACACTTTACTCTGTACTGTTATTGTTTTTACCTGTACTATCTCAATGCACTCTGTACTAACTCAATGTAACTGCCCTGTGTAATGAATTGACCCGTACGATCAGTATGCAAGACAAGTTTTTCACTGTACCTCGGGTACAAGTAACAATAATAAACCAATACCAATACCAATACAGAAAAAATGGAGGAGAGATGGTTTGGATAAAAGGAATATCTCTAAAATGGTGAGGCTAGGGTTACGATGGGAATAAGTTGTAGAGGTCAACCAGCCGATGGGTTAATAGGAGCAGTTGCAGAAAATTGGAACAAAAATTCTGAGTTCAGAGGAGATAGGGGATGGGAATAGAAGAGAAGGAATGTGAAGGGATGAGAAATGCAGGATTGTGGGACATATCCAGCAGCTGAGGAAAAATTGTGGCAATATCACAGATGAATGACTTACAGCACAAATAGTACCAAGAAAGCCAGTTACCTGAAGATGCAGATATCGAGTGGAAGAGGCTGCAATGTGCCCAGATGGAAGATGAGATGCTGCTGCTCAAGCTTATGTTGTTATTGTTAAAACAGTGCAGAATTCCATGCATAGATCGGTCAGAATGGGAATGGGATGGAGAATTAAAGTGGTAGGCAACAGAGAGCTGCGTGTCATGCCTGTGGACTGAAAGCAGGTGCAGTGCAAAGCAGTCACCCAATTAGCATTAGGTTTCTCCAATATAAAGACTACACTATGAACACCAAATGCAATACACTAGATTGGAAGAAGTGCAAGTAAATCACTGTTTCTCGTGGAAAGATTGTTTGGATCCCTAGATGGGAAGGGAAGCAGTAAAAGGACAGACATTGAATTTCCTGCACTTGCAAGGGGAAGTGCCAAAAAAAACGGGGAGTGTTTGGTCGGGACAGAAGAGCAGACCAGTGTGTTGAAGGGACACTGCCCCTACAAAGTGCTGAAGGCAGAGGGGAGAGGAGGATGTGTCTGGCAGTGGAATCTTGTTGAAGCTGGTGGAAATTGCATGGGAGTATGGTGGGATGGAAGGTGAGAATCATGGGAACACTATGCACTGGAAAGGAGGAGGATGAGAGGAGACATGATAGAGGTATATAACATATTGAGAGGAATAGACAGAGTAGACAGCCAGCGCCTCCTTCCCAGGGCACCAATGCTCAAGACGAGAGGGCATGGCTTTAAGGTTATGGGTGGGAGGTTCAGGGGAGATGTCAGGGGGAGGTTTTTCACCCAGAGAGTGGTTGGTGCATGGAATGCACTGCCTGGGGTGGTGGTGGAGGCAGATACATTGGACAGGTTCAAGAGTTTGTTGGATAGGCACATGGAGGAATGTGAGATAGGGGGATATGTGGGAGGAGAGGTTTAGATAGTGTGAGGGTGGTTTGATGGATGGCACATGGTGGGCCGAAGGGCCTGTTTTGTGCTGTATGGTTCTATGGTCCTATGGTACTATCCTGGCTCTGCCTAGGCAAGAGGTGTAGGAAATAGATGAGATGTGGTCGGGAGCTGTGTCAACCATGGCAGAGGAGGAGCAACGGTTCAGGAAGAAGAGATACCTCTGAGGAAAGTCTCATCGTCAGAGCAAATATGACAGAGATGGAGGAAATGGGAGAATAGAATAACTTACAGGAGATAGGATGGAAGGAAGTATAGTCCAGATTGCTGTGGGAGTCTGTAAGCTTGTATTGGGAGTCTGTAAGCTTGTATTGGATGTTATATAGAACATAGAACACTACAGCACAGTACAGGCCCTTCGGCCCACAATGTTGTACTGACATTTTATCCTGCTCTAAGATCTATCTAACCCTTCCCTCCCACATAGCTCCCTATTGTTCTATCGTTCATGTGTCTATCTAAAAGTCTCTTAAATGTCCCTAATGTATCTGCCCCCACAACCTCTGCCGGCAGTGCATTCCATGCACCCACCACTCTCTGTGTAAGAAACTTACCCCTAACATCCCCCTATACCTTCCTCCAGTCACCTTAAAATTATGTCCCCTTGTGTTAGCCATTGTCGCCCTGGGAAATATGGCTGAAAAACACCCTTTGAGATAGAGACAGAAACAGAGACATCCAGAAAGGGAAGGGTAGTCAGAGATGGACCATGCGAAGGTGAAGGTACAGATGGAAATAAGCACCTCTCTTTACTGCTACTCGCTGCACAATTGTTGAAAGTTAAATCCAGCACTGGAAGCCTCTATTTATTTTCTAAGAATGTTAAGAAAAAAAGATATCATGCCTTGTGATCCAAAAGGAAGAGTTTTCAATAATGCATAGAATGATACTCATCTTTAAAAGTACCAGTGGTTTCAACAAAGCCTCAGTTTGTCAGCTCCAACCTCTTTCTAACAACTGCAGCAGTAGATCTGTTTGCAAAAATAATTCAACAATCTCATGCTATTGTTACTGGATGCAAAAGAGATCATGGGTCTTATTTTCAATGGGTGGAGCTGTACTCACACTGTTTCATCCCTATGAAATGTCCATAAATTCCCTGAATGCAGTTTTGTTTTTCTGGTTTATTTTGAACTACACTGCAGCCTGGTTTTGGCAGAACATTTTGTGCTTTATAAAACTTGCTTGTACTTTCTTTGGTTTGTGAAATACTAATATTAAGGCAAGAACTGGGTTCTGGTTTTAAGCACTGTTACTTTCTTTTTGTACCTCCTCTCAGGAAAGTTGAGAGAAACAAAAATTGCACTACTTTTAATTGAAGTAAGCCCTCATCATTAATTGTTGTCAAAGGAATCAGCAGGATATAGACCAGTTGGAAATGTGGGCAGAGATTTGTAGATAGAGTTTAATCCAGACAAGTGTGAGATGTTACAATTTGAGAGTTTAGGTGTAAAGGGAAATTATACAGTGAATGGTAGGACCCTGAGGAGCATTGATGTACACAGGGATCTTGAGGTGCAAGTCCCCAGCTCCATGAAAGTGGCAACACAAGTAGTTAAGGTGGTAAAGAAGGCATAGAGCATACTTGCCTTTATAAGTCGGGCCTTTGAGTATAAAAGTTCGGAAGTTATGTTGCAGCTATATAAAACTTCGGTTAGGCCACATTTGGAGAATTGTGTGTAGTCCTGTTGACCACATTACAGGAAGGATACAGAGGCTTTGGAGAGGGTACAGAAGAATTTCACCAGAATATTCCAGGATTAGAGTGTATTAGCTATAAGAAGAGGTTGGCCTCTGGTGTGTTGGAGGCTGAGGGGTGACCTGACAGAAGTATATAAAATTATGAATACTAGAGAGCATAGGTTTAAAGTGAAAGGGGGAAAGTTTAAGGGAGATTTAAATACAATTTTTTTTACACAAAGAGTATTGGGGGAAGTGGTGGAAGCTGATATGATAGCAATATTTAAGAGCTGTTTAGACAGGCACATGAACAACAGGGAATGGAAGGATATAGACCACTAGTACGATAGTTTAAATTGGCATCATGGTTGGCATAGAAATCCTGAGCCAAAGGGCCTGTTCCTCTGCTGCTCTATGTTCTATGTTCCTTCACAACATTGGGCCAGTGCTGAGAACAATAAAAATACATTACAGTAACAGAAATAATTACAGGGTACAGCTGTGCAATTTTTTGAGATTGGTACAAAGTTGTTAAAATGGCTAAAATTGCCTTCATAATCGCTGAGGGACATGCAAACAGATTTTTTTTAAACTGGTGTATAATTGTATGTTATTCCAAGAAGTGGATGTTATCATTAAAACACAGAATGTCTTACCCACTTTATGCACTCTGTTTTGATTTCAAGTTGAGAAAACATACAGCATGACTCCTTTGCATTTTCACAATAGTATCGCTATATCAGACCTTTTACTATGCTAGTGTGGCCTTCTATTTCCAACAACAGTTATATTTATGAGTTTTGTATGACTGCCAATGAGTGCCAAATTATTTGTGCTGTATGCTCATGCAGGAACTTGACAGAGATTATCAAAATTAATTTCACTTGCAGCTTTCAAAAACACTGAAAGACCTTTCCATGAACAACTAAGAGAGTTCGATCTGTGGTTCCAATTCTGGAAACCTCTCATTGCCTTCTTTCAGTTTTGCTGATATTCCAAAAGGCTGGCTTGGATTTAAACAGGGATCTTGAAACTGATAGCACAAAGTGCTAATCCACTATAAAAATAACAATTTTCCACTGCCTTCAGCTGTTGGAACGTTCTTCTCTGGAAGGCCCTCCCTAAAACTCTCTGCTGCTTTCTTCCTTGAAGACACTCCTTAAATGTTAGCTCTTTCACCAAGCCTTTGATCACTGTTTTAATGGATCGGTGTATGGCAAACATACTCTGCCAGCAATTCATCACACTTCTCAGAAATGGCAAGCAACCCTCTACAGAGAATCTAGGTAAATAGGGCATGTAACCACATATTGCCTGAGCCAATCAAATTAAATAATCTTTGATAAAAAGGACAGAGACTGAATTAAAACCAGGCTACCTGATCTGAACCCTGATAGAACCCAATTAACTTTGGGTTGGTTACCAAAAAAATAATGAGTTGGGTTGGGTTGAGCCAACTCTTCATAAATAAATGCACAACATTTGGTGCTCCCTCTGCAGCCTGACTACCAATACATGCATTGAATTGAATACCAAAAAATGATGTCCTCGGGATTGGGTCAAGTTCAGGTTGGGTTTTAATATTATATCCAAGCATGTCTCCAGTCTGAAGTAGGAAGTCCGAGTTAGAACAGATGCTAATATCATATCAGGTAGAAAAAACAAGATATAGTGGTATGGAAAGATGATATATAAAGAAATTGATAAATTGGTTTATTATTGTCAAATGTACCAAGGTACAGTGAAAAACTTTGTTTTGCATGCCATCCATATAGTGCATCGGGGTAGTACAAGGGAAAAGCAATAACAGAATGCAGAATATAGTGTTACGATTACGGAGAAAGTGCAGTGCAGGCAGACAATAAGGTGCAAAGCAACGACAAGGTAGATTGTGAGGTCAAGAGACTATATCTTGTTGTACAAGAGGTCCATCTGTTTATAACAGCAGGATAGAAACTATACGTAAGAAAAAATAAATCTCCGACAATAATAAGTTTGACTCCACTCCTGTAAAAGTTAATCTCAGTGCTAGTTAGACTACTTGTGAGCAATTAAGAATTACCATGCTGTTCAGAATTTGTTCACACTAGAATGGCCGTCCAAATATTTTCTGGGAAGTTTAGCATACCATATCATATTCATACAACAACTTCATCCAGTTCTACGCGTTTGAATTCAGAGCATCTCGACAGGATACCTGCACAGCTTCTGAAGGAGCACAACTCAGAGTTATACATTTACAGAATCACAGAAAAGTTACAGTGGTGATGGAGGCCATTCAACCCTTTGATAATTGCCAGGTTCTAAGCAAGATTCATCCCATCAGTCCCACTACCCTGCTCCACATTTGTTGGGTTACCAGATGTTGCTGTCTAATTGACACTTGAATAACACCATGGACTTCTCACCTCACTGTTACTTCTACAGCAAGATCCTACATTTTTGGTTCAGTGTGAATTTTTGTAGGATTACACTCCTTGTAAGTACATTGGGGATTAAACTATGTTACAGTAAAGACACAATGTAAATACAAGTTGTTGTTGTTAACAAATGGGAAGGATGGGCCTTCAAACAATATAAATATTTTCCTCCGAGCAATGAGATACTCTGCACACTCTTTCAATTCGACATTAAGCCTTGTTTATCTTGCCAAATATATAAAGTTATGTACTATTTCCTTCTCCCTGTGATCTAGCCTACTCATGGCAAGACTGGAATCATATCACCAGATCCAAAGTCAAAATAAATGCTATATTGCAACCAAGGTGGATTATACAAACACCGTGAAACTAGTTTGATTCAAACCAATGTGATAACGTATTTAAATTAAGTATTCACTGCTCCCTGATTGTGATCTACACATAGACTTACAACTTATCTCTACTTTCAGGTTGATGCCCATCTGAATTTGCTGTTAATTTAAAACCAGCAGAAATTAAATTGACAAGTCTCTTCATTCAGGAAGAACTCTCACAAGTACAATAATAGTGCATTCTAGATGGCTGTTAGGTACCCAAGAAATGTTTAAAACTTGCTCAGTCATGGTAAAGAATGTGAAATTTCTAATTAAGTTCTTTCAATCATAACAGATGAAAATTAATAAAGGCCACTGAAATTAATAGCTCCTCAGTACATGAGATGCATTATCATTAATAGGGAATTCCCTATTGAGAATAATGTCCCTTATGTACTGTTGAGCTAGTAATTTTATCAACGGCTGGGCTGCCAAGTTAGTGTCATTAGTAAGATGTTGCGCAAATACAACAATTATGTCAAATTACACTTCCTTCAAGCGGGAAGCTTTGTCATATTAAGTGCACAAATATAAATGTAATTGTTGATATTATGAACATTGAGTAAGATTTTTAATCATGTTTTAAGTTAATCTACACCTGGCTTGGTCTACCAGCCTTATAACAAGCAGTTTAGTAGCTCAACTTTTCGGATGGCTAGTCTTGAAATCTGTAAAACTGATATTCAAACACATTAGGTAGCTTCTGGCAGTCCTGACAAGTCTGGTTGATAAAGAAATCAGTGTCAGCTCAGTGTTTCACCTCAGGGGTGAAGAGAATCCAACATGTCAAAGCCTGCAGACACAAACCATTCATCCACCAATCATCAAACAACCACTTACAGTAACCTCAACAAATCCAAGAGTTTGTTTCCTCTTTCATAATTCGAAGAAAATACCGAGGGAGAAGGCGGAGCAGATTGAAATGATTATGAAAAGTTAGAAACAATAAGGTTAGGAACTAGCTGATGGGAGATAGTACAACTTCACTGCTTCCTTTGCAAAAATCTGTGCATGGCATTTCAAGATCAGCCAAAATACTTATGTGTGGAAGTCATTAGTAAAGAAAAACATTGATTGCGTGATATCAGGCATTTTGTTCTTTATGATATGTTGTCCTATGTACATATTTTCTCTCTCTCTCTCTTTTTTACCCCACACCTTTCCCAGGGCAAATGGAGAAAGGGACTGGAGTAATCCAAGAATTATAGCCACCATTTTGCACAGAACAAGCTCTCAGAACAGGAATAGTATATAATATAATAATTACTCATAGTGATGCTAGGTATGGAAACTTGGCTACAGGAAATTGACAGAATTCCTTGACTATTTTTTGAGTAATACATCTACTCGAGGACAGAACAAGGTCTTGGTTCAATGTCTATCAAAAAGACGGCAATGAACTTCAGTGCAATATTCTTTCAATACAATACTGGAGTGCCAGCACAGTATTCCAAGAGCACTTCTGGAGGTGAGACTGGAACCTACCAATCTTTTGAAAGTTGAGAGTTCTATCATCTAGCCAGTTGGCCATTCTGCACAGTTCAGATTTTAAATTTCAAAAAGCACTGAATCCTAGGTTCAAATCCTATGTCCTATCCTGGTACTCTGCACCCCGAAAAGAGGACTAAAGGTGCTTTATAAATTGATTTTTAAAGCTTAAGTTAGAATAATTCTTTATAACATTTTGACTGGAGTATTTGCTTGAACCTATTCATCATCTAATTTTGTAGGATAAGATTAAAAATATAATGACCAGTATTATCCATAATATTTTGACCTCTTGCAAACTATTAACAGTGCAAATATTAAGCATTTATCCAGTTAATTGAAGTTCAGTAATAAGGTTTTAAATTTATTAAAAGAGTCAACACACACACACACACACACACACACACACACACACACACAGACACACACACACACACACAATATCATACTGATCACATATATGAGGATCCTAATCAAAAATAATTTTAATTTATATAATGCTGCATGCACAGGCCTTTGTGCGGTTAGAGAATTAAAAATGTTAATGGAGAGGACAGCAACACAATGGGGCTTCAACAAGTGTGCTATTAAATAGCTAGATGTGAAAAATGGCTGAAAATGCCTTGAACCATGAATTCCAATTAAAACCAAGTATTCACTGTAAGAAAACCGGCAAGCAAAGCCCATGTAATTTTCTCACAAGTGGAAAGTAGGGTGAATTGTCAGATTCTTGTAGACCACTTCATAAGGAATTATATGGCAGAGTGAAGAAGCAGCACTATTAATTAACATTTTCTGAATGTGCCTGTGCACATCTGCTCATGCACAATTATGCATATTATTAAAGGTCAGTTATTGAGACAGCTTCTGAAGAAAGTCAAGTTGAGTTTATTGTCATGTGCACAAGCATGGTGAGGCACAGGTACAATGAAAAACTTGCTTGCGGCAGCATCACAGACACATAGATTCAGACAACAACGCATTAGATTACTTTTAACATATACAGAACTTAAACCATCACCAAACTTAAACTTTTTTAACAATTCCACTTTGCAGAGTGAATTGCCTATATTATTTTGTATTGCCAATGCTGGTGCACCACAATCCTGTGCTCAGTGAGAGAACTTCCATGGCTTCAAGTGACAGTGGCTGTGAGATTCTTCCAAATTGTGCACATATTTTAATTCATTTTTCAGGATCCATGCATCACTGGCAATGGCAATATCTATTGCCCCTCTCTAAATTGTGAAGGTGGTAGCCTTCTTGAACAGCTGATATCATTCTAGTGAAAGTACTCATACAATCCTACTAAGGAGGGAGTTACTGGATTTAGACCCAGAAATGATGAAAGACAATATATTTCCAAGCCAGGATAGTGTGTGACTTGTATGGGATTTGGCAGATGCTGGTGTTCCCATAAACTTGAAGCCCTTGTCCATCTTAGAGTTATACAGCATGGAAACAGGCCCTTCAGCCCCAACTCATCCATGTCGACTGTGTTGCCCAGCAAGCTAGCTCCATCTGCCCATAGCCCTCGAAACCCCTCCTATCCGTGTACTTACCTCAATGGCTTTTAAGTGTTGTTAATGTGCCTGTCTCAACCACTATCTCTGGCAGCTCATTCCAAATATGTACCACCCTTTGCGTGATGTCCATTTGAAATCGCTTGCCTCTGATCTTAAACCTATGCCCTCTTGTTTTTAGCACCCCCTCCCTGGGGAAAAGACATGTGCTTTCACCCTGTCTACGCCCCTCATGATCTTGTACACCTCTATCAGGTCACCACCTCAATCTCCTACATTCCAGGGAATAAAGTCCTAGTCTATGCAACCTCTCCTTATAACTCAGGCCCTCAAGTCTCGCCAATCTGCCGGTAAATCTTTTCTGCACTCTTTCTAGTTTAATAACATCTTTCCTATAGCAGGGTGACCAAAACTGTATACAATAAAGCATATGATCTTGTTGGTAGACCTGGCAGATTTAGGACGTGCTGTCAGAGTAGCCTTGATGAGTAACTGCAGTATATTTAGTAGATGGTGCATACTGAAGCCACCATGCGTTGGTGGTTGAGGGAATAAATGTTGGGGTGGCGATGAGGTACTAACCAAACAGGCTAGTTTATTTTAAGCTTCTTTCAAATGCACTCATCCAGAAAGTGGAAAGTAGTCCATTACACTCCTGACTTGTACTTCATCAATGGAAAGGCTTTCAGGTGACAGGAAGCAAATTACTACAGGATTGCTTCCTGATGAAAACAAAAAATGCTAGAAACAGTCAGTAGGTTGGGCAGTATCTATAGAAAGAGGGACAGAGTTAACATTTCACCACAAAGGGTCTTTGTTAATCTTTCCATAGATGCTACCTGATATGCTGAGAGTTTTCAACATTTTCTGTTTTTATTTCATTTTGCAGCATCTGCAGTTTTATCTGATTTTCATACAAATCCTGAGGCTGCTCTTGTAACCAAGGTACTTAAGTAACTGGTCCAGTTACGTTTCTGATACGAGAAGGCGTACAGGAGTGAGATAGATCGGCTGGTTGAGTGGTGTGGCAACAACAACCTCGCACTCAACGTCAGCAAGACCAAGGAATTGATTGTGGACTTCAGGAAGGGGAAGTCAGGAGAACACACACCAGTCCTCACTGAGGGGTCAGTGGTGGAAAGGGTGAGCAGCTTCAAGTTCCTGAGTGTCAACATCTCAGAGGATCTATCCTGGGCCCAACACATTGTTGTAATCACAAGGAAGGCACGCCAGCGGCTCTACTTCGTTTGGGTTTGAGGAGATTTGGTACATCACCGAAGACTCTTGCAAATTTCTATAGATGTACAGTGGAGAGCATTCTGACTGGCTGCATCAGCCTGGTACAGAGGTTCCAATGCACGGGACCACAAAAGGCTGCAGAGGGTTGTAGGCTTAGCCAGCTCCATCATGGGCACAACCTTCCCCACCATCGAAGTCATCTTCAAGAGGTGGTGCCTCAAGAAGGCAGCATCCATCTCCAAGGACCCTCACCATCCAGGACATGCCCTCTTCTCGTTACTACCATCAGAGAAGAGGTACAGGAGCCTGAAGACCCACACTCAGTGATTTAGGAACAGCTTCTTACCCTCTGCTATCAGATTTCTGAACGGTCTATGAGCCCATGAACCCCACCTCATTATTCCTTTTTTTAATGCACTATTTATTTTGTAATTTATAGTGACTTTATGTCTTTGCACTGTACTGCTGCTGCAAAACAACAGATTTCACGACATAGAAGTCAGTGATAATAAACCTGATTCTGATTCTGGGGTAACGCTGAACACCCCCACATATCAATGATGGAAACTCAGTGATAGTAATGCCATTGAATACCATGGATAGGGGATTAGAATCTCATTAGAAATGGTTATTGGACAGGACTTTAATGGCATAAATGTTACTCATCTCTTATTATATTGTCTGGGTCTTGCCACATACAGGAATAGACTGTTCCATTTGCTGAGGAATTCTGAATAGAATTGAACATTGTGCAATCAATGAATAACCGCTCTTCTGTCCCTACGATGGAAGAAAGATCCTTGATCCAGGTTGAGCCTAGAACACTGCCCTGAGGAACTCCTGCAGAGATATTCTAGGCTTGGAATGACTGACCTCCAACTACCACAACTATTTTTCTTTGTGAGAATTATGACTCCAACCACTGGAGCATTTTCCCTTTGATGTCCACTGACTTCAGTTTTACCAGGACCCCTTGATGTAACATGCAGTCTGCCTTGATGACAAGGGTGGTTACTCTCACCTCACTACTGGACCAAAGAGTTGGAGTGTTGTGTTCCTAGCAAAACCCAAACTGGCCATCAGTGAACAGGTTATTGATGTGTAAGTGCCACCTATTAGCACAGTCAATGACACACTTTCCATTACTTCACTGATGATTGAGAGTAGATTGAATGGCTCCAATTAGTAAAATTGGATTGGTCCTGCATTTTATGACAGGACATAGCTGAGGAACTTTCCACCATTGCTGGCTAGATGCCAGTGGTGACTGTAGTGAAACAGTTTGGTACAACTAGTTTTGGGGTTATGGCCATCAGTACTGTAGCTGGAGTGTCATCCTGGACCATAGCTATTGCCGAATCAAGTGTCTTAAGCCACTTCTTGTTATCATGTGGAGTGAAATGATCTGAGTAAAGACTGGCCTCTGTGATAATGGGGATCTCAGGAGGATACTGAAGTGGATTTTCAACTTGGCACTTTTCACTGAAAATCATTGTGAATGTTTCACCTGCTGCTTCAGCCCCCCGTACCCCTCCACGCCCCTCCACCCCCACCGTTTTGAGGTGGGAATGTTCTTGGAGATAAAAGCTTTGTTACAATTCTTGATAAACACAAGTGGAAACTTGCATATCCATCCCAATCTTCACATCATTTGCTGAATATTAAAAAAAATTGTTCATTCTGATCCTAAAACCCTTTTTTTGTTATAAAGCAGATTGTTCATGTTCAGTTGGTCTTATGGTGCTTTGTATAATGTTTTAATCGTACAGCTAAATCCACTTCCTGTAAACTTCCTATTACAAATTTCTTCTTGAGTGAAACCTATTACACTGCAATTTCCCATGATTATAAGTAGAAAGAAGAATTTATAGCACAAGAACTTTATCAAGGCACTTTCCATTATTATTTGGATGTGAGGACTTACAATGGAAGCATAAAGGCACATCATCTGCAACAGAATTTCTTCCATTGCCACTTCACTAAATCCACGAGTTGACACAGACAGTAAATGTAGAGAGAGTGGGTATTGTTATCTGTACTTTTACTTCCTTACATGCTGCTGCAAGTAAATTTTTCATTGCACCTGTGCAGACATGTACTTGTGCAGATGACAATAACTTGACTTTTCGTTAAAAGATAGTGACTTGTGCCAACGTTAAGGCTTTTTGTCTTTTTTAACCCAAGGTTGATATTCTTCAGAAATGAGACTGGACACCACATGCAACAGGATATCTGACTATGAAATACCCAATGCATTCCTCAGATGATATCCATGCACATGCAGTTTCCCATAGAAATGTCACTTGTTACCAATCAGCAAAACGAAGCTTGTATGAGTTTTCCCTTTCCTGGCTCAGACCAGTTTGAGCACAACAATTTCTGCTGATGGCAACTCCTACTCAACTTGTTATTAAATCATACAGACCAGAGGGTATAACTCAGGACAGATCAAACATAGTACCTGGCACCTTCTGTACTGTAATAATTTACCAGTTCCTCGTTCTCTTTCAGTGGGAGTCTCTAAAGTTATGTGGAGGGTGACATTTTGCCTGTATAAAACAGGAGTGATTTAAGAGTATTAAGATGCAATAGGACATATAATGATTCATGGGAGGAAATTGGATAATATTCCACAACCGAATGCTCATAAATGGCCAAAGAAAGGCCCAGGCTTTTGATAGTTTGAAATCATTACAATCTCTATTGATTTGCAAAATTATATCCCAAATTCCTTCCAGCTGTTTAGAGAAAGTTTAACTCTTTTTTTTGAAGTATCAGTTATCATGTAATCAGGAGATCTAAGTAAAACAATCACTATATTGGTATATCAAAATCTACATAGGCATTTATTGTTAAGATTATGGGATTAGATGCAAGAATTGTGCTTATTGAAAACCTTAAGGCAGATGTTAGGAAACCATTATATTAAATGATACTGCTGAGAAACCATTAATCTTCAAATGGATATTTTTGTGAGGAGACATGCACTTCTGCTGATGGAAAACATTTTTTTTACAGAACAAAATCCCTCATGTATGCCTGATTTAAAACAACATAAAAAAAAAAGTATTTCTCTGGAATTGCCAGCAGATTAGTCATTTTCCCTCAGCAAAGCTGAAAAATGGAAAGAAACTTCAAGCTACTAGAGGTCGTTGCAACAACTATTACTTTGTTTTTCTCCAGAAATAAAGGCTGGAAGTATGAAGTAAAAAGTTTGTCAGACACACATGGTCTGTACAGAAAGGATTGGTATCTATTTTGCATTCAATCATAACTAAAACATCAAGTATTTTCCTGTTAATATTTGCCACCACCATTCTTCTCCAACCCATCTGACATGAATGTTTTTTTGAACTAATTTCTTGTTACCACTCTGCTGGCCAAATTAGATAGAAATTCGGTTTGTCCCCTTTGACACTCACCAACTTTTATTGATGCACCATAGAAAGCATCCTATCTGGATGCATCACTGCTTGGTACAGCAACTGCTCTGCCCAGGACCGCAAGAAACTGCAGAGAGTTGTGGACACAGCCCAGCGTGTCACGGAAACCAGCCTCCCCTCCTTGGACTCTGTCTTTACCTCTCGCTGCCTTGGCAAAGCAGCCAGCATAATCAAAGACCCCACCCACCCAGATCATTCTCTCTTCTCTCCTCTTCCATCAGGTAGAAGATACAGGAGCCTGAGGGCACATACTACCAGACTTAAGGACAGCTTCTACCCCACTGTGATAAGACTATTGAACGGTTCCCTCATACGAAGAGATGGACTCTGACCTCACGATCTACCTTGTTGTGACCTTGCACCTTATTGCACTGCACTTTCTCTGTAACTGTGACACTTTACTCTGTAGTGTTATTGTTTTTAACCTGTACTACATCAATGCACTCTGTACTAACTCAATGTAACTGCACTGTGTAATGTATCTTTAATGTAGCAAAATGTCCTAAGGCACTCCACGGGGTTTGACAAAATTTGACAATAAACTATAAAAAGCAGAAAACTCAAATATCTCCTTTGTCAAGGAGATAGACTTTATAATAAACACAAAACAGAAACTGCTGGAAATATTCATCAGGTCAGGCACAATCTGTGGGGAGAGAAACAGAAATAGCCTTTAAAGTGATGACCTTTTGACAAAGCTGGGAAAAGTTAGAAATGAAAAAAAGTTTAAAGCTGCAGAGAAAGAGGATAAGGTCATGACAGATGCCACAAACACTTTCCTATTTCAGATTTCCAGCATCCAAGGTTGATTTAGTTCTAACTATATTGAGTGGCATACTTTTGAAAGCTCCAACCTTTACTCTGAAAAGAATCAGAATCAGGTTTATTTATCGCTAACTTACATGACATGAAAGTTGTTGTTCTGCAGCAGCAGTGGAGTGCAAAGACATAAAAATTACTGTAAATTACATGTGTGCTTAACCCACTGCTCTACTCTCCCTACACTCATGACTGTGGTGGCTAAGCACAGCTCAAATGCCATCTATAAATTCGCAGATGACACCACTGTTGTTGGTACATCTCAGATGGGCATGAGGCAGCGTACAGGAGTGAGATAGGTCGGCTGGTTCAGTGGTGCAACAACAATAATCTCACACACAACATCAGCAAGACCAAAGAACTGATTGTGGACTTCAGGAAGGGGGAGTCGGGAGAACACACACAAGTCCTCATTAAGGGGTCAGCGTGGAAAGGGTGAGCAGCTTCAAGTTCCTGAAGGAGGATCTATCCCAGGCCCAACACCATTGATGCTATCACAAAGAAGACACGCCAGCGACTCTACTTCGTTGGAGTTTGAGGAGATTTGGTATGTCACCAAAGACTCTTACAAATTTCTATAGATGTACGGTGGAGAGCATTCTGACTGGTTGCATCACCGCCTGGTATGGAGGCTCCAATACACAGGATTGCAAGAGGCTACAGAGGGTTGTAGACTCAGCCAACTCCATCATGGGCACAACCCTCACTACCATTGAGGACATGCTTACAATCAGGTCAGAAAGCACCCACAACAATTCCATGAAAAGCTCTCGAGACTGGGACTTAAAACCAGTCTTCTACTGAACCGCCAAATCCTAGCAAACATAGGGTGCACGCTGAGATAATAGAACAACACTCAGCAGCTTAAAACAATGACCTGCAAATTTTTCTCTATAGAGTAGGCTGCAAATATTGACAAGTTCATGTGGGCTCCTGATTAATAGTTATCAGTGAAACACTGCTGTCACTGTAGAAAACAACAACAGCACAAGACAACAGAGATACTTGAAAAGTGTGTGGAATTCTAGAATTTCAAACTACTGCCCTGTGTTATACAGGCATCACTCTTTACAGAAACCTGTAATTTTCAATTGGCAAAACACATCACCTGTTTCACGGGGGTGGGGGGGTGGGTGTGGGGTTAGGTGGAGGAAGGTTGAAAATTCATCTCACTTTGTTTTCAGTGCACAGTGAGCTCATCTCCAGATAAAAATCTAATAATCTCCTTAATTCCCTGTGACCTCTCACTTCTCCTGCCAAGGTTCATGTTCCGAAGTTCAGCTTGAATGTTGAATGCAGGCCATCTAGTCCATTCATGCCAGCATCAAAGTCACATTAAACGCCTGTAACAAAGAGCTCAGACTGTTTGGAACTATACTAGACTTGAATTACATATCCAACAGCATGCATCACATGCCAAGAACTTTCACCATTCATTGTGGTCCTTGAGAGGGGGAGCAAATTCCTCTTCAGCTGAAATTCCCACCTCCAGAAGTATATGTAGCCACTCGCCTTCACCCATATAAAAACAGAAAATGATGGAAACACTCAGCTGATCAGGTAGCATCTGTGGAAAGAGAAACTGTTAATGTTTAGGTCCAGGACCCTTCATCAGAACTGGGAAAGAGAGAAAAACAAGTTCGTTTTCAGGAGGAGAGAAGATGGGGGAGGGATGGGAGTATTTCTGATAGGATGAGACCAAATGGGTTAAAGCGTGCACATTCCACTTTGGCTGTGTAAGGAGTTGTTAATGGTGAGGCTGTGGAACGTGTCCAGCAGGCCAGACTATACAAATAGGACAGGAAAAAAACTGAGCCAAAATGATAACAAACAGGAAAGGCCAGTTTTAACACTGACAGGATGAAAAAGTAACTCATCTAAACTTGGGAGAACTCTATAGCGAGTCCAGAAGGCTGCAATATGCCCAAATGGAAGGTGAGGCACTGTTTTTCTACTTGCTTTGGGCCTCATTGTAACAGTGCATACCCACATTTAGAAGATCCGAGTGGTACTGGGATGGTGAATTAAACTGGCAGGTAATCAGAAGCACAGGGTCACTCCTGCAGAGGGTCACGGACCCAAAACTTTAACTCTTACTTTTTTCCACAGATGCTGCTTGACCTGCCGATTGCTTCCCAGGCATTCTTTGCTTTTTATTTCAGATTTCTAACATCTGCAAGTTTTTGATTTTCATCTTCATCCAACATGGATTTTGGGGATTAACTACTATTGGGTGCATGCAAGCGGGTGACAGGCAAACAGGGGCACATTCTGCACCTCACCCTCCTCCTTCCCAACAGTGATCTAAAAAATATATTAATATGCAGTACTGGACACAAACATTAACAGATTAAACACCCAAAATTAAGGCCACAAGCATTTCCCCCTCTGAAAATGGGCAAATTTAAATTCCAATTCACATCATCAGCTGTCATACAAACCGGATCCAAGTGTGTGATAAACCATCTGCTGGAGGAACTCAGCAGGTCGAGCAGCATCTGTGTGGTGGGTGGGGAAGAAAGGAATTGTCGATGTTTCGGGTTGAGATGGTCAGTATAAAAGGGAAAAAAAGTGGGGGGGAGGTTGAAACAGGGGTCAGAGGTGATTGATGGACCAATGGGAGTGCTCTATGGACCCACCTCTCCCTCAGTCCACCTCTGGCTCCTGCCTCACCATTCCCCCTCTCCTCTTTAACCCACCCACCCTCGATCCACCAATCAACTCTGGCCCGTCACACCACTCCCCCTCTCCCCTCACGCTGATGCAGGGTTTTGATTCAAAACTGAAAATTCCTTCCACTCCCTGCAGATGCTGGTTGACCTGCTGAGTTCCGCCAGCAGATTGTTCGTTGCTCCAGATTCCAGCATCTGCAGTCTCTTGTGAGGAGTTACCAAGTTAGCAATTTTGCATCAATTGAAATGTTCCTTAATGTTCCAGTCAGGAAAGATTACGTGATTGATCTCTGACTAGATACCAAATGCTTCACCTTCAGAAACAGAGTACTGTGTCACAACTGTTGAGTGATCAATTATCATGATTATGAAATTATGTTAACTATGTGTCAGAATCATCCAAGCTGCAGAAATGCATTAGTTTTACAAGTTAATACAGGAGTTGTCCTCCCATTCCTGTAAACCTTCAACACATAGCGTATTCAGCTCTAATCGTTTTAGTTTACTTGGTTACTGTAATGAAATATAGGCATTGAAGTAATGGGTAGGAAGTTCAAGGGAGATATCAGAGGAAGGCTTTTTACCCAGAGAGTGGTTGGGGCATGGAATACACTGCCGGGGGCGGTTGTGGAGGCAGGTACATTGGTCAAATTCAAGAGATTAGTAGATAAGCATATGGACGAATTTAAAATAGAGGGATATGTGGGAGGAAGGGGTTAGATAGTCTTAGGCGAAGTTTAAAGGTCGGCACAACATTGTGGGCCAAAGGGCCTGTATTGTGCTGTACTGTTCTATGTTCTATGAAAGTATCACTATACTTAAAATAAAACAAATCCTACAATAAATAAAAATAAATGTCAATAAATAAAGAAAATCTTGATTTGCAGCAACTGGACGAGCAGCCTTTGCTTAGTTCTGTACCTGAATGGTTTAAAGGTTTTCTTTATCATGTTAACTCCTACATTTTTACAATCTTTCCTAGCTATCTCTGGATGTAGGATGGGAACAAACTAATTAAGTGACAGCTCCTACACACATACAACATTCTGCAGCTTTCACACATTCCAAAACACTCCCAGACCAACAGATCAACTATGGGAAAATAGGACCCTTGAACATTGAAAACATTCACACTTAGAGTCACAGAGTTATACAGCACAGAAACAGGCCCTTCAGCCCAACTCGTCCATGCCGACCAAGGTGCCTTCCTGAACTAGTCCCATTTGCCTACATTTGGCCGAAATGCCTCTAATCCTTTTCTATCCATGAACCTCACCAAATGTCTTTTAAACATCATAATTGTACCCGCCTCTACTACTTTCTATGGCAGCTCGTTCCACATACCCACCACTCTCTGTGTGAAAAACTTGCCCCTCAGGTCCCCTTTAAATCCTTCCCTCTCTCACCTTAAACATATGCATTGTAACTCCCCTACCCTTAGAAAAGGACTGGCCATCCACCTTGACTATACCCCTCATGATTTTATATAACTCCATAAGGTCATGCCTTCTTCACTGCAGGGAAAACAGTCCTAAGCCTATCCAGTCATAGCTCAAGCCCTCCAGTGGTGGCAACATCCTTGTGAATCTTTTCCGCACCCTCTCTATCTTAATCACATCCTTCCTACAGTATGGTGACCAAAGCTGCACACAATACTCCAGATGCAGTCTCACCAACATCAGATACAGCTGTAACATGACGTCCCAACTCTTGTACTCAGTGCCCCGCCCAGTGAAGGCAAGCATGCCATATGCCTTCTTCACTACCTTGTCTACTTGAGTTGTTTCTTTCAGGGAACTGTGTACTTGCACCCCTAGGTCACTCTGTTCTACAACACTCCCCAGGGCCCTGTCATTTACTGTGCAAGTCTTACATTGCAGTTTTCATGTTCTAAGAACAGTCAAGAAAATTTTGTAGCCACTGAAGTATTTCTAAAAAGTAGGCACCTTGTAATGGAGCAAACTTCCACACTGCATGATCTGACAAATAGCAACGAGACAAATGACCTGATACTCTGTTTGACTGGCATTATTTGAGGGATAGAAATTGGCCAGTACTGAGGGAAGAATGCTCCAGCTCTTCTTCAGGTGTCCTTTCACATACACCATCTGAGAGGGCAGAAGAGCGTCTTGTTTAACATCTCATCCTAAAGACTCAAACTGCAGAATTTCCTAAATTAGGAACCTAGGTCGTGGAGTAGGTTCTGGACCTGCAACCTTCTGACTTACAGCTGAGAGAACATGGACACAAACTGGAATCAGAAACAAACCATGATGATTTTCAATTGGTGTAAGTTTCAAGTTATAAAAGGAATCAATAATTGACTCATTGACTCATCAGAGGAAACACTGAAAATGTTATATTTGTTAGTTATTCTTGTAATGAGGTGACAGTAGGAAAGCAGTCACTTTGCCTGCTCCTAGCTGCTGCAAGAGACCATAAGATATAGGAGCAAAAATTAGGCCATTCAGCCCATTGAGTCTGCTCCACCATTCAATCATGGCTGAATTTTTTTCAACCCCATTCTCCCACCTTCTCCCTGTAATCCTTAACCCCCTTCAAGAGCCATGAAGAAATGATTCCCTAGTGTAGACTGAGTTGTATATTGAACGGACCAGGGATGAACTGATTCCCCATTGTGAAAGACATTAAATCAGCTTAATTTTAGAAACAGAATGATAGCCACCATAGTCACTTTTGCTCTGAAACCAAGATGAAAAATGACCTTGTTTAATGAATTTGAAGCTGCAACTTCCCGTGGAAGGATTTCAGTTTATAAACTAAATCAGAGAACAACCTGTTTCCCCACATTTGCTGATAGCTAGCAATGGAGCTGTTATGCACGATGCTTTCCAGGTATTCCATGTGGTCAAACGCCTCATGTTCAACCTGTGCCTTTGGTCTCAACCATATTGCTGAGTGAGATGCCAGTAAATGATGAACCTAAAACTCATTCTAAGTATTAAGTTAGTTTATGAGACTCTTTTTCCCCTAAGTGTTCCAGGTAACCTTTCCACAGCATCACTAAATACGTTGATGTAGGACGAAAAAGCTTTGCAAGTTCAGAAGACTTTGATAAGTTGAACTTGTGACATGTAGACTATAAAAGGATTTAAAATCGCATACTTTTCCATTAGGATACAAAAGTTTTTGTAAAATTGGTCCGATTGTTAAAATCACCAATGTAATATTTATTCTTACACTCATGTTTATTCACCATGATTAGAATCTGGGACTCTACAGATAGCAACAATCTGCTCAAAAAATTAATTTATGAAGCACTGAAAAGAAAATCAGGAAGGAACTTGATCTTAAAAGTCAACAGTAGACCATGAAGAAGGAACACAAGCACTGGTTAAGCTAATGACACTTAGTTTCTTTCCCTCTCAACTACAGGAAATATGAAACTAAGATAAGTTTTGATTCTGTACATTCCAGTAAACTGAGAACTTGCTGCAGTACTGCAGAAGCAGTTTAATACCACCTGTGCCCCTTTACCGTGAGGAGAAATAAATGCAGCTGGGAATGACCCTTTAAATATGCATGGAGCCTCCAGAATGGACAATACTGCCACTAAACCTTTGACCCTGACCATAAAAGCTTATTAACAAAAACTGAGGTCATGTACATATACAAGCCCAAAACTGTGGGGTAAGTTCTACAACTGTGTTTAGATTGTCATTCTTTGTTGGCATCACTTTACAACCCCTAACATTACGGATATCACCAATGTTATCACGGTTAGGTGGTACTAATTCTCAGTGTCAAACATAATACGTAACAAGTCAGACCATGATATTTATGAAAAGGATTTAGCCAGTGTCTTGTGCTAAAAAATTTACGACTACATGACCAATGGAATCTAACACACGTATTGTCGTATAAAATGCAGAAAGAATCTTTTACTGATTTAAGATACTATTAATGAAATATGATGTAAATCAAGCATTATTAACATACAGATATGAAATTTGTCATGGAGGAATGGATTGAAATAATCTAATGATGACTATCATTTTGGACTATAAGGTGGTTGCTTTCATACCTTTCAGAGGTAATAAGATCTGCACTTACAAGTGTTCTGCAAATCTCACATTTATGGTGACCTCTCCAAATTCCTTTATTTATTCTTGCCCTGCCCTAATTCCTGCAGTTAATTAGTGTCCAATCACATCTCTAGGTACTGTCCCAAAGCACTTCAAACTATTACTATCAAATTGCAGTCATCAGGTAGCCAATTCACTTACAGTGCGTGCACAGATGCACTGGAATCACAGACAAAAGATGCCGTTACACTAGAGTATCCGAATACCAGGTGTAGTTATCCAATAAATAACTCATTATAATTGAAGACTGAATTTGGGTTGTTAGTTAAGCTAGAATTGCCTTGTAGCATTCACTATGTTCTTACAGAACTAGCTCCTACACTGTTGTTCCTACTGTGTTTTTAGAATTTTCTGAATGTTCATAAATGTCACCATGAAAGGTCAAGGAGGCACTTATTTCATTCTCTTTTTCATAAAATGAATCAATAAAACTGTGGCTTAACAGATCTCATGAGCAAATACAGGTTCCAATTACAATCACACTTCAATACCTTCCAGTTAACTTTTTGCTGTTAACAAGTGCATCGGTCTTTGGTAACATATTAAAACATCGGAAAATAACCACAAGAGGAAATTTTGCACCATTGGAGTACTAGAACTACCGGGCAATTATTTCATTTACTGTGGAAAGGGCCATTATCTTTGCAATTATAATTTCATCTCAAAGTAAATGAGAAAATTGTTAGACTACAGGAATAAATGGGGAAATGGGGAAGAGACATGTAAATGTGGAAATAGAAGAGGGCACCAACTATTGAGGAGTTTGAAGCAGGAATAAGTAAATGATGGTTTGATGAAGGAAACAAGTGAATGGCGGAATGGACAAGAGAGCAAGCAAATGGGTTCTTTTCCCTAGAAAACAGTTTGATGGGAAATGATGTCTGCTATCAGGCAAGAAAAAGATGATTGTAAAACTATGGGACATAGATCAAAATCAGAATCAGGTTTATTATCATTGACTTATATGACGTGAAATTTGTTGTTTTACGGCAACAGTACAGTGCAAAGTCATTAAAAATTGCTATAAATTACAAAATAAATAAATAGTGCAAAAACAAAAGGAATAACAAGGCAGTGTTCATGGACCGTTCAGAAATCTGATGGCAGAGGGGAAGAAGCTGTTCCTAAATCATTGAGTGTGGGTCTTCAGGCTCCTATACCTCCTCCCCAATGGTAGTAACGAGAAGAGGGCATGTCCCGGATGGTGACAAATCCAAATTTGGATAGCTAACAAATTCAAAAAGGAATTCAAGAGGGACTACTTAGAAAGTGATGAGAATTTAGAAAGCACTACCACATGGAGTGGTTGAGGCCAGCAGCATAAATACATATAAGAGGAATGTAAGTAAGTCTGTTAAGGAGAACCAGGACCCTCTCCTCAACACAACATTGCTCTGCCGCTCAACTCAGTGCCGAATCCAGAGCTGGAGATCAAATGCACTGATGTTGACTACCAGCTCAACTTGGACTTGATCAAGCATATAGAACATAGAACACTACAGCACAGCACAGGCCCTTCGGCCCACAATGTTGTGCCGACATTTTATCCTGCTCTAAGATCTATCTAACCCTTCCCTCCCACATAGCCCCCTATTTTTCCATCATTCATGTGTCTATCTAAGAGTCTCTTAAATGTCCCTAATGTATCTGCCCCCACAACTTCTGCCAGCAGTGCATTCCATGAACCCACCACTCTCTGTGTAAAAAACTTACCCCTGATATCCCCCTTATACCTTCCTCCAATCACCTTAAAATTATGTCCCCTC
Source organism: Pristis pectinata (assembly GCF_009764475.1). NCBI lineage: Eukaryota > Metazoa > Chordata > Chondrichthyes > Rhinopristiformes > Pristidae > Pristis > Pristis pectinata. Next base: position 135,622,957 of record NC_067406.1, read on the forward strand.
GTGTTAGCCATTGTCGCTCTGGGAAAAAGTCTCTGACTGTCCATTCGATCTATGCCTCTTATCATCTTGTGAGCATGTGAGGAAATCTGTGACATACCAAGGTCGGAATGGTGACTACCTTAGGGATGAGGATTCATACAATTCAGTTTGCATTTTTCTGTAGGCATTGCACTAATCTCATTCTGAAACTTTAAGGCAAAATGTTATGATTAAATTCACACATATCAAGTTAGCATGGACCCGTGGTTGTGCTAACCAGTACAGGACTCTTAAATGCAGTATAAATAAGCTACTGAACATAGGCAGACCAAATTTGTGGTGCTAATCAAGAAAAGTAGCACATGCTGTTTATTCTTGAGATGCCCAGATAATTTCAGTATGCTAGGAGCCAAATTCTAAACAAGCCTATCATTGTCAAATTACTATGGTATTTAGTCATGAAAGCATTAAATAACACACCAGAAGAAACCCAAATCGGCTCAATTTCCATGCAATCTTAGTGAACAATCAGAAATAATATTTGGAGACTTATGAAGGAGGTGCCACACCTTCGCTGAGGATTTCGGATAAATAATTGTGTGAGTGCCTGAGGCATATATTTGAAAGATTATTATAGTTAATTGTAACATTCCAAAGTATTAGGTTTTTGCTTTGAAACAGTCAAAAATTGCACATACTTTAGAACAGTTTTTAATAAATACAAAAGACATACACAAAGCTAACATTAGGGTATTTAAAAAATTTTGTTCAAAATGTTAATCTGATTTATTTATTATGACAACCAACTAAACAACAGCTTGAATTAGAACACAATGCCTGTTAAACAAATCTGAATCATTCACAATTTTGACCAGTTTTAATGTACAATTTCAGTACATTTAAAAACAAAACTTGATTGTAAAATGCATGATGCAGTTTCACACTGATGAATAATTGAATTTCAGGAAGAAGTAAGATGATTTTTTGAAGTAGGTTTACACCACTTTAGATTCACAGCTGTTGCATTGGAACAACTGTTGTGAACTGAGCTTTAACCATTATAAATCACTGGTTGTGCTACAGCTGGAGTGTTCTGTTTGACTCTGAGAGCCACACCGTGCAAAGGACATTAAGACCTTGGCTCGAGTGCCAATCAGATGTACACCAACTTCCATTTATATAGTATTTTAACATTACAAAATATGCCAAGGTGCTTTACAGGAGCGTTGTCAAACATGCTGAGCCAAATGTGCAGAGGGGTGAGCGTTAAGGGATATAGAGGAGCGAGAAATAGTGAGGTTTAAAAAGGGAATCCCACAGCTCAGGGCTTTGACAGCTGAAGACACAGCCACCGAAGTATCAGCAATAACATCAAGATGTGGGATGTTGGTTGTACAGATATACCAGAGAAACTAGGATTTGTGGCCTTTGTGCAGTAATACATGACATTTCACAAAAGTGTTCAAAACAGTGAGCGTTTTGATGTAGAAAACACCTAAATATAGTTTTAACTGGCAGACTTAAAGAGATAGGCAAAGAATGCTTAGGGTGGGTAGAAGGAAAGCTTTTTTTTAAAAAACACACAGGTGGTTATGATCTGGAATTTACTACGTACAAGAGCAGTGGAAGCAGAGTCATTCAGACCTTTCAAAAGGAGTGAGACACACCATTAAGGGAAAATAATTTGCAGGTATACCAAGGAAGAACAGGAGAATGGGACTGACGTGGTTGCTCAATACAGCCGCATAGATTTGAAGGGCAGAATAAAAATGAAAAATTTTTAGGGATGTAGAAACAAGCAGGGGAGTGGGACATCCACTAAATATCCACTTCCTAAGATGTTTATTTCCACAGTTCAAACGGAACCTTTTAAGATTGTTTCCAGATTATTAATTTGTTAACATAGAGATCACTGTCCATCAGCTCTTTGGACTTGGCAAACGTCCAGTTCATGTTGTCCTAAACAAATGCTCATCTCAAACAGTAAATAAAACTGTCGTCTCAGGAGAAGAATTATAAAATTGTCACAGCACACGAGGCTGCCACTCGGCCCATCAATTCCATGTCAGCCCTGTTGAGCAATCAAGTGAGTATTATCTCCCTGCTCTTTCCCTGTAACTCAGCAAATTATTTTCATTCAAGGATCTTTCCAATTTCCTTTCAAAAGCTTTGACTGACTCTGCTTCTACCCCTTTACAGATCATAACTATTTTCTGCGTAAAAACAAAACAACCTCTGTTCCCTGGACTTAAGCCATTCACTACAGGAATCAGCTTCCTTCCACTTATCCTATCGAATTTCATCATGGTCCTACATTCATCAATGAAATCTACTGCAGTCGATTGAAATAAACTGGGAAAATTTAATGCAATAGTTTGTAATTGACATCTAATCCAAAATTTGGACAACTGATTTTGCTGGTGTTCATGTTCTACATGAGCTTTTTTTCCCACTCCAGTTAATTCTTTATATCTCAAACCATTGCATCCCTTCATTCTCTTCTCTTTCAGATAAAATCACATCAATGTTAACTGATTTAACCACTTCACGTGACACCAAATTTCACATTCCCCTAGCCTCTGTGGAATTTTTTCTTCATTAGTTGATCTGTGAGTAACTGTTTTCGATTAGTGGCTCACTGTTCTGGGAAGTCTCATGGGAAAAATTTCTCCTCATCCACCCTATCAAACCCTTTCATAATCAGAATGGTATCTATAATGTCTCCTCTTGCTTTCTCAAAGAGCCCCAGCCTATTTAATCAATTCTTGTAAACGTGACATCTGATTCAACTCATAACCTGCTAACAGTGCTAACTGTGTAGTAAACTAGCTGAATAGTAAATAACCTGAATCACAGTTCATACCCACCTGTTATAAAGACAGATCAGGATCGCTGGTGTTTCTTGGACCATATTTATCCAAGCAAAAAGGAATAATGAAATGCATGGCAATATTCATTCTTTGTAGAGGTTTAGCCTGCATTTTGCAACTTAAAGTGAACATGTACAATCTGTAACACAGTCACTAGGAGATGGTAGGGCATCAAGGGAAAGTGTATTCCTCTGATTCATCTTCCACCCACAGCTTTTACTTGAGACTTCACCATCTGCTATGCCCAGACCAAGAGTGTGTCCATGCCTATCCTATGGCAGTTTGAATTCTGCCTCACTTTGCCCAGTGTGAAATAAAGGAAAGGAATTAAAAGCAAAAGCAAAATCACTGCTGAAAGTCTGAAATAAAAACAAAGCATGCTTCAAATACTCAAAATCAGGTAACTCCTGTTGGGAGAGAAAAAAAAGTTGACATTTCAGGTTTACAGTCAGACGTTACATAAAAAAGGAGATAATAGAGGAAGGAAGAAAGGTGTGTGCTGGAGTGAAAGGCAGGAAAGAAATGAAGGACAGAGGGGTTGATGGTGCAATGCAAAAGATAATGACAATGGAAACAAACAGAAACAAAAGATTGGTCCAGAGAACATGTAAATGCATTGGAGAATCAACCAATTCAGTATCTGTGCTTAGTTCTTTTCTCCCCATGTTCATTCTTATTCTTTCTTTGTAAATTTGTTATTGAATTACAATTACAGTTGATTCACTCTAGTGTGTCCATGTTAAGTAGATCTATCTGTCCTGCTAGGGTTTTATGTTCATGCAAAAGACATTATTTCGAAGGTGAATACTGTGAACAACATGTTGCAATTATTCATTTTAAAATCTCCCAACTTTTGATGACTGTTTCTCAAAGCTGTGTTGGCATCCACTGATCAAAAAGCACTTGTGAAAAGGCAGACCAGTGATTAGATCATAGATCTCAATCATGCCTGCTGTGGGAATGTAACAAATGAAGGTCACAAGTTTTTGACAGAGGGGAACATTAAAAGAATGGGCTCCAGTTTATCGCTCTTGGCAGTCAGCTACAAAGTAGTATTGGCAGAGACCCAGAATCATTGCCCTATTATCACAGGTGGAGGTAGGCGGGGAAAAGAGACGTAAAATATAAACAACCATAAGTCTCGTGTCTATCAGTGATAACCACATACGTTTTAATCACTATTTATTTGTGCTATTCATGTACAACTCATTCCATACTCCAATGTTCTGTGTCTCCATTTTAACACTGCAAGCTCCATTACTCTCTGACTTTGGCAACTCTGATCTAACAGCTCAGGACCCAGGTGACCTGTCTGACCTTTTCATTGTCCATTCTCAGAGTATTCATTGCCTAATGAAAGTAACTCCTTCTCTTCCAACACTGCCATGATAACCTACTAACATAGAATTTTCTCAAACTTTTAACAAACTGGCTCAAAGTCAGGGGTAACTTCCAGACTGATGTCTCATCTTAAGCCAATATCCAGAATAAGGGGAGAATAGGGGAAGTTCAAGAGAGTAAAAATAAACAAAAAGAACTCCCAGGAGCTGAAGGAAGAGTGGATACCTGCTCAGCCCACAGCACAAAAAACAAAAAGGTTGGGAGCAATGTTGACATACAAAGTAAAAAGAGGAAATGATAACAACAGATGCTGTACATATAGGTAATAAAGGAAAATAGGTTGAGCTTAACCCAGGATACAGATTGAGAAGGAGAACAGGATACTACAAGCATCTACTGGGAAGCCTAACAGCAACTCATTGGCACATGCTTGAGAGTTGTGACAGCAGATCTAGTACATAGGATGGAGAATAGCAAAGTGTGCGTGTGGAAGTGGAGTTAGGGGTGGGAAGAAAGAGGTTAGACTAGGTGCAGGATAGGGAACTGAATTAGAAACGATTGGAAATCAAGGGGGCTAATTCAGCTGGAGCATTTCAAATGACTACATCGTTATTTCTTTCAGAAAACCATCAACAAATTCAACATTTTTAAATATACTATTAAAAGTCTTCAGTTTCCATGCTAGTACATTATGTCACCCGAAGGAACAGTCAAGTGGCCACAGTGCAGAGACTGCATGCTCAAAATCCATCTAAAACCCATGGGCTCCAATTGGAACATTTTCCATCCTACAAGATGGATGATGTCCTTATTACTACCACTTGCACATTCCCTTACCTTGCACCTGCTCACACCACCCCCACTAACACATGTACTCACACGCAGACAGACAGGCGAGATCCATAGTTAACTGAGTCAGTTGGGAGATTCATTCACAGAAGAATCGTGATCAAAGCTAATAATCAGGGTTGAAAACCAAAAACATTTTATAATTGCCAGTCTGTATTGTTGAATTGTCATATTTAGTTGCCCAAGATTGTTACATAATTATATGAAACTATTTTTATTGCATGCTTTTGTATATATTTTCCGTTCATATCACAATAGATTTCATTCTATATTTTAACATTAACATGTATCCAATGGATTTATGGGCACAGTTCACTTTTGAACACTTTCAATATGTAAATCCCTGCATTTTTAGATGGTTCAATAAAAACCTTAGGTCCCTCTCCCTCCTTTACAGAATGTCATTTTGAGTTAGTGTTTCTACTCTCAAATCCAAATGAATCGCACTCTTGTCTGAGCACATTATCATGAGGCTGATGCTTCATTTCAGTATTAAGGGGATGTTGCACTGTTGTAAGTATTATCTTTCAAACTAAATTTCAGTCTGCCCTCTGAGATGGACTTTAAAGATCAAGAGACTTTATATGAAGAACATCCCAACATTTGCCCTTCACCAAACTGCACATAAACAGTTTAACTGTCCATTTATCTAATTAGCTAATTTCTGGATCTTGTTACAGACAAATACCACAATTCAAAAAATAAAAACGGAAACAGTGCTTTTGAATTGCCTAGTATAATTTTTCAGAAGCTACCTTGAATGTCCTTTACTTTACAAATACTTCATAATGCAGACTGCAGCATATAAGTGAAAGCTTGTCTTTCCTATCATGAACAGCAGGACACAATCCATCAATGGCATGGCATGGCATAGCGCATGGGAACTCAAGTATCTTACACCAGTGTGCAAATTTCTGAGAGAGTATAAAACTAGTGAAACAGATGTTAACTTAAAATGGAACAGATGTAAACTTTAGGTCAGAAACTACATTTTTGATTATTACCCTGGTCCCAGATAGCAGCATCTGGGTGTATACATTCCCCAAGTGGAGTTTCCTCTGCATTCCCCAACTTGTAATTTATCACTCGGTTAATGTCTGAGATGATGGTATTCAAGTGCGTAACCTGGAAAATATGGTTCCAGCTTCTCACTTAAAATAAAAGGTATAAACTTAACATTTCTTCTGTGTAGATAATGAATGGAGCTGGAGATAATAACATAAGAAATCCTATCAATTCATAGCCAGATAAAAGCAGCTATTAGATAAATTGTCAGTCTTGTCATGCCTGAACTAGACATAGGATTTATTTCCCCCATGAGCTTTCAGAGTTACGTTAGTTCCCAGTGAAGCAATGCCTCAATTAAAACTCTTATCCTTGTTTTCAAATCACTGTCGTAGCTTTAACCACCTGCACTCCCCCTACCACGTTCCCCTCTCCGCAAACTCCAGCCTCACAATGCTCTGGGATCTCTTCACTCTTCACAATGCTCTGGACTCCTAGTCATCCCTGACTGTAATCACCATCACATCAGCGTGTCTTCAGCTGTGAAGCTCCTAGGCTCCTAAGTGCCCTCCCTAAACCTTTCCAACTCTCTACTCTTTCCCTGTTTGAGTCACTCCTAAAAATCTGCTTCCTTGACCAAACTTCAGGCAAAATTTGCCTTAATATCTCCTATGACCAGGTGTCAATTTTTCTTTAATAATGCTCTGAGGAAGCAGATTTGGTCATGATGCTGTTAAATGTGCTGTGTAAATACAAAGAGTTGCTGCTTTTGCTGCTACTATCTTGACATAAGCAGCAAAGATGTGATGAAGTGCAAGGAAAGAAACAAATAAAAATAGGATGGGTGCATGCCTGCACGGTTGTGTGCGTTTATCTGTTACCTTTGCTTAAGACAAACTCAGGTACAATTGAACAGCATGTGATCAACATTAACCAACCAGAACTACATATAAAGAATGGGTATTTGTCAGAAGCCAGGTAGCTGACAGCGCATAGTCCAGTTGAACTATCTTCAGGATTGTTGATGTAAGCAAAGAATTAAGGGTAAAACTGGAAAAGTTAAGAAAAACAACCTGGAAACACTTACAATTCACTGCATTTCCTCTTAATGTTACCTTCTATTTTAAAAGGGCAAAGACCACAGCTGTATGAAGAAACCACCAACGTTTAACGTATCATGAAGTGAAGCAAGCTTAAACTGATAGCTCATCACAGCTTATCCAAACACTTATGTAGTGAGTGGGTAGGATCTGGAGTGCACTATCAGAGGTTGCAGTAGAAGCAAATTCATTGCATCTTTCAAAAGGGAGTGAAATGATTATCTGAACTGAAAAAATTTGCATAGCTATGGAACGGGAGAGTAGGGGAGTGGGACTAGCTGGATTGCTCTTACAAAGAGCTGGTACAGATTTGAGAGGCCAAGTGGCCGCTTTTATTCTGTAGTCATTTTGTGATACCGTAGTGGAAAAGTTCTGTGTGGAGCCACTGTAGAGCACCATAGGGAGGAGGGAACATCAAAACAGCTTTGTTTGCTATAACCTTGCTACTGTGCTTGGAATTGCACAGGAAATACAAGTTATTTTCCAACTGACAAGTACTTGTTTGTCAACTGGTTACCAAAGGACGATGACAGGCATGCCCACAATCTATTGAGGGTTCATGTTCCCTTCAAAATATACCTTTCCATTGAAATGCTTCACCTATTTTACAAAATACATTCATTTAAACTACTAATAGAATGTTCAGTAGGGAAAATAGCAAAAGATTTACTCGTACAGAAGAGTAATTCTTTTATTGCATTCCTGCTTGGTAATTATGGTTCTTAAGAATGCACCAAATTAATTCTGGAATCTATAATTCACTGTTTACCTACGCTGAGCCATTTGGGAATTGAAATCAAAGAATATCAAGATCTTTTGGCGCAGCCAGTAATATAAAAAGACCAGAAGAAAACTGCAGCTTATTGGTATATTTCTGCTTTATATCAATAAATCAGTCAATCTGCTACATGGTCATAAACTAAGAAGAAGGATCTGTGAGACAAGCAGAACAGGCTTAATGATTTCTCAATTCAAATGCCACATGCTCTGGAAATCACTAACACTTGAAAAATGAATACAAAGTTGTGGGGTGAAAAAAGATCTGACATTGGTGTGCAAGCTCAGGACAAAGGAAGGGTAAATCACAAATGCATCCATCAGAGAAACAAGGGCATTATTTTCCCTCATAGACTCATACAGCACAGAAATAGGACCTTTGGCCCACCATGTCCATGCCAACCAGGAAATACCCATTCCGTTCTAATCTACATACAAGCACTTGGTCCATAGCCAATAAAGGTTCTGACAATGTCTGCTTCCACCACCCATTAGTCAGTGCCTTCCAGATCCCAACCAACCTCCAGGTGAGAAAGATCTTCCTCAGATCCCCTCTTAAACCACTTAACCCTTTCCCTAAACCTATGCCATCTAGTGTTAGACAGCTCTGCTAAGGGGAAAAGTTTCTTGATATCTACCTTTCTTGTGCCTCTCAATTTTGGATACCTCAATCAGGTTCACCCTCAGCTTTCCCTACTCTAAGGAAAACAAACCCAGCCTATCCAGGCTCTCCTCATAACTAAAACTCTCCATCCCAGGCAACATCCTGGTGAAAAAACAAAATGCTATAGGAACTCAGCAAGTCAGGCAGCATCTGTGGAGGGAAATGGAGAGTCAATGTTTCGGGTTGAGACCCTTCATCTAGTCTCAACCCTATGATGTGGCGACCAGAACTGCACACATTACTCTAGCAGTAGCCTAACCAATATGGTTGTACCTTAATCTCTTATATTCTATGCCCCAGCTAATGAAGGCAAGTATACCTTATGCCTTCTTCACTACCTTATCTACCTGTGCTACCATCTTCAGGGATCCTAGTACACTAAGACCCTGTTGTTCCTCAATACTCCCTAGGGCTCTACCATTCATTGCGTATGTCCTACCTTTATTACAGTAAAGTTCTGATTATCCAGCGGGACTTTGGTGGTACCAGATTTTCTGGACGATTGGATGTTACGCCTATTAGCCCAAAGCAATTTTATTTTTTTACATGTTACGCAGTAGTATAATAAACTTTCAGATGAACCCATTGAGTTTAAAGGGAGCTGGAAACTCAGTGAGTTTAAAGGTAGTGCAAGAAAGAGAACGCAGTGAGCTTCAGCTTGTAAATGACTCCTACTTGTCAGATGTAGAGTTACATGCAAGTCGTTGCTCAATCTACTTTTGCCTGGTCCTGTCTTCAGCCAATTCAAGAGCTTAATTTCCAGACCATCCTTATCCCTTTCACGAACTACCTTGAAACTTAGAGTTATGGTCATTTTCTCCAAAATGCTCTCCCATTGACACTCCCAACCACTGACCCTGCTTCATTCCCTAAAGATTCAATCCAATACTGCCGCTTCTCTCACAGGACTGCCTACGTACTGACTCAAAAAGGTTTCTTGAACACACTTTAATATTTCATCCCCTCTGTCTTTCAGCTAAGACAATCCCAGTTAATACTGGGGAATTTGAAATCCCCCTACTAATATAATCATACGATTCTTATACCTTTCTTTGCTTTGCCTATATGTCTTCTCCTTTATCTTCCCCCTAGGAGGCTGTGGTATACCTTTGTTTCCAAGTTCTACCCATATGGACCCTCATTTCAAGAACCTTCAAGGATATCCTTCCTCATTACTACAATAACGGACTCCTTAATCAATACTGCAGTGCCAGCTCCTGCTTTACATCCTCCACCTCATGTCTGAAGCTTCCATTCTTTGGAATTGCCAGTCTTGCCTTTCTTACAACCATATCTCTATGATAGCAATAATATCATATTCCCAAGTACTGATGAACACTCTTAGATCACTTGCCTTACTAGTCAGACTCCTTGCATTAAAATGGATGCAAATTAACTTTGCATTCCTCCCAGGTGTCTTATCATGTCCTTGTCTGCTCTGCCTACTAGACTGACTCTCTCATGCCACTTATTTTTAATATAGATATATATTTATGGAATGGTACAGAGGCTTTGACAATTTAATTACAGTGCCTTGGAGTTACTTGGGCCAGGAAGTAGGTGGTTTACCAGGGGCTCCCTGAGTATATTGAGAGTTCAGTATTTGCAATGATCTTCATTATTGCAGGATGACAAAGTTCATGCATGCTCCTTCTTTGACAATCAGCATTCAGTGCTGTAATATTATCTCATTTTTTTTAATTTATTCTCAATTTGGGCATCACTAATAAGGCCAATATTTGCTATCCATCACTAGCAGCCATTTACAACTGAACAGCTTACTTCACAGATTAAACAAGGTAGATCAAGATTAAACAGAGATAAACAGCAAATTTCCTTCCTTAAAAGGACATTAGTGCAGAATATGAATTTTAGGACAATCCAACAGCTTCATGATCTTGACTTATACCTGTCCTTAATTTCAAGGAATTTAAAATAAAAATTAATTTAAGTTTTTCATCTACCATGGTGAGATTTGAACTTGCATTAGCTTGATTTCTTTCACATTCCATCATAGAATGTGCACCTCATCTGCAAAGACAGCATTTACTAATCATCCCTGGTTATTCTCAAGAAGATGGGGGTGAGCCACCTTCCTGAATTACAAATACTGTTAGGTAGGGAGTTCCAATATTTTGACTCATGATGAAAGAGCAGTGATACAGTTCCTTGAGAGGAAGGGAACCTGCTAACTGTAGCATTCTCCTGCACTTGCTGCTCTTTCAGGCAATAGAGGTTGAGGTTTTAGGAAGTGCTGCTGAAGCTTTGTTGTACAAGCTTATAGGGCAATATGGCATACTCTTGCTCTTATGTTCCCTTATGAAGAACATCTTGTCGTTGGTGCACTCAACAGAAATAAGGCCCTGGTGGAGGGAGAGAACATGAATTAGTTCAGCCCTCAGGATGACAAATCAAACCACCATATTTCTGCACTTAATAATACTTGGTTTCACGGTACCCCAAATATGGTAGCTAAAGTAACAAAGATGCTTAAGTATATGACATCAATCTAACACATTCTGACAGAACAGGTCTAACCATATCTAGGAGAGATAGATGTGATTAGCAGGGAAGGAAGAGGTTTAGTATAAAGTTCTTTTTAGCTGAATGTTCTATATCTTAGTTAAATGTTCTTCATTCTGATTATGCTAACACTCTACCTGCATTCATACCACTCAACATGTTTTAAGGCATGGAGAGTGTGGAGAAACCAAAAAAGGTGTGTGTCAGCTGCATTCTTGTGTCCATCAGCTATCTCTCTTCTTGATGGCTATCATATTGCTACTAAAATCAATAATCACTAAAAAGTACAGGAACTGACCCTATGTCCACAATCTCTCCCCCCCCCACAACCACTGACCACACACAGCATGGAACTGGAGAGAATTAAACAGCAGGTGAAGTTTGGAGGTAGGAAGGAGCTTTTTTCCATTTTCAGATGGTATCAGAGCCTGCAGCAAGTGAAGCAGGTTCTTTGTACCCCAGCACATAATGTAAACGTCTCTCAGTGGAATTCAACTGTAGTAATAAAATATCTATGGAGGTCAGCAGGTCAAAACCCCACCATACCACTCCTCAGGGTCTACAGCTGGCTGAGCTATGCACAACCAAGGAAGTATAAATCAGGGATGCCTCCAAACATGTTATACAAGCAAACCATTTAACCCTTCGTCAGATAAAAAAAACTGGCATTTCAGGCTAAAGTGAACTGCGCACCGTAAATTAACTTTCTTAGGTAGATTTTAATACCCCAGATCTGTGCAGTGCAGGTGGTTCAAAATGACAGCAAACACTCTTTTCCGCATCCCCAGCATGTTTGCCACTTCTGCCATTTTAGCTGCTGGCTAACATTGGTGGCCACAAGTCATGAGCAGGCGAGCAGTTGGATCTTATTAATATTTAACCTGGAGTCCAATATTCTCACAAGTGAAACTCAAAAGAAAAGATGGACGAATTACCTGATCTTTCACAAATAATGACCAAAATAGTAGAAACCTATCCTCATGAAATTTCACTGGTAGCACATTCATTACAGAGAAAAACTGATATTGTAGCGGTTGCTACCGCGGAATGAACACAAGACACTAGTCGTAAAGTTTCAGAACAGAATTGGTTTATTTTCCCACCTTGCACGGGCCTTTTAAGAGAGGCTGTTCCCGCCCACTCAAAACGGCAATGATGCATACGCCACGTCATCAAACCTTTCCCGCGCGCGGGTTCTCCCTGTCGCTCGGGGAAGACGTAGGTCCACCGCCATCTTGGGCCTCACTGCTCCAACGACACGCGACCCGACCGCCGAGCCGGTTCGCTTGCTCGGACGGTGAGTCGCTACACAACCCTCCCCCAGAACCAGCGATACGGTCCCCAAGGTCCGTGGGCTGTGTTAGCCGCTGCTTAGGAGATCGGCCTCTGCGTCGCGGTGCGGGAACCTCGACTTGTAGATCTAAACTGGCCGGTTTGAGGCGGTCCGTCGTGAAGACCTGCTCCTTGCCCCCAATGTCCAAAGTAAAGGTGGACCCATTATTCCTGACGACTCGGAACAGCCCCTCATATGGTCGTTGCAACAGTGCCCGAGGTGTGCCCCTGCGAACGAAAACAAACTTACAGTCTCGTAATTCTTTGGGCTTACAGGACGGGGCTTGACCTTGCCGTGAAGTGGGAATCGGAGCCAAGTTGCCGAGCCTCTCGCGCAGTCTTTGCAGGACTGCAATGGGTTGTTCCCCTTGGTCCCGAAGGGAGGGTATGAAATCCCCTGGGATGACCAGGGGCGCTCCGTACACGAGTTCAGCTGATGAAGCGTGGAGGTCTTCTTTGGGGGCAGTGCATATGCTGAGCAGGACCCAAGGCAGTTCGTCGACCCAATTAGGACCCTGCAGGCAGGCCATCAGGGCGGATTTCAGATGGCGGTGGAAACGTTCCACTAACCCGTTTGATTGAGGGTGGTAGGCCGTGGTGGTGTGCAGCTGCGTCCCCAGCATGTTTGCTAATGCAGACCAGAGGCCAGAGGTAAATTGGGTGCCTCTGTCTGAAGTGATGTGGTGTTACACCCCGTGTTTGGGCATAGAATTCGTAAACTGAGGTGCCAAAACTGATGGGAATTCGGCTAGGAGCTTGGTGAACTCATTGCCGGACAGGAAGATGGAGTCCAAGCGCGGGGCTGGCAGGCTTGTTTCTCCCAGGGGGTAGGTCTGGAAGGTTCTGGAGTGGACTAGCCGCTTCCCCCGCAGGTTGACTAACAGGTTGTGGGCCCGAAGGAAATCGGCTCCTAGGAGTGGTCAGGCGACAGTGGCAAGGGTGAAGGTCCAGGTGAAACGGCTGCCACTGAATTGTAACTGAAGTGTACGGGTACCGAAAGTCCGTATCGTTGTGCCATTTGCGGCATTGAGTACCGGACCTTGTTGCCTGTTACGAGTGTCATGGCCGGTCAGGGGCAAAATACTGACCTCTGCTCCAGTATCGACGAGGAAACACCGCCCAGACTGCTTGTCCCAAGCAAATAGGAGGCTTTGTCGGCGGCTAGCCGCTGTAGCTGTTAGCGGCGGCTGGCGCTGGCGTTTCCCTGACTTGCAGGGTGGGCGGCATCGACGGACTTCCGCGCCCCACCTCTGTTGGTTGCCATTGTCATCGTCTGTGTTTCTGGGGTGTGGTCGCCCGGTTGCTGGGCCTAGTTTAGGCAGGCGTTGGGCTCACGGCCTGGCGACTTGGCCGACGGACGAACCGCGCTCGCATTTGGCCTTCCACAGGATGTCTGCCCAGGCAGCCACCTCACACGGGTTGCTGAAATCAGCGTCGGCCAACAGCAGGTGAATGTCATCGGGTTCGAGGAAGGCCTGTTCAAACATTAGGCAGGGCTTGTGTCCCTCGGTCAATGCCAGCATCTCATTCATTAGGGCGGATGGGGATCTGTCCCCCAGGCCATCGAAATGAAGCAGGCGGGCGGCGTGCTCATGACGGGAGAGGCCGAAGGTCCGAATCAGAAGGTCTTTGAAAGGCGGGTACTTATCCCCCTCTGGAGGAAACTGGATGAAGTCACTAACCTGGGCGGCTGTCTCCTGGTCCAGAGAGCTGACCACATGGTAGTACTTTGTGGAGTCGGAGGTGATCCGCCGAAGGTGGAATTGCGCTTCGGCCTGGTGAAACCAGACGCTGGGACAAAACGTCCAAGAGGTGGGCAGCTTGAGTGCCACTGCGTTGGATGCTGCGTTGTCGTCCATTGTGCAGGTCCAAAATCCGTTTGGCCCATCGGGGTCACCAATGTAGCGGTTTCTACCGCGGAATGAACACAAGACACTAGTCGTAGAGTTTCAGAACAGAACTGGTTTATTTTCCCACCTTGTGCAGGCCTTTTAAGAGAGCCTGTTCCTGCCCACTCAAAACAGCAATGACGTATACGCCACGTCATCAAACCTTTCCCGCGCGCGGGTTCTCCCTGTTGCTCGGGGAAGACGAAGGCCCACCGCCATCTTGGGCCCCGCCGCTTCAACGACGCGTGACCCGACCGCCGAGCCGGTTCGCTTGCTCGGACGGTGAGTCACTACAATATATTATTTATTGCTATGAGACCAATTTACAGACCATGATGCAAACTGTAAGCTGTCTACTATTACTTGGGGAAGAAAATGTCAGTAGGCTAATAGCAAGAATAAAAATCAACCCTTCACCTGCATAAGTGTCTGCAGGGACATGATGCAGTTAAAAGCAAATCCAAATATTGCTAAAAATTAACTGAGAATTTACATACTCTGAGGATGCTTCCAAAACTTAGAAGACTTTCTAAAATCACCATGATTTTGTATTTTTATTTGATAACAACTCTCTTAATATTATTGGAGAAGTTCCAATTCTCTGATAAGGCCAGCAACAGTGAAAGAAATCAACAGTGACAATAACATGACCTGGACTAGGTCAAAGCACTTACCATCAGAAGCCAGAGTGTTCAAACAATGCTGAAATGAAAAGAGAAGCACAAGGTCTGCTCTTACCTTCTATGGGATGGGCAGATAAGGGAAAGTTGCTCCAATCCTGACTCAGCGAGGGACAAGGGTGTGGGATGAATCTTGCAGAAATTCCATTCTCCTGTATTTAGAGAGGAGATATTCATTAGCTTCTTATCAAATAAATGACACATCTCAATTTTTTCATGTTGCAAAGAGAGCTTTACTTTTTATTTGAAAGTTGGAAAATGATTGAAGCAGGGAAAAATTAGGTTTGGATTGTGCAAAGAAAGAGCCAACACAGAAGAGTACCCTTTAGCACTGTTAAATCTTAATAATCGCAGCTGAGAATAGGCTGAACTTCCTCAATGGTGAAATAAGCAGAGGAGCTGACTTGGGTTAAGGTTTCATAATCAGACCATTTAGCTGCCACTTTACACAGATCACATCCCTCTATCTTAGCAATGCTTATTTCCACCCCTAAAGAACTTCCATTATAAAGTGTCTCTTGGGATCCATAAACTCTGAAGCGGATCACAGCAAACAAAATACTTTATATGGTGTAACTACTGTAAAGAAATGTACCATAAACAGCAATGAAATAAATGGGATAAGCAGTGATCAACTCATTAAGGGAATTCACATATTTTCTGAGAAGAGTAAAATGGGATCTTTTATATTCACTGGACAAACCTCAGATAAGAATCTGAACCAAAAGGACTCTGACAATGCAGCAATCTCTCAGTATTGCACTGGTATGTTTGATGGGATTGGAAGCCCTGCAAGGAGGCTTGAACTCACAGCCTTCTGAAGCAGAGTATTACCTACTGGGTAAAAGTGACAATGGAGAAACAATTTTACTACAAAACCATCAGATAGAGAGTTGAGAATCTCAAATGTACACCCTCCACCTACCATAGGCAGGTTTTCATTCCAAAGCTGAAGGCCTCTGTGAGACTCCAAAACCAGCTTTACTATTTATTTATCAATTCATTTCAGACACATTGACCTTAAATTTCCATGTAGCCATGGGAAAATGATCTCCAGAAACAGATTTCCCATAACTTTTACCCAACAATATCCTCTGTTAGTTCTTCTTCTCATCAATACCTTCTAATAGATTAGTACCAATGATTCCCCTCCTTCCACCCAGTCACCAGTGAAGGATTTTTGCAGCTGGTACAATAAACAGTTGGTCTTACAGTTCGCAAGTGAGCTCCTCTACACTCTGGCACTATTTAAAATTAGAATACGAACTGAAGTAACCTGTGAATGGAGTAGAACCGGAGACACATTGATTGTTACACCAGCTGTCAAAGCAGCCAGTTGGTCTTACAGATTAACACAATGCCTATGGCACTTACCAGCACTTTCATTCTCAGACTCTAAATTTAAAGATTGGATAAACTGTGGTCGTTTTCTTTAGAAGAGGTGACTAATGGGGATTTAATTGAGGTATATAAAACTATGAGAGGCCAATTTAGTAAAGAGGAAAGATCTATTTCCCTGAGCATAGGAGTCAAAAACAGGGTGCAGTGAGAGAAAAAAAATAATTGGTGGAAGGACTGAGGGAGGAGATGAGGAAAAATAAATCACCCAAAGGGCGATAGAGGTTTGGAACTCACTGCCTGAATGGTGATAGGGAAGAACCTTTCTTACATTTTAAAAATTCTTGGATGTGTACTTCAGGAATTGATACCTCGAAGATGATAGATCAAGTGCTGAGGAATGGGATTAGACTGGGTACCTCTTTCTTGACTGGCAAAGACATGATGGGTTAAATGGCCTCCCATTGGAGTCATAAATTTTCTATGATTTCTAAACAGTGGGAAGCACAATCAAACACCTGGAAGATTCAATGACGAACAGGACTGTGCACCAATATTGCAGCACAACACATAATGTGCCATCAGAAAAGGGGTTTCAAAAATGAAATCAGATTAAAATAGGGAGAATTGATCACTTGAAATGTCTGGAACAACATTTGTAAGAGAAATTCTCAAATGATGCTGCTAACTTTTTGACATTCAACCCTGAATTTCTTCTTATAGGGAAAGCCTGCTCAAATTTTGACAGCAGTCTAAATGAAAAATAACTAGCAGAGTTAAATTTCTCTTTCAAGGACAAGGCTACTAAAAAACCCTGAGGAGCATAACATAACATTTTAAAAGAATTGCAAAACAAACGCACAGAGAAAGTTAGGATTGTACTTTGGGTTAGTCACTGACAATAAGGAATCTCTCTCTCTCTCTCTCTCTGTGTTTATCACTTTGGCCACTGTTGTTCAAGTTTTCTTTCTTGTTCCTTCTCAGCTATAGACAGCACCTAACATATTCTTCCATTCTGTTCTCAACTTCTTTACCAGGAACCAAAAGATGTGAGTCCCTATTTTTCCAGTTTATAGGCATTCAAAAAATGTTGAAGAAGCTAAATACCAATTAAAATTGAAGTATGCATATCTCTACAGACTACAAATTAACTTCTAGTGTGCTGAGTCCAGGACCATTACCTAGTCAATGTTTACAGTCTAGTTCTGAACAACAATTACAGTTTCTATATTTTTTTAATGAAATAGAATTAAAGTACAAGTGAATGGAGTACATTGACTGCAATACCAGCATGTACCAACTGTGCCAGCAAGCTCAACTCGAAAAAGGGTATCAGATTATTGATCCAACAGGAAACTCTTAATGAGCTCAATGTTTTCTACAGCTGAATATTGGCAAAATCATTGCATGTATTTCTAGCTTTCACCAATCTATATACAGCAGTTGCCTCATCACTTCTCCCAGCTGCCTTTCAGTTTGAATTCAACAATGTACAACAGCTGGATCCCAAAGCTGAATTCCTTCACGACTGTGAAGTTACTGCATTTTTGTCTCTCAGGAAAGCTGCCCACTTACACATTTCTCCCTCCTCCATAGCCACTGAAATCCCACTTCGCACCTTCATCATCTTGATGAATGAATGCTCCTTACCAGCTTTCTAACCTTCAAACACTCGCTTCTTTGAATTCATCTGATCCAGTGTCCTGTGCACTTCCACAAAAAAATTATAACCTCCATTCACTCGCACCTTAATTTTGCATAATGGTGTTGGATAATAATGGCACATATCTGGAATATGATTTTAGCATTTGTGTTTGAGGGCATCTCATAAATATTAAATGGATGGTAGTTAAGGATCGTCTATATGCATACAAAACATTAATTTGTCATTCAAATTATTATTAATCACAAAATTCTAATCATTTTCAAATCCCTCCTCCCTCTATGTAGAGGCAATACTGTCCTACTAAATACTCATGCCTGGATCTTCTAACTCTGGATTATCGTCTCTACACCATCTCCTCATCTCCATCATGAGAGATGGATCCTTCTACAATGGTGTCTCCTCTCCAGAATTATATCCACACCTTCCATAACCTATTTCTGTATACAGCGGTCTCCTGCAACTAGAAAACATTAAATTCTCATCATACATTAAAATGGTGTAGCTGATGTATATTATTTGTGTGTTACATCTCAAATCCTTCCAATATTCCCTCTGGGATCTGTATCAATGTCAGCCTGTAAGCAGTCACTGGCAACCATCCAGAGCTCAGTTGTTAGACTGATCGTGAAAGAATTTTTTCATGCAGAGCGGGTTTACAGGGTAATAAATATTATTGCTTATGTCTATGCCTACAATGTAAAATATGGCAGCAAGGACATCCCAAAACCATAAAAATATTGAGTTACTTCAAGCTTCTTCATGGTGGGTCTTGGGCCACCTCGGAAATGGGGGTCTGTGGTTTCAGTCTTCTTGTCCTTATGGTCAATGGAGCTTGGAGTCAGCACATTGGAAGAAGGCAGAGGAGCAGGAAGGTTGAGAAGATGAATGCCACAGCTAACAGCGGCTTTCTTCACTCCAGATACTTCCTGCACACGTTGGTACCAACGGGAGAGCAAGGGCAAAGCTTTCAGCATCTGTTCTTGACAGTCCCCAAGAGAAACCTGATCGGGAAAAATTCAAAAGAAAAGAATGTGACTTTGCCCATAAATCAAAGATGTCTTCTCTAGTAGTGGTGTGACTTTTTTCTTTGTTAAGAGCTCTCTCAGGCCCAAATATTGATAGTGATAAACTGGACACCTACTCTCCTCAACAGCTGTGTTGTGAACAATCCTATTGCAATCATAGAAACATTCAGTTCCTATTTCTATCACCTCTGGATTTACACAGTGAGGTATGCATTTGCTAAAGTGTGTGAAACCCAAAACCAAGGAAAAGGGCCCTGTATTAATTGACCCTGAAAATTCCACCTCTGAGCCAGATTTTAACTCACTTCCTCTTTGACCAAAAGTGAAATGCTTGTTAAACACAAAGTAGGTAACAAAATCTGCCCGCAGACGCAACACTTACCTGATGTGGGCCGAGCAGAGATCATACAAAACATTCATCAATGAGACTCTTATTGTCCAACAGCTCATGGTGTCATGAAAAGTGCTCAACTGTCAATGACAAACTAATACGCATTCCATATCCTGGTCTTTGCAATTATGGGACACCTGGGTGCAAAATATTCACTAAGCTACAATTTTTTACACTGCTCTCAGATTCAAATGAAAATGAGTTCAATAATTGCTTAAGCTGCCGTTACTTTTGCATCTAGTATTAAGCTCACAATGGCACAGGCTAACTCAGTCAAGTTGAAAAGTGTGAAATCAGTACAACTTTTAAAGTAGTTAAAAAATTGCATTTAAATAGTACCTTCCACATCCCCAGCTATACCCAAGGGTGTATCTCTGCTAACCTCTACATCAGATGGTGGTTTCAAGCCCAAAATCCTGGAACTCAAGCACATAATCGAGGCTGACATCAGAGTACACTACTGAGGAGAGCTCAGTCATCAGACCTCCCTGTGCAAAAGTTGGCAGCCATTTATCACTAATTTACAACATTGGTTTCATTTTAAAAGCGTTCATTTGGATACAAATTCCTCTGGGATATCTTGAGGTTATGAAATGTGTAGTCTAAATACAAGATCTTTCTCTCCCTTACATAAGAACTAATGGCAATGAAGTTTCATCGATGATTTAATGACCACTGCGGGTCAATTTACACTCAGCAGAGTTCCACAGAATAACAATTATATAATGTGTCTTTGAAAGTGTTGGTTGTGAAACTAATGTTCACTGGGATATTAGCAAAACACTCAGAAGTACATCACATATAATTTGCTCTGTATAAATGCTGGTGATATTTTCTTTTGTTCCTTGTATTTATCCTTCAGGTACTCAACAAATGAAGAGTGCACAGAGGCTTCAGAAAGGACACTAATTAAAACTTTTGAAAACCCAATTTAAAGTTATAAAATAACTTAATTTTCACATTATTAACAGAAGAGTTCATGGCTGCTGGTGAATTTGTGTATTAATGCAGTTGCGTCTTTGTCACTAGTTGCATGGTGTCTACAAGAAAGCTCACAATAGACCTTCTGTCTCATGACATCATTTTAATGGAACAAATTTAAGACACACCAGAAAGATGCAATGCTGTCAACAGATTAAAACCCTCAGACAGTGATACATTCAGTTTATACAACACAGGAAAATTGGCAAGTATGAACAGTATCCAACAGAGATATGTCCAGTCCATAGCAGGTGCAGTTCAACATGCCCCTGATACTACAGAGTAAATACAGTAAATTTCCCTGGAACGATCATCAATTATTCTACACATTCTTTCTTATTTTCCAGTTCTGTTTGCATGACAGCTGCAGTTTCTCCCCAACTCTTCTCCCTGCAACCAGGGACTACACATATACCTTTCTCCCCCCACATTTACTAAATTCCACCAAAACTTTAGAAGGAGGTGATAACCTTTTAATTTTGTTTCAAATTGCTTCCATTTAAAAGGTTTACCTTTCCTTTTACATTATCTTACTGCACTGTTATCAGTAAAAACCATGCTCAGGATGTTTAAGAGTCTTGTGCATTCCATTATTGAATACTCAGCTAGTCTGGAATCTATGAAAGCTGTAAAAGGACGAAAAGATGGAGGGGAAAAAAAAAACAATCCTAGCACTGTGCT
This sequence comes from Pristis pectinata, assembly GCF_009764475.1. NCBI lineage: Eukaryota > Metazoa > Chordata > Chondrichthyes > Rhinopristiformes > Pristidae > Pristis > Pristis pectinata. The sequence goes on from NC_067406.1 coordinate 135,644,048, forward strand.
CAGATGAGCTGACTTTGCACAATAATATGGAGGATCAATTTATTTTGCTGGGCTCCCAACAAATTATATGCTTCGGATCATCACACAGATCAGGGAGGTCAAATACCAGATACCCACAGTAATGGGCTGCCAAACTGCATTTGTAAAAAAAATATACTTGGGATACAAGATACCCCTTTGAAGAAGGGACTTTTGGAGTCAATTCCAGATAAGAGCTTCAAAGGAAGATTGGTAAATTAGTTTACTATTGTCACATATCACTTGTCTTGCATACCGTCCATACAGATCAATTCATTACAACAGTACATTGAGGTAGTACAAGGTAACACAATAACAGAGCACAGAATATAGTGTTACAGTACAGAGAATGTTACAGCACAGAGATAGCCATAAACATTTTTTTGGTGAGCCTCCCCCTTGAAGCACCTATTTGGAATGTGCACTCGGCAGGGACTCACGTTACAAGAAGCCTCCTACACTCTCCCCCCTTTTCCTAACAGATTTTACTATTGCCTTTTCATGGATTCCATGCAAGCTCATAATGCATTCTCTCAGCAAAACAAAGCAAACATCCTGGACGTGAAGTGCGTAGCCAATCTCCATGCCTAATAATTCATGGTCCCCTCACCAAAAATGCATTGGTCTCTGCAACAGCAATCCAGCTAGCCCCAATACCTCACCCTTACCTTCTCAGTAATATGGATGAGGAAGTCATGTGTAACACATGCACATTTGCTGATGATACATAACTGGGTGGCAGTGTAGGCTCTGAGAAGGATAGAGAGTCTTCAGGAAGGACACAGACAGATTATGAATGGGTGAAGATACGGCAAATGAAAAATGTGAAGTCATCCATATTGGTAGAACAATTAGAAATACAAATTGCTTTTTACGTGGTGAGAAATTGAAAGGTGTTGGTATATAGAGGGACATGTGCATCCTCACAAATGAATCACCAAAGGCTGATATGCAGAACAGCAAGCGGGTAGGTAGGTAAAAGGTTTTATTGCAGTAGGACACATGCACCCACCACAGACATGTTGTTTCAATTATGTATGGCCTTAGTGAGACCAATGTATGCAGGTTTGGTCTCCCCACCTAAGAAAGGATATACTAAAGGGAATGCAGTGAAGGTTTACCTGACTGTCTCCTGGCATGGTGAGTTTTCACATGGGGAGAGATTAAGCTGATTACTATCTCAAGTTTCGAAGAGTAAGAGGTGATCTCATTGAAAGGCACAACATTCTTAACAGGCTTGCGAGGGTAGATTCAATCCCTGGATGGGGCATCCAGAAATAGGAGGCAGAAATACTAAGTAAGAGGTTAGTCCAATCAGGACTGAGGTGAGAAGAAATTTCTTCACTCACAGAATCAGATTTATTATCACTAACATCCGATGTGAAATATGTTGCTTTTCAGCAGCAGTACAGTGCAAACACAAAAATCTATAAATTACAAAAATAAATAAATAGTGCAAAAAGAAAGGAATAATCAGGTAGTGTTCATGAGTTCATGGATCAGTCAGAAATCTGATGGCGGAGGGGAAGAAGCTGTTCCTGAATCATTGAGCTTGGGTCTTCAGGCTCCTGTACCTCCTCTTTGGAATTCTGTATCCAAGAGGGCCATGGAGGCTCAGTTGCTGAATATATTCAAGACAATGAGGAATAGATTTTTAGATGCAAGGAAACCAGGAGATTGATGTGGAAAAGTGGTGCTAAGATAAGAAAAATCAACCATGTATCTTATACCTTTCAATGAGATCACCTCTCATTCTTCTAAATTCAAGAGCGTGCAAGTCAAATGATCCACTCATATTTCTATTTGTTATGTTTTCCTCAATGTCCTGCACATTCTTTCCTTTCAGATACTTAGCCAGCTCCCCTTTGAATGCTACAACTGAATCTGCCTCTATTACTACTCCTGGCAGTGTATTCCACAGCCTAATCTCTCACAGTGTAAAAGAATTTTTTCTCACATCACTTTTGGCTCTGTTGCCCATCATTCTAGACCTCCTGATTCTCAATCCCTTTGCCAAACAGTTTCTTTCTATCTACTCTGAATATAGCCGGCACGATATATCACTGTCAGATCTCCTCAGAACCAGCTCTGTTCAAAGGAGAACAATCCCAGCTTCTCCAAAATCCACATAAATAAAATACCTCAATCCTGAAATAATTTTGGTAAATTTCAGAATCAGAATCAGGCATACAGTACAAGACATAAAAATTACTATAAGTTACAAAAATAAATAAATAGTGCAAAAGTGGAATAACGAAGTAGTGTTCATGGACCATTTAGAAATCTCTTGGTGGAGAAGAAGAAGCTGTTCCAAAAATGTAGAGTGTGGGTCTTCAGGCTCCTGTACCACCTCCTCACTGGGTAGTAACATGAAGAGGGCACATCCCAGATGGTGAGGGTCCTTAATGGTGGCTGCCACCTCTTGAGGCAGAGCCTCTTGAATATGTCCTCAATGGCAGGGAGGGTTGTGCCCATGATAGAGCTGGCTGAATCTACAACCCTCTGCAGCCTCTTTCAATCCTGCGCATTGGAGCCTCCATACCAGGCTGTGATGCAACCAGTCAGAATGCTCTCCACCGTACATCTGTGGAAATTTGCAAGAGTCTTTGGTGACATACCAAACCTCCCCAAACTCCTAATGAAGTAGAGCCGCAGGCGTGCCTTCTTTGTGATTGCATCAATATGTTGGGCCCAAGATAGATCCTCAGCAATGTTGACACCTAGAAACTTGAAGCTGTTCAACCTTTCCACCGCTGACCCCCTTAATGAGGACTGGTGTATGTTCTCCCGACTTTCCCTTCCTGAAGTCCACAATCAATTCCTTGGTCTTGCTGATGTTGAGTGCGAGGTTGTTGTTGCCACACCACTCAACCATCTCACTCCTGTACGCCACCTCATCACCATCTGAAATTCTGCCAACAGACGTGTCGTCAGCGAATTTATAGATGGCGTTTGAGCTGTGCCTAGTCACACAGTCATGAGTGTAGAGAGGGTAGAGTAGTGGGCTAATCACACATCCTTGAGCATACATTCTTCTGTACCACCTCCGAAGCCTCCACGTTTTTCCTAAAATGTAGTGCACAAAACTGGACATAATATTCCAGATGTAGCCAAATGAGTGCTTTTAATGGTTTCAGCACTGTAAAGTGTGAAGAATTTGGTCAGAAAGCAAATAGGTTGTAATCTGCTGTGAGAATAGAACCTTCTTGATTGGGATCAGCAAGTTTCCCTTGGTTCTAAACTTGCACCCACATTTAAAACTAAACAAGAAGTTTAACTAGTATGCAACACTATCAGAAACATGGATCACAGCTTTCACATTTCTTTAAGGGAATCAATCTTCTCAAAAAGGTCAGCATAATGAGAGGAAGCAATCTCTTCTAGGTCATAATACTACAAGAAAAGCTTTGCAGAAATGATTTTTCTTCCAATTCACGAAATGAATTGACATTACACAACAAAAAAAACACACTGCAAAAGCTTTCTTTTATTAATTTCAGCCTCTAAACTTGTAAGTGCTTTAGGTTAAGGCTAGTTAAAAGTAAAAGAAAGTTGAAAAGGTGTTACAAGGTACCACACAGTGTCTTGGCAGTCTGAGATCATTGTTTAACAAAAACTCACTCAATATTCTCACAGCATTTGAAAATTGTTTTCCCTACCCTTCAATCTATGCAGTGTAGTTTTCCTGGAGTGTGTGAAAGGGGAGAGTAGATTCACAATTCTATCAATTTGCCTTTTAATGTCAGTGTTGAGTATGAATAGAGAAGATAGATGGTCAAAAAAACAATACTCAAAGTACATTTTGATTTCAATAATAGGGTTCTTTGTGAAATATGTCCCTCTGTCATTTTATCTGACAGCTCCATGACAGGTGTTACATAAGTCCCACAAATTAAAACAAACTGTTACCTTGCTGCTCTTTGTGCAATTATCATAGTTGGAGAAGAGTAAATTTCAAGGACATGCCTTAATTCCAGCAAATGATCAGCAGAAAACTTGAAGACCATTGAAAGGGCTATTACCACTGTTCTTCTACCAGTGTTTCAACAAGAGTTTGAAGGAAGCTCAACTGAAGGTCCAAGTGCACCTAAAGGGGGATAACCCAGGTCTGAGCTTCAAGCTGAGCAATATCACAAGGGATGAGAGGTAGGACTGATGTGTTCCAAAAAGCCAGTCCCCAATTTCCGAGCCATGTCAGGAGAAGATAGGATTGGGCTCAACTGTGAAATTCACTTTCTAACTTTTCCCCCAGTTAAGCAATTTACGGAAGCATTCTGGGTTTATTGCAGCTCAATCAGTAGCACTTTTGTCTCTGAGTCAGACAGTGCTGGGCTCAAATGCAACTTCTAAAACCAAGAGGCCATCTGCCCTCACAGATGGACACAAAAGACCCCACTTCTTCAACGAGGTGGTGGTGGGGGGAGTTACCCCGACTATCCATCAATTAGTATTTCTGTAACAATGACCTGGTTATCATTATTTACCTGTCTGCCCACCTTGCTGTTCTATGCTTCCTACTTTACACCAGTGGCAATGTCATAAAAATAATAAATTGGTTTTGGAATGTCCCAAGCTCATACAAGGTGCAAGGCACCATGTTTGTCTCCTAGGTATGAGCCTGGATTTGTCACCAATCTTAAAAGTTAGATCATTCGGGAAGCATTTATTCACAAACAAAAAACTAACAATTATGTAACTCTCTTCCCCTTAAAATGTGGTGGATGGTGCTAGGTGATAGGTGAAATTTCCTGTTAGTTTTGTACCAAAGTTGACTGTTTTAGCCATCTCTCTATGATATGATCTAATGGGAAGAAAACCAGATAGAACAGCAAAGGCACCATGGAACTGGAGCAGAAACCTTTTCTACAATATAGAGATCTTTAAGCATAGAATCAGTGAATATGAAATAATGATGGGTTCAGGTACAGATTAGCAATGATTGAATGGGAAGTTTCACAAGATCACAAGACAAGGGAGCAGAAGCAGGCCATTTGGCCCATTGAGTCCACTCCAAGGAAAAGGGAAAAAAAGAAATGAGAAATGGGGAATGGGGGGGGGGAACAAAAAAACCTATTCTAATCCCAATTTCCGGCCTTATCCCCATATCCCTTGATACCCTGACTATTTAGATATCTATCTATCTCCTCCTTGAACGCCCCCACTGATCTGGCCTCCACTGCTGTACGTGGCAAGGAGTTCCACAAATTCACCACCCTCTGGCTAAAGAAATTTCTCCTCATCTCTGTTTTGAAACTGTACCCTCTAATTCTAAGATTGTGCCCTCTGGTCCTGGACTCACCCACCAAGGGAAACAGCCTAGCCACATCTACTCTTTCCTTTCCTATCAACATTTTAAATGTCGCTATGAGGTCCCCTCTCATTCTTCTGTACTCCAGTGAGTACAGTCCAAAAGCCGACAAACGCTCCTCATACGTAAGCCCTTTCATTCCTGGAATCATCCTCGTAAATCTCCTCTGAACCCTCTCCAACGTCAGCACATCCTTCCTAAGATGTGGGGCCCAAAACTGTGCACAATATTCCAAATGAGGCCTCACTAGTGCCCCGTAGAGCCTCATCAACACTTCCTTACTTTTATACACTATACCACTGATCCGACCTAGTGGTTAACCTTTAAGGTATCCTGCACGAGTACCCCCAAGTCCCTTTGTACTTCCGTACTTTGAATTTTCTCTCCTTCTAGATAATAATCTGCCCGCTTATTTCTGCTTCCAAAGTGTACAACTGCACATTTCTCAACATTGAATCTCATCTGCCATTTCCTTGCCCATTCTCCTAAACTGTCTAGGTCTCTCTGCAACCTTCCTATCTCCTCAATACTCCCTACTCCTCCACCTATCTTGGTGTCATCCGCAAACTTAGCCACGAAACAATTTATTCCATTATCCAAATCGTTAATGTACAAGGTAAAAAGGAGCGGCCCCAACACCAACCCCTGCGGCACACCACTAGTAACCGGTAGCCAACCAGAACTAGATCCTTTTATTTCCACTCTTTGCTTCCTGCCAACCAGCCAATGCTCCACCCATTCTGTTATCCTGCCCGTAATTCCATGACTTCTCATCTTATTAATCAGTCTCTTGTGAGGCACCTTATCGAAGGCCTTTTGAAAGTCTAAATACACAACATCTACCGCCTCTCCCTTATCCACCTTACCTGTGATTTCTTCAAAAAACTCCAATAGGTTGGTCAGGCAGGATCTTCCCTTCACAAAACCATGTTGGCTAGGACCTATCTTGCCTTGCGCCTCTAGGTATTCCGTAACCCCATCCTTGAGGATAGATTCCAATAACTTCCCCACCACTGACGTCAGACTAATAGGTCTGTAATTTCCTTTATGCTGCCTCCTTCCTTTCTTTACAGCGGAACTACATTTGCGACCCTCCAGTCCTCCGGAACCATGCCGGAATCTATCAATTCCTGGAAAATTATCACCAATGCCTCCACTATCTCTAAAGCCACCTCCTTCAGAACCCGGGGATGCACCTCATCCGGTCCGGGAGACTTATCAGTCTTTAGCCCATTTAGTTTTCCTAGCACCTTCTCCCTAGGAATCTTAACTGAACTCAGTTCCATTTCGTGAGACTCCTGACTAACCGGCACATTGCTGATGTCCTCCACGGTGAAGACCGATGCAAAATATTCATTCAATTCCTCTGCCATCTCTTTATCGTCCATTATAATATCTCCTGCTCCATTATCAATTGGTCCTATATCAACCCGTGTCTCTCTTTTACTCCTTATGTATTTAAAAAAACTCTTAGTATCCTTTCGAATGTTATCCGCCAACTTCCTTTCATAATTCATCTTTTCCTTCCTAATGACCTTCTTAGTTTCTCTCTGCAGGTTTTTAAAAGCTTCCCTGTCTTCTGTTTTCCCACTAATTTTTGCTTCTTTGTACGCCGCCCCTTTTGCTTTTATTTTAGCCTTCATCTCTCTCGTTATCCACATTTGTGCCTTTTTTCCATTCAAAACCTTTTTTCTTGGAATATATCTATCCCGTATTTTCCTTATTTCCTGTAGAAATTCCTCCCATTTCTCCTCCGCCGTCCCTCCAGCTAGCTTACTCTTCCAATCAATTTGGGCCAACTCATCTCTCATACCATTGTAATTTCCTTTGTTCCACTGAAATATCGATACACCAGTTATCAGCTTCTCCTTCTCAAACTTGAAACTGAACTCAATCATATTGTGATCACTGGTTCCCAGTGGTTCCTTTACCTTTAGTTCCCTAATCACCTCCGGTTCATTACACAGCACCCAATCCAAAACAGCTGATCCCCTGGTGGGCTCTTCAACAAGTTGCTCCAGAAAAACGTCCCTTAGACATTCCACAAACTCACTCTCCTGAGTCCTACCGCCTTGCTGGATTTCCCAGTCCACCTTCATGTTAAAATCCCCCATAATTATCTTCACATTGTCACTCTGGCATGCTTTTTCTAAACTGCAACTTATCGTCCACTTCCTGACTGCTATTAGGGGGCCTATATATGACTGCTACTATTGTCTTTTTACCCTTGCTATTTCTTAGCTCCACCCATAAGGATTCCACCTCCTCTGACCCAATGTCCCTCCTTTCTATTGATTTTATATTGCTACTAACCATCATGGCCACACCTCCCCCTCTGCCTACCCGCCTATCCTTCCTATACACTGTGTACCCCTGGACATTCAGTTCCCAATCACATCCATCGTGAAGCCACGACTTGGTGATTGCCACAACGTCGTATTTATTAACCTGTAGTTGTGCCACTAGGTCATCTACTTTATTCCTAATGCTACGTGCATTTAAATATAGTACATTTAGTCCGGTATCTGCTATTGATTTTGTTGTACTTCTATTGTTCAGCAGATTATCCTGACTTTTCACCTGTCTATCCTTCTTACCATCTTCACTACATACTATCTAAATAGACAACTTCTTGGTCTACTATTTGTAGAGCCAGCAGTTGTCTATTTAGCCCCTTAAACTAAGTGAGAACAAGAACACTAGCAAAACAATTATCCGAAAGTAAATGAAAATCTAAAAAACTGCAGATCCCAGAAATCTGAAATAAAAACAGAAAATGTTGGGAACACTCAGCAGGTCAGGCAGCATCTGTGGGGTAAGAAACAGATTGAACATGTTGGGTCCAAGACCCTTTATCAGTATGTTCCAACAGAGGGTCTCAGATCCTAAATATTAACTGTTTCTCTTTCTACATCTGATGCCTGATTTTCTGTTTTAGTTTTATAAATCCAAAACACTGACAGAACACTGGCATTGAACTTTATAACATTGAAGTGTTGTGAAGCACTTTTCAAAAAAAATTATCTGCTCCAGATACAAGAGACTGCAGATGTTGGAATACGGAGCAAAAAAAAATGTTAAAGCAGTCTGCACCAGTCCTCTAATTCTGTAAAAGTAATTTTGGATAAAGATTTTAAATAACATCAACACAGACAATAAAAGACGACCCAATAGGAACCACTCTCAAACTGAAAAAAATCATGTTCGTAACTTAATAAAGCAGTTAACAAACCAAATAATGAGAAACTTACAAAAAAGTAGTGTAGGCAAGGAAATAGGACTACATCTGTGAGAGTGAAGTAAAGCCCCTCAGCAAACACATGGTCCAGTGGTGGAAGATCAGCGGTTTTCACTTTTCTAATACAGGCCTGCTCCCTGCTGGTCACAGCTGGTATCTGCTCCACTGCTAGCTTAGAAAGTGCTGTCCTCAGCTCCAGGCTTTCCTTCTCGGTATCCATGTTTTCCTCACTTAAACCTTTAATTATGTCCACTCCTTCATCACAGCAGCCAGCTCCTTTATCGGATCCCATTTTGATTGGGTCTTTATTTTTGTCCTTGGCCCACTGTTGCAGTTTCTGCCTACGAATCTTGTCATCATTGTGAACACGGACAGGTTCTCCAAGTTTTTGCTCCAGGTGTTCTATCTCGGGTGGAATGGCTCGATGGCCATGGCTATTCCTAGGGAAGCTCTCCACAGCTAGCGGAATGCTAATCTCACATAGCTTGGTCCACTGGCTCACCTGCCGAATAAAAACACATACATATTGTTCCAGTCAATTGCTTGTATTATTTGTCAACTAATACATGATTACAGCACAGCATCTCAGTGATGGGCACTGGAATCCTTTAATACACTATTTCATTGTTTTGACATCTATGTGCAATGCCAAGTGTAGCCTTCAGATGAATTTGAGTTAGTGCTTGCATGTAGTTCAATCCCCATGCTAAAAATATGCCTCCTTCCCTCACTTTCGGTTTTTCGTTGTAAATTTTAATGACAACACTTTAATTTTAAAAAAACACACACATTTAAATTTGCCGTATGGTAGCAACTCCACTGGGCAGACAGCAGAAAGGATGTTGAAAGGAAAACATTCCCTTATCTAGTTCCTTTCATGAGCTCGTATACCTTTGCTGAAGTATAGTCACTGTTTAACATAGCAGCTCATTTGCTCACACCCAAGTCCCACAAATATCAATGTGACAATAACCAAATAATCTAATTTAGTGATGTTCGCACATTAATAAATATTGGCCAAAACACAGATTATTTCTCTGCACTTCTACAAAAGAGTGCTGCAGGGTCTTTTATATCCACACAATAGATGAGACGAGACAGAAGTTTGGCTCAGCGTCACCTCTTTAATAGTCTTGATATATCCATGAATAGAAGTGCAACATTTAAGCTAAAGTGCAAAACTGCAAAAGAATCAACAGAACAGGGGCAACATCCTGCACTATCTTAATCTGGCAGTAATGCACACTTATTTGAGGTTAAATAACTAGGGTCATTTAGAAATCTAAAAACTAAAACAAATGCATCATGTTCAATGTATTTCTGTGTGTTTACTGGCTTTCTTTCCTGAAAAAAAAGGTTAGGCTAGCCTATAATGTGACTCCTGAAATGAACTAACAAGGCACTCAGCTCTCACAACTACCTTTTCAAGACGCAATAAATGCTGGCCTCTCAGAAATGCCAAGATCCTAAAAGAATGAATTTTAAAACAATTCCATTTTGGTGTGGGGCAGCAATGCCAAGCACTGATCCATTCTTCCATTCAGAATTTTTCCAACAAAAATGGAAAGACAACAAACAAAGAAGAACCTCGGCAGAACTTAATCCATCATTTGTGCGAATTTAATCCTTTGTAGCCTGAGACCACAGAGCTTGAATAGATTTCCCCCACTACCTTGGTATTAGAATCTGTAGGCAACTTGCAAAATGGTGCGGTGGCATAAAAATATAGAAAATTCAACTCCATTTGCCCACCAGCCGCCAAAGGGAACTATGTCTCTTTCCCCAACCACACTGCCAGAAACCAAAGAAAACATGCCTCAGCTATTAAACACAAACCTTTCCCAGCAAACATGCCAAAAAAGCTTAATGCTAGTATTGTACCACCCCAAAAGATACATGCACTCAAAATACAAAGTAATCGGGTCTTAAAATCTAAATGGAAATGTAAAGGCTTTTAAATACAATCTGCACACAATAGGATGAAATCTTATGTCCAAGTTCAATTCTTGTCAACGTTCTCCATTTTAAATTCCAGTGTGAATAGAGACTGCAGTTCCACTACAGCACTGAGGAAAAACTCCATTGTCAAAGGTGCCCAGAATCAGAATCAGAATCAGAATCAGGTTTATTATCCCTGAATTATATGTCGTGAAATTTATTGTTTTGTGGCAGCAGTACAGTGCAAAGACATAAAATTACTATAAATTACAAAATAAGTACAAGAAAAGGAATAACAAAGTATTCAGATGAAAACTTAAGCTGAAACCCTAACTGTTTAATTCAATGAACTCAAAAGATCATGTGATTATTTCTGAGAGAATAGACCTTCACTTCAAAAGTACTTTACTGGTCATCACTAAAGATCGAATGTAAATCTGTCACTGTTTCTTTACCCAATGGTCAATAGCAGCACTCTAGGAGCAACTGGCAGAAAAGGTGACAAATTAACAGAGACTGCTTCCACTATAAATAAATTTACTGATAACAGAAGCATAAAATAAAGAATGCAATACAATACTTTAAAATGGAAATCATCTAAATTGTTCTGATCCACATATCCCTTATTGTCAAACCTGCTTTATCTGAAGATTAAACTTGGTCCACTGCCCATGTGCAATTCTTCAGAAAGTGGATTACAGGAAAAATATTTAACAGTTCCTATCTGCAATAATGCATCAGCATTCCTTAATAAATCAGTATTAAAAAACAAAGTTCAAACATACTTTCAAAGATCTGATGACTGAACAATGGCGCAAGTTGCATTTTTACACTGGGAAACACCAAATATGGAATTGAAATACAGCATAGGAAAAATAAATTGTTCTCCAAGTTTTTTTTTGAGGCTATTTTGTGCTGGATTGCTTCCAGTAAGGGAGAACTGATTTGACTGAAATTCTTTCCAAGTGTAAAATAGAGTTTATGCTGTCCTTTAAAAACCATCTATAAATAGCACTAAAGTTAATTCAAAAAAAAACTTAACATTCAGAATAGAAGATAATAGTACATGGAATCTTAAGATCCAAAATTACTGATTGATGTCATTGTAAGCCTATGCACAGTTGTAAGGAAAGACAGATTAACATCCAAAAAGGCCACATTCTTCTCAAATTATGTTTTGCCAATAGAATGTTAAACTTTTTACACTGCTACTTAGAGAATGACTGATTGCTAAGATTTCTCTCTTAAAAACGCTATAAAAATCTGAGTGCAAATTTGGGGACTTATTATGTGGATAGTAAAATGTACAACTTTTGCACCGCAGTTCTCTCTACATCTGATTTATTAACTACAGGGGACCCTGAGGATATGCAGTTGTGTTCTGTGATGTGTAAAATAGCCCACAGGCCACACATACAGAAAGTTGACGCTTCATAACATGCTTTTGCACAACTCCAAAACAGAATAACCAGTCATTTGTGACATGAATGCTTGTGAGATCTTACTAGTAAAACTGACAATGGCACTCACCTGCATAAATAACAATCAATGCACTTCTAAAGTAGTTTACTATATGTATAGTGCTTATGTTTTGGCAATAAGATGCCATCCTTTTAAATTCCCAATAATTTTGTGCCTAACTCCTAACTGTAACCTCCTCCAGAATTAAAAGTTTCTGAGATCATTCCTCCAATTCTGGCCTGAAGTGCATCCCTGATTTCCTTCAATAGTTTGCTCCCTAAGCTCTGGAGATCCTTCTTTTAACCTCTCTAACTCAGTCTCTTCCTGAAGTTACTTCATAAAATCTACCGCAACAAACAATGAAGGGTCTCAACCTGAATATTGACTGTCCATTTCCATCCATAGATGCTGCCTGACCTGCTGAGTTCCTCCAGCATCTTGGTGTATTGCTCCAGATTTCTAGCATCTGCTGTCTCGTGTCTCGCAACAAACAATCTGCTGGAGGAACACAGCCGGTTTAGCAGCATCTGTGGGGGGAAAGGAATTGTCAGCGTTTCAGGTCAAAACCCTGCATCGATTCCAGCATCTGCAGTCTCTTGTGTCTCTCTTAAAATCTACCATTGTGTCCAACCTTTAGTCACATGGCCCAATATCTTCTGATGTATCTCACTGTTAAATTTTCATTACGATCCTTTGAAACACCTTGGGATGTTTTATTACTTCAAAGACACTGCACAAATGCAAATTGTTATTGTTTGTTAAAAAAATACAATTTACATCAACTCAGAATTTCTCTTTACAGTTCGCAGCAGCAATTTATACACGTCCTTCACCTTAACAAATCTGGCAAATCTTACCCTATTGCCTTATCCCTTCCATTCATTAAAACAGTGATCGCACATTATTAGCAGTCAAGGCATAAATATCCAATGCTATATTACTGTACTTTATTCACAATATTTTCCAAAGGGGCTATATGAAACAAAATGGAAAGAAGCTCACGTAGAGTTTAAATGTATGGATCAGTGCGACTTTTAGCACATCTCTGCGCTATACACTATGCAATTAGCTTTTGCTTCCATGATAAGGCCCATTTATTGTCAAGGTATTCCATCATAAACTATGACCATATTAAATATGGAAGTAGCTTGTACAAACATCACACTGCATATCACAGAAATTCATGGGACAGAAGTAGACCATAAACTGGACAATTCCCACATTCCAGCTCTCGAACTGTAGCCATGTAGGTTAAGGCTGTTAGTGCTTTTGAGGGTTTTAGCCTGCATCATTCTTTCAGGTAATAAGTTCTACACCACATACATTCAACTGATTGAAAATGTTGTTCAACTCCCCTCAAATCTAAAATCCCCTATTACTGACCTCTCTGTTAAAGGAAAAGGGTCCTTCCTTTTCACCCATTCCTGACCTCTCACAACATTACGTACCTCAGTTAAATCTCTCCTCAACTACTTTTGTTCTAAAGAGAACAGCCTAGGCCTATACAATCTTTCCTCATATATAAGCATACCAGTACATGATTTTTCAAATCAGTAAATATTGATAGATGTTAACTACATAGATTAATGAAAGCACTTTTCCATCATTATTTTCATTATAAATTAAAATGGAGCAGAGTCTGAAGTGGTCATATTTGTATTTGTCAAATTATTTTAGGAATGTATTGTAACTATTAAATAAGCACAATGATTTAAATCTAGATTACTGATTTATGCACATTTATTTTAAATATTTTTACAAGTGACTATCTAAAGCTTTTAAATGTCATACCTTCATTGATAAATTGTCTATCTCCACACCCCTAATTCTGGTCAGTCCTGAAAAGTCAAATCAATAAAAATTGATACGAATGCCTAAAATTAATTATTGATTTTATCTGTCAAAATCATTTTTAAAAAATCAAAATCAAAACCTAAAAATAACTAGATTCTCCATCCCTCTTCACACCCTTCTCCACCCTCACTCATGCCATCACATCTTTCTTGCAGTGTGATGACCAGAACTCTAGTTTTGCCCTAGTGATTTAAACAATGGCACCATAAAAGTCTTCCTGTCTTTCAGCACCAAGTCTGTAGCCAAATGGCATTATCCAGTTTCTATTTCTTACACTCTAAACTGTTAAAGTAAGTAATTTTCTTTTAAGATTAACATAAACTAAAAATATGTTTTGCAATATATAAGCGATTACTAGATTAGAATTAAACCCAGGCAAGCATGGTCTCAAGTGTTGTTTTCCCTCTTGATTTTTTTAAAGCTTTCTCATCAGTTTAACCCTATATGGTGTAGAATAAATAGGTCACTGCTGACAAAAAAAGAACAAATTCATAATGATAAAACAAAGGAAAGGGGGTTTGTTTAGTGTACAGTCTCACCTATGAGTTACAAGGTTATGGATTCATGCCCCAGTTCACAAAGCTTGAGTAGGACAGAGAGCCTGCACCAGGGGAAATGTAATCCTTCCACGAGATACTGAAGCAAGTAACTGTCAGTCTATAAGTTCAGGAAAATGTTAAAGATCCCATAGCACTATTTGAAGAACAGGGAGTTCTCCTACTGTTCTGGTCAACATTCCTCCCACATTTAACACCTTCAAAAGTAGTTCATCCAATTTTACATCACCCATTTAACACTAATCATTGTAATTCCACAGAACCATGCCAGTTTACAGTAGGGAAGAATGTCACTTAAATCATCTCATCTGTGCCAGTTCTTTGCTAGAGTAATTATAAAATAACATCAACTTTACTACTCTCTCCCCAAAGCCCTATATCTTCCCAGAAGCAGTCTTTACAGGCAGTTGTTATAATACTATTGAATGGTTCCCCAGTACAATAAGATGGACTCTGAACCTCACAATCTACCTCGTCATGACCTTGAACCTTATTGTCTACCTGCACTGCACTTTCTCTGTAACTGTAACACTTTATTCTGCATCCTGTTATTATTTTACCTTGTACTACTTCAATGCACTGCGTAATGGATTGATCTGTGTGAACGATATGCAGGACAAGTTTTTCACTGTACCTTGGTACATTTGACAATTATAAACTAATTTACCAATTTAGATACATTTTCCTTAAAGGATGCAATGTGTTTTATGTCATTTGTTCGTCTGGCAAAGCATCATGCATAGGTGTTCAACTCTGGCCAGTGTTGCTTAACATTCTATTAGGTTGCGGTAATGAAATATATAATTGAAGTCAATAGAACTGAACTTTGGGGCAGAGCACCATGTGCTGTTGATATAGTGTGTTTAATGCTACAGGAGATGGATTTCTAGGCAATAATTTTTAGAAGACTGGTGCACATCACTCGGTGTGCCAGACCATGGGAGTCTGTTAAAATTAATATAATCTGGGAAACAAGGAAATCCCACCACAGGGTGTTCCCTTAACTGAATTATAAAACCTGAGTACAGACAATCAAAATATAGATACAGAGAAACAATTTCCTCAGGTGAGTGAATAATTGGAAATAGGAAGTAGAACATTTAGAAGTGAAATTGAGAAGCACTTTTAATGCAGAATCCTGCTCTAGTAATTAGACATATTCATGGGTAGTCAATAATTCTATGGTGTAAAGATATCAAGAGATATGCAAAAGAAAGACATGCATTTATAAGATGCTTTCATGTCCCTGTCAGGACACCTTAAACTGCTTTATAGCCAATGAAGTTCTTGTGAAGTGTGGCTGTTGTTGTAAACGCAGCAGCCAATTTGCATTCACCAAGCTCCCTCAAATATTACTGACAATGGTTCCTTAATATGCTTTGGAAATGGTTACAGAAAGATTAGTACTGACCAGAACTCCAGGAATAACTCCTCTTTGATAAAAAAGTGACATGGGATCTTTTATGCCCTCTTGATAAGGGGGCCAAAAGGACTTGATTTAACATTGCATCCCAAAAGACAACCCACCACCCCAACCTGTGCAGTGCTCTCTCAGTACCTCACTGAAGCATCAACCAAGATTTTGTTATTAATCCTGCAGTTGGACTTGAACCCACAATCTTCTGTGAAAAGGGTCACACCACCTAAGCCCCAAGTGACAGATAGCACAAAGTTAAAATACAGATCAGGAAAGCCTTGACTTTTTCCTAAATACTCACCTCAGCACAAGCCTTTAAGCATGTCTTTTTAAATCCAAGCAGCTCTGAGACATCCCTGCGATTGCAGTCAACTTCACAAGTTCTTTGAATAATGTATCTCAAAACCACAGCAAGGCCTGCTCGACAAAAATTCCCATTCCTTTCCACCAGAGCTGGTAAACGACAACTTCGAACCACGGGAGGCAGTTCCTGCTTTGAAACGATAGTCACAGGAATGTTGGCCGGTACCTTTTTCTTCCATAATGTACTATCAGCAGCATCCTTATTTGGCATGAGGAACACCCTTATAGATGTAGTGTCACAGTAGGACATTAGAAATAAAACAATGGATGTGTGCAGAGGAAAAATCCTATCTTCCAAGTAGTGGGAAAACTCCAGATACAAGCACTCATCGTTCATACCCTCTTTCTTCATTTTTGCAACTACCTGGAGGGAGAGTGGAATTAGAAAGCACTTAAGATATTGAAACACTGAAAAATATTTTGTAAGTCTTAATAAGTTTTCAACATTTCACCAACAGGAAAATGAAAATAATACAGCATCAGTGGTGTCCTGGTATTTGTGATAGAAGAGTCACAGGAGCTTTAGAAATGGAACATAGAACAGTACAGCACAGGAATAGGCCCTTCAGCCCACGATGTTGTGCTGAACTAAATTAGTAATCAAATGCCCAACAAAATTAATCCCTTCTGCCTACACAATGTCCATATCCCTCCTTTTCCTGCACATTCATGTGCCTATGTAAGAGCCTCTTGAATGACTCTACAGTATTTGCCTCCATTACCACCCCTGGCAGTGCATTCCAGGTGCCCACCACTCTCTGCGTAAAAAAACTTGTCCTGCACATCTCCTTTGAATTTACTCCCTCTCATCTTAAATGGGATCTCGTTACAGCAAGGGGCAACCATTCTTTACGTTGATAGTATAAAAACTAATGGGAGCAGCTTTCAGCTGTTCTCTCTCTCTCTGTTCCACCTTCACTACCCTTGCCCAAAGGTGCGGAGTCTGATGTTATCTTCGGCCCGGGACTCCAGGCCTGAGGAATCATGCAGAACCCAGAGACACAAGAGATTCCCAGATGCTGGAATCTGCAGCAACACACACACATGCTGGAGGAACTCAGTAGTTAAGGTAGCATCTATGGAGGGAAATAAACAGTCAACATTTCAGGTTCAGACCCTTCACACAGAACCTGGGTAGTGCCCAGTGCTGACGGGCTGGTGACTGTAGTTACCAACACTTCACTCACTTTGAGGGGGGGGGGGGTAATGGGAGGGAGGAGGGGAGTGTAGAGAAGGGAGGGGGAGTGGAGCAGGGGGAAAGGGGTGGAGGGGGAGGGAGAAGTGGGGGGGTGGAGGGGAGGGGGAGGAGACGGGGTGGAGGAAGGAAGGGGAAGGGGAGGGGGAAGGGGAGGGGGAGGGGGAGGGGGGAGGGGGAGGGGGGAGGGGGAGGGGGGGAGGGGGAGGGGGGAGGGGGGAAGGGGGAAGGGGGAGGGGGAAGGGGGGAAGGGGGAGGGGGAAGGGGGAGGGGGAAGGGGGAGAGGGGAAGGGGGATGGGGGGGAGAGGGGACGGGGGATGGGGGGGAGAGGGGAAGGGGGATGGGGGGAGAGGGGAAGGGGAGGGGGGGAGAGGGGAAGGGGAGGGGGGGGAGGGGGAGGGGGGAGGGGGAGGGGGGGAGGGGAGGGGGGAGGGGGGAAGGGGGAGGGGGGGGGAGGGGAGGGGGAGGGGAGGGGGAGGGGAGGGGGAGGGGGAGGGGGGAGGGGGAGGGGGGAGGGGGAGGGGGGGGAGGGGAGGGGGGAGGGGGGGGAGGGGAGAGGGGAGGGGGGAGGGGGAGGGGGAGGGGGGAGGGGAAGGGGGAGGGGGGAGGGGGAGGGGGGGAGTGGGAGTGGGGGAGGGGGGAGGGGGGAGGGGGGAAGGGGGGAGGGGGTGGAAGGGGGGAGGGGGAGGAGGGGGAAGAGGGGGGAGGAGGGGGAAGAGTGGGGAGGAGGGGGAAGAGGGGGGAGGGGGGGAGGGGGAAGAGGGGGGAGGGGGGGAGGGGGGGAGGGGGAAGAGGGGGGAGGGGGAAGAGGGGGGAGGGGGGGAGGGGGAAGAGGGGGGAGGGGGGGAGGGGGAAGAGGGGGGAGGGGGGAGGGGGGAGGGGGGGAGGGGGGAGGGGGAAGAGGGGGGAGGGGGGGAGGGGGAAGAGGGGGGAGGGGGGGAGGGGGAAGAGGGGGGAGGGGGAAGAGGGGGGAGGGGGAAGAGGGGGAAGAGGGGGGAGGAGGGGGAAGAGGGGGGAGGGGGGAGGGGGAAGAGGGGGGAGGGGGGGAGGGGGAAGAGGGGGGAGGGGGGGAGGGGGAAGAGGGGGAGGGGGAGGGGGAAGAGGGGGGAGGGGGGGAGGGGGAGGGGGAAGAGGGGGGAGGGGGGGAGGGGGAAGAGGGGGGAGGGGGGGAGGGGGGAGGGGGAAGAGGGGGGAGGGGGGGAGGGGGAAGAGGGGGGAGGGGGAAGAGGGGGGAGGGGGGGAGGGGGAAGAGGGGGGAGGGGGGGAGGGGGGAGAAGGTGATACAGGAGTCAGGAGCAGTGTAAAGATCAATCAGTTACCTGAACGCATGCAGCACGAATGAGAGGGGGGAACCCAAAAGTAGACGGACCGGATGTTACCCGTTGCTAAGAGGGGCGGGGGAAGGTGTAGGAAGTGGGACCGGAAGGCGTGTACCGCAGATGCTGAGGTGGGGAAGGGTGACACGAAGCCGTAAACTCCCGGGAATCTGGGTCGATGGGGCCGGAGCTGGGGCTGGGCTCGTTAATTATACCCCTGTGCTGATCCCCCTTCACCTCTGCAGGACATGGCTGCTCCCGGTCTGGAGCTGGACCCGCTCTTCCTGAAAGCCCTGGGATACCTGCATTCGAAGAGCAAGGACTCGGCGGAGAAGCTGAAGGCGCTGCTGGACGAGGCCTTGGCCAGAGGCGGCGAGTGCAGCTTTCGGCAGCAGCAGAAGGTACATTGGAAACAACAATAACTGCTGGCTTTTCAAAAAGAACAGAAAGTGTAAATTTGTAGAGTCTGGGGTCGAAGATGAACCAAATGAATTTGAGGGTGGGGTGGTGGATTTAGTATTGGTTTATTATTGTCACTTGTACCGAGGTACAGTGAAAAGCTTGTCTTACAAACTGATCGTACAGGTCAACTCATTACACAGTGCAGTTACATTGAGTTAGTACAAAGTGCATTGATGTAGTACAGGTAAAAACAATAACAGTACAGAGTAAAGTGTCACAGCTACAGAGAAAGTGCAGTGCAATAAGGTGCAAGGTCACAACAAGGTAGATCATGAGGTCAGAGTCCATCTCATTGTGTAAGGGAACCGTTCAATAGTCTTATCACAGTGGGGTAGAAGCTGTCCTTAAGTCTGGTGGTACGTGCCCTCAGGCCCCTGTATCTTCTACCCGATGGAGAGAAGAGAGAATGTCCCGGGTGGGTGGGGTCTTTGATTATGCTGGCTGCTTCACCAAGACAACGAGAAGTGAAGACAGAGTCCAAGGAGGGGAGGCTGGTGTCTGTGTTGGTAGATCGATTTATTATTGTCACATGTACTGAGTACAGTGAAAGACCTGTCTGATGTACTATTTGTACAGATCAATTCATTACACAGTGTATTGAGATAGTACAAGGTAAAACAACAAAATGCAGAATAAAGTGTTACAGTAACAGAGAAAGTGCAGTGTAGGCAGACAATAAGGTTCAAGATCATAAGGAGGTAGATTGTGAGATCAAGAGTCCATCTTATTGTACTAGGGAACTGTTCAGTAGTTTTATAACAGCAGGATAGAAGCTGTCCTTGAGCCTGGTGGTACATGCTTTCAGGCTTTTGCCAGAGAAATCCAAAATTTATTCCCCTGTCTATGATTTCCATACAACATTGGAAGTGGCCATTTTGGCCCATTGAGTCCATGCCAGTTCACAGAGCAATCCCATTCCTCACTTATTTTCCTTGTAACCTAGCCTCCCTACATTCCCATCAACTTTCTCTGGATTCTACTGCCAACCTACATTAGCAGCAATTTACAGTGGTCAATTAGCCTCTGGGATGTGGGATCTGCCTGATGGGAGGGGACAGAGGAGAAGAGAGAATGTCCAGGGTGGGTGGGGTCTTTGATTATGTTGGCTGCTTTACCAAGGCAGTGTAGACAGAGTCCATGGAAGTGAGGCTGGTTTCCATGATGTCCTGAGCTGTGTCCACAACTCTCTGCAGTTTCTTATGGTCATGGGTAGAGCAGTTGCTTTACCAAGTCGTGATGCATTCAGATAGGATGCTTTCTATGGTGCATGTATAAAAATTGACGAGGTTCAAAGGGGACATGTCAAATTTCTTTAGTCTTCTGAGGAAGTAGAGGCACTGGTGTGCTTTCTTAGCCATGGTGTCTTCGTGTTTGGATCAGGATAGGCTTTTGTTGATGTTCACTCCTAGGAACTCTCAATCTTCTTGACAGTAGAAGCTGATAGCAAAGTTGATGAGGTTTACGAGCTCTGCATGGGCGCAGGAAGCGGCGTCAGTGCAGTCATCGATGTAGCAGAGAAAGAGTTAAGGAGCAGTGCCAGGTAGGTTTGGAACATGGATTGCTCCCCATAGCCAACAAAAAGGCAGGCATAACTGGGGCCCATGTGAGTGCTCATGGCTACACCTTTTGGTGTCCGAGATTGACCAAGTGAATTTGAGGGCGGTGTTGAAGTTGGCAGCAAGGTTCCTCCAGCGCTTTGTGTATTGCTGGAAATTCACAGCAGGTCAGTTAGCATCTATGGAGAGTCACAGAGTCATACAGCGCGGAAACAGGCCCTTCGCCTCAACTCGTCCATGCTGGCCAAGATGCCCATCTAAGCTAATCCCATTTGGCCTCTAAACTGTTTCCTATCCATGTACCTGTCCAGCTGTCTTTTAAATGTTGTTATTGTACCTGCCTCAAGCCACTGGGGAGAAGAGATTCAGATCGATCACCCGTAAGCTTTTGTTAAAATGAATGGGGAGGGGGTGAAGATTTCCTCCGGTTGGAGGGGGTCATTAATTTCTAACTTCACTGAAAGGGCAAACTTAGGCTAAGCTTCTTTGTTCAGGTGGTCTTCATATCATATAATGCTTTTCCACAAAAATAATCATTGAGACACAGACCAGCCAAGCAAAAATTGGATAAATACTGGAAGCTGGATATAGGGGGAGTAAACACAGCACACAGTGGCACAGCTAGTAGAGCTCTGATGACGCAGATCGGGAGCTGTCTGTGAGGAATTTTCATGTTCTCCCTGTGACAATGTGGATTCCCTCTGGGTGCTTCAGTATCCACCCACATCCCAGATATCTTGGTTGGTAGGCTAATTAACCACTGTAAGTTGCCCCCTAATGTAGGTTGGTAGTAGAATCTGCAGGAGGTTGATGGGAATGTAGGGAGGCTTGGTTACAAGGAAAATAAGTGGAGGAGTGGGATTGCTCTGTGAGCTGGCAGAGAATGGGCCAAAATGGCCACTTCCTATGTTGTATGGAAATTATGGACAGTGGAATAAATTTTGGATTTCTGACAAAGGACCAATATAGATGCCGTAAACCAAATAGCCTCATTTTGTGCAGTAACTTTCTAGGAGTTGGGTCCAAATTGGTATTGCTGTAGTAAGAACTGGTGGGGATTCAGTGGGCTGAATAGCTTCCTTCTTCGCAAACATGATTCTTTATGATCTCAACTGAACTTCAATTCAACTGTCATATGACAACAACCAAACATTTGGGCATACACATTCAAACATTTGGATGTAGTGATCTGAAAAGTTTGTCCCAAAAAAGTCACTGCATCAGAGATTGAACAGAAAGGAGAGGAGTAAAGTTGAAGGCCCTTTATTTTTAAATAGTGGCCCCCTATGTTAGATTTCCCATAAGAGAAAATGTCCTCTCTACATCCACCTTGTCAAGATCCCCATGTTCTAAACAAAAGTCCCCTTTGTTCTAAACTCCAGCAGATACTAATCTAGCAGATTTGTCCTTTCCTCATAAGACAACCCATCCATTCCTGAAATTGTTCTTGTTAAACCTTTCCTGAATTGCTTCCAATGCATTGACAACCTTAAACAAAGGAATCAGTACTGTATGCAGTACTCCAGGTGTGCCCTGCATAACTGAAGCAAAACATCCACACCTGTGTGCTCAATTCTCCTCAACAAACATTAACTTTCTGTTAGTCTTCAGAATCAGATTTATTATCACTGACATATGACTTGAAATTTGTTTTGCAGCAGCAGTACAATGCAAAGACATAAAATCTATAAGTTACAAAAATAAATAGTGCAAAAAAAGAATAATGAGGTAGTGTTCATGGATCGTTCTGAAATTGATGACAGAGGGGAAGAAGTTGTTCCTGAATCATTGAGTGTGGGTCTTCAGGCTCCTGTACCTCCTCCCTGATGGTAGTAACGAGAAGAGGGCATGTCCTTGGATGGTGAGGGTCCTTGATGATAGATGCTGCCTTCTTGCGACACTGCCTCTTGAAGATATCCTCAGTGTGGGGAGGGTTGTGTCCATGATGGAGTGGCTGATTTTATAACCCTCTGCAGCCTCTTGCGATTCTGTGCATTGGAACCCTACCGGGCTGTGATGCAACCAGTCAGAATGCTGTCCATTGTACATCTATAGAAACTTGTAAGAGCCTTTGGTGACATACCAAATCTCCTCAAACTCCTAATCTTGTAGAGCCACTGGTGTTCTTCCTGCATATTTGCTGTACGTGCGTGCTAGATTTTTGCGAATCATGCACTGGGGGACACAGATACCCCTGCATTCCCAGAGTTCTACAATCTTACCATGTAGATAAAGTGCATTTTTTTATACTTCCTGCCAAAGTGGGCAGTTTCACACTTTCCTATATAGTACTATCCTATATCTGCTGGATATTTTCCCCCTAAATTAACATCTATATTCTTTTGTAGCCTCCCTAATTCTCCTTTACAACTTGGTTTTTGAAACAGTGTCAAACCTATGATTTTTTTAAATGTGTGTATCCCCCCTTGCATAGGAAGTTGAAACACCCAAGGTAACTGCTGGTTCCAAATCCAGTTCAGCCAAGCAGGAGTCTAAAGTGTCCTCATCTCTGACATCTGGCAATAATGGAAAGTCCAGTTCCAGTGAGAAAACCAAGAAGGAAACTGAGAAGAGGCCAGCTGAAAAGGTAAAGATTGCTAACTTGTATCTGGAGCTTTAGGTCTTTGTATAGTAAATGATTTGTGTATACAAGAGGGAGTTCAGCTTATTTATCACTTGAAGCAGTTGAAATGTTGGAGTATTATGACTGAAATTTGATCTGGCACATATGTGAACCATTAAATGTACAGTTTGCCCTGAAGTAACTTTGTTAACAAAATAGTTAAAAAAACATTAACTTGAGTCATAATTGGATTTGATTCTAAATTGGTATTTTCTGTCAAACATAGCAAGTCTTTAAAAAATAATTCTAATAAATTAACTCTAAATGTTTCCAATTTTGAAAGGTTAAACTGGACACTCAGGAAGGAATCGACCCCCAGAAAAAGTCCAGGCTGGAGAAGCCAGAGAATCGATCTTCCCCAATCACTGTTCAATCCAGCAAAGACCTGCCAATGCCTGACCTGCCTGGCTTTGAGAGTGCAGAGGACTTTGCCATGGAAATGGGATTGGCGTGTGTGGTGTGCCGGTATGAGAGATTTTTCATTGTAAATCATTTCCCCAAAGTGTTGGACATAGGATTGCAAAACCAAGCATATTACTCAGGTGATGCAAGTTTAGAAGAAAGATGGGAAATTTGGACTAGGGCTCAGAGAAGTGATTCATTTATCTTTTTACAGTCACGTGTTTTATTCTTGTTCTCGGTCTTTACAATTTTAATTTTTGTATGCATGCTTTATAATGAAAGTGCCTATGTAAGTGTTTCACCCATTTGTATGTTCCCATGTTATGCAATGATAACACAAGTAAAATTGTTGGAATTATTTGAAGCAATTTTATTTTGTGCTGAGGTAATTGTGGGTTACCATGTCAGGGCAGATAAAATGAGATGAATATCTCTCTCATACTTGCCTGACATACCAGTGTTTCCGAGACAGACATACAAAATCAATGATTTTCCTCACAACATCAAATTATTTGCAAAAAAAAGCCTTTGTTCTCAACCAAAGTTCGGAAGCTAGTGAGAAGATAAAACATTTGATAAGTGATCGAAAAATACAAAATGTACATAGAATTAAAAGTATGAAATCGGTACAACTCTGAAGTAGACCATTTGATGTAGCTGTGCTGATTCCTTAAAGAGCAAATGAGTAAGACCCATTCCTGCAACTCTCCTATAGCCATGTCATTTATTTTCCCACAAATGACGGTCCTGATTGACTCTGTTTCAACCACCCTTCCACATGTGTGTCTGTATGGTTTCTGGAACAATAAAATAAACAACTGTGCGTGCAATGCATGGTAAATTATAGAATAACATTGTGGATATTTCATAACTGATGCTAAACATAATTTCAAAGCTAATTATAGACTAGCCTCTTTACAAAGTCTAGTTTCAACATCTTCCCCAACTAATCTTTGAACGTCAGCTCAGTAATTTTAGTTGGGCTCTGATGCCCGATGACAAAGGAAGGTATAGAAAGCTGGTAAAGTTCAATGCAACAAGTTGCAAGGTGCAGATATAGTCCTTTTTTTGCTGCCTTCATTGATGGAATTTTTATCTGGATGCTGTAACAGCTCTGTGTAAAACAAGTGGACTTGCTTCATTACTAAGCTTGCAATATCAATGATAACAAGTTTATCTAAATATGAAGTGCAGAAAATATTCAGCATGTCACACTGGCCAGTAATCAAATTTCAAGGTGCATGGTATCTTCAGATGTTTCTGATGAGCTCCTTTTGGCTTTTACTATGCCTGTCAATTAAGACACATTCTCAGGCACTTCTCTTAGTTGGCATCTTTCACAGTTTTGCAGTTGGAATAAAATACTCAGCATTTGATTAATCTATTCTGTAGCCAGATGATCCACTTCATTTCTACTTCTGAGAGTCAAGTGCAAATATTCAGTGACTCTAATGTGAGGATGCAAAGTAAGGAAATAACTTGTACATAATGAAATACATCAGTGATAGGAGGATACACTTTTATAGAATAAGATACTTTGTCTTTTTTTTAGTGAAACTAATCATTGGTAAAATAACTTGCTTTTAGCCAGATGACTGTTACATCGGGTAATCAGCTGGTTGAATGTCAAGAATGTCATAACCTCTACCACCAGGACTGTCATAAACCCCAAGTGACGGACAAGGATGTGAATGATCCACGGCTGGTATGGTATTGTGCCCGCTGTACAAGGCAGATGAAGAAAATGGTAAGACCTTCTCTTCCAATTGGCACATGTAAATGCACCAGAATGTCTTAGTATTGATCTTGGCAGATATGTCATCTTTTAGGTGATTTTGATGAGGTGTGGAACATTTTGGAGTCAAAAATTTGAGTGTTTTGAATTTGTAATTTCACCACACGAGGAGATGAGAGGATGATTTTACTCCTGAACTTTATGAATCAGAAACATCTCAATTTGACATTTTCAACAGTGTGGGGAAAAAATGAAAAACTGGAGGGAAAAGTACCCAATTCTATTCATAAGTAACCCCAACAATTATGGTGAGCTGAAGTCAAGTTGTTTCCGAATGATATACTGATGGGTAAGACAAATTGTTTGTCTGGCCAGCTTCAGGTTGGGAGGGACATAATGAATTTACTTTTTTTTTTGAAAAGCAGTATAGAGGCACTGGCGAAATGTCAAAAAGAAAATTCAAAAGTGATGCAAGAGTCTCGGGGGGGGGGGGGGGGGGGGGACTTGCGAACCAGGTCTGAAAACTAAGGATTATCCTGATTAGAGGTTTTTAAGATTGTGAAAATATGCTCAACCCAAAGAAGATATTTTCACTTGTGGGTGAAATCAAATACAAACTATCCAGGAAGGAGCTTGGGAGAACTTTTACCTAGGTTATTACTTAGGCGATTAGAATGTGGAACTCATAGATAGAAGAAATAGTTCTGACAAGAAGCATATATGGATTTAAGGGTAAAATGTGCAAACATATGAAAGAGAAAAAAAGGGGTTATATGAAAATTAGGTGAGAAATTTGGACTTCGATGAAATATTCTCATACAGGCATGCTGAATGCTCTACTCTGCTGTCTGTTGTTGAGGGGAAGGGGAGAAAATGGAAAACAGATGTCTATCTTTAAATTAGCTGGTCATTAACCCATCTAGTGGGATGATCGGAGATGCAGATTCCTTTCTTTTCCTAAAAATAAGCTAACTGAGGCTGACAACTCCTTGAATAAAAAGAAAACACAGAAAAATGGACCTTTCAAAATGTTGTCTATGGGTTTAGTGAAATAAAATTGTCCAGAATTCCAGGTCAATATGATGGTGCAAATTGGAACAGTTGGAAATTTTTGATTGGATATTTAAACATTGAAGGCAATCCAAGTGTTCCCCTCCTGTTTGTTTTTGCACAAAAATAACTTCTCTAACATGTATGTTCATTAAAGAATCTTTTCTTATTATATAGGCACAGAAGACACAAAAGGCTGCTCCAAAAGCTTCCAGTTCAGTTGCTAACACCACTCCATCAGTTAAAGATCCATCAGTGAAAAAGCCTGACTTGAAGCTGAAACAAGAAATGACCACATTTCAGGCTTTCAAAAGAGCTGAAGTAAAGGTACAGTAACAGCCTCTTGTATTGGATGGCCAGCTAAAATTATTGCTGTTTCAACTTGTACCCTGTTTCATTTCCATTAAAGGAAGTATATGTTGTATGTGCCAAGGAGGTAAATTAGATGGGCCTTTTCATACAGTTACTCTTAATTCATGATAGTAGAGGATTCCTTTATTTAGTGCAGAATTAACTTGGAGTCATCAGGGGCTGGCTGTAAGAGAGAAGTAATATTGTAGCAGTCAATCTTCCAGAAAGTTGCACCCTAACAGTGGTCTCCAGATAAAGCAGGATTGAGGGAACCAGATTTGTAAGAAATGAGATTATTCCCAGTAATTTTATTTGTAATTGTGTAAAATTTGCAGTTCAGAGAGGTACTTTTAAAGCAATACTTAAAGGATGTTAGGTATATTTCCTGAGAATCTTCAAAGCCTTGCTATCAAAATGTGGAAGACAATTATTACATTAGTTATCAAAGCCAAAACCTCTAAATTGTGGGCCTAATTCATACCCTCAACTGCTTTAAAGTTGATTTGATACCTAGCAAGGTACAAATGTGATTGATTTATTTGAAAATGCATTACAGATTATTGTATCCCATATAGAGCTGCTACATGTGGATATTGGAATTGTGATTTAGAAGAAATTAGGGTTCTTGCATATCACATGCTGTCCTAAAAAAAATCTCCTCTGATAACTTGTGCATTCATTACCAGGCAATAGAGCATAGCTAACTCTAGTATGCTATAGTTGAGAGTGAAAACACCACATTGTTTTATTGAGTAATTCTTTTGATATTGTTGCTGGTGACGGTACTTGTTTATTGTGGGGAAGGGCTCAAGGAAACATTATACGGTCAGATAGATAAACCTGCACCATGAAATTTAGGAAGAAGTGGAGAAGACCCTTGGGGCTAAATGGGTGAAAAGGGAAAGATGCTGCTTTGGAGGGGTTTAAAAATCCCTTCCATAGAGCTATCCAGCATATATTCAGTGTTTGGAGGACTTGAATGGTAATTCTCAGAGAGAAGGGTTTGTTGAGCTGTTCGAGATGGGAACTGAGCACTACTCTTTAACAACTTTTTATTTGTTTCTAACCCCTGTTTTAATTAAAATGAGAAAGTAGGTAAAGAAATATTCAATATGGAATATTCAAGTCACCCATGATATTTGCATATTGTTCTACATGCCACATAGTGAGGGCCATTCAGCTTGGTGCTCATGCTAGCTTGTTCCTAAAGGAATCTTAAAATCACTCTTGCATTCCTGCTGTCTCCTCATAGCCCAGCGTTACCTCTGCCCTTGATTTTCTTTTCCTCCTCAAAGGCAGTTAGAAGTTTCTTACAAGGATCCATTGAGAAAATAATAAAGAACATTTAAATTACACACACACGTTGTAAAAAGAAATCCACAACTCCAGTGTCCCTTGTAACAGAGCCTTGTCAGTTAAACATTGAAAGCTAATGTTGGTGTGTGTTTCTTTATTGCTGTTTTGTCCTGTTTGTATTTTGTGGACCTGGACAAAACCAAGTTCAATTGGTTTCTGTAGCTTAAGGTTTGTGGAGACAGGAATTTAATCTTTACCTCTGGTTCCTAAAGGTCTGTGGAATGCACCTCTAGTTAAGAGCTTCAGCTTTAATATGGTCCATTTCATTACATTTCTAAAATTGATTGCTCACCACAATGAAAGATCCAGTCAGACAAAATGATTTGAGTATATTTGGATCAGTTTATGTCGCTGTCGAAACATCACACTCACCAACTTCTCAGTTTGTATCAAACTGAAGTCTCCTATTACATATGTTACTTGTTTTCAATACTTATTTAAATTTTTCCTTCAAATGGACCATTGTTAGAAACTTTCAATTGTATTTCATTGCGTTGAGCAAAAGATGGAGCTAACCTCAATGGTTATGGTCTGGAACTCACTGCTTGTATGTGTTTGAAGCATTCAGTCAGGATCTTCAAAAAGAATTGTCTATGTAACTGAGGGAAGATAATAGGCAGGATTACAGGGAAAGAGCAGGAAACTTTTCCACAGATGATCAACATGGGCTCAATGGGTCAAATGACCTTGTGTGTTGTTGTGATTCTTTGATCACAGGTTGATCGCTTTTTGTTTTGGGCTATGGCTGAAAGAATAGTTAAAATATTTGCTTTTCAAACAATGATCAAGGACAAAACAGTATTTATCCTTCTCTCTAGTACCTGTTGACCTATATTGGGCCCTAGTCTCTTAACATCTCAGTTTTTAAAATTCTCATTCTTTAGTTCAAGTCACTCCATTGCCTCACTCCACCATATCTCTGTAACACCTCCATTTTATAACTCTTCAAAATTTTTGCCTACTTCCAATTCTGGCTTCTTGTGCTTTCTGTTCATTGCCCAACAGGTGGTCATACCTGTAAGGATCTAGGTTACAATTTCTGGAATTCCTGCTCCCACTTTCTCTCAAATTTTAATACCCATCTTCAAACCTATTACCTTTCACTAAGCTTTGTCTTACCTATCCTAATTCTGCTGCTTTTGGCCCTGTGTGTTAGTTTAATCTTATTACACTTCCATAAAGAACCTTGAGGCATTTTGTTTTACTAATGGTCCTTTATAAACTGTAACTAATGTAACCAATTTGTCAGGGGTGAAGTTTAAAATGTTCTCTGTATAAAAAGTCTCAGCTGCAAGTGTTATATTTTCATCCTGCCCAATACTGCTCTTTTATAGTTTAAGGCAATTTTACTTTTCATTATTTTTCAGACTTCCTCATCTGCTTCTGGGAATTCCACCAATTCTAACACCACCTCTTCTTCTGTTAGTGGTCTCACAGGATGGGCTGCCTTTGGAGCTAAAACATCTACTGCAGCACCTTCCACAGCTAAACTGGGGTCAACTGTACAAACTGCCAGTGGGAAACCTACTGCACCCTCCTCAAATCAGAAAGCAGTGGGTCTGTCTGGACTGGCACCTTCCAAGGCAAGCCTGGGGTCTAAAACGGCCACGGGCACTAACTCTGGCACTGGACCTATAAAGCCACCTCCACCCCTAACACTGGGGAAACCGAGTCTTAACCGATCATCTAGCACTGACAATGTCAGCAAAGTGGGTTTAACAGGGCCAGGCAATAGTGCTGGCCAGGCTAGCAGTGGGAATGGAGGGAGCACTTCTACCAACAGTGGTGGTAACAATGGGGCCAAAGCACCGTCTGATGCCAGCAACTCTTCTGTCGTTAAGTTGCCGACATCTCAAGAGTCTCAGCTTAATGCTATGAAAAGGCTCCAGATGGTTAAGAAGAAAGCTGCACAGAAGAAGCTTAAAAAGTGAATGCAAATGGGCCTGAACGGTTGTGGTTCTCTGTTGTCTTTCTACAGAGGAAAGCAGGCACCTCATCCTTGCCAAGGAGGCCAACAAACTTGCCCTTGGATTTACACATTTTCTAAGATTTTCATTTGTGAGAAGAGCACAGATCTTTCTCTTGCCTCAAAAGGCCCCATGAAACACACTTAGTGTTATGTTATTGAGAGAAGATTTATGTTGGTCTCAGTGGCCTTGATCAAGAGCTGCAGCATTAAAAGGCTTATGAGCACAAGGCTGAGGAAATTAAGAGATTACACTGTTACATGGCAGAAAACTTCAATAAGTTTATAATTCAATTAATTTTATAACTTGCCATTTTTAACAAAATTGACTTGCTGGCCTTTTCCATTTTTAAAAAAAAATCTTTCGTAGATCACTGATTCAGGTTCTGTCTCGTACACTTTCAAGCAATCTGAAAGGAGCTTAATTAGAGACCCAATTCTGATACCAGCAGCCACAGATCTTGGTCATTCGTTAACTTACAGGAGACAATGTCCTTTATGTGGCATGCAGAACAAAGTAACAGAAGTCTTCTTTCTAAGCTTGTTCTAGTTTCCTTGCAGCCACAGAAAACCTTTCCTTTAAAAGATTTAGCAAAAATTCTCAACAGGCCAAAAATGCTCTGCACTTCTCAAAACAAATCTCAAAAAAATGTTGAGTGAGAGACCAGTTTACTGTGACATTCAAAAACCAGGGAGGTTTGAATTCTGTGTCAAATGGACCTGTTCACATATGTTGTCTTGTGTATATATTACTGTTAATGGAGATGGCATCTCCATTTGGTGTGTTGCACTGGTATTGAAAAAGAATTAAAGTCAAACCTTGTAACTTCAATTCATGGAGCACCTTTCTTATTAGTCCCATTACATATTTTCATGGCCTCTTCTTGAATTGTTTTAATTTTTAAGTGATGATCAGTAGGTAAAACCCAAATGTGAATTTCAAGGAATAAACCTATAAATGCAACACTGACAAATGTAAGTGATTATTCATCCTCTGCATCCCATTCTAATATTTATTTAAATATGGCCTATTAACGTTCATCTGCCTTTGCTCCATATAACTCAGTATCAACATTATACACAATTCATTAACTTTTGTCTGTAGGAATTAGTGCTTCCATCTTTTAACCCTGAATGACTTGGCTCTAATTTTCTGATTATTCCCTCTTCTAGATTTCTGCACAGGAGAAAATAAAGTCTTTGTCCCTGATCTACGGAATCCATTTAATGACTTGCATTTATATTGCATCTTTCCCATTGTCCCATAGGATCTTGCAGCTGATGTGTGTACACTGTTATATTGTAGGAAGCATGAAAGCTAAATTGTACAAAACAATCCCGAGAATAATGATCAGATAATATCTTAATGTCAAAATGAAGGATGACTATTGAACAAAATCCCAACAGGATCTCCTGTACTCTTTGTAGGGCCTGCATAATTGAACCTCCACCTAAGAACAACCAGGTCTACAGTCTAACATTTTGCCTAAATGAAGACACCTCCATCTGTATAGCATCTCTTCAGTGCTGCAGTGCCGTTTCATATTAATGTAATTGGAGAGGGACTTGGAGCAGATGACTCTGTTTCAGGAGGAGAGGGTGCCAATATATGCAAATGTTAACCAATGTCTACCTTGATGGTGCAATTTAAGGCTGATGTGTAGGAAGGTCTTGGTTTGAACCTGAATTGGCTGATCAAATTGTCTAGCAGTGGATTTGACAGAATAGCTCATTGATTTGGCTCTTGATTGCCATCCACTGGCCCCTTTTGAAACTGCAAGGTGAAAACCAGATCAGGACCAGCTGTGATGTGGACACTGTGTTTGAGTAGTCCACAGATGTTAGGAGTCATGCCAGCAGGAACATTGTCCCAACAAGAATTCACTGCTTTCAGGAGCTGCTATTAACGATGGAGAAACAAAAAACCTGCTGATGGTAGAAATCTGAAATGAAGCAGAAAATGCAAGGAAATAATCAGCAGGTCAGGCAGCATCAGTGGAGAGAAAATTCTGACTAGTGCTGAAGAAAGGTCTGAATTGTTGTCTCTTTGTACATTAAAAACTGCCTGATCAGCAATCATTTGCCTTCTCCCTTGGTTCCCAACTGCCGAAGTTACACATTGCTGGAAATACTCAGCAAGTCAGGCAGTATCTGTGGAAAGAGAAACAGTTAATGTTTTGGGTGAAAGACCTTTGTCAGAACTTATTGAAAAAGAAGGGATTGTTGGATAAAATGCCAGTCAGATCTCCCCTACTCTTTGTAGTAGTGCCCTGGATTCTTCATGTTTGCCTAAGAGCAAGCATACCTCAGCTTAATACCTCAGCTTAATACGTCATTTTAAAGTAGATTCCTCCATCAGTGTAGTATCACCTCACTGAGTTCTGATGAAGGATCTTCAACCTCAAATATTAGTTGTTTTCTTTCCACTCGTGCTGCCTGACCTACTGAGTATTCCCAACATTTCCTTTTTATTTCAAATTTCCAGCATTTACAGTTTTTTTTTTTCTAATTTTCAGCCACACCATGACAGCAGCTTTCCATCATCTTGCCCCAGTGCAATCCAGAACCAAGAGGTTTGGTTGGTTGCTATTAAACTGTTCCTACTCTCAATTGCTAACTTACAAAACTTACCAAAAAAATAGGGATAGAACAGGATTCTATCCCTCTTTTTGGTAAGTTTTGTAAGTTAGCAATTGAGAGTAGGAACCACTGCAGAATTTTGTGTTAAAAGGTGAAAACTGCTGGAAAGTGATAATAAACCAGTCAAGGCCTCTTTTTCCAACAAAGGCTGGTGAAATGGATTCTGATCTGTTGACCCTTATCAGAACTTTTTCAGTTACATCATCATTTGACTTCTTCACAGGTGAACAGCAGTCTCCTTTGATTATTGTCTTAACATGTGAGAAGATCAACATTAATATTTCAAATAAACAGAAGATAGTTTTAAACCTTCTGGGATTTTGCATTCACTCTTCTATTTTTGCATACTTCCTGACATACTTCCTGACACCATCCTGAAATGACCTTTCACTGGTTTAAACCTAGCTTCCCACTTCTACACTCAATTCTACAACCAATTGTTGTAATTAATAACAATGTTCTGGATTTATTGCATTCCCTTACGTTCTGGTATCTCACTGTAAGTTGAATCTCCTTTCTGATCAGAAATCTCAAATTTTCCATAATGTTTCCTCAAATATTTCTGGGTTTGACTCCTTTTCAAGACCTGCCTTTTTAACCAATGTGGGTTGGTCATGCATTGGTTTATTTCCTGTATGTTTTGTTTCTCAAAAGTGTAATTTGATACTCGTGTATACTGAAGGATTTCTGCAATGCCAGAGGCAGCTTTTAGGTGAAATATTAAACTGAGGCCCTGTCTGCCCCCTCAGGTGAACACAAAAGATCCGATGTCCCTACTGAAGAGCAGAGGATTTATCCCTGGTAGATGAAAATCAAACAGCTGCAGATGCTGAATATCTGAAATAAGCACAGAAAATGCTGGAAACACTCATCAGGTCAGGCAGCATCTGTGGTAAGAGAAAAAGTTAAGGTTCCGACAAAGGGCCTTGGATCTGAAACATTCTCCAGATGCTGGCTGGCCTGTTGAGTTATTCCTGAAGTCTTGTCCAGTATACACTCACTCCAGCGAAACTGTAGATTTAGGGGTCTATCAGCTTGCTGCTCTATGCAAATTGGATGCCACATTTCCAACCATTACATCAGTGACTACACTTCAAAATAATTTCATGGCTTTTAAAGTATTTTATGATCCCCGAAAGGAATGAGAAAAGAAAGATAAAAGTCTACCTTAAATCTCAGACAGTGAATTAGTGGGTATGTTTCTTGGGTCTCAGGAAATTAATGGAATCCATCAGCATGAGTCAAATCAAGTTGAGTTTATTGTCACGTGCACAAGTACAGTAACGTATGGGTACAATGAAAAACTTTCAGCGGCATTACAGGCATGTGGATTCAAACAAAACACGGAACATAACTTATGCAAGACTGTGAAGAAGAAGACTTTTGCAGACAGGGCAAATGTTCCTTGTACCTCCCCAACAGTGTAAATGTGGTATCCTGAATTTCTGTCAGTGTTTAACAGCACAGCCAATTTTTTATTTTTATTCCTGAAACGGAATGCTAGCATCGCTAGCAAGGCTGTCATTTGTGCCCATCTCAAATATTCTTGAGATGCGGTTGAGTGAGTCACCATCTCAAACGAGAGCCTCCCACAAAGCTCCAACAGCGGCGATAAAGGAATGTATTGTATTTCCAGTAGCATTATGTGCTGCTTGGAACAGATCGTGTAAATTCTGTTGTTTCCTTGTCCTAAATGGTGGAGGTTGCAGGTTTGAGAGGTGCTATCAAAAAAGCCTTGTCAAGTCCCTGGAATGCAATCTACAGATGGTGTGTGCTAATACCTGCAGTCTGAATCATTCCTGCTGCTGAAATATTTTAGCTGGTGAGCAAGATGTAGGAGGAGAGGCTTCTGGACTACCAGCTGATATGATGAGTGCTAATTCTGTGTCACCTTCAACTGAAGCAGAAATCACATCATATAAATGTTGTCTGCTTTTGTAGGTAAAAGCTGCTCCATGTAAATGACACACATTAATGGGTTGGAGAGGAATTTTTGCTAACGGGTCCTGGGTTTTCTGGCTTTTGCCTCTCCTGGGAGACTGTATGAGAGTGAGAAGGTGCTGAAGGAAGTGTCTGGTCAGGATACAACAGCTACAATAAGTAAGGAATAAAAACAGAAAATGCTGGGATCGTTCAGCAGGTCACGGACAGGATCTGGAAAGGGAAGCAAGTTAATGTTTCAGGGCAAAGAGCCTTTGTCAGCAGTAAGTGAGGGTAAGGTTTGATGGACTAGCTGACCAACTTTGTATGCAAAACTTGTTCTAAACTTTTAATCTGAAAAAGGTTGTTATTATATTCAGCCATGGGTGATGTTATAGTGCGTTATGTCAAGAAATGTTCTGGAGGATGGAGAAAATGCTTCAAGGACATTTTCAAAGTCTCCTTGTGGAATGTAACTGATTCACCAGAATCCCAGTCCCATGACTTAAAGAAGAGGAATAGCATCCAGGAAGGCACTAAGCATTTTGAGTTTCTCCAACAGTAGTACATGGAGGCCATGCACAAACAGCTGAAGGAGCATACAACATCCGTAACTACCCATTCACCTGCTTCATAGAGCAGCAGCTGCCTCCCCTGTGACATAGTCTATGGATTCCACCTCAGAACCCATAGAGTGGAATAGAAACAAGTCTTCACTGACCCTGCAGGACTGCTGAAGAAGGCAATGTCAGCAAAATAGTGTCAGCATCTGAAACCTCACCCATGTCTTCAAACAGCAAATCACACCTCCAACACACTCTCAGTGCTACGGTGGGAGAGTTGGCCTGGATTATATACTCAAGTCCCATCACTGGTCTTAAACACATAGTCACCATGTCTCCCACATAAACCATGAAACATCTATGGGGAATGGGCAACAGTTTTCATGGAAAATATTTGTCCAATGTTTCCTTGCTTGTTTATAAGTGTGAGGGTAAATCTAGATGCCACATTCATTGGATCCTTGCTTTCCTCTCCATAGTTCAAAGATGCACTATGACTTCATAAACTTTTTGACCAACTCCATATCCAACCTCTCCCCTCGTGCCACAGTCGCTGTGACTGACCACAAATGGCAACTCCAACACTGTGACCAAGGTGCATTATCCTCATCTTCATACATGGATAACGTAAAGTTGTGCATAATGCACCTTGGTCAGAATTCTGGAGTTGCCATTTATACTGCAAATGGCAATTGGTTACTTCTGCATTAAATAACAGGCTCATAATGTGGGCCTTGGGAACAACGCCTTGACTTTGGCCATATTGGATATGAAGGTGCTAAGATTAAAGGGAGTCTTAATTGCAAGTTCATTGATGCAATACATTTTTTTGTACAGCAGATCTGCTCTTAGTATTCTCGGAATAGATTTTTTATGTAAAGCAATGGAGTGAGGGGGTAGAAATTTAGTACTTTTGGCAGGGCAGTTGAATGGACACATAAAATACACAGTGAGTCAGGCAGCATCTGTGCAGGGAGAAACAAGTTAATATTTCAGGTTGATGACTTTACACCGGGCATTTAGATGAATGTTCACCATCCTGATACATTAACTCTTGTGTTGTGGTTGAAATGTCATTCGGAGACCGAAGCTATAGATGTAACAAGCCTTTATCAATCTCAGTATAAACATACATATAGATGAGATAAGATGTAAGAGTCTTGGCAAGAATACATTCAGTCTATACCTCCTAGATGCAATACTATATGACAGTGATTGACATCAAACGTGCTTATGGCAAATTTGGTAGTTGGGTAGATAGTTGGGACCTCCCAAAGGCCTCTGCATAAATTTGGG
Source organism: Pristis pectinata (assembly GCF_009764475.1). Classification (NCBI taxonomy): domain Eukaryota; kingdom Metazoa; phylum Chordata; class Chondrichthyes; order Rhinopristiformes; family Pristidae; genus Pristis; species Pristis pectinata. The sequence continues at coordinate 135,680,634 of NC_067406.1, forward strand.
ACAGAGGCCCCCTTGGTATTACTGTTTCAATGATGCCAATTCTAAGATGTTTAGTAGTCCTGATATCTGGTCCATTCTTATCTGCTTTCTGCAAATGGCTGTTTTCCGCCATCTAATATATTTACTATACATTCATCTATTGTTCCCGCTTATCCTGATCTCGTCAGTGTGTGGGCTTAGTTGGGACTCTCAAGGGGTTAATTAAAATCCAATCAATAGCCCTTAGTCTCATCTGCCTCATTAAGTGTCCCGCACATTTGGCCACATGGTCACGTGGCATTTGCCCTGTCCCAATATTGAACAAAGATGTAAAAAATTTACATGTTGAGCAAAGAATCATTGTCTGCATAAACATCCACTCTGGAACCACTTGTGTCAAGTGGCTGCCCTCTGTGTAAACATTACAGCTGCTATCCTAATAGAGAGTGATCTCTGATTACACAGCTACACCACGTGAGTTCAAAGCCAATCACAGATTGTAAGTTTCAATATAAGTATGGTTCAATGGAAGTAGTTTTAAGGCTGATTCTTGATGTATTAACCGTATACCCTCTGACTTTGTCTCTCTGCTGCCTAGCATTCTGTTTCTCTCTCCACAGAGGTTACCTGACCTGCTAAGCTTTTCCAGCATTTCTGGTCTTATTTTAGACCTACAGCATCTACAATTGTTATGCGTCTCACATAAAGTATAGATAGGCAGATGTGCACAATGATTTACTGGGAGGAGTGCATACCCTGCTGCTTTCTCCCTCACACCCATCTGAGTGTGGAGACAGAAAGAGAAGCTGTTGATGGAGATACTCTGGTTATGGCTGGGTGGGAAAAAGCACAGCAAAGTAAGTGCAGCTTCACTGAGTTAGACCTCGAAGAAGAATGGTATAGTCGACCACATGAAGGGCAGCAGAGAGGAAACACACAAAGCTGAGGATAATGCACCCTGGTCACAAAGCTGGAGTTGCCGTCTGTGATCAGTTGTTACCATTCTGGTGCTAGAATCAAGGTCAAAAATGGAGTTGGGCAAAAAGTTTGTGAAGTGCCTGGACATCCTTGAACTTTGGAGAGGAAAGCAAAGACCCAGCAAACATGGCATCTGGGTTTACCTTCACGTTTATTAACGAACAAGAAAAGGTCAGACAAATATTTTCCATGAAAGTCAATCCCCTGACATGGAACTCACTGAACCTTTTGCAGTCAAATGCTTCCTGCAAAAGAGATGTTTAATGCAAACACGTATTTGTTTATTGTTTTTAAAGAGGAGCACAGTTGCCCAACTGCTGCTTAACAGCTCCAGCTACCAAGGTTCATTTCAGACTTCCGGTGTTGTCTGTGTGGATGTTGCACGTTCTCCCTGTGACTGCGTGGATTTCCTCTGGTTCCCTCCCACATCCCAAAGACGTGCAGGTTGGTAGGTTAATTGGCCACTGTAAATTGCTCCTAGTGTGCAGATGAGTCGTAGAATCTGGGGGGAGTTGATGAGAATGTGGGTTGAATAAAATGGGATTAGTGTAAAAGGGTGCTTGATATTCAAAGCAGTCTCACTGCAGGCTTGTTTCCATGCTATATGATTCTTTGACTCTGACTAAAAATAATCATGTCATTATCCTGTCACGATTTAAAAGGGACCTGAGGGGCAACTTCTTCTCACAGAGGGTGAACAAGCTGCCAGAGGAAGTGGTTGAGGTAGGTACAATTACAATGTTTAAAAGACATTTGGACAGGTATGTGGATAGGAAAAGTTTAGAGGGATATGGGCCAAATGGAGGCAAATGGGACTAGCTTAGATGGACATCTTGGTTGGCATGGATGAGTTGGGCTGAAGGGCCTGTTTCTGTGCTGTATTACACTATGACTCTGACACTATTACAAATGTTATTGAGGCAATTTGCCAAATTTGTGTCCCTCTCACTGATTTTCCACTCTACTGACTGGTTCCACAGGTGCTGAGGTGAGGGAACTCCCTGTAGCAGAAGCTATTTAATGCAATATCGAAAGATTCACTTAAGACAGGTTGAGAGCTGGAATTGATTCTTGTTTTAAGTGACCTATTTATTTCTTTATCTTGTCTCTGCAGTATCACTTACTTCACAACTTCTTGTACCTCCCTGTATAATCATAGTTCAATTCCAGCGCCATCCAGTCCTTTTCTTCCAGGAGTATTGCATACAATTCTGGTCACCCAATTAAAGGAAGGATGTGAAGGCTATGGAGAGGGTTCAGAAGAGGTTTATCAGGGTGCTGCCTGGATTAGAAGGCATCTGCTATCAGGAGAGATTGGACAAACTAGGGTTGTTTTCTCTGGAACAGCGTAGGCTGAGGGGAGACCTGATAGAAGTTTATATAATTATGAAAGGCAAAGACAGAGTAGACAGCTGGTGTCTTGTTTCCGGGGTTGAACTGTCTAATACTAGAGGACATGCATTTAAGGTGAGAGGGGAAGATGTGCAAGGCAAGATATTCAAAGGAGATGTGCGAGGCAAGTTTCTTTACACAGTGATGGGTGCCTTGAATGCGCTGCCAGGGGCGGTGGTGGAAACAGATGTGATAGTGGCATTTAAGAAGCAATTAAACAGCCACATGAATTTGCAGAGAATGGAGGGATATGGACCATGTGCAGGCAGAAGGGGTTAACTGTCATTAGCTTAATTAGTTTGGCACAACATCGTGAGCCAAAGGGCCTACTCCTGTGCTGTATACTTCTATGAAACCGCATCGCGAAGAAGAAATAATGTTCTATTTTATAATGTTATTCGTAATCCATTTATGTTCTTCAAAATGTAGAGGTCGTCTACTTTGGACCTGCAGAAGTTAAAAGAGATTAACTTCTAAATGGTATAAAACCAGAAAAACTGGAGGTCCGAAGAGAACTAAGGGCCCCTGTAAGTGGATCATTACAATGTCATGGACAGGTAGAGAAAGTAATCAAACAGCTGATGGAATTCTGGTCTTTCTAACTGGAGGACTAGAATGCAATAAGAATAGACATTGTGCCACACTTATATGGAGCCATGTTAGACCAAGAGCAGTTCTGGCCACCCATGTTAGGAAGAATCTTGGAGACTAAAAAAAACTTTTACAAAGCAAGTTGTTGTGATCTGCAACAAACTTCCTGAATGTCTGACAAATGCAGATTCAGAAATAACATTCAAAAGGGAATATTTGGAAACAGTTGCAAGGTCATGGGGAAAGACTGGGGTGTGATACTGATTAGGTAACTCTCAAAGGGCCAGCACAGGTAAAGCAGCCTGAGTGGCCTCCTTACATGCAGTATTGTAAGGCTAACTAAAGATGAACAATAAATACGGCTTTGTCAATAACATTCATTTCCTGAGCATATATAAATATAAAAAAACCTTTCTGTCCTTGGTAGCCTCATGGAAGACTCATGGTCTTGATAACCATGACCTTACCAAGAAATAGCATCACCAGAAGATTTGGAGTGATTGTTTCTTCACCAATGTATCACCAGTGTCATAAATGCAATGTTGACGCAGTGAAGGGTTCAACATTTTCTTCTAATTAGTTATAAACTTAATTAATAAACTAATGTAATACAAGGAGTTAGAATGTTAGAAAAGAAGACACAAGTATGAAATTACAGCAACTGGACAGGTTCAGAGCAGCATAGTTATGTTTTGAATCTGTTGAGAAATGGAAGAGTGACGCAGTATGATAATATAGTGGATGGCATGTGGACAAAAGTCAAATATTTGTTTTTTATGAAGCCCTTTGAGTAGAGGTTAAAAAAAAGTGTGACTGTCGCTTGGCAATGAGGTAGCAATCACAAGGTGACTCAGCACGGCTCATGTACACAGAATGATTGGATCTAGCTCCTGAACCGTATGCATCATCTGTCACTGCACAAAGAACAGCCAAGAGTCATTAATGGATTTAAAGGGTCTCCTAATTTAATCGCACAAGCGGCTAGCATGTCGAATGTCCCAGAAGGTAGAAATTGCTCTAAGTCTGAAACAAGAAGCAGCAGTGTTGCGGAATTCTCAACTTAATGTTGAACATTTTCAACATTTACTGATCCAAGTGTGTGCATATGCATCGGCAGTCAATTGCAATGGTGAAGTTGTGGAATTTCAGGGATGGGACTGCTCTGGTCTCCCAGTCACCCATGGACGTGGTAGAAGCTGGTGCTGAAAACCATGGAGTCCTGCAGAGGAGCCAGCTGGCATTCGCACCAGCAGAAGTTCTGTACCATTCATATACTCCTAGTAGATTCAACTCAGTCCATTACAAAAACAAGCCATTAATACTGATATAGTACAGACCACACCATTTGCTTCATCTGCAATTCAATTGGGAAAGTAGCTTTAACTACCTTTCATTTCTGCCGGTGTCAATTACTGTCTATTTTTGGCAATCTGTTCCTTAAGTCTGAGCTCTGATATTTGTATTGTAACTCACCCCGATTCCTCTTCTCCCATATCACTGGTCTACATTGTATCCAAGCCCTGCCTCATCTGATTTTAAGAGTGAACTCTGCACATGTAAGCCACCCTCTTGCATACTCCTTCCGTCAACATCCAGGTTGTTGAAGAATAAATAGCAGATATAAATAAATGAATCCAGACAGAGCTTTAAAGATGCTGCTTTTTGCTTATTTCCTATTTATGTTCCCATTTATGATCAATACTTATGAGCCTTCTCGACCTCAGCAACACATCAGTTGATCATGCAGCCATATCTCCTTGATTGTTTTCAAATCCTTCCTTCCCTAAATCCATTCATATCTCCATGATCGCCTCCAGCCTTACAATCTTCACGGTCTCAGGATTCCTCGAATTCTCTCGCATAATCTTGATTTTATTTTCTCCACCTTCATCTGTCACGTCTCAGCCTCAGACTTGAGGATTCCCTTGCAAAATGTCCCCCTCCTCTTCTTCAAGATGCATCTTAAGACCAACCTCTCAGTCACCATATTTCCTCCTGCAACATAGTTTCAAATATTGAGAACCCTCTTGTGAAGCACCTTGGAAAGTTTTGCTGCACTGCAGGCAGAGTGGGAATGCAAGTTACTAATATCGCTGGGGCACACTTACGACAAGACCACATCATCAAATGGCAGGTATCATGCCACAGGAACTCAAGAGGCTTCAGAGAGTAGTGGACACAGCCTTCCCCGCCATTGACAGCATTACAGGAGGCTTTGCCTCAAGAAGGCGGCATCTATCATCAAGGATCCCCAACATTAGGGCCATGCCCTCTTCTCGCTGCTACAATCAGGCAGGAGGTGGGAACAATGGACGTGAAAGGATTTTTTGTGAAAGTTTTCCACCAATATTACACCACCTTGATTCATTCATATTTTCACTGAAATTACAATGGCCCAGAGATTGAAATTCTAATCATTGAATCAATTGTTAAGAAAATCAACATAAGAAATTTGGCCTGTTGCCTTTGACCCTCACCAATTTTTATTGATGCACCATAGAAAGCATCCCATTCAGATGCATCACGGCTTGGTATGGCAACTGCTCTGCCCAAGACTGCAAGAAACTGCAGAGTGTTGTGGACACAGCTCAGCACATCAAGGAAACCAGTCTCTCCTCCATGTACTCTGTCTGCAATTCTCACTGCCTCAGTAAAGCAGCCAACATAATCAAAGACCCCACCCACCCCGGACATTCTCTCTTCTCCAACCACCCCCCCCCCCCCCCACCGGGCAGAAGAATATAAAAGCCTGAAAGCACGTACCACCAGGCTCAAGGACAGCTTCTATCCTGCTGTTATAGAACTATTGAATGGTCCCCTAGTACGATAAGGTGGACTCTTGACCTCACAATCTACCTTGTTATGACCTTGCATCTTATTGTCTACTTGCACAGCACTCTCTCTGTAACTGTAACACTTTATTCTGTTATTGTTTTCCCTTGTACTATCTCAATGCACTGTTGAAACGATCAGTATGAATGGCATGCAAAACAAAGTTTTTCACTGTACTTCAGTAAATGTAACAATAATAAACCAATTTACCATATTGACTATAGATCATACAGTTGCTTTACAGCAGGATCAAATTAACCAAATTCATATACTTTTACACGTGCATTGACTTGGTAAGGATCATTAAACTAATCATTAAAGTTGTGTAAAGGCTGAGATTGGAGCTTTATCTTGACTGCAAGACTGAATTCAATTTCCCATAGTTATAGAGACATGCAACATAGAAACAGACTCTTCGGCCCATCACATCCATGCCGCCTTCCAACCACCTGCTTACACTAATCCTATGCTAATTCCACCTTTTATTTTTCCCACATTCTTTTCAACCCACCTAGATTCTATCACTCAACAGCACACAAGGCGCAATTTACAGTGGCCAATTAACCTAAAAACCTGTGTGTCTTTGAGATGTGGGAGGAAACTGGAGCACCCTGGGAATACCCACACAGTCACAGGGTGAATGTGTAAGCTCCACATAAACAGCACCCGAGATCAGGATTGAACCCAAGTCTCTGGTGTTGTAAGGCAGCAGCTCAACTAGCCATGCTACTGTACCATGCTTTTGGAGGAATTCCCATAGTTTATAGGTCTTTGACTTCACAAGAAGTGTCAGGTTATGGTTCATAGATCTCCTCAGGGATCAGAGGCACTCATGCCAGTATTTGCTGAGAGTATGTGCTTCCAAATTTATAATGGAGTGCTAATTTTCATTAATGAAACCTAAATTTAATCAAGTGCACCAAACAATGTATTTAATCAGCCGGAAGTGCTTTAAGGGCATGAAATGCGATGCGTTCATTGCAGATTTTGACAGTAATCAATGTTTGGTATCAGTTGAAAAACAATAAAGGTAAATAGAATTGCTGTACTGACTCGAGAATAAAGCAAATACACCATGTATGCTTCAGTGAGTCAGTGCAGAGTACATTATGAATTTGTAGGGTGAAATCACAAAAGCCATTGTTCTGACCTAATACTCAAAGTCAAGGTTGAGTTTATTGTCATATGCACAAGTGCATGTGTGCACAGGTGCAATGAAAAACTTACTTGCAGCAGCATCACAGGCACATAGCATCAGATAATCAGCATTCACAAAAATAAATTATACACAATTTTTACAAGAAAGAACACAGAACAAAAACAAAACAAAGTCCATGTAGTGCAAAGTGGTCATGGTGTTGCTATACTGAGGTAGTGATTAGGGTTGTGCAGGTTGGTTCAAGAACTGAATGGCTGAAGGGAATTAGCTGTTCTTGAACCTGTTGGTGTGGGACTTCAGGCTTCTGTACCTCCTGCCCGATGGTAGCTGCGAGAAGATGACATGGCCCGGATGGTGGGGATTTTTGACAATGGTTGTTGCCTTCTTGAGGCAGCGCTTCCCGTAGATACTACCGATAGTGGGGAGGGATGTGCCCGTGATGTATTAGGTTGAGTCCACTACTCTGCAACTTCTTACATTCCTGCACGTTTGAGTTGCCATACCAGACCATGGTGCAATGTTAATGTTGAAACATAGAATATAGGAGTAGGAGGAGGCCACTTGGCCTTCTTCACCATTCAATATGATCGTGGTTGATCACCCAAATTCAATGCCTTGTTCCAGCTTTTTCCCCATATCCTTTGATCCCTGTGTCCCTAAGAACAACATCTAACTCACCTTGAATATACAGGTTGAAATTCTGTGGTCTGCATGTTTTGGATCTGTAGCACAGATCTGTACTAATTAACTAATTCTAAGTGAGATCTAACTGAAATTAACTAAGATCTGTTCTAATCTGTACCTAATTAAGCTATCAGTGCAATTTTTGCAATCTCAGCCAACAGCATTTCCGACTTAGTGAAACTTTGGTTTACCAGCAGTTCTCAGGAATGGAGTCCTCACGGAACCTGTGGAGTGTCCTGTACTTAAAAAAGGACAGTTCTCCTGCTCAGAGCATGATTATCGGGGCAGTTTCTGTGGTCTGGCACCAGTCACGTCCCAAAGGTGCCAGACTAGAGAGTTTCAACCTGCACCTAATGATTTGAACAATGAATGCTTCAACTGCTTTCCGTGGTGGAGAATTCTACAGGTTCATCACTCTCTGCGAGAAGCAATTTCTGCTCATGTCTATCTTAAGTGGCTCGCCTCTTATCCTTACACTATGAGGAAAAGAAAAACTTGAAACATATTTAAAATAAACTCATTGGTGGGATCTAAACATCATTGGTAAGACCAACATTTATTTCATTTATCCAGTTTTAGAAACATAGAAACATAGAAAAACTACAGCACAATTCAGGCCCTTCAGCCCACAAAGCTGTGCCAAACATGTCTCTACCCTAGAAATTACTAGGCTTACCCATAGCCCTCTATTTTTCTCAGCTCCATGTACCTATCCAACAGTCTCTTAAAAGACCCTATCGTATCCGCCTCCACCACCATTGCCGGCAGCTCATTCCACGCACTCACCACTCTCTGAGTAAAAAACTTACCCCTGACATCTCCTCTATACCTACTCCCCAGCACCTTAAACCTATGTCCTCTTGTGGCCACCATTTCAGCCCTGGGGAAAAGCCTCTGACTATTTACCCGATCAATACCTCTCATCATCTTATATACCTCTGTCAGGTCCCCCCTCATCCTCTGTCGCTCCAAGGAGAAAAGGCCGAGTTCCCTCAACCTGCTTTCATAAGGCATGCTCCGCATTCCAGGCAGCATCCTTGTAAATCTCCTCTGCACCCTTTCTATGGCTTCCACGTCTTTCCTGTAGTGAGGTGCCCAGAACTGAGCACAGTACTCCAAGTGGGGTCTGACCAGGGACCTATATAGCTGCAACAATACCTCTCAGCTCCTAAATTCAATTCCCCGATTGATGAAGGACAATACACCATATGCCTTCTTAACCACAGAGTCAACCTGCGCAGCCGCCTTGAGCGTCCTATGGACTCGGACCCCAAGATCCCTCTGATCCTCCACACTGCCAAGAGTCCTACCATTAATACTATATTCTGCCATCATATTTGACCTACCAAAATGAACCACTTCATGCTTATCTGGGTTGAACTGCATCTGCCACTTCTCAGTTTCTTTGAACCATTGCAATGTACATGGGGAATGACTTGATACAACACAGTCGCCTACTAAATCAATTCAGAGGGCAGTTAAGAGTCAGTTATGTTGCCTGAGGATCTGACCAGATCAGGTAAGGGTAGCAAAAGACAGACTCTAAAGTCCATTAGTGAACTAGGTGAGGTATTAATAACAATCCAGCACTTTAATGGCCAATGCTGATACAAACCTTTGAAATCCAAGTTTATTTAAATAATTGAGTTCAATCTCATGAGCTGGAATTTGAACTCACATATACGGGCAGCACAGTAATGCAGCCAGTAGAGCTGCTGTCTGACAGCTCCAGTGACCCAGGTTCAATCCCAACTTCCTGTCTGCATGGAGTCTGTACCTTCTCCCTGTGACTGCACAGGTTTCCTCCCACACCCCAAAAATGTGCGGGTCGGTAGGTTAATTGGCCACTGTAAATTGCCGCTAGTGATAGAATCTGAGGCGGAGTTGATAGGAATGTGGAGAGAATAAATTGTGATAGGGTAGGATTAGTGTAAATGGGTGCTTGATTGTCAGCATGGTGGGCTATAGGGCCTCTTTCTGTGCTGTGTCTCTCTGTGACTCTATTTCCAGGCTTTTGACACATCTCTGGATATAACCACATATTACCTTGCTCCTTATATCGCTGTATAGGTAACAGTTTTACAGAATATTCATTTGAATAAACCAAAATGAAGCCGTTTAAAGCTCAAAACATGTAGGAACATACAACATTAACTTTTAGAAATTCCTTGTCAGAGTCCTTTGTCATTTGTTGAATAAGTATCGTTATTCTTGTCAGAATGCTTATTCAATCTCATCCTAATTACTGATATCTTACAGTTACATATCTTAATTAATTAAAAGAGCAGTTTATAGAGTTCAGTGATACAGCTAAACAACAGTGTTTCCGCAGTAGGCTCTCACAGTCTGTGATGTTGTTAGAAGGTTAAGTATTTGGTAGTTGACAATCCATGAGATGTCAATGTCAATTAATATTCATCTACAGAAATGTGGTAAAGCTTAGTAAGAACTGGCCACAAACTGAAAATAAAAAGGTAAATGTGAGACAGATGCTGCTCAACCCACCGAGTTCTTCGAGCACTTTGTTTGTTCCTCCAGTAAATGTGAGATTGGAAAACTTTGGAGGCGAATGGAATGTACAGTTCTGCATCACATCCCACATGTAACCAGAATCTAAAGCATTCCAAACAAAGAAAGAATGTCAAAGACTGCTTCAGATGCTGCTGTCTCCAGTAACCTGGGTTCAATCCTGACCCCCATGCTGTCTGTGGAGAGTTTGCAGGTTCTCCCTGTGACAGTGTGGGTTCTCTCTGGTTTCCCAAAGATGTGCTGGTAGGTTAACTGGCTGCTGCATATGGTTTGTAAGTGGGAAATGAACCAAGGGGGGATTAATGGGCATGTGAGAGAGAATAAATTGCAGGGCTACAGGGAAATAAGGTGGAGGGCTGAGAAAGATGGGATTGTTCTGTTGGGTGCCGGCTTGGACCCAATGGATTGAATGGCTTTGTGTTGAAACATCTAGAACCCCAAACAATGGACTGCAAGGATGAGAATGGGCAGGTATTAGATGTCCTGTGCTTGCAAGGGAGAGTACTGGAGGAAGAAAGACAGGTGATGGTAGAGTAAAGCAGAGCCTCGGCAGAGGAATGAAGCATTTGGTGGTGGAAGAACTGCCCGACATTTTCAAATCCCGTCATAGATCTTGCATAATTGCCTAAAAAGGAAGATTTTATACCAAGAAGGAAGCACTCCAGACAGTACAGCACTCCTTCAACACTGCATTAAAGTGTCAGCCTAGATTATACCATTAAGCACTTGGATTGGGGCAATAAGATTTTTGAGTCAGAGGTACTATCATCCAACCAATCTCTTTAGGTATTTAAAGGGAGATACTTTTATAATTAAGGAAACAGTTCTGGAGAATCCCTGGCAAGCAATGTACAATAACTGTACCATCTTCCCAAGGGAAATTAGGGTCTTGCCTGTGATCCATCCCAAAAACAATAAAATGTTCCCAGAGACACATTTGTTCGACGGTGGACGATGACATGGGAGTTGGACCTTGCATCCAGAAAAAGGAAATGGTTTCTCTAACTCTGAGAGATGGTGTTTTCTGCTCCCCTTTTTCTGAACCCCTTTCCTGTGTTAGAGGTACATCATTAGTGAAAGAATCAAAATTGCTTCTTTTCTGAGGCGTTATATGCATATCATATCCAAGGGAGCTTCTTTTAAATGTTGGTAGCGATCTGTCCCTCCTTTGAACAAAGAGATCAGATCGGTCGTCTATAATTCAGGGCAAACAATAAGACCTAGTATACCTCTCCCTTACAAGCAGATCTTCAAACTGCCATGCAATATGGCTGGATATATCCAGTCCTCATGCTCTTATGATTCCAAATCCCATGATGAATTTGCAACACCTCCAGATCTGAAGTAAGGTCCAGTACCCAAAACTGAATGCAGTATTCTGATACAGTCTGAGCTGTCCTTTAAATATACTTGAGGCATAACTTTCACCTGGCTTATTGGGTCTGTCCCAGATCTTTGGTGGAGCATCCCATTTAATTCCACTTACCCTAAAGCAAATTTTTCCTTCAGCTATTTGGTCTCAGGTGGCGTTTTCCAGATCACAGTAACTCACTGGTTATGTAAATATTTCCTCACATCATCTTTGGTTCTTTCTAAATATGCTTTTCACTTGGCCTTTGTTATAAGAGGTTTTACATTTATCTAGAAAGAAACATATTGTAGATTATATTATGCAGGTACTGGAATCTGGAGCAACATACACAAAGTGCTGGAGGAACTCAGCAGGTCAGGCAGCATCTATGGAGGGAAATAAACAGTCGACATTTTGGGCTGAGACCCTTCATCAGGACGGGAAAGGAAGAGGGCAGAAGCCAGAATAAGAAGGCCAGGGGAGGGGGAGGAGCACAGGCTGGCAGGTGATAGGTGATTCCAGGTGGGAGGTGGAAGGTAGGTGGGTGAGGGAGGGGGGAGATGTAAGAAGCTGAGAGGCGATAGGTAGAAGAGGCAAAGAAAGAATCTGGGAGAGGGCAGTGGACCATAGAATAAAGGGAAGGAGGTGGGGAATAGGTGGGCAGGTCATGAAGGCAGGTGAAGGGGAAAGAAAAGAGGTGAGGGGGCCACAGGAATGAGGGAAAACAAAGTGGGGGAGAGGAGAGAAAAAATTATCTTCTTCACCAACCCTCGGGATTTTAAATGTAATTAATTTGTATTGCAAACAGGTTACATGTGTGGTTCTCAGGCTTGCACCAACCTTGGCAAAGATTTCTTGGAAACATTGTGAGATTCAGATATAATCACAATTCTCAGACTTCCAGATGGTTTTTGTTATGTCACTGCAGTCCCTTTGTCTGAGAATACTAAGCACCTGTTAATCATTTCTTAAAGGCCAGATTAGCAATGGGTGTTTCCAACTCTGCAGATTTAGGTAATGGTAACAGGACACTAGAAATGAAGGGAAACCATGAAATAAGCAAGTCTGAATTGCGCATTGGACAGTTGAACCTGCTGGAGATACAGGAAAAAATTGTTACAGTTTGGATTTAGTCCAGGTCTGATAGTTATGCATTGGATACAGTTATTATCCTGTACAGCTTGCGTGACTTTTATATTAGTTTAACTGAAATGTACAATTCATGATAAAGTGTTCGGAGTTTGTATTTTGTTCTTGCTAGTTGATTTCCCACAGCATAAGACGCATGGAGTCAAGGCCTTGGCCGGTCTTCAGGGATTAGTAAACTACACATAATTCATTCTGCAATTTAAAATCATCCACATGTAATGGCATTAAATATCTTGCTATTCTTTAAAAATAACCAGCCAAGAACCTATCCATAATCACCACCAAATCAGATCATCTCATCTTTTATTGAGGTCATTCACTATTGGAAGTGTCAGCAACAAAATCCAGTCTTCTTCCCCAGGTGGATGTAAAGGTCCCATGATGTTATTTTGTTTTCTCCCAAATACATCCTGTACAATATATATTTACCCTTCAATTAACCTCGCTAGAACATTGCTGTTCCTAGCACCATGATGTGTGAAAATAGCCGCCACGTTTATGATGTTACGACAATGACTGAACTTAGTTAGTACTTTGGGAAATCATGAAGTGATGAACAGTGCAACAGTTTTCATCCCACAATGTTAGCGGGAATTTGTGCGCACATTGGCTGTCATGTTTCATCGAAAAAAACTTGAAAAAAATCATTGGCATTGAAAGTTCTTGAGGACATGAAACCATATATAAATGCAAACTTTTTTCAATTATCAGATAATTTGCCGATGAATTAAATGTTATGAAAATTAGCATAACATCTGTAAAATTGCTGCGAGCCAACAGTTAAGGAGAAATTATAAGGAAAAAAAATTTGAAATTAAAAGACAGAGGAATTTTCTAAAACATTTCATCCGGTGGGGCTGAGTTTGCCACACAATAGACTATAGATAGTCTATGAAATGAAGGCATTTAGTGCTTTGAATCACCTGGTCTTATTCCATGCTTATATTCCTGAAATATTGGCAACCCTTTCTGCATTGCCTTAGCCCATATTTCTCTCTTTGGCTCCACAAGTGTTCAATGATTTCATGTAATCCTATGCGTAAGCAGGTTCATACATCTAATTTGTTTTACATTCCAATTATCCCTACGTACAATCATTTTAATTGTCCCATCCAACAGACCCCATCCTCCTTGCAGATTCATGTTTGGAACTAAACAGGTGGAAATAGCTTGGATTTTCTTAGAGACACAAGAAATTCTGCAGATGCTGGAATCTGGAGCAACACACAAAAAGTGCTGGAGGAACTCAGCAGGTCAGGCAGCATCCATGGAGGGAAATAAACAGTTGGCGTTTCGGGCCGAGACCCAACATCAGGATTTTCTTAACACTTTTCAGTTTCAGGAGATCCAAAGGCAACTTATAGCCAAAGAAATACTCTTGAAGTGCGGCCACTGTTGTGATGTAGGATGTATAGCATCCAACTTGCCAACCCTCACAAACTACATTGTGATATATGTCCATTCATCAGTGGGAGGCAAATATTTCCTATGCTTTGCAGAAAACTCCCTTTTATGTTCACTTAGGAAGCTACACCTTACCTGTTTAAGAGTTCATTCAAAAGTAGGTGTCAAAACTATACAAAAGTGTCAGATGAGATTGTGTTCCTTATTCTCTGAAGTTCTGCTGACTTCACCAATTTATGATTCAAAGAGTGCTACCACTGAGCCAAGGTGACACTTTGCCAGGTTCATGGACAAGGATGGTCCTGGGACATTCCTGACCTATGTCAAGGGAACTACTTTTAACTAGCATTTTCCATTTCTGATTTTACATCATGTTGGCTCAGTTTTTCTTATCCTACAGGCATTGGTTAAGGCTGTCTGACAAGTCCCACCACATACTATTAACAACTTATTACATAGACCAAGAAACTTAATGGGCCAATAAACACTGCAATTAAGCCATTTTAACTCATCCTATTACAGACACTCCCTTTGTTCTACACATTCTTTGCCAGCTTCTCTCCTACTGACAGTAAATATGAGTCTCTCTCTTTCCCATTTCTGATAAAGGGTCACATTAGATTGTTTCTCTTTTCAACAGATATTGTCTGACTTGCTGATTTTTTCCAGCATTTTCTAATTTTGGTATTGGTTTATTATTGTCACTTGTACCGAGCTACAGCGAAAAACTTGTCTTGCATACCGATCGTACAGGTCAATTCACTACACAGTGCAGTTACATTGGGTTAGTACAGAGTGCATTGATGTAGTACAGGTAAAAACAATAACAGTACAGAGTAAAGTGTCACAGCTACAGAGAAAGTGCAGTGCAAGGTCACTACAAGGTAGATCGTGAGGTCATAGTCCATCTCATCATAATTTTAATCACTATTGGGGTAAAGATGTTAAATAGCCCATGTTGAATTAGGAAAAGGAGAATCAGCTAAGACTGACTTCTACGTATTGTGAATTTCAGCTAACATCATGACCAAGGTTGCTGTTTAAACTCCTTATACCAAAATGAAAAGTTTGTCATAGCTCAGGGGTAACATTAAGCATTTTTCTCATGCTCAGTAATAAATAAAAGTTAACCCAAACTGAAACAAATTGCTTGAACAGGCATTAAAACATGGTTATGGGAATACACTTCAATAGATTCTGAACTGCCTACTTACATTTTCCAGTACTGAGATACCATTAGATACTGAGCAACTCAGCCAGGATAGGAGAGGTGTCACTATTTTCCTTAGCAAATTAAGATTATACTGAAACATTACATAATGGGTCATTTAGTTTCAACGTCATTTATAGGGAATAAGAAAAGGTGAATGTATCAAACCCCTTCATTGCACAAACAATGTCCAATTTGTTCTACAATGAACCTCCTCACCCATGCACAGCTTCCATCACATTGACATGGATTAAGATCGGCTGGCTAACAGGAAGATCAGGCTTAAATTCTCTTTTTCTGGTCGGCAAGATCTAATAAGTGATGTGCCATACGGATCAGTGTTGGAGCCTCAACCTTTTGATAATTTAAATAAATGATTTGGATGAAGGCAGCAAAAATATAGTCGCTAAATTTGCTGATGACACAAAGATAGATTTTAAAAAAAAGTTGTGAAGAGGACATAGGGAGGTTATAAAGGAATAGTGATGGGTTAGACCAGTGGATGGACATCAGGCAAATGTGGGAAAATGTGAAATTGTACATTTTGGCAGAAAATAGAACAGCCTATCATTTAAATGGTGAGAGATTGCAGAATCTGAGACACAGAAGGATCTGGGTGTCTTTGTGCATGATTGGCAAAAAAGTATGCAGGAACAGCAAGTGATTAGGATAGCTAACAATATGATTGTTTACTGCAAGGGGAATCAAATAAAACAAGTAAGGAGGTTAGGTTTCAGCTGTATGGCATTAGCAAGACCACAGCTGGAGTAATGCATGTGGTAGGAGTTCAGTGATGTTTATTGGACTAATATCTGGAATAGCGAGTTATTTCATGAAGAAAGATTAGACAGATTAGGTATTTAGAAAAGTGAAAGATGACTTGATTGAAATATGTTAGATCCTGAGAGGTCTTAACAGGGTGGATGTAGAGAGAATGTTTCCTCTTGTAGGAGAATCTAGAAAACTCAAACTGGAAACCACAGTTTAAAAACAAGGGGTCACCCATTTAAAGCAGAAATAAGGCTCTCTTCCCCCGAGGGTCAAGAATCTTTGGAACTCTTCTTCAAAGGGCAGCAGAAGCAGTGTCCTTAAATATTGTTAAGGTAGAGGTAGATAGATACTGGATAAGCAAGGAGGTGAAAGGTGACTGCAGGTGCTAGGAATGTAGAGTTGAGGTTACGATTAATTATCTTAAGTGGAAGACCAGGATCAGTCAGAACTGATGTGGAAGACCAGGATTATCTTAAGTGGAAGACCAGGATCATAGGCCAAGTGGCATAGCACCAATTCATACTCCCTGCCTTCAAGTTTCAATGTATTGCCTTGAATGAAGTAAAGAAATAATGATCAAATCAGAAGTCTGCTGATACCCACTGGAAAGCACACGTTTGTAGATGAGTTTAAATGCAATGACTCCAGTAGTTGATATCTGCCAAAATGTAGCCATTTGAATTCCAGAATTGCTAATTGGGTTGATAATCGGAGAAGGTTCCAGGTAAGATGAGCTTATTTTAGAGAAAGAAAGAAAGGAATTCCAGTAAATGAACAAATTATTTGGTGTAACCAAACACCAGCCAAGCCAGTGTTTGTCTAAATGATGCAACTTGAGTTAATCTAGAATAGTTTGCCATTTCAATGTTCTGCTGTCTTTTAAAACACCATGATTTTGGCACCCTTTCAGACAACATACTGGACATGAAACACGAAGTGCCAGAAGCACTCAGGAGGTTAGGCAGCAGCAGCAGAGAGAGAAAAACAGTCATCACTTTGGGCCAAAGACACTTTGAAACTGGAAGAGTTAGGAATGTGTGTGAAGTTGGAGGGGGAGAGGATACCAATGGCAAGGTGCAGATCAAAATTGTCAAGGTAACAATTACTTTAAAAATTAGTAGTTGAAGACAGAAAAGAAAAAGGTAGATGCACATCTGTGGATAAACAGTTACCCAAAATTGTTGAATTCTATATTAAAACTCACAAGCTTCAACAAACCTAGAGAGACAATGAGTTGCTACTCCTCAAACTTACATTGCCATCATTGGACCAATGTAGGGAAGCAGAATATCTTATGGGTGCAATTGATAAAAAACTGACCACAGGTGGTAATTATGGTGGTTGAGAGGTGGTGCAAGTACATTTTGTTTTTGAAAAAGGCAACTCCTGTGGATTTTAAATAAGACTCTGCATAATAAATCTTTAGGAAACAGGAGTAGACATCTCAACCAAAATTTGCTTAGCCATTTGTTTGGATCATGGCAGATCTGTAAGAGAAACAAAGGACTGCAGATGCTGGAATATCTAGATAAAAAATACTACGATGCTGGAGGAACTCAACAGGCCAGGGAGCATCCGTGGAGAAAAGCAGGCGGTCAACGTTTTGGGTCAGGACCCTTCTTCAGGGCTGAAGATAGGAAAAGGGGAAGCCCGATATATAGGAGGGAAAAGCAGAGCAGTGATAGTTGGACAAAAGAGGGGAGGGGAGGTGGGCACAGGATGGTGAGAGGTAGATGCAGGTCAGAGATAGTGATAGGCAGGTGCAGGGGAGGAGGGGAGAGCAGATTCACCAGGGGATGGGTCAAAGGTGAGGAGGAAAAAAAAGGGGTAGAGTCTAGGAAAGGGAAGAGACATGGTTTGGGGTGTTGGGGGGGGGGGGGGGGGAGAAAGTGTGGGGATTACTTCAAATGTTCATGCCATGCCATTCCTCCAGTTTGTACTTGGACTTCTCCTGGCAGTGGAGGCAGCAGAGGACTGACATATGTGATGGAGTGGGAGTGGGAGTTGAAGTGACTGGCAATGGGGAGATGCAGATCATGGTTATGGACAGAGTGCAGGTGTTCTGCAAAACAGTCACCTAATCTACGTTCGGTCTCACTAAACGTAGAGGAGGCCACACTTGGAGCACCGAATGCAGTAGATGATATTAAGGGAGGTGCAGGTGAATCTCTGTCTCACCTGAAAGGACTGTTTGGGTCCCTGGATGGAAGTGATGTAGGGGCAGGTGTTGCACCTACGGCGGGGGCAGTAGAAAGTTCCTGGGTGGGAGTGGGATGGATGGGGAGGGAGGAGTGAACTAGGGAGTCATGGAAAGAGCATTCCCTGCAAAATACAGAAAGAAGTGAGATCCTGTTGGAGATGGCTGAAGTGGCAGAGAATGATGTGTTGGATACATAGGCTGGTAGGATGAAATGCGAGACCTTATCCCTATTGGGTCTGGGACGGGTGAGAGCAGAGTTGTGGGAAATAACAGATTCTCTACCCCCTTTTTCCTCCTTAACTTTGACCTATCCCCCAGTGGATCTGCTCTCCCCTCCTCCCCCACACCTGCCTATCCCTATCTCTTACCTGTGCCCACCCCACCCCCCTCCCCTCTTTTGTCCATCTATCACTGCTCTACTTTTCCCTCCTATATATTGGGCTTCCCCTTCTCCCATCTTCAGTCCTGAAGAAGGGTCCTGACCTGAAACACTGACTGCCTGCTTTTCTCCATGGATGCTGCCTGGCCTGCTGAGTTCCTCCAGCATCAATGTTTTCCATGGCAGATCTATATCTCAACTCCATCTGATTGTTATGAAGCTCAGTAAACTGTATGCATGGCAATAATAAATACAACAATGAACGTAAAACAGCAGCATGGTGCAAAGATTGTAGTGCAATTTGGAGCAGTGCAAAAAGTGCTAAAGTGACAATAATGGAATAACAGAGGGGTAGAAATGAGTACAAGAAACATGGCAGCATCACTGGGAAGGGAATGTGAAAGAAGTGATTGGTTCACAAGTCTGTTTAAATTGGTCAATTGGAATCTTTATGACTTGGCATTTGCAGAGTGTATTCAAAATTTCTACTGCTGGGGGGGGGGGGGGGTAATAATTGCCAAATGGAAAAGGCAAAGGCAATTTAATTGCTCTTCATTAACAAGCAGAATAATGTGAATATTGGGCAATTAGATCCCCTTTAACCCCACATTTTAAATTTCACAAATCACTCCAATCTCAGACCCTCAATTGCTTAGCTCTAAATTTGTCTGTTCTTTTGATTGTGGATTCCCTTTCCGTGCATCTATTAATTTACTTTTTAAAAACAATTTAAACACATTGTGCAATGCTATACAAGAATTTAAAAGTGAAAAACATGATGCCCATAGCAAAACATTAACAATTGCCATTTCAAATGCAACTTTCCTTAATTAGATAAAGACTATGTTTTGCACAAAATTTCTATTGCTTTGCCCATTAATGAGCATAGGTTGGATTGTCTGTTCAATCTGACACCCAGCTTAATGTTGTGCATTAAAAGGTTTACTGGATGAAGGGGATGGAGAATGAGCAGAATCATCCCAGTAGAACATACAAAGTTATGTAAATAGTTTTATTTAGTATTTTGAAAGAATACATAGTTTCAGTTACTGTACAATAGCATTACATGCTGGTTTCATCATGCATTACCCAAAACATCTACACATAATTTTGTTTTAAAATGCATTGTATACAACATCATACAAGCAACACTTCCATACTGTGAATCCAACTGTGACACCGGGGGGGTGGAAGTGGTGGGGAAGGAATTCTATGTAAACTACAGCTTGTTTAAAAAATTAAAACCAGAAATACACACTCAAAGTCTTAATATTAAGGCAAACTTCAATGGTTGTCTGTACCAAATCTAATTGGAGGAAAAACCTCATACTTGAGAAAACCATGTCAAGAATTGCTCTATTTTAAATGACTATTAAAAGATTATGATTCTTATTTCTTTTAAACAAGAACTTGTACACTGTTGCTTTCACATTCCATTTCAAGCATCTAGTTGTTCACTTGTGGTTCTACATGGAACAAATAACTGAACTGATATCCAAATTTAATCAAAAGGCATCTGCACCAATCAAAATTACTTTTGTTAATTCACAGCAAAAAGTTATTTCTAGTACTGATTTATCATCAAAAGTGGGGCAAGTGAATGGCTCAAGGGCAGAAAGCACTCCACTTCAGGAAATAGTTAATTATATTTCTGTGACACCAGTCACATCCAGATCAGCATAACTGGTGTCCACTCTGAAAGAAAACCTGTTTCTCTTTAAGATAAACACTATATTCAAGGTAAAGGAATTGAAATGTTAGCAAACTGGCATGCGGTGTCTGGATTACCAGTCTAATAACAGTCACTATACCACCATATCCATTGATGACAATAGTTAAAAGGAAGTGTTGTACTTTGAACCTATGATTTATTATTAGTGGATATTACACAATACTAAGAGCCGCACAATTAAAATGTATCCCTATTCCACTACCATCAATGCAGCATTAGATGGCCAGCAAGAAATTTTATTACCACCACAATGCTGACAGGTGCCACTCAAATTACTGTTTTCATTGAATTTAGCGTTAATTCACATTTGTCTAACTGTACTCACTTATTCAAGTGATAGAGCAGCACATCTGGGTACCAATTCAAACAAGCACATTAATTTACAGCACTGCACTGAAGTATACATTATACTGAACATGGTTACAGTTTGTTCACAGCTTTGGGTTTAATTATCCAATCTCCTTCTTGCACCATATAAATGGTGAACATTAGTGCTTTGAGGGATGAACAAAAGAATCCATCAGGGATTTGGGCACTCAAAGCACAGTAACAGTCTGTTCTCATCACAGTACATATGTTGAAAACCATCCAGTGACTACACAAAAAGCAGATAGTGTAACCTATTCATTTTGTTTCATCTCAAATAGACTTAAATTTGCAAAAAACCCAAGAATTGAATTTGTATCGGTAGTCATGTTAGCAGTTCTTTGGATGTATACAATATTTGTCTTCTGGTACTAGTCTCTACAATGTAATCAAATCCCATTTATAGACTGCTGGGGTACTACAGGTTATAAAAAGACACTGTTCAAATACAAGTGCAAAATCTGTATAAACAAATTCAGTTCAAATCATAATACATATTTACTACCAAGGTAAATATATCTACTGTATATTTACTGATTAATACTATATACACAAGTATTTACACACACTATGCACATTATAATACAATTAGCAGAAGCAACTGCATGCACAAAACTGGGTTACAAAATTTCTGGGCATCAACAACATGAAAACAGAATAATTCATGATGAATTAAATTAAAGCCACTTATACAGCAGTGCTATATTTGTAAATATTTCTACATTGCAAGTGATCCCCATCATCCACCATTCCAAGGATTCAGCTTCTAAATTACATGCATGAATGCAAATCAAACTATATACTAAACAGTATTACCAGAGATTGGGTAGCCCACTAATTTATCTGCACAGTTATCTACCAAAATGAGTTGTGCTAGAGCTTATGTAACTGAGGTAATGAACAAGCTTTTCTTGCACCAAAATGGAGGGCTGCATTAGCAATCATAGGCAAGCTTAACACTGAACTGTTGTTGAACACATGGATTTTTCAGAAATTCAGAAACTACTTTTAAAAATAATTGATAATATACTAGATGAATGAAACCAATAATCACTTCCCATCTCTGATCATTCTGTTTAATAACTCAAAGCAGTCCAAGAGTCAAATAGTTGTACATTACAACTAAAGGAATTAATCTCAATGAATAACCCAAAATACTCATGCTCTAAACCTAATATTAATCCAAATCAATATTAGCTTCCTTCAAAATGCAAGCAAACTCTGCCTCCAGGCTTTTCAGCTATAAAAAGACAGGTAATTAAGTGCCCTAATTCAATCTTTCATGTTATGGTTTTTTTTTTAAAAATTGGGGGCAGGAACGAGAGAAACAGCAAAAATAAATGATGGTTTGCTAATCTACTAATCCCATTATCCTTCTGCTCTGCAAAAAGAAGGAATCAATAGCTTCTAAATACATTTCTGTCATTCAGACATCACACAAATATTCTCAAAAAGTGTTCTGATTTATTTGTGGCAGAACTTTTCCAATTCACTTTTTTCTCCCCCCCCTTTCTCAAAGCACATCTTCTGAGTTTGGGTATCCAATCCATTATTGAATTTAGACAAAATTCCACTTGCAGAGTAAAAAAAACCGAAAATACAGGAGGAAATAATTCATGCACAACTCCCTCAGGCTCTAAAAGATTACCACCATCTAGTCAGAGCCAAGGTAAGAATTGTTCTTGTTCCCATAAACTCCACCCCCACAATACCACCCAACCTCCCAAATTGATTTGCGCTTTTAGAATTTGGCCAAATTCAAGAGTCCTGATTCAAATTCAAAAGCAATCCTGATACAGGGTTTCAGCCAGAAACATTGACAATTCCTTTCCCACCCCACAGATGCTGCTTGACCCACCGAGTTCCTCCAGCAGATTGTATGCTTTTCAACAACAGAAGTGACAAGGATATTCTGCCTATCTTATTCCATGTCTCTTACAACAACCCGCATGTATGTGATGCAGTTAAACAGAAACCTGACCCAGGGTACTCAGATTCTAATACTTCAGCAGCACTGAAAAACTTAGTCAATCTCTTTCTAATCAAGCCAACATACCCCTCTATTGACACTCTCACAGATCCAAGCACAGTTGAATTTCAAGCTTCTCAAATCCAGAAATTAATGCTGGAAAAAGTAGATAAGGCTAGGAAGGCATCACAATACATTTATTCTGGTCATATTCCACACTACCTTTCTGGCAGACTTGGAAAGGCACCAACACGTGGTAAAAATTTTTGTGATGGCCCCAAACCAATCAAATGCCAGGAATCAAGCCTGTTAGCAACAGGAAAATTGCCCACAGATCTAACGTTAGGAGTTAGGTTTAAAGCTACAACCATCAACCACATTTAGTTTATAATAAGAAATGAGGGGGAAAATAATCTCTTACCCCAAGCTTACTCCATGGTGCCATGCTTCAAGTAGACAGAATTAAAATAGGGAAATGCAAAAATGCTTTTGTACTTGAAAAGCCATCTATCTGGCTAAAAATATAGCAATAAAGCAAGCTAAAGTTTAACATGGGCAAACTTTTTTTTGTGAAAAACATATTTAAGTTGTTCATGAGACAGGTGTTCTTTCAAGCACATGTTAGTATTACTATAAATAGTGTTACTGTAGAGGTAATTGGGTCCCAGCACAAATGAACAATTTACCCCACATTCCCTGCAGCAGATACAACATCTAATGTTGGACAGGAATCAAATCTATTTTGGTGTCAGAACTGAAAATTCATCAAAATTAGTACAAATGTTCTTTGTAACATTACACCAAGTTGAAAATAACCAACAATTTTGACACACAACCCTAAAATCTGAGAAGTTGTATGAGATGACTATTTTCATACAGTGTGACATCTAAAATGACTAAATAGTGAATTTCAGTACTGCTGCCTACTCTGCGCCAATGGTCGACAATTCCATCCAGTTACTAATTTTCTCGTTTTCCAAATGACACAGCAAAGCTTTAATTATACATCTAGCTAGCTGCCTTTATTCACATTACAAGTCTTAACATGACTGACATTCCCCAAATGAAAACATCAAGTATATAATCTTCGAAAGTGGTCTTTAAAATGGATAATATTTTAAAAACTGGATCATGTGCAGTGTTTAGATGATAGTCTTTCCATCATCGCAACTTCATGCCCATCTTCCACTGGAGACGAAGCTTCGGCTGAATGAAAAGCTGATGCCGGAGTTCTTATGTTTCCCCCAAGCACCAAATGGAACCACAACGGCAGTACTGTTATCTTCTGCACCATACTGCAAGGCCTGAAACAAAGGGAGAACTAGTAGCATTTCAAAGTCAAAGTGAAAAGCTTCTCTGGGTAAATAATGTTATTTTAAATAAAAGTGTGTTATGTGGCAGGAGGTTTTAAAAATATTCACTAAAAGTAAACAGGCCTCAGAACTCAATTCTCAGTATTTTTGAAAGTAGGAGCAACATATCAGCCAGCTGTGAAAACCTGCAGTCAAAATAACCCAATTCACTAGCAGTTGGAGACTGACATTCAGGCAACAGAATACAAAGATAGTATCAAGAGGACTATTTGAATTACCTAATCAAAATCAAATTACTTAATCCTTAATGACAAAATATAATCTTCAGCCCATTGTTGCCAATGCCTCATCTGTTCCCACCCAATAATGTGCTCTCAATCTCTACCATCTGACACCAGTTAATGCCCACATTTATTTTGGGGGGTTTACTGTACAAAATTTCAAACAGTTTTGAAAAAAGTTAAATGACATCTTTATTGAAGGCAAATACATTGTTCCCTGGCAAAATTAATTTCTAAGCCAAGATTCTTAGTTCTGCTGGAGTAACAGTCACTTAAAATTCAACTTGTTTTCTTTCATTTCTAAACTATAAGCTGACAAAAGGGGCATAGAGACTGGTTATTGCTGTCTCAAAGTAAACACGTTTTTGCAATAACAGGTGAAGCATAAGAGCAAACAAATTAGACAATCTTGATTTTAAGGCAGGTGGATAAAAGGGCATTCTAGCACAAACAGTAAACTGGCAAATGGTTGAATGGTGTTTATATCAAATTCCATTTACCTGTTCAACAATAACCTGGGCAGCTTCGATTGGATCATGGCATTGACTGATATGGTCACAAATTTCTTGGCTGTTCATGATAAAGTTGATCCCATCTGTTGTTAAAACTAAGAAAGCATCATCTCCATGTTGTAGCTGCAAACAGAATGAAGATTAGCTGAATGAAGTGTTAGATCTGGAGATGTCTGGAAGGTTCTTTGAAAGTCAAGAATGAGGTGCAAGTCTTATTGTTACAGCCATTTTATTAGATGTTCATAGTACAGGTCAGACAAGGGTCAGGCTGTACCAGTAAGCAAGGCAAAGAGTAGCAAAATAACTTGAGCACGTTTTCCTTTAATATTGCAAACTGGTCTGAACCGTGTCACAATTCAGCTTTACAGACAAAGAAACTACAGACTTATGGAACCAAATGTACTACAAGTTACCAAAAGTTTACAGATAAACAGGTGATTATACAAACAAGTATAAAGAAAGCTAAAACTACACAGAAAAAAAATAAAACAAACAATCTGGACCCAAATCCAACAGAAGTAATTGCTTTCTATAATACCAAAAAAAACTAACACCCCACATTTTCCTTTTCTAAAAGGATTGCTGATTCTTCCTAGATAGTTCTACCAGAAATACTGGAAGAACTACATGTATAAAAACAGGAATACACCATTTGTTTCCTTATACCTGCTCCACCATTCAATACAAGATCATGGCTATTCTTCAATGGCTACTCTTATGTGCTTACCCCATATCTCTATATTCGCCTAATATCCAAAAATCTACCAATGTCTAGAATATACTCATCTACAGAGCTTCCATTACCCTCTTGGTTAGGGAATTCTAAATGTTTACTACACTTTTCTCCTCATCTGTTCTAATTGGGCAACCCTTGTTTTGAGACTGACCCTGGTTCCAGACACCCCAGTCCAGGGAAATATCATCCCTCATCCACCTGCTCAAGCTCCATAAGAATTTTGTCTGTTTCAATGAGGTATCCTCTCACTCCAAAGTCTGCTCAATCTTTCCCTGTAGGACAACCACCCCAAAATCAAAATAGTAAACATTTGTAAGCATATCCTTTCTTAGGTAGGAATACATTACCTGTACACAATGCTGCAGGATCCTATATGATAGCAAGATATCTTTACTCTTGGACTCTTATCCTCTCACAATAAAGGCCAACATATTATTTTGCCTAATTGCTTGCTGTACTTGCATATTAATTTTCTTGGCAAGACACCAGGACCCTCAATACTGCTAATCTCTCACTGATTAGAAGACATTGTGCTTCTACTTTCTCTACCAACTTGATGACCTCACATTTTTCCCCCATATATCCCATCATCACGTTTTCACCCATTCATGTCACCTATGCATCCTCTACACAACTCATGCCGCTATCCAGATATGACACTTGGTCCCCTCATCCAAGCGCACCACATCCACTGGTTTACTCTCCAACCCCATCCACTCTGCTAGTTACAACCTCATTTTAACAGATTTCTCAAACACTTTCCTTTTCATAAATCTGCACTGACTCTGCTCATACCTATAATTTTCCTCAATGCTCTATTATTTCCATAATAGATTCTAGCATTTCTCTGCAACTGATGTCAGGCTAACTTGTTTGTAATTTCCACATTTTCTTTATTAAATAGTAGCGTTATATTTGCAAGCTTCCATTCTGCAAGAATTATTTTTAGAATTCATAGAATTTTGGAAGGTAACAACCAGACATCTCTAGGTCATTTCTTTAAACAAAGTCAAGGTTGTCATGCAAGTCATCAGGTCCTGGGATTTAATTGGCTTTCAGTCCAATTACTTTCTCTCCAAGCCTTTAAGGAACTTAATTTCTTTCACCACCCCATTGACCGTTGTTCTCTATTTCCTGGTGGGTTTTTTTTGTCTTCTGTGAAGACAGACATAAATGGTTGGTTTAATTTTAATGCAGTTTCCTTCTTCCACAATAAAACATCTCAGCATACATTTCTTTACTCCAAGATGTATATTAATACTTCTAATCTTTCCCCCTTACTTTCCATTTGTGAGCATGATAGTGAAAATAGGATTTTTTCCATTGTGGAAAATCTGATCCCATTAGTACCAACATCTATAAATAAACTTACCCGTCACCCAGAGAGGCTGATCGCCTCTCACTTGGAATATCAACAAATGTAGCAATCTGGCTGAAACTATTAAACTAACCACAGCTTGGGAGTTGATACTAGGACCTTTTGGGTCGTGTGGCTTAATACCATGGCATGTCTTGATCATTGAACCAGCAAAACACCTAAAAATCAAAAACATTTCACCATACACATCCAATAGGTAATACATGTTTTATCTGTATGCAAGACTGGCCAAACGTTAGTTACTAACCTACAGCTTACTTGGAAAATAATTTGTTTTAAAAAGTGATTAACTACAGATTTAATATAAAAATATAGCTAATTAAAATTTAAAAAAATACCATTTCCTAGGAAAAGGATTATGTATTGCACAATGCAACTCAATTCTTATGTTGATGAAAATTAGGGACCACTAGAGAAAATTAAAATTGCAGGAAATCCACAATTTTATTTTGTGGTTTTCCATTTGCCCAATACCTACTCAAGACCCTGCACGCACACTGGTTTCCAATTATATGCAATGCCTATCTGGGGTTTTCAGTGGCATTTTTGGCCCATCCCTCCTGCATGTATAATCAACTTCCAAGGTACTTCTGAAGCCTACTTTTGCATGAATTAAGGCAACCTCCTTAATAGGTCCCAGGCCTGCACAGGAAACCCAACTCAAGCAGATCCCCTCAGGTAATAAATTCACTTTTCTTTAGGACAGTACGCATTCAAATGGCAGTTTGCAATCCTGACTCTATAAGCCCCTTCAAGCTCAATATGTGCTGCAACTGCACCCCAATCACTGACAACCCCAAGCAAAACACCACCAGCCAGAACCCCATCCCCTGCTTTTGCAGACATTGGCACAATTACAGAACTGTACAGTATATTCAAAATGGCCAGGGAAGGCCCCTATAATTACTTCAAATAGCCAAATACATGGTCATCTTGTTTTCAACTATAATTAGAGGAGCAGTTAGAAATAATATGGATTCCAAAAGATGGTATGTTAAGCAGTGGTCTAAAAAGGTGTGCAAGCTCACCTTAATTCGCCTGGTTTCTGGCTCAGCAATGACTCCAACAGATTTTAAAGCTAGATCTCCTATACTGCGTGTCATAGCCAATCTCCCATTTACATGTGGTTGTCCCAGACTGTTCCATGAAACAAATCCACCACATTTCTTAATCCTATCAAAACAAGTACAAATAAAACTTAAAGTGAGACATTATCATGTGAACTACATCCAAATTTATCAATGTATACTGAACCACATGGATTTACAACAAATTCTACTCTACATTATTTTCATCAAGGATTACCTTTCCCTCTCATCCTTTCTTTCTGGAGTGTGGTCCTCAGTCAGTCGCTTATGTTTTCCTTTACGACAAAGAATTGCCCGGCTATCACCCACACTTGCCACCACAAGCTCAATGCTATCACGTAACAGAGCCACAGTGGCAGTTGTTCCAGAGGTAAGGAAGGAGGCTAAAATCATCAGAAACATTTTAAATTAGCCTTTGAAAGTATGGAGTATGCTATCTAATTTGAAAGCATTGAAAATCAGTACTTTTAAGTGGTCAAAATTATTGCTAAATAAGCAGAAATGTCAACATAAAAAGGTTGTAGCATGCAGGCATTAAAATGCAATTAAGCTAGAAAATGGATATTTTATTTTTGTTAACAGGGCTCAATGCTCAACTTAGATCATGCAAAGATGACAAAATAGCAGCTTATTTTTAAGCTTATAAACAAGAGATGCGTACAAGGCACTAAACTTTAGCTTATCAACAGTTTGAGGATACCATTATCATTTGGATTAGTTTCCAGTTAGCATCAAGCCCTGTTGTAACAATTATGCAGAAACAATTACTAAAAGGATAAATCTATACAACTAGATAGTAAGATTAACACCAAGTGCTCAATTAAAATTGTATACTATATAGCAGGTATTTTTTTTTTGCTATCTACACATTTTAGAGGGGGATCCCTTGTAAAACTTCAGTTTCAAAATACAACTTCATGAACCATAATACCCCAAGCTTGAAAATGAAAAATGCTTTTCCTCATTGATTTAAAAACAACAGACTTGAGAAATCTGCCCTCAATTTTCAAACTAAATTCTCTCAATTTGGGGCTCTTTTCCTTCCCAAAAACCTATCAAATCGTTAATCATTTTTCCCCTTCACTATCACAGCAGAGTCAGGCACCACTTTCCTATCTGGATGCATCACTGTTTGGTATGGCAACTGCTCTGTCCATGACTGTAAGAAACTGCAGAGTTGTGAACACAGCTCAGCACATCACGGAAACCAGCATCCCCTCCATGGACTCTGCCTACACTTCTCACTGCCCCAGTAAAGCAGCCAGCATAATCAAAAACCCCACCCACTCCAGACATTTTCTCTTCTGCCCTCTTCCCATCGGGCAGAAAATACAAAAGCCTGAAAGAATGTACCACCAGGCTCAAGGTCAGATTCTATCCTGCTGTTATAAGACTATTGAATGGTTCCCTAGTACAATAAGATGGACTCTTGACCTCACAATCCATCTCATTAGGACCTTGCATCTTATTGTCTACCTGCATTCTCTGTAACGGAGACACTTCATTCTGTATTCTGTTATTGTTTATCCCTTGTACTATCTCAGTGCACTGTGTAATGAATTGATCTGTATGAATGGTATGCAAGACAAGTTTTTCACTGTACCTCAATACATGTGACAATAATAAACCAATTTACCACTTGGAAAGACAGACCAAAATCCATGCTGGCTCAGAAAACTCAAGTTATGCATATTCTCAATAATAGCTGGTACTGAAACTTTGTTTGACAC
Organism: Pristis pectinata; assembly: GCF_009764475.1. Lineage (NCBI taxonomy): Eukaryota > Metazoa > Chordata > Chondrichthyes > Rhinopristiformes > Pristidae > Pristis > Pristis pectinata. Next base: position 135,710,347 of record NC_067406.1, read on the forward strand.
TCAGTCCTGTGCTTTAAGCAAGTCATATCAATCAAAGGGAAACAGAGGACACTGCAAGTGACAGGAGCCTAGGAAACTCTTTCACTAACCAAGGCCTTTCAAAGTTGTTTTTACAAGTTAAGGGTAACAGTAACAAGTATGATAGTTATACAGAAACTTGTCTCCCCACACACTTTCCTAGTTCTTTTAGGAATGAGTCTAAGTGAAACCCAGACAGAAATGAAGACGTCTCTAAGACGAGAACCTGATCAATATGAAATGACTTCCAATATTTGACTCATTAAGAACAACTTGCACTCATATGGTGTGTTTGCTGCAAAAACCTGCCTAGTAAATGAACTATGTAGAGCAGCTTTCCCTGTACAGATAGGGAAATATTCATTGTACCTGTCCATGCATCAGATGCCAATTTTTATTATAGTCTCCAAATTTTGATTTAAGATCTTTGACTTCATTTCCCCCTTAAATGTAAACTTGAAAATGTTTCTCAGAAAGCAGAAAAATATACCTCAAATGATTAGTCTGTACTGCTTAAATTAGTGCCATTACCAATTTAAACTGAAGTTAACTATTTTGATTAACGCTGATCTCCTCATCCTTGTTAAAATATTCAACTATAAGAAATTAGATTTTTTGAAAATACATGGGACAGTATTCTCACTAGCTCAGAACATGCAATTAATAATGCAGAAGTGCTAGCCACAGACTTAAGAAAATTTCCCTCAAATACCTAGTTCTACATTGTAAATTTTCTTTTATCAACAACTCCTGCTTAGATACCATTTCAAGGAGATCCCAGGTATCCAACAATTGTTATTTCATTTAGTAGGCTGAGCAGCCAATCACTTTGGCCCAGAATTTCCTGCCAATAGTGAGCCATCAATACTTGTCTCTGATCCAAGTGGCAGCTTGCGATTTACTTTCAGTGACTGTCTCAATACAAACTTGAACTCCCAAAGAGATCTGATCCTTAATGGTGAGGCATCAGGTAAACAAGCTCATGGGATACGAGCCCACAACTGTAATAGGCTGAGAAAACACATCAGCTGAGCCACGCCACCTGGGTTTAATCTAGTCAACACTAGATATGGCTCTTATCAGCATTTAAAATGCAAGAACCAGAACAACAAATTTAAAATTTAAAAGCCTAAAGGTCAATCAAAATATTCAAGCCGAATTAAATAAATATATATTAAACTAGCTGCATGCCCTGTAACAAATTTCCTTTACTTCTGGGGATTAATTGCACACTTGCATGAATCCACTAGACTCTACAATGAGTTCAGTTTGAGCCAGTTCTTGAAAAATACTGATAGCACCTTAGGATTTCTGTACTAAACTGGATATCCTCAAAGTCTCTCTCAGTTACACATAGTAGTATCAACAGATATGCAGGAAACTAGCAATATTTTCCCTCAACATTTAGACCATGGAAGAGGTTTCAGATAGTACACCAGGAAGCAAATAATAATTAAACAAGAACAATGCCCAACCCATGCTGAAGGACCAGCACCTCATCTTTCACCTGGGTACATTACAAGCCCTGGGACTTACAGAATTTTACAATTTCAGATAACCCCCTTTTTACCCCTGCCCATCTCCATGGACGTTGCTGTTTCTTTCAGTTTTAATTTATTTTTCTTTATCTTCAAATGCTGCTCATTAAAGCTACTGTCACCTTGACAACTTGGGTCTACATCCCACTAAATATTCTGTTCTCTCCTCTCTGCAACCTAAGACATTTGCTTATCTCCTCGCTTTCAGTTCTGATGACCTGAAGCACTGACTTCAGTTCTCTCCCCATTGATGCTGCTCAACCTGCTTCAAGCATTTTGTTTCCAGGATTTGCAGTTTTTGCTATAGCAAATATTGAAGTTTTACTGAATGCTAAACAACAATTGAAACACAATGTTCCAAGTATGAAAAACAATGGAGGCTGCCACTTGGCCCAATGCCAGCACCCAGTAGCAGAATCCCATCAGTCCCATTCCCCTCTCCTTATTTCCCTCCAGTCCTGTAGTACTCCCCTTTAATTCTTTTGCTACTTAGCTCCATACCAAGGGATAATTTACAGTAGCCAATTAACCCACAGGCATGATGGCACCCACAGTCAGGACTGATCCCAAGGCACTGGAACTGCCAGGCAACAGCACTGTGTGCCACCATGCCACCCTTCTGGTCCCATAACTTTTGCATCTAGTACTTTCACACACTGTGAATCGAAATAGCTGAAGTGATCCATTCAGCACTTTCAGTTGAATAGGATAGAGAAGCTTCACTTTGGTTTAACAGTTGCATCCTGGGCCCCACCATCACAAATGGGATAAGATTTCTTTATTAGTCACATGTACATCGAAACACAGTGAAAGGCATCTTTTTGCGTAGTGATCTGGGGGCAGCCTGCAAGTGTCGCCACGTTTCCGGTGCCGACATAGCATGCCCACAACTTCCTAACCTGTACGTCTTTGGAATGTGGGAGGAAACCGGAGCACCCGGAGGAAACCCAGGCAGACACGGGGACAATCTACAAACTCCTTACAGACAGTGGTCGGATTTGAACCCAGGTCACTGGCACTGTAAAGCGTTATGCTAACCGCTACATTACCATAAATGGGAATGTTCCTGGAGACATCTCCTCTCATTAGTTGTTTGTCTACCACTATTCATGGCTAGATGGGCTACAGCTGCAAAGCTGTGATCTGATCAGTTGGTTGTGGGATCACTTAGCACCATATATTGCACATTTGTGCTGCAGCTTCACCAGATAGGCACCTTATTTTAAGCATCTGACCCCACTACTTATTGAACCAGGTTCTACACATACATTAATTACTTTCTAATTTTGATTAATAATGGGGCTTACTGCACCATTAGAATTTATTTAAACCTCATGCAAAGTACAAGATTTTCCCCAAGGTATTTTACAGTGGGATTAGTTCATAAATAGTTCAAAATTCATGTAGATTCTAGTGATCCTTTGATCCCATAAGACAAGGTGGCAAACATTGCCAGAAGACAAGTCACTGGCTGCAACTTTGGAATTTGTTTTAAATAATGCATGCATAGAGATTCCAGGATTTCATAAAATATACAGCAAATAACCAGATTACAACTTCTGCAAAGTCTGTGCCAAACTTTCTTCAGAACAGCTGAAAGAAATCCTTTACGATGATCTAATTTTTTCCCCTTAAATCTATGAAGTATTTCATGCTATTAAAAGATTCAAAAATCACAGAATATACTACTATTGCATGGTGAAAGCAGTCAGCAGAATGAAGGGGTGTGCTAAAGTGTCCCTCCATGGGAAGGTGTTAGGAGAGTGCAAGCAGTGAATAAGGAGAAATCAAAGACCAACAGAAATCAAGATCAAAGTTGACAGAGGCTGTGATGCATTGGTACTTTGCAAGGATTTTTAGATACAATTAACATGAAGGATTTAACCCAAAATGTTAGCTCATTTCTGATACCAACTGGCCTGCTCTAGTAGTTTGTGCATTACTTTGTTTATAAAAGTTTCACACAACTTGTTTCCAAACAGCTACTCTTTAGTTCAAAAAGGAAAAATACCTGCTTGATATAGTATACAAAAATTTACTCCAAGAACACTAGCTAAACTCCTTTACCTGCTTTTAAATTCATAATTCCTGCAGACTTTGATAGAGAATTAAATTTACTAGCTGCAAGGATTAAAATGCAATTGTGTATCTAACTACACAAGTTAGAAATTCTAAAAATAAAAAAAGCATTCATTACAAATTTTCCTCATTAACATTACTACATTACTAATTTCTTCAACAGGACTGAACACTCACTGGAGCAGATTTTATTGCATGTCATCTCTACTAATGGGACAAAGAGGATGTAAGGGACCTTCCAGTAGTCCAGGCTAGGAACCGCTGGACTCCTTCACCTGGGAGTAAAAGGGAGCAGTTCTCCTTCCACTGAAGCCCAACAGTGTCCAGGGCCTCCAGTTCTAGAGCCGCTGGTGCTGCGCAACAGACCAGGTACAGACACTGCTATAGATAACATGTACACAGAGGCAAATAGGAAATTTACGCAGGGATGTCCAAACAATACCTGCAACACTGGAAATATAATAACTGGAGCTGGATGAAAATTTGTTTGCAATGTGAAATCATGCTTAACATTTACTAATATCTCACTGATGCGTACCTGTAGCCACATAGAAGAGGGTTGTACAAGATCAAAAATGGTGTCAATTCTTAAATACTAAATTTTGATTTCCACTTCCCAATCCTTTACATCTTAAGATACTAAAGCAACTTTTATTCATCTAAATTTCATCTGTAGCTCTTAAAAATATTACCCAGTGTTACAGAGCAACAATAGATCATGGTAGAACCAAAAAGGCAAATGTTAAAATTGCCAAAAATGTCTTTGCAGTATCTGAAGATTTCCGATTTACACTACTATACAAAATACCAGAATAATATCCTCTAAAAATTTGGAAACATACATTATAATTGCAAGGTCTAACAAGTACATTGTACATAATGCCAGAAGATATTTCGTACGATTTTAGCAATGTAGTTTAGTGCGGATTTTGAGCATTAGGTTTAAAGTACAGGCTATTCCAGAACAAAGTCATTGGGAATTAAACCCATGAAAAGAACACATTTTTAATGTACTTGTGCATTATTTTTAAAACAGAGGCTCATATCACAAAGTAATTTATCATCTTCATTTTAGCACATTATCTAAAATTGAGATTCCAATGAGCCCAAGTTTCAAAGGTTTCCAGAAAACAGTTTATGGAAAGAAAGGCAGATTGTTTCAAGAAACAAAATGAAAAGTCATCTGAAAACTTGCTGTTACTTAGAATTAAATTCACCAGCAAAATTAGGATTTGAACAAACAAGAGTGAATCTTTACAGCACAAAATCATGAAACTAGCTGCTCAGTATACAAAGTTTTAATTCTTATAATTTAGAATAAGAGAATTTAGATTGATCATATCACGGGTACAAATTCAATATGGAGTGGGAGGGGCAAGGCAGGAGTGCAGCCAGAAGGTGCAAGCCCAGCACTGACGGCAGGGGCAGATACAAGATCAAGGTGCATAGTAGGCCCAAGGATGTTACTGTAAGTTGCTGAGGGATTGCTCAGTAATGGCGCATGGGAGAAGTGGATACAGGGAAGCTGAAGGTGTTCTCTGGGCTAGAAGCAGGGAGGCACAGGTAAGACTTAGAAGGGGGTTGCCAGTGCAAGACATAGTAGCAAGACAAAGAGGAGGAAACAACAGAGCAAGATTAGGATCAAAAGGCTGCATGGGGGAATGAGAGAGAAAATAGGAATTGGCCAGGGCCTAAGGGGAACACAGAAGGACAAAAAAAAATTCAGAGACAGGGAAGGTCAAGGTTGGAAATGAGGTGGCAGCAATGAGCAAAGGCTTCTGCATCAGAGCTCAGCCACAAGTGCATTTACCAACATGCATTTGTGTGTAAATGTCCATGGTTGAATTCATTTGGAAACTTCTTGCCACTGGACCAAGACCATGTTCTGTCAAGCCTGTGTGACACCTGATGTGCAATCGTTATCAAACATAGGCAACTTCCACTCCTCAATATGAAGATGGGAGTGTCTGGACCATTATGGGCAGCCCCAACAAAAACAGATCTGTACGTAGCTCCACCACTGACAGAAACTCAGATGCTTTGATATAGCTGCATTGAAAGTACAGTAAATAGAGAATAGCCAACTCAAAGTACAAGGTACTGAGTACCTCTTCTAAAACAGCAAACTGAAAGAGGAATACTGTCTTCAGAGTTTTCCCATCAAGAATGAGCTAGTTTGATGTTTCAGTAACTCTCTATATGGGACAATGAATTTTTTTTTGTATGTTACCTTACCATACAGGAGGCCATTCACCCTCTTCAGTCTATACTGGTTCTCAGAACATATCAGCCCCATTTGCTTATTTTCCTCACTCACGTGCCCTTTAACTACCATCTACAGCATGAAACAGGCCCTTTGGCCCACCACATCCATGCAGACCATCAAGCACCCGAGTTAATCCCACTTTTTATTCTCCCCACATTCAAATCAACTCCCCTAGATTCTAGCACACGCCTAAAGAGTCAATTTATAGTAACCAATTAGCCTACCAACCCACATCTTTGTGACGTGCAAGGAAACCTGAGCACCCAAGGGAGAATGTGCAAACTCCACAGAGACAGCAGAGGTCAGAACCACCTCAAGCGCAACCCAACTTGGAACCAGCAAGCTATGGTCATCAGTGCATATGGCCGAATCCTGGAAGGTACAGACGAAGCCATGGAGGACTTCTAGTCTGACTCAAACATCCAAACCACATTGAGCAAAGAGCTGCTGCTTAAACAGTGTGGATTACATATATTTGAAGCTGAAGAATCCTACACCACAGAAATAGGTTCTTATGACTATAATACTCTGATCAGAGTGGTTAAGCTGCAGATGACATTTTCACATACAGAATCGTGGAGGCCATGATCCAAGTCATTGCTGATTTTTTCCACTGAAACCTAAAGGAATTGGCCTTGCACTCAACTTCTGCAAAAGATCCTCTACAACTTGCCCCACAGAACAATGCCACCCTTTGATACACAAGCATGGCATCTCACAATGCTGGAGGGAGACAATCAATACCATCTGAAAACCAGTATTACTCATCCCCTCCACTTCCCAACACCTGTATCATGTCACCACACAAATGCGAAAATCTCATGTTTAAGAAAACTTAAGGGCAAGAGGCAAAGGTGGCAAGTTAGGGAACCTTGGTTAATGAATCTTGAAGGGTTAATCAGGGAAAAGAAAGCAAAGATATGCCAAGTATAAAAAATCGTTATCAAATGAGTCCCTTCAAAGTAGTAATCAAGAGGATAGATGAGGATAGGGCAGTGGATGTCATCTTTATGGATATTAGCAAGGCCTTTGACAAGGTCCCACATGGTAGGCTAGTCTGGACGGTTAGATCGCATGGAATCCAGGGAGAGATAGTTAATTGGATTCATAATTGACTTGATAGTAGGAAGCAGAGAGGGATGGTCAAAGGTTATTTCTCAGACTGGAGGCCAGTGACTAGTGGTATGCCGCATGTACAAGGCATGGTTAGTAAGTTTGCAAACTATACTAAAACATGTGGTATCATAGATAGTGAAGGTCGATACAAAAAAATTACAGGCAGGCAAACATTTGCAAATGGCTTTCAATTCAGTGAAGTGCTAAGTGTTGCATTTTGGGAAGTCAAATAATGGTAGTACAGTGGATGGTCAAGCCCTGGTGAGTGTTGTGGAACAGAAGGACTAAGGAGTACCTAGTTCGCTGAGAGCAGCGTCACAGGTAGACAGGGTGGTCAACAAGGTGCTTAACATGCTGGCCTTCAGTCAGGCCATTGAGTTGGGACATTATGTGCAGTTGTACAAGACATTGGCAAGACCACACTGCACAGTTTTAGTCATCCGTTATAGAAAAGACATCATTAAATTGAAAAGAATGCAGAGAAAATTTGAGGATGCTGCCAGGACTCCATGGCCTGAGTTATAGGGAGAGGTTGGCAGACAAGGACTTTATTCTTTGGAAGGTAGGAGATTGAGGGGTGACCTTATAGAGGTGTACAAAATCATGAGGGGTATAGATAGGGTGAATGCACACAGTTTTCCCAGGGAAGGGGAAGTAAAAACTAGAGGGCATGGGTTTAAGGAGAGAGGCGAAATATTTAAAAGGGACCCAAGGGGCAACTTCATGCAGAGGGTGGTGTGTATATGGAATGAGCTGCCAGGGGAAGTGGTTGAGGAAGGTACAAAAACAATATTTGGACAAGTGCATGGATAGAAGGGGTTTAAGAGGGATATGGGCCAAGTGGGACTAGCTTGGTGGGCACCATGGATAAATTGGGCCAAAGGGCCCGTTTTCATGCTGTATTACTCTATGACTTGAGGTTTACAGGCAACCTAGGAGAAATGAAAGAAATTGGGAGGTCAAAAGGGGCCATGAAATGACTTTGGCAAGTAGAATTAAGGAGAATCCAAAAATCTTTTACAAGTATATTAGAAACAAGAGGGTAGTTAAGGAAGGAATGTGTCCCCTCAGAGAGCAGAGAGGTAATCTATGTGTAAAGCCAAGGAATATGAGCAAGATACTAAATGAATACTTCCAATTGGTATGCAGCAGGAAAAAAGACATTGAGACTGGAGAGTTAAGGCAGGGGTACACTATCAGACAGGAGGATATGCTTGAAGTATTGGAGCACTTTAGGATGGATAAACCCCCAGGGCTGGACAGGATCTATCCCAGGATGCTAAAGGAAGCAAGGGAGGATATTGCTGGGGCTCAGATTTTTGCATCTTCGTTAGCCATGGGCAAGAGACCAGGAGACTGGAAGATAGTTAATGTTGTCCCATTATTAAAAAAAGGCAATAGGGATAAGCCTATGGGCCACTAAGCCTTATAGCGGTACAAAAGTAGTTGGAGAAGGAGAGGTATTATGGAATTAGCATAGATCAACATGGTTGGCATGAACAAGTTGGGCCGTAAGGGCCTGTTTACATTCTCTACGGGCCTATCCTCAAGTTGTTTGGACAGGGAAATAGAAAGGGGAAATAAAAAAAAATCAAGTTTTAGATTTCCACACATTAGTATGAACAAGTGTTTCCTCATATCACGTTTGGCCTGTGTAACAGGCATCTACTCTAAAAAAAAATTAAACTAGTATCATTTGCTGACCTGCAAATTAAATAACTTCTGAAGTTTCACAGATACAGAAAAGCTTTAAACTACAGACTTGCACATGGAGTGTTTCACTGAAGAAACTTCAGTTGCAAAGTGAAAGCAGAATTATCCAATTATCCCTCTACTGATTACATGTTCTGGAGTAGCCTGTTCTTGGCATAGCAACTACACATCTCATAACAAACATTAAAACAGAGAAAAATGTTGCACACAATAGTGAATGAAGGTGACATGTTTAAGACCTACATTAATGCAATGCCTTGTATTCAATATATTAATACATAAATAACTCAGTTACACAAATTTGAATACTGAAAGCACATTTGTAACAGCTTTAAAATTATGCTGCAGGATTAAAATGTTCTTTCCTTCTGTTTAATTTTACAAGTTTATCATTTGAAGTAGAACACTAATCAAACTCCCATTAACTGCAGTCATCAGGTAATGTTCTGTGGTTATTTCAATAGGGTTTGCAACTCACAATTACTAGTTAGGTTTGTGTTAATGAATTTTTGAAGTAATATGCATTCTTTTTTAATCTATATAGCAGTGAACTGGCAGACTACCCATTACAAGATTTGTCACTAATGCAAATCTTGTATTCATGCAAGCAATACATTATTCATTGGAGAGCTGTATATTGCTGTATTACAATTGTCAATTGCTTGTAGGGCCGGGGATATGTGTGGGGGAGGTGGGGTAAGGCTGCTATAGTTAGAGAATGTAAGATTTTAAAAAGTGTTAAACTTTAGGGATAAAGTTCAAGTCTTTTTGAAAAGTATTCCCAATTTTACTACCGTAATTGCATAACAGAAAACTTTAAGGGTACTGAACAAGTACTAAACATTTATCGTATGAAGACAAAAGAGACGATGCTGACATCTGGAATAATAAAACAGAACGCTGGAAGAACTCAATGGGTCAATCAGCATCTATGGAGCAAAAGGTGCGTCAATGTTTTGGAGCGAGACCCTGCACCCGGACTTATTACATTAATTGTAACCAATCAAATGGCCCTCAAACTGGTCAACTTTTACTATTTAAATTATCTGGGGGCTTTCATGTTTCAAGCAGAGGTGGTATAAGCAATCATACACACAATTTCAAAACACCACTCTTTACATCCCACTCCAGTTTTAGTTTTTGTGAGGTCCATGTGTCACTACGTTGTTTGACTACATGAAATATCACTAAAGGTCAATCCTGACATCATTATAAACACAAACAATCTTTTACCAAGGACAACAGCCATAGATAGAAAACTTAATTGACCCTCCCTCAGTCTTGTTCATAGAATTGGGGAAAACTTATAACAAAGAGCAAGGCTCTTCATGCTTGTCAGTTGAGAAACTAACCAGTCTAATCCCATCTTCCAGCACGAGGCGTATAGTCCTGTAGTCACAGTTTTTTCAACTACACACTTAAGTACTTTATAAATGCAATGAGAATTGCTATTTCTACTACCCTTTCAGGCAACAATAACTGCTATTTCCACACTTAAAACTGACCAATTTGAGTATGAAATCATCTTCTACCAGATGTCTTACTACACCAATCACATCCAAAGTAGACAACTAATCTGTTCTGAAAAGTCCATTGGGCATGAAGGAAACAATCTGCATTACACAGAAAAATATGAACTTCCATATTTGCACTGATCAAGGAATGAACTGGATATGAAAGCCAAGAGAAACAACCCAACAGATGCCTTGACTCATGGTAATACACCTGACTTCAATGAGAGCCATGCTTTAGTGCTTAAGGCATGAAATACAAGTAGAGCAGGAGCAAACAGTTCAGCCCTCGAGCCACTTGACCATTTAACACGATCATGACCAATCCTCCACCTTAAATACCATGTATTTTAAAGTGAAGTAATGCCCCCACCACCCCCCAAATGGATACAAAAGATCACAGGTATTAAAGCAAAACAAAGGAGCTGGGGTGCAATATATTCAACCAATATAGCCAATCTTCAATAATCACACTAGTTTACATAGAACAGTACAGCACAGGAACAGGCCCTTCAGCCCACAATGTCTGTGGCAACCATGATGCCAATCCAAACGAATCCCATCTGTCTGCACATGGTCCATATCCTTGTCATACACTTTATTACCCTCATTCTGCCACTGTCAGGGAGCTATGGGCTTGCACCCAATATCCCTTTGTGCGTCAATGCTCCCCAAAGGTCCTGCTTTCCTCTTGCAATTGACCTCCTAAAGTGCAACACCTCACACTTGTTCAGATTAAACTCCATTGCCATTTCTCTGCCCACATTTCCAACTGGTCTATATCCTGCTTAATCCTTTGACAACCTTCCTCACTATCTACAACTCTGATAATATTTCTGGTAAGTTTGCAGACAACAATCAGGCCACCTACACTTTTGTCCAAATCATTCATTTGTTGATATACACACACACAATATACAAGAAACAAACAAAGGTCCCACCACTGATCCTTGCTGAACACCACTGGTCACAGACCTCCAATCAGAATAAGACCCTTCCACCACTACCCCGTCTTCTATGGCCAAGCCAATTTTGAATCCAATCCATCAAACCTCCATAGATGAGTTTAATAGACATTGTCTTTTGCATAAAGCTTCATTTTTCAGAACAAATGCAATAATCCAAACTCAGTTCAGATATTGCCAGATTCAAAGTACTGTAATTAGTGGGTGCACCATATATACCCAAATTGTTTTTGACTGAAGCACACAAGGATATAACAACATTACGTTATCTGAGTTTTATCTGGTGGCACTGACTGAAATACAGGCTGTCAAGAAAGATTAAAAGATACTAACTAGTATTAATGATATAGAAGTACACATTCATTCTACTGAGCAATTTAAGGCAAGGATCACAAACTAAAAACCAATGCCTCCAACTCTTCCAGAAGTTTCCTACCCCCAGGGATTATCTGCAGCTGGCAGAAAAGTAAAATTAAATTGAGATCCCTTTTGGAAATGCAAAAAAAAAATCAAATCACAAAACCACCATCAACTTAATACTGTGAGCAGAGGCAAGCCTTGGGCTAGTTTAACCAGTTGTCAATTTATTACAGGGATAGGGCCTGTCACTAGAGTGGCACTGCACAGGATCTTCTGATCTGGAACTTTGTCCAGATAAAAAGGATGGTCGAGGAGGGAGCACAGATAGACTAGATGCAACCATCCCACATATGGCCAACTATGATTCAACTCTTCATCTGTCCTCCAGCTCAGGTCAACAATTGGGGGGGGGGGGGGGGGGGGGGGGGGGGGGGGAAAGCATGGTTAAATGTGACAAAAATGACCACTGAAAATAGCAATAAATGAAGAAAATATAAATGACATTTTCCCCCCCCATTTCCCCCCACCAACCCCCACTCCCCCCCCCCCCCCCACACACACATTTTCTTCCAAAGCTATATTTGTTGTGTTTCTGGCCCGACTTTATTCTACTTTTCTGCAAGATGCTCTATAATGGCTCAAATGTACTTCTTTAAAAAAGGAATTTCTCTATGAAAAGATACAAAAAGCACCAACATTGGAATTCAAATGCAGACTTGGGCTTAAAGCCAAGACATCAACTGTCCCTCAATGCATAGGGCTGCATAAGAGTGCTTTACAAGTAAGGAAAAATATTCACAAGAAACTTGATGACAAAAGCAGCTGACCAACTATAACAAATTAAAGAACTATGAACTCTCTGACTTCTAGCAGCCTGATACATTCCATTTATAGTCTAGTGCTAGCATTCTTTCTGAATGAGCTATGTACAAATAAGCCACATGCAAGCAAGTGAAACAGTTCATGAAAAATACTCAACCATGAAAACATCTTCATGGAATCTAAGCACAACCAGCTCATTTAACTAGAGCATATAGAATTGCTTGAAACAAATGACATGTGCCCTCTCAGTTAATCCTTTTAATATTATTCAAGCCTAATGTCATTTCTAAGTACAGTGGGAGAGCAGTACTGTTGAAAGAAGTGACTTACTAAAGCATATGGAGTTAAAACACTTGCAAGGCAGGTAATTATCATTCTCTATTACAAGTGTTGTAGATAGACTAACTTCTAATACTGTTGACATTTGATTTCTCAGACAAGAGTCTGGGAATTTCAAATTGTACATTGAGCCTTGCCCATTAAAGCTGGACCAAAATTGACAGAAGATATGCCCTCAGTGGAACCTATCTGTATATTAGGCCAAAACAAGGTTCAAGGTAATGCATACAGGGAAGGCAAACAAGGAAAGAGAATATAAAATGGACACACTTATCAGAGACTCAGGCTGCCACATGGCACATTCTGCATCACAGTGGTTGCAGTGGTGTGTGAACATCATATAACTGGCCATATTGTGCACTGATAATCTACCTTTATTTTACAGGTCAGACCTGGAGACCTTGGGTGATGTTTCTTGGACCTTTTTGGGATGTGCAACAGCATCATACCTACATCCCTACCCCCACCCCCACCCCCAAAAATGGCACTACTAAGAAACGTCACAATGGTGTAATGTCAATCTTCTGTAAGGGAGTGGGAATTTGAATTAAGAAAGTTAATATAATAAAATGAGGGCCAGTTGGCGTTTTCATTTCATGGTTTGCCCCAAAATACCTTGCTGGCTGATATTTTGGGCAAGAGATTATATGGGCACAGTTTTCACTTCATGCTAGAGAGCAAGATTGAGCCAAAGATTCAGCTTCTTCTTGGGATTTCACTCTGCCAGAGGTCTCCATCTATTCAGGGGTCCAGCTGTACCTTTCAAATCTCAAAGCTAGATTGCCAATTGGTAGGGCAATCTGCCAATGCAAGAGGGCAGGAAATTTTAGTTCCACTTGTGCAGTGAGGAGCCAGTTTTGCTTGTGGGTAGGCAGTTGAAGGTAAACAGTTCAAACAACTTGCTAATGTGGCCACCTTCCAACTGGAAACAAAGTTGGTCAGACAATACAGCTAATATAGCAATACAGGTATGTAATGTGGATGAGAAGGCAGAACAGTCGAGAAGTCAAATGAGCACTGTATTAAATAGATGTGCAGAATTCTAGTCACCACAATGTGTAGCATTCGACAGGATTTGAATGAGACTTAACCAGAAGTTGCCAAGTATATAAAAAAAAGTTTAGTTAAGAAAGAAAGATAGGGTCAGACTTTTTTTTGTAACAGGAAGCTGAGTGATTTTGTCAAGATGAATTATATTTTAAAAAGTCATAAAAAGGGTGAATAGAGAACCAAAACAGCCAAGTTATTTACCAGGAATAACAAATTTAAAAGGTACAAGTAGTCCCCAGGTTATGACAGGGTTCCATTCCTAAAATGGTTTGTAATTCAAATTGTCACAAGTCGGAAATGAACAAAAACAGTGTTGGAGATCACAGAAACAGCTGTGATAGGAGAGGGAGCAGGCATGGGAAGAGCAGCTGCCAGCCAGCCTCACTGACTCAATGACCAAGTCTGCTCAGCACTCCCAGCTCTGCTCAATCCAGCCCAAATTGTTGTGGCTTGGGGAGAGAGAAGAGGCACCTGCAGCTCCACAGCAGTTGGCAAATCCATCCCCATCCATCCCACTGGTTTCCCAAACACTTGCTCGTATGTACAGGTTGTCCATAACTCAGGCATTCATAACCTGGGGCAGACCTGTAATAGACAAGTGGTTGAATTGGGTTGGGGTAAGAGGGATACAGTGCACAGTGGAGAAATTTTTTAATTTAAACATACATAGATTAACAGTACTGGAACTCAGCCTGTAAGGGTGATAAAGAGTAGAAACCCTTGCCGCATTTTTAGTGGTACCTGGATACGAACAGATATAATCACAACCTACAACACTATAGACCAAGTGCTGGAAAGTGGAATTAGTCACAGTAACCACTTGTTTTCTTTTTTAAGAGCTGGAATGGGTATGGCAAGTTCAAGAGCCTTGTGATAAATTTCTACAAATCTACCAATACACAAATGAAAATGCAGCCATTAAGTTATACTGCTTTCCTAATTAACATCAACTCTAACTCACAGCAGAATCTTTAGATTGCCATTTATTTGTCTCCTGATCATTCAACCATTTTTCATTTCTCTGCAGATTTCATGACACAGAAAATCCAAAGTTAAGCAATGGGCATTAACTTCAAATACAAGAGTGACGTGAATTAAATGATTAGAATTTCAGTAGATATGGTATTGAAATTCAATATTAAAATTAATTCACATTTAGTAACAAGGAAATAGATTACTTTGATGTATACTGAATAATTAACTCATTATTACTATGACAAACTCTAGCATATAAGAATAAAACTTCCCAAAGGTGTTTGTTATAAATCAAACTGCTTTTCCAAGTAAAAGAAAAAAAAGCAAATACTGCAGCAACACCCAGGAAATAATCTTCTATTCATTTTAAATACCATAAGGCAAGATTTCAAATCAACATTAAATGAAATACAGAACCTCTTTAAAAGTTTAAGTATTTTTTGTATTTCTCTGGTCCTAGTTTAAATAGGCCATTAGAAATTTAGAAACAAAAAAGGTTGTATGTGGCAATAAAGAATACAATTACCCAGGGAATTGGTATCAAGGCATTGTTACTGTATTAAAATTATAAGAATGGGATTCGGTCAAAAGCAAAAGTATATAATGACATTTCAATCCAGCAGCACAACTATTCAACTTAGTTATAATGGATTAAATCTTTCAGTTTACTTGCATAATCTTATTTTCATAACCAACATTAATACTTATTATAAATAACAAACAGTAACCCTAAACTGTCAAGTAACACTGGTCAACTAATCATACACATATAGTCTAGTGTAGTCCTTCCCCTGGGAAATACAAACATCACAGATCTCAATTTTAATACTATTTATTTTTTGAAATAATTTATGCTTCAGTATATCAACAGATGGCTAAAATAAATGCTACTAATATTTATGCTACAGCTACTCTAACTCAGTTTTCTTACTGGAGGAAAAACTTTCAATAAAAAGATACCTACTATTTTTAGATAAATGAACTTGTCTTGCAAATTCCTTGTCCGTCTCATAAAATGCTTTTGTCAACACAATTTCCAGATCCTCCTCCTGTGAAAGGCATTGTCTGAATGAGAAATAAAGAAAAAGAAACTGTCTCAATTGTACTTCAATAAGAATATGAACATATGGCACATTTCAGTACACAGTAGTAAAGCAATAACTAAAAAGAAAAAAATAGCAATGTTTAATTTGATATTAAATTATGGAATTATATGCAACTTTTTTCAACTTCAGCACATTCAAAGACCTTTGAGCACAAAGTTGGGAAATACAAATTTGCACAGTGCAATGAAAAAATTTAAGTCTTTTGTTAGTTCAGAACATTTCAAAACACTTTCAAAACATATTGCTGTGGAATAGTTTAAAATTTAAGAAATTCAGTTGCCAATTTGTACACAAGCTTGCTTAAACCATTTTATTTTAAATATAACTAATAATGTATTGTATAATAGCAAAGTACCATACACAATTTAAAACCTTAAAATAACTAACCAAAACCAGATGTACCAATTTTATACTAATGTAGTCCAACGGTAGGTGCATCTTCAGAATCAGAATCATCTTCAACTAAAATGTAGCATTGGTTCAAAAAGTGGAAAATTAATCAGAACATACAACAGTACAGCAGAGTACGGTCCCTTCGGCTCACAATGTTGTGCTGACCTATATAAACTGACTCCATGATCAATCTAACCCTTCCCTCCTACACAGCCCATAACCCTCCATTTTTCTTACATCCATGTGCCTATCTAAGAGCTTTTTAAATGTCCCTATTGCATCAGCCCCTACCACCACCACCCCCAGCAGTGCGATCCAGGCACCCACCACTGTGTAAAACCTACTTCCAAGCCTCGTGAAGTGCCTTACTAAGATCTATGCACACCACATCCACCAGTCTACCTTCAATTTGTTTTGTCACCTCCTTGAAAAACTCAACTCTGCTTGTGAGGCAGGACCTGCCCCTCACCAAGACATGCTGACTATTCCTAATAAGACTGTTTCATAAATCCTATCCCTAAGAATCCTCTCCAATAGTTTGCCCACCACTGATGCAAGACTCACTGGTCTATAATTCCCAGGATTATCCCTATTACCTTTCTTGAACAGCATTTGCCATCCTCTGGTACCACTCCTGTGGCCAGGGAGAATGCAAAGTTCATTATCAATGCCCTAGCAATCTCCTCCCTCGCTCCCTGTAGTAATCTGGGGTACATCCCATCCATCCCTGGGGACTTACCTAGCCTAAGTGTTTTTTTTTTAAAAAGAAAGAAGCTCCAACACTCCCTCCTCCTTACCCTCAAGATGCTCCAGCACATTAGCCTGTTCTACACTGACCTCACAATTATCAAAGTCCCACTCCCTGGTGAACACTGAAGCAAAGTATTCATTAAGGACCTCCCCTACCTCCTTTGCCTCCAGGCACGTTTCCCCCTTTATCCCCGAGCAGTCCTACTCTCACTTCAGTCATCCTCCTATTCTTCATATACACGCAGAATGCCTTGCGGTTTTCCTGAATCCTACTCACCAAGGCTTTCTCGTGTAGTCTTCTAGCTCTCCCAAGTCCCTTCTTAAGCTCCTTCCCTACGATTCTCAAGAGCCCCACCTGATTTTTGCTTCCTAAACCTCAAGCATGCTTCTTTCTTCTTGACCAAATGTTCCACCTCTCGTCAACTATGGTTCCTTCACCCTACCATTTTTTCCCCATCTCAGTGGCACAAACCTATCCAGAACTCCATATAAGTGGTCCCTAAACAACCTCCACATTTCTGCTGTGCATTTCCCTGAGAACATCTGTTCCCAATTTACACTCCCAAGTTCCTGCCTAATACCATCATAATTAGCCCTCTCCCAATTAAAAGCACTCCCATATCATCTGCTCCTATCCTTGTCCATGGCTATGCTAAAGTTCAGGGATTTGTGGTCACCATCTCCAAAATGCTCACCCACAAAGGTCTGTCACCTGACCAGGTTAATTACCTTGTACTAGATCCAGTATGGCCTCTCCACATAATATGCTAGGAATCCTTCCTTGACACACCCAACAAATTCGGCCCCATCTAAACCCTTTGCACTAAGGAGGTGCCAATCAATATTAGGGAAGATGAAGTCACCCATGACAATAACCTTATTTATGCACCTTTCCAAAATCTGCCTACTTATCTGCTCCTCAGTGTCCTGGTTGCTATTTTGGGGGTGGGGGCCTATAGAATACTTCCAACAGGGCAATTTCTCCCTTCTTGTTTGACTTCCACCCACAATGACTCAATAGATGATCCCTCCACAACATCCTCCCTTTCTGCAGCTGTGCTACTTTCCCAGATTAGCATACCACTCCCTCCAACACCCCCCTCCCCAGCCTTTTACCTCCCTCCCTATCCCTTTGAATCATCTAAACCCTGGAACGTCAAGCAGCCAATCCTGGCCTTGCAACAACCAAATCTCTAATGGCCACATCTTAATTCTATGTACTGTCCCATGCTCCAAGTTCATCATCCTTATTCTTAATATTTCCTCACATTAAAGTAAACACATTTTAACCCATCCAACTGACTACATTTATGCCCTATCCACTGCCTATCCTTCCTCAGTCTGTCTGCACAATGGTCCATTATCTGACCCAACAGTCTGGTTCCCATCCCCCTGTCAACCTGGTTTAAACCCTCCCCAACAACTCTCACAAACCTGCCAGCAAGGACATTGGTCCCTCTTGAGCTTAGGTGCAACCCATCCCTTTTGTACCAGTCATACCTTCCCCCAGAAGATATCCCAATGATCCACAAATCTGAAACCCTGCCCCAACTCTTCAGCCACATCTTCCTATTCTTACTGTCACTGGCGTGTGGCACAGGCAGCAATTCAGAGATCACTACCCTCAAGGTCCTGCTTCTTCACTTCCTTCTCAACTCCTCATATTCTCTCTTCAGGACCTCATCCTATCTAAGTCTCTGGTACCAAAGTGCATCATGAATTCTGGCTGCTCCCCCTCCCCCTCAAGAATGCTTGATCACAGACGTCACTAACCCTGGCACCTGGGAGGCAACATACCATCTGGGAGTCTCGTTCTCATCCACAGAATCTCCTGCCTGTTCCCCTAACCAATGGATCCCCTATCGTTATCACTCCCCTCTTTAACCCCTTCTGAGCCACAGTGGCTTTCCTCTGGTAGGTCGTTTCCACCCCCCCCCCCCCCAAAAAAAGTATCCAAAGCAGTATACTTGTTATTGAGGGGAATTGCCAAGGTGGTACCCTGCACCAACTGCCTATTCCCTTTCCCTCTCCTGACAGTCACCCAGCTACCTGTATCCTGCAACCTAGGTATGACTGCCTCCCTGCAAGTCCTCTCTATCAACCCCTCAGCCTCCTGAATGATCCAGAGTTCATCCAGATCCAGTTCCCTAATATGGTCTGTAAGGAGCTGCAGTCAGATGCACTTCTTGCAGATGTAGTCATCAGCGACACTGGAGGTCTCCCTGACTTCCCACATCCTCCAAGAGGAGCACACCACTGCTCAATAAGAAAGAGACCTTACCTGAACCTCACCTTAGCCTCTGCTCACTGGAGCTTCAAATCAAAGCTGAATCAATGAAAGCAACAAAATGAAACCTCACCTGTTCTTACCTATGCCTTCTCACTAAAGCCTTTTTTCCTAAAGAGCTGCTCTCACTCCCTACACTTGGGCCACTTGCTTCAGCATGAAGAAGCAGAGTCCCTTGAGCCAAAGTCTCAGCTCTCCACTTTAACACTGACCATTCCACTTGACCCTAACTTTATTATTAGCTATGGTTAATTAGCTAATTAACAAATCAAACAACAATTTGGAAATATGCCTCATATAGGCTCCTGCTAAGTGAAACTGAAAAGTCCCAAGACTCACTTCTTTTAGAAATGATGTTGAAACTTGGAAAAAAAAGCATGACTGCAAGCCTACACAACCTCTTATGTTGCAAAATAGGTTATAAACACCAAATAGGTCATTTAAAAAAAATACTGAATTTCATAAGTGCTCTAGTCTGTGCATGTTATAGGAGATGTTATGCCACCCACAGAAAGCATTAATTGGTAGCTTGACTCAGTGCAAACACTTGCCTCAAAGTCAAAAGGTTATGGGATTAAGTCCACTCCACACTTGGCAATATAATCAAGAATGCCACAGCATAGTACAACAGTGCCATTTTATGGATAAGATATTAACCCAAGCCTGGTAGCATAGAAATGCTGGAAGAACTCAGCCCGTGAAGCAGAATCTGTAGAAGGAGAAAACAGTTAATGTATCAGGTCAAAGACCCTTCAGAACTGTTTTTCTTTCCGATTCCAGCACTCACAAGTTTGTTTGCTTGCCAAACAAGCCTGGTATTTTTTTTTGAAAAAACAGATTAAAAAAATCTTTCCTTTCCTTGTCCTCCACCCCCCCCCCCCCAAAAAAACACATTCCCCCATATAAATTATATGCATTAGAGATGTCCTTGTGTATTCTGGCCACCATTTGTATCTCATTACATACAGCAAGGTCATTCCTGTCCGTAGGACCTTGATGTATACAAATTAACTGCTTTGTTTGCCCACATTACATTAGCAACAATGAAAAATATTTTTTACTGGCAGTGAATATGCAATGGGTTGCCTGAGGACAAGAAAGCCACTTCTGGACTTTTAGACATACATTGAAGTACACATGACAATACACAGTTTAAAATTAAATCTACCTCCTAAATAAAATTACAAAATGGAATGTATTCCACTTATTGTCAAGGAATTATGAAGGTATTGAATGTCCATTATTCTAAATGCACTTCAATAATAGTTGTGTTGATACAATTCATACCACAGAAAATTGGATGACGTAATAAACCTAACTTAAATGTCATAACTTATCACATTGCTCTGTGCAGCAAAGCACTATTTTTGACTGAAATCAGAACCAACCCACCATTCTCAAATTGTCCCAACTGTATGAATATTCTGAAGGAAGCCACAGAAATGTAGGTGGAGATGATTAAAAATGAAATGCATTCCAAATAGAAGTAAAATCAAACCTCTACTTTTTGGACAATCAGCCACATAATCCATTGATCTCCAGTGACATACCAAAGTGAAGTTGCAGTTAGCAAGTAGACTACTGCCAAAATAAATGAAGAAAGAAACCAAGAAAATGAGAATGCTACAAGTCAAATTAAGTGGAATATTAAGCCTTCAATAACAACTTACAATTATAAAGCACTTTCCATCACTTTGAAAACATCCCAAATATTTTAAGGCAGTAACATAATTTAGTAGTCACTGTTGTAATGTTAGAAACACAAGTTATTTTGCGCACAGAGTTACTGCAGACAACAATGACAATGCCAAAACAATCTTTTAATGTTGGCAGAGATATATTAGCCAGAACTTTAGGTAGAATGTTTTTCTCCTAAGTAACACATTGGGATCCTTTACAACAGACCCAAAGTTTAATAGTTTTTTTTCCCTGAGAGATGTACTTCCTTGTGCAGAACCTTCTCAGAATTCATTGGACTAATCAGTCTAGGTTTATATGCAAGGAAATGGAACAATTGAATCCATTACATTTTTGACTCAGACACAAAATGTTACCAGCTGAGTCTCAGATCTGACACACCTACTCAGGAGTTTATGACAGTGAACAGACATCAAGGTTCTTCAAAAACCCATTAGGAAGCAAGTCATTAGAAGATCAAATTAAAAACCAAAGCCCTCAATCAAGCAAAACAAGCAGAAAGGCAGAGTCGTTATCACAGTAGAAACTTTAAGAAGAAAGGACAAGTTTTAAAAAAAATGATAAATTGTCCAAAGCAAGATCAGTAGTTGCCAGGGAAAAACTAACTACTCAAAGAAAAGATCCAGTAGTAGTGAGACACTATATTGGAACCTTAAAATAATAAACATTGCCTTCAAACCAAAATGTTGCAAAGTATTTTTTCAAGGAAGTTGTGTTTCCTTAAATATGATAAATAACAGCAGTTAATATTTTCAATAAAGGCTTGCTAGAGAAATATTTAGGCATGCATTTAAAAACCTGAAACAATGAGATAGTCACTAAAAATAATGTAGATAGTTGGTCAGGCAAGGAAACAAAAATTGAACTGAGGCATGACTGATTGTAGAATGAAAGGTAGTCACCCTGCACACAAACAAAAACAACAGACCAATTAACAATTCAGACATATGAATCAGGGAGGTACCAAAGAAAATCTTCAAGAACCAGAGGAAGCCATTCTACGTCATTCATTAATCCAGTATCAATTCCATTTATCTGCCTTTGTTCCATGTCCCTGTATTACTCAATATGCTTCCGAATAGTCTATATCTAATTTGAAAATTAGGCCCACTAGTTCTTCATTCCCCATCAGCAAAGTTGGTTTTTCCTATCTACCAAATCCTTTATTATGAATACCTTAATTAGATCACTCAATTTTCTATGCTCAAAAGTAAACAAGCATTGTCTATCCAATTGGTATAAATAATTTAGTTTGTTCCATTTTTCTATGCCTCAACTTCTCCAAAACCAGAATTTCATCTCTCTCTCATGTTCAATTATCCAGAATTGAAGAATAATCCAACCAAGGTCTGATTAAGACTTTGTATAATTGAAATACAAGATTTTTTCAGCTACTTTTTCCTGAGACTTTTAGAATAATATGTGCTAGAAAGGTAGCAATGTTGATTTCAGAAACATCCGACTCCACAGAAAAGCAGCAATAGAATATATCCATAATTTTAGAGAAGATACAAGATGGATTACTGATTTGCCTGGAAGCAAGTGAAAAATTCCAGGATGTTCAGTCGAACTGCTTGCCGTTAGTATGTACTGTGTAAGACTGGTGGGGACCAGCAGAATTACCCCAGAGGATGGGTTTCACCCCATTCCACCTCATAAACAAGACAAGTTAGATTGGCACATACAAATCCACTATTAGTAGCATACACTGTGCATTTTTCTGCCTTGCATGGAGATTCAAGGAGAGAGAGTTGGGATAAAGGGCACCTCAAACACTAAGAACTAGCTTGATTAAGAGGATAAAGACATCACGTTACTTTTAACAAAATAACATTTAACTTTGAAGTATAGGCATGATCACTTGTAAGTTTAAATTATGAATATTTAAAAGTAAAATATTTAACTATAAATTTCATGATGATCCCAAATTAGTGCCTTACAAGCTAAAAATTGTGAAGGGATACATACGCAATATACTTTGCCATGTACTTGTCACAAAAGTCAGCTGCTGCTGTTCCACCATGTCCATCGTACACTGCAAAATACATCACGTTATCAGTCAGCATTCCAATATTGAAACGGTCCTCATTTTCTTTGCGTTGGCCTATTTGAGTGACACATCCAACTTTCCCCAGGCTGATATTTGGAATGGGTTTGCCATATTTTATACTAGGTGGAAGCAGAATTGGTTCATCGATGCGGTTGTCCCAGATACCAAAAGAATCCCAAGGTGTTAGACGGCCACCACCATCTACATCAAACCGAGAAGACCTTCGATCACTTGATGTAGTATGGTAAAGAACCACCAGGCGCCTTTCGCCTTGAAGCAGCTTGAAGGTCAACAGTCCTCGTCTTCGCACTTGAAAGCCACCAGATCTACACAAGGTTATTAGTGCAGCTGTTGACATAACTCAATGCACAGAGATCACCCAGGAATAAAGCTCGAGATGAAAAAAAATGAAGATTTCTTTCAGTGTGGATGACCAATTTCAAATATTGGAAGAATCCAGAGGTTTGCTGCAATAAGAAGCAAAAGTAAACATTAAAACAAAGCTGTGTGTCAGTTTTAAATTAAACATTTCTCAATACAATTTTGAAAAGGTATAATTAAATGGCATAAATACAGACAAAGTCCACCACCTAACTCCTCAAGAGCCAATTCAGGAATCATGCCTGGTGCTGACATTTGGACAATAAAGAAGTCAATTGGTTCTATTCTTACAGGCCAACATCGCTCACTTTAAGCAGCACAAAAAGATTACTCCCCAAGTCTTAAAATTTAAAAAGTGTGTGCACAATGTAAACTTATCACAAGGGAGCCAAATAAGCTTACGCTGTGGTTTGGCTACAATGTTCAGTACAACTGTGGTTAACCATCAAATCTGGGGCTTATTCTCCAAATTACAAAATTACAATAAATAAATTGTATCATCAGTTCAAACTCCGTGCACTCTATCCCACAACATGCAAGCAACCTTGCCAGAGTTCACAGGTTCTGTGTACTCCAATACTCTGGAATGACATTGTTCAAAAGTGAACTTGGACTGAAAATAATGAAGGCCTACTGGCAAGCAAAAGGGGAGGGGAGAGGTGGCTATAAGGAAAAAGCTTTTTTTTTACTTTGGGGAGGGGGGTATCCAGGGAGCCAAAGGGGAGGAACAGAGGAGATGCTACATAAACAGAAGGGGGTGAGAGGCAGGAGGAAGAGGCAAAAGGACCAAGATGGGGGGTAAAGGCTAAGAGCAGGAAAAGGGGTTGAAAGGACCAGGATTTGGGGGGGGGGCTGGTGGTAAAGGGGAGTCTGCAGAGGCAGAAGGGGGGTGGAAGTACAAGGGGGGGGGAAGGGGGGTGGAAGTACAAGGGGGGGGAAGGGGGGCTGCAGAAACAGAAGGAGTTGAAAGGATCAAGATTGGGGAGGTTGCGGGGAGGGGGAGGGGGAGGGGGAGGGGGAGGGGGAGGGGGAGGGGGAGGGGGAGGGGGAGAAAACAGGACGTCGAGAAGCCGACATGGGGGCAAAGGGGTAGCAGAGAGTACACCAAGGTGGGCAAAGGAGCTGCGGGTCGAAGGCCCAAGGAGGGGGCTGAGCGGAAGGTGCTGACATAAATGTTTATACAGCTGCCGCGTCCGCCCCCAGGGGAACCGGGGCAATCTGCCCCCTTCCTGCGAGACCTCTTTGCTCGGGCCGCGCTGCCTCTCACCCAAGCGTCGTCCCCCTCCCGCCTCCTTCACAACGGCGACGGCAGCTCCCCCGCCCCGCGCTGACTGACACCCACCCCATCCAATAGCAGCGCCAAACCGCCACGACAGCCAATGAGAACCTGCAGTAGGCGTAACTTTCCCCGCCTTCACTCCCCCCCCCCCCCACACGACGCCACCCCCAAGGGAGCTCTGTGGTAACCTGGAGGATAAAGATTACCGACCTCCGAATGTAAGAAAAACAGCGCAAGTAATGATGCTTCTAACGTGATTCTTATATAGAAAAGTATTTATTCTGAAATGCGATCGTCTCCGAATTAGCCGTGATTGACGGTGAAATGGGCCAACCGCTCGGTGCTGCGTGGCTCGCCTCCTCCATCAATGGAAGAGCGGGCAGCGGTTGTCCGTGGAGACAGCGAGCGCCAGACGATGCTGCAAACTGGGCACCGTCGGCGCGAAGGGCGCCCGCAGAAAGACATGCATTCCGTAGCAACTCCAAAACGCGCTGATTATTCAGCATAAGACAACGGGAATAGCATTTCCGGGGGGGGGGGGGGGAACGCCACTGCTGCAAACTGAAAAATTAATTGATAAACGGTAGCTACACTGCCATTCCGCGCGAATTTCCAGCCTGCTGCTGCAATCAGATGCATTGCAGCCATACCTTGCAAGTCGAACAAACCTTTCCCCCCCCCCCCCCGCCTCTTTTCTCATTTCCCCTTCCACGGGGATTTTTCAAAAGCGTCTGCATTTGCACTCACCTTGTGCGGACTTTGCAGCCTACCTCTGCTCCCCTTGCTCGATGTCGTTTATTCGTACGGGAGCGATTCGTACCAGACTACTGAGAGAAACGTCATGACCCAAACGCGACGGCGAAAGCTATGTTGTGATTACATGACACGGTTGTTCTCTTGTCTTCCTCGCTTTCAATGGGGCGTTGTACCATGCTCTCAATCCAATTCGTCAACTTTGCAACCAATAACATAGCCATGCCTGCAAACGATGCCTGCACTGCATCATCATACCTTACACTTCAACGAAAGGGTAACCTTCATGTGAGGCCTTATAGGTCAATTTTGCGTAATGTTTGGATTCTCTCTTAAAATCAATTTACAACATTGTCTTTTATTAAAAAATGAACAGCAGCAATCTAATGAAGTCTGCTATACTGAAATCCTTAAAATTAGAGGCTATAGTATAAAAGTAACAGCACAAAATTCAATTTGCCTCACCTGACAGTTTGCACGGAGAATGCAGAATGCTCCTTAATGTCTGGCCTTGATCCTCTATATATGATTAATCTGCTACATCACACCCCACCTGCCTCCTATGACATCCTAGCCTCTGTTAAATCTATTACTTCTCCAAATGCAGACTTCATTTCTATTCCCCTAAGTGTAAGGAAGACTTCCATGCAAATTTTGAACGTTCATTTTTCACATTTTTTTTGTATGACCATGGAAAAAAACCTACTACTCATGCGGTAGTGAATGCCAGCTTTAAGCATATTATTTTAATAATTAACCACATTTAGACATGAGTGTTACTGATAAAATATTTTCATATAAATGGATGATTAGGTTGGGATTCAACTTGAAGTTAAAGCCATTGATCAGTAACCTGCTCACTCAATGTAAGAATGTAATCTGTCAAGGGGAAATGGAAATAATTAAGCAACCTATTGTCATCCCTCTCCTCACTGGCCCAGCCCGAGATAGCTGCTTTAAATTGGCTTGATGTCGTACCACTCTGCAGCATGGGAACAGGGGCCATCTGATGGGGGTGGTGCAGTCATTGCAGTAGTAGAGCTATTGCTTCAGAGCTCCAGCAACTTCAGTTCAAACCCAACCTCCAGTGTTGCCTGCGTGGAGTTTGCATATTCTCCCTGTGACCATGTGGGTTTAACCCACATCCCAAAGAGTGTGGGTTGTAGGTTAATTGGTAACTCTGAATTGCCCCTAGTGTGTAGCTAAGTGGTAGAATCTTCAGTGGGGGGGCTGATAAGAATGTGGGGAGAATAAAGTGGGTTAGGGTAGGATTCATGTAAGTGGGTGGTTGATGGTCAGTGTGGACTTGGTGGGCTGAAGAGCCTGTTTCCGTGCTGTATCTCTCTATGGCTAAATGATTGGGCTCAACATTCACAAAAGCTTCTTGCTCATGAAGCCTCCAAGCCTTGGATCCCGACAGGGGCTTGTCTCCCATGGGAAGTGGGCCCACTGGCTGAGTCCTCGACATTGTTCATTATTGACAGACCGACACTGCCCCTCACTTACTCCTCAACCTCAGATCTAAGGAGCCAATGTCAATCATGACTACCCTCCAGCAATGACCCAAACCCTTCCTGATCCACAGGGCTGGTCTGAACAGTTTTCTGATGCAACTGTTCAGGTGATCCTACGCTTAATATTCCATCACAAATTCGGGGTTGCAACTGTAATCTGACAAGTATTATGCTGGACAACTTAGTTTAGTCACTTACTGCCAGATCTAGCTGGCTGAACCACATAACATCTTAAAGGGCTCTGCTGTCACCTGCCAAACTACTCATTGAGATCATCCTGAGTTGCAAAGGTAGCTCTGACTTCTTTACAACCAGATGGACAGAGAAGAAGAAAATCAAGGATATGCTAAATGCCTCCTTAAAGAAATGCAACAACTCCACTGACTCCTAGGAGCCTCTGCCTCCTGACTGCTCAAAGTGGAGAAGGAGTATTCAGGATGGTATTGCAACAGGAGCACACGGAAGCCTTGTGTAAGTGGTAGAAGTACCGCATTACCTCATAAACCGCCCCATCTGTAGAAGAGACTGCAGTTCCGCATTGATCTGATTAGTTGCCTCAGAACTCACAAAACCAGTGTGGAAGCAAGTCATCTTCAATCCGAAGGGACTGCCTAAGAAATAGAACCTTTCCCCTCCCATGAGACGATTCTCATCTTATGGACTTTGCCGGTAAGATTGAGTCATCTGGCCAGCTGCTGCTGTCTGACCCAAGAGAAGCTGGGTTAACTCAGACTGTGGGAGTCACTTTAATGCCTAGCATTTGCCCTTCCCTCATTCTGTAGGAGTGAAGAGATCATAGACTGGAAGCAAAAACCAAGATGATAATGACATGAAATTGACTAAACACCCCAAATAATGTCCTGCATATAACACACCCGCATCCTCTCATTGCCCATCTCAGTCAAGTAAGCAAAAACTTCTAAGAATTCTGATTCAAACTTGCATGTTTCACTAGTTTCTTTGCTATCTCCTTTCATGCCTTGTCTGAGTTTATTGTTTTCATGAGAATGACCTTTTGCTTTCTCAACCCTATTATCATCAAACTTTTGACCACCCAACTGCCCTTCCTGGGCTCCATGTTAATTACTATTCTTAATGGCCCTCCCAGGTAGGCATCCCGTCTCCTGATGTGCTGGCAACATCCTTATCCCTATAAAGAAGCTACGTTCCTACTGCCTTTACAACTATTATACCATTACTAACCTCTCCAAAGTCCTTGATGGTGTAGCCTCTGAAACACATGCATGGCTTTCACAAAAGTTTTTGTTTGAAACCCTTCAATCAAGCTTTTGCCTGGTCGCCAACATCACAGATGACGCAGACGTTTTGTGCTTCTTTGTTGTTTTCTGTCAGCAGCCTTTGACTACACCATCCTGCTCCAGTACTTCTGCTCCATCATCCAAAACTCTGCTACCCTTTTCTTAACTTTTACCATCCTATTCACCCATCACACTATGCTTGCTGATCCACATTCCTGATTAACCACTGTTTTGATTCTAAAACAGTCACCCCTTGATTACAATCCCTTCAGTAGTTTGTTCCTCCCCTTTGTAATCTCCAGCCCAGAACCAACCAAGATACCCGCATTCCTTTAATTCTGGTCTCTTCATTACAGCTGAAGTTAGTTGCTCCACTATTGGCAGCCATGTCTTTGGCTAACATGGGCCTAAGATCTGGCTGGAGTTCCTTCCCTAAACCTTTCTACCTCTTAAAAGAAATGCATCTTAAAACTTGCTTCTTTGACCAAGTTCTTGGCCTGCTGGCCTAATGTCCCATGTGATTCATCATTAATTTTTGTTTGGTAATGCTCTTGGAAAGTACCTTGGGGTGTTTATCTCAGCTGAATGAGATAAACAAGTTTATTCATGTTGTGACAAAATAGTGGAAATACTCCGCAGATCAGGCAGCATCTGCAAGGAAAATTACAACACTTCATCAGAGCTGTTTTCTTGGAGGAATGAAGTATATATGCAATAAGGGCATATTCAGAGAAGCCAGTGGAGATTGTTATTGTAGCAACAAAGCAACAATGCACAGGGTGAGAATGGATTACATGTAGGACATTATTTGGGGTGTTGAGTCAATTTCATATCACTGTCAATTTTGTTTTTACTTTCAGTCTATAATTTCTTCACTTATTCAGAATGGGGGGATAGGGAAATGCTAGGTATTAAAGCAACTCCCACAGTCTTGGCTTAATCCAGTTTTTTAGGTTCAACAGCAGCAAACTGTTTGGTGTTGAGCCATTATGCAGCAAATTATTTTCATTCATTTTCGAGTTTAAAGGCCACAGACCAAATGCTAGTAAATGGGAAGAGTACAGGTGAGCTGAAGGGCCTGTTTCTGTGCTGTAAAACTCTATGACAATGAGATTGGCAGCATAAAATGCAACAGAGGACTGAGTCTCTCTGATTAGGAAAGACCATCTCTGTTAAAGTGTTGGTATTAGCATATATATTATGAGTGGATTCAACTTAGTGAAGTAATAGAAAACTCTTAGTCCACAAGGAAACTCCAGATATTTAACAATAAAGGAACTTGTACTTACTTAGAAAATCAGAAAAAAACTGCAGAAATTGGATATCAGAAATAAAAACAAAATACTGAAAGTACCCAGAAGGTTAGCCAGCATCTTTGGGGATAGAAACAAAATTAACATTTCAGGCTAATGCTCTGAAATGCTAACTGTTTCTCTTTCCATGGATGTTGCCTGGACTGCTTAGTATTTCCAGATGATGCAGGGTCTCAGCCTGAAATGTTTATACATTTAGGTTATATGTTTACCACCACAGATGCTGCCTGACCCATCGACTTCCTCTAACGGTTTGTTCTTTTGGCTCCAGATTCCAGCATTTGCGACTTCTTGGCGTCTCAGTATTTACATCCTTTTCTCTTTTTATCTCAAGTAACCGGCAATTAATGATAGGTTCTGTGTACTGTAGGAAACACAGCAGCCAATCTGCACATAAACAGCAATGAGATAATGTGCAGCTAATTTGTAGGTCTTGGCTGAGTGAGAAGTATTGGACAAGACACCAGGGAGAGCCCTGTGCTTCTTCAAGTAATGTCAAATTCTTTTGAGAGCACTGTTGAAGGCATATAGGGTGCTAGTTTATTGTATTATCTGAAAGATGGCACCTGTGACATTGCAATATTCCACCAGTACTGCATTGAGTATGTCAACCAAGATATTGTCCAAGAATTGAAGATTACCTGAGACATTAAGAAAATTGGCATTCTCTTTTTATTTTCCATGCTTATTAGTATTGAAGATATTGTGGATTGATGAGCAAAGGTTGTTTGACAGATTTGCTCAGTTGGAGATAATGATTCCATAATGAAACTACCAGGAATTACATATGACTCCACAAATTATAGGTGGAAGCTGTCGGGTGTAACCAACCTAACCAACCCATGAGTGTATCTAAAGAAGATTAATTATATCAGGAGATAAATGGATTCAGCTGCATTCTGACATATGTGATACCAATGTAAAATATTGAGCTCTTGTATTCTTGGGGATGTTAGCTTTATCTGCATGTGCATTTATTAAACAAAAAACATGGGAGATACCACTGTTATAATTGCAATATTGTGTGGTAAAGGGATGTTATTATAGCTCAAGTATGGTCAGAGTGGGGATGGGTTGGATGCAGGACCTTGTTTGGGATGTTTAGTCAATTTTATGTGATCTGCATCAACTTTGTTTTTGCTTCCATTCTGTAATCTCTTCACTCCTACACACTCCCTTATTACGAGAGAAATACAGCTGTGGCCATGGCTGATAATGTGGGTGTTGACCCGAGGATATCTGAAGTTGAGACTGGGGAAGAACGGAATTCCTCCCTAACCTCATCCAACATTTCAGCCTTTACCTCTGGCAAAGACTGATCTTTAACAACATGTCCAAAATCCTTTTGATTTTTGGGTTTAACTACTTGAAAACAAGCATTTGGCATGGCCTCCTTTCTTTTTCTTCAAGAGGGAACAATTAGCTATCACATGACCAGGTTTCTTACAGTAATAACAAATACGCTCAGCAGGTTTCTCCAGCACTGGCTTTCGATCATTCTTCCCCTTTTGATTACTTCCCAATTTCATCTCCAGTTTACCTGGATTGTCCTTATAACACTTTTGAAAAGTCTTAGTTTGTCCCCATTTGGATTTATGGGTTAAAGCATACTCATCTGCCAACCTAGCAGTTTCTTGCAAAGTTTCCACCTCCTTCTCATTAAGATATGTTGTTATTTCAACTGGGACACACTTCTTAAAGTCCTCCACTAAAATTAATTCTCTCAATCTATCATAATCCCCATCTATATTTTTAGACGTGCACCATCGTTCAAAACATATTCTCTTTCCATTGGCAAATTCCATGTACGTCTGGTCTGCAGACTTCTTCAGGCTTCTAAATGTCTGTCTGTAAGCTTCAGGTACTAATTCATAAGCTTTAAGCACAGCTTGGTTAACCTTTGTACAATCAGCTGCATCCACAAAAGACAAAGCAGAATAAGCTTGTTGAGCTTTACCTTTAATCACACTCTGTAACATAAGAGCCCATCTTTAC
The DNA here is from genome assembly GCF_009764475.1 of Pristis pectinata. Classification (NCBI taxonomy): domain Eukaryota; kingdom Metazoa; phylum Chordata; class Chondrichthyes; order Rhinopristiformes; family Pristidae; genus Pristis; species Pristis pectinata. Next base: position 135,741,877 of record NC_067406.1, read on the forward strand.
TTTGGCCACTTTGAACTCTCAGCAACTTTTTCAAAATGTTGGAAATACTGATCAACCTGATCTTCCTCAAAAGGAGGGACTAATCGAACCTCCCTACTGGCTAAAAAAACCATCATCAGAATCAGATTCCAAACTCCTTTGCTTCATTGCTAACTCATGCCACCTCTGTCTCTCCTTGTCCTCATCCTCCATCCTCTTTAGCTCTATCTGGGCATTTAACCTCCTTTGTTCTGCTCAGCGACTAATCTTCTTTGTTCTAGCTCTAGTTTCTTTTGTTCTCGTTCAGCCTCTATCTTTGCTAGCTGCACCTGGGCCTTAGAAATCTCTGATTCACTCCCAGGAAACTGTTCTAACACATCCTCCCCAAACATCTTCAACTCCACATAACGGACAGCTATCAATCTCTGAATATCTGCCTTTCTCATTGACCGCTTTACTGTTTCAAGGTTTAGCTCTGTAGCAAGGTTCAACAAATCATCCTTCTTTATCCCCTGCAATCCCACAGAGGTTGGTTTTTTCAAAAATGTATCCATTGTTGCTGGTTTCCACACACACAAACCAATTTTCAAAGAAATTTAGCAGGCCGACCAACAATCAGTCGTCCACTAAACTCCAATTTGTTCAAACCCAGACCTCTTGTACCAGTCTTGAGCTCGATTTCAGAACACTCTCGTCAATCTTGGGATGGATCCCAGACGAGCCCCCAATTTTGTTATGTACCAGCAACAATAGAAACACATCGACACATGTACAAGTGTTAAAAGCTATTTTATTAATAACTACTGTAATGATTAAAAAAAGTAAAAACGTTAGATATCAAACATTAAACCCCAAAACTAAACAAAGTGTGTGTGTGGCAGATTCCCAAACCCCAAGTCTAGGAATAGTTCTCAAAGTTCAGTTCAGCAAGTCATAAGGTGAAACGTAAGCAAAAGCTTTTGCAAAACTACCGTTGACTGAAGAGAAAATGTAGAATATAGAGAAAACTACAAAATCCACATGTTCCACGATGGAATCCATACGACACCTCAATCACTGATGATCTCCTTTGCTTTCTTCCGAAGTATCTGCCACCCCGAAGGCATTCGATACATGGCTGCCCACAGAAATACCTGTTTCCCACTACAGGTTAACGACAAAGTCAACTCCACTTGTTTGCTCCAAAATTCCGTACATGGATTGCAGTGACAGACACAGCTATTGTTCTTCATCCATTGTTACGGAGACCAGCAGTCAGTCAGTCAGTCTCTCTCTCTCTCTCTCTCTCTCTCTCTCTCCCCTGATTCATTTTGATTCACTGAGCAAAACACTAAGCACATTGTTATCTTGCTGTCTTGATGACACCACACACACACACACACACACACACACACACACACACACACACACACACACACACACACACACACACACACACACACACACACACACACACACACACACACACAGCTATTCTACTGTTCAGGTGCCGTAAAGGGACATTCATCAAATAGCAACCTGGCTCGTAACAGGGGAAGGGTAAATGCTAGGCAGTAAAGCAGCTCGCACAGTTTGAATTAGCACAGGCCTCAGTGAAGGTGTTAGCCACAGCTAACTTTTTGGCATTGAGCCAAGACATAGCAAATTGTCTTTCTATCCAATCTCTGCATTTGAGCCTGCTGTGACTGGTGTTTATTACCCATGTTTCATTGCCATGAGAGGATGTTTATTTCTATCCTTCTTACTCTAAGCTCATTTATGAATTATCATAGCTGTACAGCTCTTGAGCAATCATTTATTGCAAGGCCTTCTGGTTAATGCATGCTTTGGTGTTGATTGTGGAGGCTCACTAAGTACCTGGATACCATTTGGAAGCTATCAGGAAGCAGAAATGCACACTTCACACCTTTCCTCTGGGTAAATTACAAAAAGGTACAATATTTGCTTTAGTTAAATATTGTAAACTATTGCTATATTTAGCATATTCACTTGCTTTAAATGGGTCTGGAATATAAAGCAGCTTTTCTGGAAGATGATCCTGCATTAGGTTGGATGATTCTGTAACATGGAATCTTAATGCTAGATGATCTTTCCAATCATGGGAAGAGCCCTATCTGCCCTACCTAGGCAAATTCTACAGCCAAGAGACGGAATTAAACACCATGCACCATGGGGGAGCATGTTATAACCAAAAAGACCTTGTTTTGTTTTCATAGTCATGGAGAGATACAACACAGAAACGGACCCTACAGCCCATTGAGCCCGAAACGGCCATCAAGCATCCATTTTTGCACTAATCCTCCCCTAACCCATTTCATTCTCCCCACGTTCCCAAAAATTCCTCCAGATTCTACCACTCAGCTACACATTATGGGCAATTTACAGTGGCCAGTTAACCCAACAACCTGCACTTCTTCATGACATGGGAGGAAACTGGAGCACCTGGAGGAATCCTATATGGACACAGAGAGAATGTGCAGACCCCACACAGACAGCACGGGAGATCAGGATTGGAGCTGTGAGGCAGCGGCTGTACTAGCTATGTAATCATGCTGTCATTCTTTCAGGAAATAAGGGTTGTTCTTCAAACATATAACCCTTTACAAAGTCACAAGTATGGTATTTACTGCTACCAATGATTTTTTGCATTATTTTCTTAAATTGACTGCAACTAAAGTTTATGTCTATAATGACATGACAGGCACACTGCTTATTTCCCTTGTGCTTTGGGCTTATTTGAAGATGTTTTATGGGTGGGTGGGGGGTAGGATCAAGAAGAAAATGTTTAAGGGTTGGAATCTGTGAGATCGATTAACTTCTAATTTCCTTGCTGCTAGAGCTCCAAGCTTTCAACTGGACTTCCAATCATCTGTTCTATCAGTGAACCTAACTGAACACTTTTGAAGAACAGTGGCCAGCAAATTCTATGGAGCTGGAGGTAGAAGTTGTCATGCATTGGACAGAACTTATTTGCCAAGGGAGTAGAGCTTGGTGGTCACGATGCTTTGGTAGTGTTTGGTCATCTTGCTGCTAAGAACACAAGAAATTCTTGCACACATAAAAAGCCTTTCGCAACCCCAGTACACTGCAAAGTAATGTGCAATCAGTTAATGGCTTTTGTAATGTTGTAATGTAGGAAATACTCCTGATGGATCAAGATCAATGGGATGGTGCTGGAGTATAGTCCAGTATGAAGGCAGTAGGGTATAAACCCATTTGTAGTAGCAGGTCATACTCTGATACTAAGACTGAGTATGACCTGCTACCACAAAATGGGTTTATACTCTACTGCCATGAGGATGTAATTATACATACTTATGATTTATTCTAGTAATAAAAACAGAAAATGCTGGACACACTCAGCATGTTAAGCAGCATCTGTGGAAAGCGAAACAGTTAATAATTCAAGTTCAAAATCCTTCATGAAAACAGCAAAAGGAAACAAGATAGTTTTCAGTAGCAGAGATGATGGGGGAAGGGATGGGTAGAACAAAGGAAATATCTTTGGTAAGGTAAGATCTAGTGAGTTAATGTAGCAGAGTAGCAGTTAGAAGCCCATCATTTGTCTGTGTGTTGTTAGCTAGTGGGACATGCCCCATTTCCTATTCTATGACTGGAGGACACTGGACGGGTTGGAGTTCAAAAATAATGCTATGACTATTAACACTTTAAGTTTATAAGTTCTGTTTGGTTTTGTGGTAAGTTTTTTATAATTTGTGCATGTTTAAAACACGGACACCTTTTACTTGCACGTGGCAATGACAGGGTAACTATATGGTTACTGTAAGGGGAATATCACTGGACTATTCAAAACTATAAACTGTACAATGATTATATTATGACCTGAATTCCCATAGACCTGTATTGCTGTCCTATTACTCCAGTGCTTTCCATAAATTTGTTTGAAAAGCTCAAAGTGTTCCTGTACCATTTCAATTCTGCACCCCACTTGCACTTGACCTCTATATTCATCCTCCTATATCAACAGACCTTCCATCCTGTCACAGACCTCCCATTTTGTCCTCTTCTCCCCTATCCCTGCCTCTCTGGCTGCTTAAAACTTTTAATTGCAACTTTTTCTAATTTTGATTAGCAGTTATGGAGAAGTGAAAGTTCCCCCTCCATAGATGTTGTCTAACCTGCTTAATATTTCCAACATTTTATTATTTAATTAAACATATAGTTAGTTTTCGTGTGATATTATATGAAGAGGATACTGGGAAAATTTCCTGCTATCAATTTGAATAATGTTATGTGTAATCTCTTACTGAGTAGCAAATGAGGTATCAGTTGAAAATCTTTGTAATACAATACAACAAAGGAATGATACTATTGAAAATGGACGGGAAACTGCTTAAGACAGGGTTAAGTTGTTACCAATGCAAACCAGCTGGATGATTTGGCAGGTTTCTGTTCAGAAATGATAATGCTGGGAACTCATTTCAGACTGTAAACTTTAGATCATTGATCATTTATTTGGCTTTGCGCCTAAGTTTTGAAGCCTAAGATAAAATTCCAATCAGGGTGACTGAACCCATAGGACTTGCCAATTAGTTCAAAGTCGGGATGGAGGCAGGACTTCAATTTAGCGTCTTTGAACTCATGAGCTAAACTAAAGCAGAATGTTCCAAATATAACAGGATTATCTTTCCAACAAAAGACAGGGAATGATAGATAGTTGTATAATATGTTCAGTCTATGACATTAATCTGAGTTACTTACTTCAAGAATGATTGACAGGTAAACTATGCAATCATCTCTATTCTGGCACATACCTTTATTGTTCCATATCTAGACCTCCCTTTCTTAAACTATACATAGTCCATCCTTAAACCAGTGTGTGTCTTACCCATCTTGAATTTTGTCCCAACCTGATGTGTCTCATTTCTAGGTCTTTCTGACAGGTTCCATCATTGAAATCATCAGACCTTGTCTGAACCTTTCCATTTGCAAAATTAGCATTGCCCTCCCTATCCTGGCTTTGTTGAAAGGTAGTCCAGTAATCCATTGTCTCTTTCCCACCCTACTCCACTGTCTTGCAATTTTCCAGTTTTGTTAATTCTTCAGGGTTACCTGATCCCATTGCATTGTTTACTTCTTTGTAGTTATCAATGGATTATCGCCTATAACAAGGTGGAGACCATATTGAGGAAAGGATTTCTATCTTTGGATCACTCTTAAAAAGCCAAGTTCATGAAGAAAGACTTGCATTTATATAGTATCTCAGGGTGTCCAAAAGCATTTTGCAGCAAAAGTGAACCGTTGTACTGTAGGAAGAGAAACATTGAGGTAGATGGAGTTCTGAGTTTTTTTTTATTTCAAAAATAAACTTTATTCTTAATACAAAAATACATACAACGGGAGAAACAGTGCAAAAAATGTTTACATTCATGGTCATTACATTCAGTAGTGTAAACTTTTTTAAAAATGAAAAACAAACATGGAACCATACCACTCGTGTGGCCCCTTGGGGTGATATGCCCCTTTCATTGTTCGAGGGGCTTACCCACCCAAATCTGCCCCTCCATGTGCGGTAGGAGAAGGAGCCTATACTGTGGTCCTTCCTCACAGAGACTTAGCATTGGCTGCACAGAATTTCAGTGCATCCCTCAGCATGTACTCCTGTAGCCTGGACTGTGCCAGTCTGCAACATTCCCTTACAGACATCTTGCTGTACTGGAAGACCAACAGGTTTCGGGCAGACCAAAGCGCGCCCTTCACCGAGTTGATCACCTTCCGGTAGCACTTGATGTCTGTCTTGGTGTGTGTCTCTGGGAACAGCCCGTAGATCAGAGAGTCCTCTGTTACACAGCTGCTGAGGATGAACCGGGACACGGACCCTTGCATCCGTCTCCACACCCTCTCAGCAAATCCACAGTATGCATAGAGGTGGGTAACTGTTTCTTCCCCACAGCAGCCGTGCCGAAGGCAGTGTACATTGGGGGTGATAGGTCATCTGTAGAGGAAGGCTCTGACTGGGAGGGCACCTCTTACCGCCAGACAAGTGAGGTCGGAATGCTTGTTGGTCAGATCTAGCGATGAGGCGTTCTGCCAGATGGTTTGGACCAATTGCTCAGGGAACAGACTTACAGAATCCCGCAGCGTCTGCAGTACATTCCGCGCTGACCGCTGTCTGATGGTCAAAGGTGTTTACTTGGAAAAAATCTTCTACAAAGGACAGGTAGAGCGGCAATATCCAGCTGACTGAGACTTTGCGAGGTAAAGGGAGCAGGCCTATCTTCCGCAACACCAGGGACAGGTAGAACCTTAGCATGTAGTGACACTTGGTCCATACACCATCTGATACAACCCCACACCAAGGTGGTCATCAGGATGAGGGCAACGTTTGGTGCACTTCTACCCCCGTTCTCTGGAGACTTTTGCATCGTGACCCATCGGACACACTCCATTTTGGACCCCCAGATAAACTGGAAAATGTCCCGGGTGATTACCAAGACAGAGGAGCGAGGAATAGGCCACACCTGTGCCAAGTACAGTCGCCCTGAGAGCATATCACACCTAATGACCAAGTTCTTCCCAGTTATTGACAGATAGCACCATTTCCACAGACCCAATTTTGTTTTACCTTCCCAATCCACTCCAGCCAATTCTTGTTACACACCTCAGCCCCTCCAAACCAGATCCCCAGCACCTTCAGGTAGTCTGACCTGACTGTGAAGGGGATGTTGGAACAGTCGATCCATTTGCCGAAGAGCATGGCGTCGCTCTACCTGCGATTGACTCTGGCCCCTGATGCCAACTCAAACTGGTTGCAGATGCTGATCAATCTGCAAACTGACCGTGGGTCTGAGCAGACAATGGCGACGTTGTCCATGTACAGGGAGGTTTTGACTTGTGTGCCTCCACTGCCTGGCAATGTCTCTCCTGTTTATGCTCTCGTCCTTCCTGATGGATTTGGGAAAGGGTTCTATATAGCACACAAACAAGATGGGAGAGTGGACAACCTTGCCCGACTCCAGATTTGATGGGGAAACTATCTGTCTCCCACCATTGATTTAGACTGCACTATGGATATCTGTGTAGAGCAGCTGGATCCAGTTTCTGATTCCCTCCCTAAAAGCCATTTTGGAGAGCACATTCATCATCCAAGCTGACCAGGCTGCTGTCCACCCCTCTGTTCTGCACATAGGCAATGGTATCCCTGAGTAGCGCAAGGCTGCCAAAGATTTTTCTGCCAGGTATAGCACCGGTTTGGTCTGGTGGATCACCTGTCCCAGAGCAGTCTTGACCTGGTTGGCGATGGCCTTGGACAGGATTTTATAATCTACATTCAACAGTGAGATGGGTCTCCAATTCCTGATGTCCTCCCTCTCCCTCTTCTGCTTGTTGATGAGGGTAATGATGCCCTTCCTCATGTAGTCTGACATGCTGCCAGCCAGAAGCATAGCATTGTTCACTTCCAGCAGGTCCAGGACCAGGCCCATCCATTCCCACAGAGCCGAGTACAATTCTGCCAATGAGCTGTCGCTTCTGGGAGTTTTATTCAAGCAAAGGGAATGAATGGAGCCAGTCAGCTCCCCCAGAGACAGTGGCTGATCCAGACTCGCCCTCTTGCTGTCATCTAGCACTTCTGTGATAAGAGGATAGGAAATTTTGGGAGGCTGTGCTGTCTGTGGTCTTACTGTCATACAAACTGGCATAAAAGGATCTGCAGATCCTCAGTATGTTTGTCTATGAGGATGTTGCTGAGCCATCCTCTTCCTTAAGGCTGTGAATCACAGAGGTCCTCCTGTGAACCTTTTGGAAGAAGAAGCTCCACTAAGTGTACTCTGAATCTGAAGATGACCTTGGAGGATTCGGAGGTAAAGAGCACAGCTTGCTGGCTCTTCACCTCTGGGATTTCTTCTCTCATAGCCATCCCCCTCGACTGCAGGAGAAGTTGCTCCAAGTCTGGAGTTGGCACAATTCCCTTTGAATCTGTCTTGCTTTCTGAACACCTTTGAAGATGAAGAACTTCTTGATGTTCTCCTTGGTTGTTTCCCACCGATGAATAGGAGAATGAAAGAGGGGCTTCAGGGTTCTCCAACCTGTGTACTCTCTCTTTAGCTCCTTGATGTTCTCTGGGGTCAGCAGCTTGACATTCAACTTCCACGTCCCCCTGCCTGCCTTCTGGTCCTCCTGTAGGTGACAGGAGGCACAACAGAGGCAGTGGTTGGAAAAGAACACCGGCGTGACGTCGGTGGATCTGACCTTGACTGCCTTTGACACAAAGAGGAAGTCTATCCTGGGCCATATTGAGCTGCCTGGACTGGTCCAAGTGTATTGTGGCTGTGCTCCACCTGCAGGGGTGCTGAAGGCATTGCACAGCTTTGCATCTTTACCAGTTTTCATCAGGAGTCTAGAGCAGCTGTCCAGTCTCCTGTCGGCACTGCCGGATTGTCCAGCTGCATCAACAATGCAGTTGAAGTTTCCAGCCAGAACGACTGGTAGGGATGTCGCCAATACAGCGGGAATTCAGGATGCCAGCCAGCTGGTCACTCAGCATGGTCGAGGCGTACTTAGCCGTGTGCAAGACATCTTCCTTCACAGTAGTGTAGCGGTTAGCATAACACTATTACAGTACCAGCAATCCAGCTTCAATTCTGGCCACTGTCTGTAAGGAGTTTGTACATTCTCCCCGTGACTGCGTGGGTTTCCTCCATGTGCTCCAGTTTCCTCCCGCATTCCAGAGGCGGACAGGTTAGGAGCTGTGGCATGCTATGTTGGTGCCGGAAGAGTGGTGACACTTGCGGGCTGCTCCCAGCACATTCTCAGTAACGCAAAAAGACACATTTCACTGTGTGTTTCGATGTACATATGACTAATAAATAAATAGCTATATATCTATCTTAATCCTGATTTGAGAATCAGCACTTTACCCTGTACCCAGCTTCATCCTTGAAATAAAAAGTACCCAGGTTAATTCTGTTATTGAGGCATTGACAATTTGAGCTCAAATTCCAGATGGAATTTGATTAGGAATTGCAGCAATTATTTGGGGCAAGATTGATTTTTCCTCTCATCATTTTGGGATAGGTGCAGTTAAGATGAATATAAATGAAGCTGCTGTACCGTCACTCCCCACACGGGGGCAGCCATGACCAGTTTTGGTTGCATCCAGGAACTTCACCCTAATTGCATCATCCTCATTGAAGCCGTATTAGCAAGGTCATTGAGTTCATGTTAACATGCAAAGATATCACGTATCTGTCCAATTTATCAAGTGAAACATTTGGCTCATTCTTCAAGAGAACTCGTAAACACTCACAGCAACCTATCAAACCAACATCTGAGGCAGCAGTCCAGTGGGGGAAAAAAAAACAATGACTGATGATCATATAGGAGGCCATTTCAGCCCATTGGGTCTCTACTTGCTCACAGAGCAATCCTATTCCCCTACTAATTTTTCCTGTACCAGTCCTAATCTGTCCACTTCCAAAACCAAGCCGAACCCAAAGAAGTTTTTAGAATTCAATAACAGTCTCTGGAACAATGAGGAATAAAAAAATAGTTATTTATTTTAATTCAACATAAATACAGAAGTAAACTCACATTTTCTGGGTTTTTTTTTAAGATTTTCACTTTCCACAGTGATTTTGCTTTGTACATGATAAAATACTTGTTATGCCAATAATAGTTCAAAATGTACTTCCTAAATGCAAATAATATGGCTCCTTCACAACCATCCATTTTAGCAAAGGTGGAATACATTACTCAATAGTATCGGTGTGCATTACTGGTTTCAATAGAGAGAGTTTTAAAGAACTGCAGCAACACCATGGAAAATTTCTGCATTGTTATCAAACAGATGTTCTGCCATAACTTATTTTGATCAATTAAGACATCTTAGATTAACTACATAGTTTTAGATCAACTGCAGATATTAGGGTGGTTCTGCACAGAATTCAGTGTGTTCAATTGCGTGAAGTAACCTCTCTCTCAGTAGTTCTTTTGTGCTGTAATTGGGGAGTTCCAGGCTCCTGGTGCAGGTGTATGCACGAGGGTACGATAAATCCGGTTCGAAATTGGTCCTAGGTCTGCATATTTTAATGCTAATTCTTCCAATCCCACCTGCTGGGAGTCTCTCACTTCCTGACAAAAAAGCTAAAAATGGGAAAAGAAGAACATTGAAATAAAAGTCACAGTCAGAATTATGTAGACCAGTTAAAATAGAATCATAGAGAGATATAGCTGGGAATAAGGCCCTTCAGCCTATCCAGTGCACCGAACATCAACCACACATTTTACATGAATCCTACATTAATCCCCATCCCTCACCCCCAAATTTTCCAATTCACTTACACATTAGGGGCAACTTACAGTGGCCAATTCACCTGCCAACCTGCTTTCTTTGGGATGTGGGAGAAAACTGGAGCACCCAGAGGAAACCCATGCAGTCACAGGGAGAACGTACAGGCTCCACGCAGACAGCACTGGAGGTCAGGATTGAACCCAGTTCTCTGGCACTGAGGCAGCAACTTGACTAGCTGCATTACTGTGCCGCCTTCATAGAGCATTTTTCCTTTGATATATAAATTTGTCCGCTGCATCTGAAATATGATAGCTGGTTCTTTGTGCATCCCTGCACCAACTGATAGCTTGAAAAAATTGCTATATAGTAAGGCTACAGTAACAAAGTCATTAGTATTCAGAGATCTGGAAGGATGAGAGTGAATTCCACCACAGGAATTAGGAAACTTAAATTCAAATTTTTTTTTAAAATTCAAGATTTTGAAAAAAAAAGTGAATTATTGGAATGTCACTGAAACAAAAATCAATGGCCTACTCAATGCCTTCCTTCTCGCTGCCTCGGTAAAGCAGCCAGCATAATCAAAGATCCCACCCACCTAGGACATTCTCTCTTCTCCCCTCTCCGATCAGGCAGAAGATACAAAAGCCTGAAAACACGTACTACCAGGCTCAAGGACAGCTTCTATCCTGCTGTTATAAGACCATTGAACGGTCCCCCAGTACGATAAGATAGACTCCTGACCTCACAATCTACCCTAATAACTGCCTGCACTGCACTTTCTCTCTAGCTGTTACATTATATTCTACATTTTATATTGTTTTACCTTGTACTACCTCAATGCACTATGTAATGAATTGATCTGTATGAACAGTATGTAAGACAAGTCGTTCACTGTACCTCGGTACATGGGACAATAATAAACCAATTCCAACCAATTCCAATTCCTTGGGAATTCCACAGTAGGGGGTCCATATAAAACAAAAATGAATGGAAATGATGGGCCAAAGGGTCTGTTTCTGTGCTGTATGACTATGACTCACAAAGAACCAGCTATCATATTTCTAATATACAGCACAGAAGCTGGCCACTTGGTCCAACCAGTCAATGTCGACTATAATATGTTTATAGGTTGTGAGCAATAATTGTTTCCTTGAGGCCGACACCCTTTTTGGATGCCATGTGACTAACTCTGAGCTGCATAGAAACTTCCAAAGAACGTCTCTGAAAAACCCTGGAATAAACTGCACGCCCTTTGTTTGACCTCCTCGTGTCTCAGTCTGTACACTCTGAAACAGATTTTGCTTAAAGCTAAGATCTCACTGAGTACAGATGTTTTCTACAGGCGTATGTGGTGTGCCAGGTTTGAGCCTCCTCTCAGGTTTTCTCACCATATACTATCAGCGTTCCTTATTCCTGTTTCCCTTGATGTTTATCTTGCTTTCTCTTAACAGCTCTTTGTGGTAACAAGTTGTACACTTAAGCCACCATGAATTTGGCATCTTAAGATCCAATGAACGGACTAGGACCTCAAACATGACTCTGTTTCACATTCTACAGGTTCTTCTGGACCTGCTGAGTGCTTCCACCATTTTATTCTATCTTAAAATCTATCCATTCTGCTTGATTACAATATGAATCTCAGTTGCATCTAAATCCTGTGTTAGAAATGATTCATGCTAAGACACATATGACTATTAATACACATTTGAGCATATTTACCAATAAATTGCTTTTTCTCCTCTCCTAGCAGGCTTTCAAAAACTTCCCAAAAATCTCTAATTATTCTGTCAGTTGCTTGATAACCATAGTAGGTGGTATTCTGCAGATAGAAAACAAAGATTGGCTTGAGACCGGATGATGAGATGTTAAAATGTTTAAAGTTTCTGTTTTTCTAAATATAAGGGTATACTTTTATATTGAAGTAAGATTAGATAGTACTTTTAGACATAATTGGTAGCGAAAATCTGCATCACTTCTTGTCTGCCATAAGAAAATAGATGCTCATCAATTGATTTTTAAAAAAAAACTGATAGCATTCTTAAGGTCCTATTCAATATGTTCCAAAGAGCTTTACACCCAGTGCATTTGTTTGAAGTAGGGTCAATTTTGTAATGTAGAAAACACAGCAGTAACCAGCAGTAATGTGATAGTAATCTGTTTCATCGATAGTGTTTATGAAAAAAGACAGAGGAAAAGATTCAAGGATGTGCTCAAAACTTCCCTGAAAAAGTGCAACATCCCCATTGACTCCTTGGAATCCTGGCCAGTAGAGACACAGGAGACTGCAGATGTTAGAATCTGGAGCAAAAAAAACAAACTGCTGGAGGAACTCAGTGGATCAGGCAGCATCCGTGGAGGCAAAGGGATAGCTGGCGTTTCAGGTCGAAGCCCTGTATCAGGACAGGCAGAAGAGCGAGGAGTCCCCCACACAGCATCAGGGGCCTGGATAGGGTGAGTTTATGATCCAATTATGATTGTGGAAGTCAGAAACACAGAGAACTGCTGGTTGAAAGAGTGGATCCATCAGAGGACGAAGAAGAATTGCGGACCCCGGCATATTTCGGAAAGCGAGGCCCGGAGCTGGGGGAGAGAGCGGGCAAGAGACAGAGGGCAGAGATGATAGAGCATGGGATCTGGAGGGAAAACCATGGAGAGAAGCAGTGAATTAAATGTACATACCTGAGATCCTGACCAAGACTAAACTGAGAGGCCTGAAAATGGAGCTGGAACCCACGCAGAACAAGGCGAAGACAAGCACTGAAGGAGGACACATGGCTGTAGTAGCGAGCCTTAGGAAGACTGTAGTCAAAGAGCAGGAAAGCAGTAGGAACCACATGGAGCAGTGAGAAAGGGAATCACAGAACTCCCATCGAAGAGTGGAGGAAAACTTCTTCAAAGTCAGTGTACCACGCAGAGACTTCACAGTGAAGTAGTAAAATGGAAATGCAAGGGATTGCAGATGCTGGAACCTGGAGCAAAAAGCAAACTGCTGGACGAACTCAGCAGGTCAAGCAGCATCTGTGGAGGCAAAGGGGTAGTTGATGTTTTGGGTTGAGACCCTGCATCAGGACCCGGAACCATTTGGGTGGGGAAGGAACATTGGAGATGATACTGAGAACCTCAAGATCACACGTCAGAAGTGCACAGAAGCCCTGTGTAAGTGGCCACATACTATCCACCACCCTTCTGTTCCATAAGCCACCTCTTGACCTATCTGTGAGGTGGTCTGGTTCCCACATTGGCCTCATCAGACACCTCAGAATCCACAAAACTGGAGTGGAAGCAGTCCTGAGGGACTGCTGAAGAAGAAAAAGATTGAGGGATTAACATTCATCATGACATCAGGGATAACTCAGCTGTTCCATGTTAGAATAATGTCATGCAATTTTTTCTGTTCACCTTAAAGAGCAAACAGAAGACAAAACAGTATCAGGAGTAAGCCATTTAGTCCTTCAACCCTGCTTTGTCATCCAATACAATAATGGCAGATTCCCTATCTCAATGCCCATATCCCACTCTCGCCTCATATACTCAATACCTTTCGAATCTAAATTTTGTGTGGAGAATAAGCCCAGACTGTTGTGCTCAACAGTCCAGACTGATCGCTTGACTGTGATAATCTTCAACCAAGTTAACAGATTTTTATTTAGTGCATGTTTCCAGGGATTTGGATCATGGATGGGTCAGTGGGAATTGATGCACTGAAAAGATATGATCTAGTTCAATAGTGAACAGGGATGAGCAACTGAATGACCTGCTTCTGTTATATTCCTGCCTGCCTGTGCTTTAGGAAGATGAACTCATTCCCATTTAGTGGGTTAAGTCATGAAATACCCTCAAGGATTAGGATGAAAGCTTAATAATGATGTAACGTTTTTGGACTATTCCTAATACATTCTAATCCCTGCCTTCGCTTCTTGTAAACATAGAGGACAGGAACTGTCACAAACATTCAATAGTAAATGTGGAACGCAGAGCATACCTGTTCCAGAAGTTTCCAATTGTAGTTGGTGTTTCCATGGATAATGGCCATCAGTTCTTCTGGTAGGAATAAATCCACAATGGGTAGTGGGAAAGCTCTCCTAAAACCCTCAGAAAAGGCTTTGAATTGTTTCTCCACCGCAACGTTAAACTTATAGTCCACAAAGGCATCAACAAACTGTTTCCTATTTTAAAAGAAAATAGACTTTCTTTAAAACGCATAACTTAGGCAGGTGCAAAGTGTTCAAAAAATTGTATCGAATTTCACATTCAACTCAGTGTTTAAAATGCTGCCATTGAATTTTTTTGTTAGACTGCCATGGACAACACATTTACATAAATATTTCGAATAAGAAGCTCCAATGGGATAGTGAAAGTGAAGAATAAAGTCACAAATTTAGTTTCAATTGCATAATGTTCATCATCAAATCCTTGGTGTTACTATCGTATAGTACTGCATCAATCACTAATGATAATCTAGGAACATGTTCCATTTAAAATAGCGGCTCTTCCTTCAGTCAACCAAGTAGTTTAATGGTGATGTAATGCCAAGGTATTGAGTTCAAATGGTAGTTTGAAGTTTAGAAGCTGATCTTAACAAAAAGCTGGCCTCAGTGAAAAGGTTGTTGTGTCAATCCAGCAGATTTGGGAACATCCACTAGAAAAGAATCTGCTGTCCTGATCCATTCAGGCTCATAGAGGCAAATCTGCTATTGGTATTGTGTGGTCCTGCTACTGAACCAGTAGTCTAGAGCCCAGGACCAACAATATGGGACATTTCATTCAAATCCTGTCAAAAACATGGAATTTAAATTCAGTTAATTAAATAATAAATAGCTGTTGGGGACCTTGAAACTATTGGACTGTCCCTTTATCACCAGTTGATCTGTGTGATTCCAAATCCATTGTAATGTGGTTCACTCAATATAGATCAGGCAGATTGCAGGTCATTCCCTGTGTAAATGGGGTAGCTAAGTCAGCCTTTGAACTTTGTTGAGCTATACAAGGGTTCTGACATACACCCACAACCCCACCAACCCCATCAGTTCAACAATCAAGTTCTTTTGGTAGGGAATTGAGTAAAGTGAATAACCCTTCCTCATAAGAAGGTTCTCATGAGAGAAACCTCTAAGGGTGCTGTCTGCTGGACATAACAAGGAGTGGTTGAATAGGTGAGCCAATAATTGGTAGGACTATTAACTGTCATCAAATCAGGTCACGCAACAAGACATAGCAGAAAACTGGATGAGAGAGGAGAGTTCTAATTACAAGCTCTGCACACTACTGAATTAAGTAGCCACCCTTGGCTAATACCCAACTATGCATGAAATAAATGTGGCCCAGGCACCCACATTTGATCTTACATTACTGTAAATGCAGCTGTGGTGTTGCTTCCAAAACACAAATTAATTTAGCAACCCACCTGAAGCAATGACATTTCATATAGGGGTGGGGAGGTGTACTTTACTCCGGTGGCTCACTGTTACAAAGTAGTCTTATAACCAGGTAGCTGGGAGGTGCCCGCCCACCCTATTTTAGCACCTGGGTTTGGATGTGTAGGAGACTGCCACCCTAAGCCCACATCCACCAGCTCCGCTTATGACCTGAACATTTTCCATTAATGAAGAACATTTACCTGTTATGCTTTTGAACTGGTATGTTGGCACCATCAGCAATTAGTTCATGTGCAACTCTCCCGTCCTCTGTCTCTTTGGCTACCTGCAAAACACCTCGCATGGTTCAATTTTCTCCTAGTTTTTCCACAACACTAAACAAAGTTCAAAACCTTCAGATTTCATCATGATTTTCTCTTCCTTTAGTAACAAAATTCACATGAATCCATTTAATTCATATAGCACTGAATTTCTGTTCCTGAATAGGTCTGTCTCTGGAATTCAGAACATGACAGGCCTGTTATTCTAACCTTGCCATGGCCTCTTCCTGGGTAAAAGCGCAATCTAACTTGTAGGGCAGGATCCCTACAGTCTAAGATGCAGCTCACTTCTGTGAAGTACTGCAATGGAACAGGACTTCAATAGAAGAGAGGTGTAATTAAAAGGCACAGAAGAGATTGAAGAAATGTTATTTTTCAAGAAAGGTCTAAGTATGCTGAGACCACTGAGAAGAAGCAACAGGGATCACTCCTTCCTTACCAACAATGTTGAGCACACACAGGGTTCAAACAGACTATACCACAACCTCTGGTAAGTCAGTCCTGCTGGTGGGACAGGAATGGACTCCAGGATTGAGATGAAGGAATCTGACACATCTGTTAAGAAATGATTCTGTGAATATGACTATGTCAGGCTGTGGCTTGACCAATCTGTGGGGCAGTTCATCCAAAGTCCACACACCAGTCCCCAGACATTTGTGAGGAGGACTTAAGATTTTCTGGACTGGAAGTGACATTTCCACATCTAAATCCAGTAATTCAGTGCCAGGGTTGCTGATGGGATGTCCATCTGGTTTCATTCTGAGTTGGGCAGTTTCGGTGTCAATCAAATCTGTCTGGCATCACATACAGGGCAAACTGAATAAGGATGGGAGATTTACACCCCAAAGTACCTTCTAGCTTGAACTATAGTCTTTCCATTCAATTTGTTAATCGTTTTAAATTAACATGTTCATTGGTGATACAAGATAAGAGTAAACCTACCACAAAATTTTGGCAATACTCTTCTTCAATGTCATCATACTCATAGTTAAGCATATCTTGGAGTGACCTGCAATCCAGAATAAAAATACAGTCATTGAAAGTTAGAGTTGCCACTGTATTGCTAGTTTCAATGCAAGATGTACAAGATTATGAAAGTACATTTTGTAAATTGATCATTTTACATTGATCAGAAGCTAACTGTTGAAATAGACTGCTGACTTCATATTTTAAATTCCCATTTTTATGGGCAATTCATCATCACTCTTTGTAGAACCTTGAACAAGATGATAGCTTTTCCACAGGCACCACAGATGGGAAATTTGCTTTACAAAGATTAGGTGATTTAGGGATTAAAAAGTGAATAGATTTGAATTTCACTCACGCTCCTATTGTTGGCAAGAGTTCCTTCAGATCTTCCAGTGTTGTTTGCACATGGAGCAACTTTTTGTACAAAGCCAAAGGGAAGTGAAAGTTGCAAACAAAATTATTGGATAGAGCAATTCCACAAAGAATTCCCACCAGGTGAAATATATCTTCCATTTCTGTTTCCTGTGAATATTAAAATAATACAAAACTATCATAATTGGGTCCGGTAGCACAATGGTTATGTTATTGGACAGGTAATCTTGGGTTGAATTAGTGATCCTGCCACAAATTTTAAGAAATCTAAATTGTTAGTTGAATAAGTCTAAACTGTGGGAACATAGACCAGTAAGATTTATTCTACAATGTTGGTATTTCATTACTCTTGGGGTATTTAAACATGAAACAATAATTGTATAGCTCTGCTGGATCGCTATAGAGTGGCAGTTTTTAAAATTTAACATTCAGCCAGAGGGTGTGGGCAAAGCTGGGAAAGGTGACACTTGTTGCTCATTCTTGGCTTCTATGAGGCTGAGAGAGAAAGCCGATGGTAAAGGGGCTTGCTCCATCATTGAGGTCAAGTGGACCCTCAAGACTCCATTTTTGTCAGTTCTGAGCTGGCTGATGAGGTCAATTTGCAAACTGCAGACTTTTCCACAGATGGGGCAGGGGACAGCTGACGGAGTAGGCAGGGTGGGTAAGTGGTATGCTCCTTTCACCACTTCTGCAGGCCCACTTGTTTGCTTCTAATACATGGCCTCATTACTCTTTACTCATTACTCAGGCTTTGGGCACATCCTTGAGTGTTTTCCTCTGCCCGAGCTCTGTCATGGTAATCTCTTCCCACTGCAGAGCTCGAAATAAAACATCCATTTTGGAAGTCTGATGTCAGGAATCCAAATGACGTAGCCTGTCCAATGTAGCGATCTAAGTGTAACAAGGGCCTTAATACCAGGGATGTTGGCCTGGGAGAGAGGTTAACCAACCCACATAAGTCAAGCTGCATTCTCAGATGACACTTGCATCTGCACATGTTCAGCGGCCAAGTTCCAAACCATTGTTGATGCCTTCACTGAAGCATACTCAACTTCGCCTTCTACCCAACATCCTCAAGGCATCAAATTTAGCAAGCTAATCACATACCAACTGGAAACAAGATGGCTAGGTCAACAATAGAAAGCATGCTCAGAACAGAGCCCCTTTATTAAGCTTTTTAAAAGTGCTAATAACTTAAATGGCATGAGGGCATTGGTGCCTATATTTTGATTTGATCTCTCATCTATAAAAATTCACACTTATCTAGGTGTTAGAAGTATATGTAAAAAAAAAGGAAAAATAATGAGATTGGGATTTTTGATATTTCAGGGTTGGTCAGTATTGTATTTCTTACCCTGTTGGGGAACCACAGCAAGTTAGATTCATCATCGTTTGTAAATATCCTTTCATCATTCTGGAGCTCCTCGCTGAAAAGAGTGAAGAATTCCTGTGTCACCCCAGGACCAAAACATGGTTCATTATTAAATGTAACCTGAAATAACAGGAACAAGAATGAAGTATTAACATTTTGCATGTTTATCTTCTGATATCATTTTGTATCTCTCCTCATACACATTGTTCATTATATATAAAACCCTATAGATCCTAACTACAATTTATTGCTAGTTTATGTCCTTGGCAAGTAGAAGTAAGGAGAATCCTAAAACCTTTTACATATATGTAGTAGAAGCAAGAGGGTAGCTAAGGAAAGAGTAGGTTCCCTCAAGGACCAAAGGGATAATCTATATGTGGAGCCAAGGGATATAAGCAATGTCGTAAGGGAATGCTTTTCAACATTATTCACCAGGCAAGAGGATGTGGAGGCTGAAGAATTAAAGGAGTGGGACACTGATATTCCGGAGCATGTCTGACTCAGGAAGGAGGAAGTCTTGTAAGTATTAGTGTACATTAGGGTAGATCTATCCCAGGATGCTAAGGAAAGCAAGGGAGGAGATTGCTGGGATTTTGACAGAGGTTTTTGCACCTTCACTATACCAGAAGACTGGAGGATAGCTAACGTCCTCTAATTAGAACATAGTACAGCACAGGAACAGGTCCTTTGGCCCACAATGTTGTGCCAAACAAATTAAACTAATGATACCTAATTACACTAATCCCTTCTGTCTGCACATGGTCCATATCCCTCTGTTCTCTGCATATTCATGTGCCTATCTAAGAACATCTTAAACACCTCTATCGTATCTGCCTCCACCACCACCCCTGGCAGCGCATTTCAGAACCATTCTCTAAACCTTTGAACTTTTCCCCCCTCACCTTAAATGCATGTCCTCTAGTATTAGACATTTTGACCCTGGGAAAAAGATACTGACTGTCTATCTATGCCTTTATATCTATGTCATAATTTTATAAACTTTCTACCAGATCTTCCCTCAGCCACTCCCACTCCAGAGAAAACAACCCTAGTTTGTCCAATTCTCCTTATAGCACATGCCCTCTAATCCGGGCAGCAAACCTCTTCTGCACCCTCTCCAAAGCTTCCACATCCTTCCCATAATGGGGCGACCAGAATTGAATGCAAAACTCCAGATGCGACCTAACCAGAGTTCTATAAAGCTGCAACATAACTTCCTGACTCTTGAATTCACTGCCTTGACTAATGAAGGCAAGCATGCCATATGCCTTCTTTACTACCCTGTCAACTTGTGAAGCCAGTTTCAGGGGGCTATGGACTTGAACCCCAAGACTACTCTGTACATGAACACTGTTAGGAGTCCTGCCATTAACTGTGTACTTTCCCCTTACATTTGATCTTCCAAAGTGCAACACCTCACACTTGCTCGACTTAAACTTCATCTGCTATTTTTCTGCCCATATCTGTAACTGATCTATATCCCACTGTATTCTTTGGTACACTTCTACACTATCCACAATGCCACTAATCTTAGTGTCATCTGCAAGCTTACTAACCCACCCATCCACATTTTCATGCAAGTCACAGCAGAGGTCCCAGTACAGATCCCTGCTGAGCACCACTCGTCACAGTCCTCCAACCAGAATAAGACCCATCAACCACTACCCTCTGTCTTTTGTGGGCAAGCCAATGCTGAACCCAAATGGCCAAGTCACCATGGATCTTGTGCATCTTAATTATTCAAGAAGGGCAGTGGGGATGTCTTTTTAATTATTCAAAAAGGGAGTAGCGATAAGCCTGGAAACCACATGCAGTGAGTCTTGCATCAGGGGTAGAAGTTGTTGGAGAAGATCCTGAGGGACAGGATTTATGTTTACTTGGAAAGGCAGGGACTGATTAGTGGGAATCAGCATGATTTTGTGCAGGGGAGATCAGTTCTCACAAAACTGATTGACTTTTTTGAGGAGGTAACCAAAAAAAAATGAAGGCAAGGCAGTAGATAATGTCTACATGGATTTCAGTAAGACTTTTGACAAGATCCTGCATGGTAGACTGCATGGTAGCTTGACTTTCTGTTGTCACTTTCTCATCTGCATTTCAAATGGGATTCCTTATATGAGCTGTAATGACACCCTTCCTCCCACCCCAATGTTGCAGTAGAGTTGCATCTACATTCATTAATATGTAATTCTATTTTAATGTACTTGTGGGTACTTACCGCACTACAGGAAAGATGTGACTAAGCTAGAGAGGGTGCAGAAAAAATCCACGAGGATGTTGCCTAAATTGGAGGGCTTGAGTTATGAGGAGAGAGAGATAGATAGCCATGTCTAAAACTAGAGGACATAGGTTTAAAGTGGGAGAGAGGAGGTTTAAAGGGGATCTGAGGGGTAGTTAGTATCTGGAATAAGCTACCAGAGGAAGTGGTGGAGGCAGGAACAGTAACAACATTTAAGCACCTGGACAGGTACTTGAATGAGCAAGGCATAGAAGGAGACACAAGAAGTTCTGCAGATGCTGGAATCTGGAGCAACACACGAAAAGTGCTGGAGGAACTCAGCAGGTCAGGCAGCATCCATGGAGGGAAATAAACAGTCGCCGTTTTGGCCGAGACCCTTCATCAGAACTGGAAGGGATGAGGGCAGAAGCCAGAATAAGAAGGTGGGGGGAGGGGGAGGAGCACATGCAGGCAGGTGATAGGTGAGTTCAGGTGATAGGCGAGTCCAGGTGAGAGGGGGAAGGTAGGTGGGTGGGGGAGGGGGAGAAGATGTAATAAGATGAAAGGTGAGAGGTAGAAGAGGCAAAGGGCTGAAGGAGGAGGAATCTGGTCGGAGAGGGCAGTGGACCATGGAATAAAGGATGGAGGAGGGGAGGAGAGGACAAGGGCAGGTCATCAAGGTGGGGGAAGGGAGCCACAAGAATAAGGGGTTGGGGGGGGGGGAGAAAAAGGGGTGGGGTTACTGAAGTTAGGTAAATCGATGTTGAGGCCATCAGGTTGGAGTCTTCCAAGGTGGAATATGAGGTGTTGCTCCTCCAACCTGCGTCTGGCCACAACGTGGCAGTAGAGGAGGCCATGGATAGACATGACAGTACAGGAGTGGGATGTGGACTTGAAGTGGGTGGCCACCGGGAGGTCCTGGCTGTTGTGGCAGACGGAACAAAGATGCCTGCCGAAGCGGTCACCCAATCTGTGTCGAGTCTCACCGATGTACAGTGCTGCCTCACCTGGAAGGATTGTCTGGGGCCCTGAATGGTGGTGAGGGAGAAGGTGTAGGGACAGGTGTAGCACTTGGTGCGGTTGCAGACATAAGTGCCCGGAGGGTTATCAGTGGAGAGGGACGAGTGGACAAGGGAGTCGAGGAGAGAGCGGTCCCTGCGGAAAGCAGAGAGAGGGGGTGAGGGGAAGATGTTCCTGGCATATAAGGCATAAAAGGATATGGAATTAATGCAGGCAAGTGGGATTAGTATATATAGGCATGAGGGTCAACATAGATGTGGTGGACAAAGAGGCATTTTCTGTGCTGTACAACTCTACGAGTCTTTGATGATTAGGTTTTTAGAAATATTACAGTAGGGAAAACATTTCCATGCGCCAGTTCCATACCTTAAGTGCTCTAAAATACACGAGTCCATTGTGAGATCTGTACCATTTTATTAAGTCTTGAAGAACTGCTGTCCTTGAAACATTCACCTGAAGTTGAATGGCATTCTGAAATAAATGAGTTCAATCCTGAGAGAAGGCTTGCAAATACAGATAGTAAATGAAAGACAAAGTAAATCAAGAAGACCAGCACACATTTGATAGTAAAATATTTGTGATGTAACTACCTGATAAATGAGGGAAAAAAAGTTATTCTCCAATACAATATTCCAATCGACTAGTGGAGATATAAAATGGATGTTAGAGCAGTCCTCTATAGACCCACAATTTCCCTTCCCGTGGCAGCTTCTACCCCAGGGTGATAAGACTATTGAACAGTTCCCTTATACAATGAGATGGACTATGACTTCACGATCTACCTTGTTGTGACCTTGCACCTTATTGTGCTGCACTTCCTCTATAGCTGTGACACTTTACTCTGTACTGTTATTGTTTATACCTGTACTACATCAATGTACTCTATAGTAACCCAATGTAACTGCACTGTGTAATGAATTGACCTGTATGATCGGTTTGTAAGACAAGTTTTTCACTGTACCTCGGTACAAGTGACAATAATAAACCAATACCAATATATAACCTGCCAATACACACTTACATCCCTATCTGAGTGTAAAGCATTTGTACATTATGAAGAGTCACTTTTTATTCTGTGTTTAAGCCTTTGTTGTGTGATGGCAAGCCCATCGCCCACATCACAACCTTGGATGCTGCAACCTTTGTAAGTGCTGCTTTATAACTTTTAATTGGTAAATCATTCACAAAGTACTGCAGGGCTGATTGTATCCCAACAAGCTATGATTTTTTTTTCAGTTTACCTGATACACTGGTGCTTGGACATGCACAGTGACATCCAATGGGTGGGGTAATGCATGTTTGGACCCCACTTCTGTAACCATCGTACCCTCAAGCAGAGTCTGCAGAGAGTGTGGGCCATTCACGCAGAAGAAGCAACATACAGTATATGAGGCCTGCTTCAGCGTAACTTTAAGAAGACTTGCCTAAGCAGGGCCCAGGATCTGGTGTTGATATCCCTGTTCAGAGAGATGCAGTGGGTAGGGACTTGGGTATTTGGTCTGCAGGTGACAATGTCATACCAAAGCATCTTAGTTCCCAAGCTAAGGCAGCAGAATGGTGCAGTTCAGATCTTTCACTGTGGAGGCAGTGAAAGCTCTTACATTCCACCTACTGAACTCCCCAATGAGGAGAGGAAGTTGTCTGTGTATCATTTCTTCTAATGCAGGGCAGCTATGGCACACCAGCTACCATTGTAGACTTGACTGATTGAGCCTTGATCCAGTAGCAAGAGGACCAAGATGACAGGAGACCAGGCTCTGCTGCATAAATACTAATTCTCACACATTGTGTGCACAAATGTAGGCACGTACAAACACGCACATACACACAGACATATACACACACACATCAGTGGGTTCAGATACAGATGCCTTTGCCCATTGCCTCCTCCTCACCCAGTCTCTCCTTGATCCACCTCATCCTGTCCCATAATCTCTTTGTCATTTCCTGTCTGTAGGTAAGATGGCTGCTTTTAATAACTGCATTTACCTGCTTCTGTCTTAACCATCTACTCTTTAGTAAATGGCTGAGCCGAATACCCTGCACTACCTGCAGTGGGAGCCACATGCAGGAGGATGATACTCTGAGCATGGGCAAGTGGGCAGCCTGGAGTGGAGAGCCCAGAGTGTAGCCTGGATAGGGGGCCTAGTGGGGGGGCAGGACTGAGAGTGGGCGTCAGGTTGCGGCCAGGTGCATGGGGAGGTGAGCCCAGAAAGGTGGGGGAGGGCTTCAGGGAGGGAAAGTGAGGAAGAATGGGAAAGGATTAGAGAGCCAGGGAGGTGAAAGTGAATTCTAAAGTCAGCTACATAGTGCATGCATTGAAAAAGGTTCATGGATGATTTCTTGGAAGTCACACTTACGCTTTGAAGTATTTGGGATTCTATCTTTAAAAAGTTAAGCTTTGTATCCATATCAAAGATGCAAGGATATGGAATTAATTGCTGAGTGATCTGTGAAAGAAAAAAATGCAATAAGTCTACACACTTTATATTAATGAAAGTTTATGTGCTTTAGATATTTCAGCAAGATAACAAATGATCTCTATTTGACATCATGTCACCCAGTTGATGGTGTCTTTGCTCCAGCAAACGGAGCAGTGTGGACTCAAAAAGCAAAAGATGCAGACGCTGGAATCTGAAATAAAATCAGAAAATGCTAGAAACACTTAGCAGATCAGGCATCATCTGTGGAAAGAGAAACAGAGGTAATGTTTCAGTCAATGGCCTTTCATTGGTATGGACTCTATGCTGCTTGATTGCTTTGCTTTTCTAGAGCTGGTAATAAAATAAAATAAGATACCTTTATTAGTCACATGTACATCGAAACACACAGTGATATGCATCTTTTGCATAGAGTGTTCTGGGGGCAGCCTGCAAGTGTTGCCACACTTCCGACGCCAACATAGCATGCCCACAATTTTCTAACCCGTACATCTTTGGAATGTGGGAGGAAACCGGAGCACCCGGAGGAAACCCACGAAGACACAGGGAGAACGTACAAACTCCTTACAGACAGCGACGGGAATTGAACCCAGGTCGCTGGCGCTGTAATAGCGTTACGCTAACCGCTACATGTACCTCATGTCAGTGCACAGTAATAACATAGGGCTGTGTTTGTGCTCTTGGGATAGTAACCCAGTGGCTGGGACTAATGATGAGCATGCAGATGCATGTTCAAATGCCTGACAACAGCTGAGGAATTTAAATTCTGATTATTAAATATCTGAAGTACAATGTTAGTATCAGTAACAGTGATAAATCTGACAGTGATAATTCTTGCATTTCCCTGCAGGATCACCTGAAAATCCATGGACAAAATAAAAACAAAAGGTGGTGAAATTTAGGTTTGGGCATCAGTCTTAATGTACGGAGATTGTCTTCTGTGTCTCAATGGGTAGAATTCTTGCCTGCAGGTCAACATGTTCTGGATTCAAGTTCCTTTCTGGAGACTTAAAGTTCAAAACCCAGGCTAATGCCTCAGTCTAGTACTGAGTACAGAACTGACAGAGATTTGTCTGTCACATGAAACAGTAATCTGTCTGCCACCTAATATTGCCCAAAGGAGTTACCCCTATTGTCTGGTCAATATTTATCTCTCAGTCAATGTTCCTAAAATGGATTATCTGGCCATTCACAGGCA
The DNA here is from genome assembly GCF_009764475.1 of Pristis pectinata. Lineage (NCBI taxonomy): Eukaryota > Metazoa > Chordata > Chondrichthyes > Rhinopristiformes > Pristidae > Pristis > Pristis pectinata. The sequence goes on from NC_067406.1 coordinate 135,767,393, forward strand.
CAACCCTCCCCACCATCAAGGACATCTTCAAGAGACGGTGCCTCAGGAAGGCAGCATCCATCACTATCCGGGACACGCCCTCTTTTCGTTACTACCATCAGGGAGGAGGTACAAGAGCCTGAAGACCCACACTCAATGATTCAGAAACAGCTTCTTCCCCTCCACCATCAGATTTCTGAATGGTCCATGAACACATAAACATGATCTCATTATTCCTTTCTTTTTTGCACGATTTTATGTATTTTTGTAATTTATCCTAATTTTATGTCTTTGAGCTGTACTGCTGCCGCAGAACAACAGATTTCACGTCATATAAGTCAGTGATAATAATTCTTATTCTGAATTGTCTGTGGGTGGCAAGATTTGATGCACCCTGAAGCTGTATATCTGGCTGTTTCATAGAAACAGGTAAAAGCAATGAAGCGATTGTTAATTTAAGAAGCAAACACACAACATAGGTAATCTACCTCGTGAAGTGCTGAGAGATATTGCCTCACTCGATTGAACTGAGGTATACAATTTCCCATCATCACCTGTGAAGAAAGCTCAAGGTCAGTACTGGAGTTCCTTTTTGCTGATAGGGATATTTGTTGCATCCCCTATTAACATTCCTACAAAAAGATCTCCTTCCTTGAATAGCATGGTTTGCCCCCATGAAATCTTCCATGCTGGAACAACAACGGTTATATACCACCCTTAATACAGCAAAATGCCCCTGGCCATTTCACAGCAAGCAAGCTCATACTTCTCACTGAATAGTAATAGTTTACTCCTTGTATGTATTTAACACAATAAATATTCTTATTTGCAGTGGTTTTAAGTAAGTTCTTGATATCACTTTGCCTTGTATTTCATAGAGTCATAGAGTTGTACAGAAACAGGCCCTTCAGCTTATCATCTCCATGCCAACCATTGTGCTTATCTACACTAATCCTATTTACCGCATTTGGTCTGTAGCATTCCTTGCCTTGGCAATTCAAGTGAGATATCCCTGTCTTTTAATCATTCAAACATCTTCCCAAATGTTGCCATACCAAGGCAATTAAGAATCAATCACATCAGTAGGTACAGAGTCACATATCGGCCAAACCAGGTAAGGATGGCAGATTTTCATCTCTAAGTAATATTGGTAAACTGTGGGATTTTAACAATAATCTGGTAGTTTCATAGTTACCATTGCTGAAACTAACTTTTTATTCCAGATTTACTGAATTACTTGAATTTAAATTCCCCAACTTCTCTGGTGGGACTCAGACTCCAGATCAATGGTCCAAGCCTCTGGATCCTAGGCAGCAATGCTGTAAGAGTTGGTGAAGCAATGTTTTCAATGTACTTAAAAGTGTTTCAAACAGGTCTTAGTATTTTAGTATCACTACTGTTAGACTCATTGAATCATCCAGCACAGAAACGAGCCTTTAGGCGCAGAGTCCGTGCCCATTTACACTAATCCTGTTTTATCTCCCTCCATTTCCATCAACTCATCCCAGATTCTACCACTCATTCATACACAAGGGGCAAATTCGAATGGTTGATACACACGTCGTCCCACACCTCTTTTGGAATGGGAAGGAAACCAGAGCATCTGGGGGGAAGCCACATGGAGAGAACATGAAAGCTCCACACAGACAACACAGAGCTGCCCTTCTGTTACGGAATATTGTTTTAAAGATTGTTAAAGCAATTACAACACTGCTCTCTATAAACACAGTGTGAGGTCAAGGAGCGAGCATCAATGCATATACCACCAGGCTCAAGAACAGCTTCTGTCCCACTATTGTAAGACTATTGAATGGTCCTCTAGTACGATAAGGTGGACTCTTGATCTCACCATCTACCTCGTTATAGCCTTGCACCTTATCGTCTGGCTTCACTGCACTTTCTCTGTAACTGTAACACTTTATTCTGCATTCTGTTGATGTTCTCACTTGTACCACCTCAATGCACTGTTGTAATGAAATGATCTGTATGGATGGCACACAAAACTCCATGGATGTCGTCCATGGAGACGGGAGAGGTTCTGGAAGATTGGAGGGTTGCGGATGTTTTTCCCTTATTCAAGAAGGGGAGTAGGGATAGCCCAGGGAATTATAGACCAGTGAGTCTTACCTCAGTGGTTGGTAAGCTGATGGAGAAGATCCTGAGAGGAAGGATTTATGAACATTTGGATTGGATTGGTTTATTATTGTCACTTGTACCGAGGTACAGTGAAAATATGATTAGGAATAGTCAGCATGGCTTTGTTAAGGGCAGGTCCTGCCTTACGAGCCTGATTGAATTTTTTGAGGATGTGACTAAGCACATCGATGAAGGGAGAGCAGTAGATGTAGTGTATATGGATTTCAGCAAGGCGTTTGATAAGGTACCCCATGCGAGGCTTATGGAGAAGGTGAGGAGACATGGGATCCAAGGGGACATTGCAGTGTGGATCCAGAACTGGTTGGCCCACAGAAGGCAAAGAGTGGTTGTTGAAGGGTCGTATTCTGAATGGAGGTCGGTGACCAGTGGTGTACCTCAGGGATCTGTACTGGGACCCTTACTCTTTGTGATTTTTATAAACGACCTGGATGAGGAAGTGGAGGGGTGGGTTAGTAAGTTTGCGGATGACACGAAGGTTGGGGGTGTTGTGGATAGTTTGGAGGGCTGTCAGAGGTTACAGAGGGACATAGATAGGATGCAGAGTTGGGCTGAGAAGTGGCAGATGCAGTTCAACCCAGATAAGTGTGAAGTGGTTCATTTTGGTAGGTCAAATATGTTGGTGGAATATAGTATTAATGGTAGGACTCTTGGCAGTGTGGAGGATCAGAGGGATCTTGGGGTCTGAGTCCACAGGATGCTCAAAGCTGCTGCACAGGTTGACTCTGTGGTTAAGAAGGCATATGGTGTATTGTCCTTCAATCGGGGAATTGAATTTAGGAGCCGTGAGGTATTGTTGCAGCTATATAGGTCCCTGGTCAGACCCCACTTGGAGTACTGTGCTCAGTTCTGGTTGCCTCACTACAGGAAAGATGTGGAAGCCATAGAGAGGGTGCAGAGGAGATTTACAAGGATGCTGCCTGGAATGCGGAGCATGCCTTATGACAGCAGGTTGAGGGAACTCAGTCTTTTTTCCTTGGAGAGACAGAGGATGGGGGGGACCTGATTGAGATGTATAAGATGATGAGAGGTATTGATAGGGTAGATGGTCAGAGGCCTTTCCCCAGGGCTGAATTGGTGGCCACAAGAGGACATAGGTTTAAGGTGCTGGGGAGTAGATATAGAGCAGATGTCAGGGGTAATTTTTTTACTCAGAGTGTGGTGAGTGTGTGGAATGGGCTGCCGGAAATGGTGGTGGAGGCTGATATGATAGGGTCTTTTAAGAGACTGTTAGATAGGTATATGGAGCTGAGTAAAATAGAGGGCTATGGGTAAGCCTAGTAATTTCTAGGGTAGGGACATGTTCGGCACAGCTGTGTGGGCTGAAGGGCCTGAATTGTGCTGTAATTGTTCTATGTTCTAAAACGAAGGTTTCACTGTGCCTCGGTACATGTGACAATAATAAACCAATTTATTGTCTAATTTAACATTTACTGCACTGCAAAGGTCAGGAGGCCAGATCTGGGGTGAGCTACAACAGTGTGAAAAAGAGATAACCAGGAACAAAACATCATTTAACCAGGGATGCTTGTATAATCGAAAACGTCAATTAAGTTTGCAATGAAACTATTAATGAGATACAGTTCTCCAAATGGGACATGAATCATCTCAACCAGGTGTGTGCTAATATATGATGGTTGTTAAAGAAGGTGGGTTTAGGGGCAGAGTATCGATTAAGGAACAGAGAACAGCGGAAAGGAAGACATCAGTAAAAATGTACCAGAATAAAAGACCAGGGTACAAAACTGGTGATTGAAAAACCAAGAAAATAGGTCAGGATCCAAAAGGAGGAAAAAGGGTTAAATCATCGAGGAAGAGGTGTGACAAGGGGTGCAATAACTCAAATGGTTAGTTACCAATGTATGATCAAAGTGGAAACGAGTATAAAATACGGGGTTTGAGAGAACAAGCAATCATGACCAAGAGGAAGAGAATCAGCAGTCAACAGGACAGAGGAGAAAAGAGGAGACACAGGAGACCGCAGATGGTGGAATCTGGAGCACAAAACCTACTGCTGGAGGAGTTCAGCAGGTCAGGCAGCATCTGTGGAGGGAAATGGACAGTCAACATTTTGGACTGAGATCCTTCATCTGGACCAGATGAGGGTCTCAACCCAAAATGTCGACTGTCCATTTCCCTCCATAGATGCTGCCTGACAGGAGGTAAGGAGCCCATGATGCAGTCAGTCAGAGGTTGAGCCTTGGAGATTCCAAGGAACAGTCTGTGACTGTTGTCATTGTTAAGTATTGATCCTTTGTACCGGTTGCAACTAGTAATAAATTTGTTGTGCCTCTAACCAAGATACATGTACCCATAAAATAAACCATTCCTTAATTATAAGGAATGAAATAAATGATTTTTGCAGGAAAAGTTTGGTAATTCTATTCTCTTTTCACTTGCAGGTAACATTAAACTATCAACATTCACTTAAAGAAGATTAACAGTGGCATTCATACATTTTAACTTTGTTTCTAAATAAAATACCTCATTTATGAATTGATTCATATCTGTTTGAAGAACATTGGGAAAGCAATTCTTGAAAAATACCTGCAAACAATAACATGAAAATATACCAGCATTATTTTACAAATGTTCTACTTGGGCTTGCTACTACAGAATGAAACACAAGAGACTGCAAATGCTGGAAGCTAGAGCAACAAACAAGATGCTGGAGGAACTCAGTGGGTCAGGCAGCATCAGAGGAGGGCAGTGGTCAAACCCTTCATCTGGACTTCTCAACCCAAAATTCGATTGTCCATTTCCCCCCACAGATGCTGCCTGACCCGTTGAGTTCCTCCAGTATCTTGTCTGGTGTTACTACAGATATTTACTTAAGTGCAGAGCGAGGAAAATGTGAGCTTCAAAGAGACACACTTTAATTTTGACTTTGTTCTATGACCAATAAAATAGACCACGGTAAAGATCATTCTTCCAAAGTAGCATGAAGATGCTCTGCATTGTAAATCAGATACATTAGAAATTACACCCAATGTATAGCAAGTTACTTTATAACATGAAATTTCCTTACTCTACATTTTAGGACCAGCAGCTAACCTGGACTGAAATTGAATGAAAAGAAAGAAACGTTTGCAGTAATGAGCAAGAATAATTGGTAAAAGAACCAGAAGAATCTGTTTTTAGGTTGTTACTGTGATCTGGAATGAACTACCCAAAATAATGAATGGAAACAGGTTCAGAAATAATTTTCAAAAGGGAATTGCTATTATGCTTGGAAAGGAAATGCATGGAAGGATGTGCTGGATAGAACAAGAGATTGGAACTAACTGCCAAACTCTGTCATAGGGCCAACAAACAATAATGGGCCGAATGGCCTCTTGTGCTGTCAAATTTTAAAATTCTACCTTTGATAAATATTGTTCTATGCAACAATTTTCATGATTAGATTGACAAACCCTCAAGCTGAATATATATGTCCCATGAATGTTGTTATAAAACCTTTATGAATAATTTATATAGTACCTTTAAAGTCAATTTTGGATACAAAGTTTGCAAAAGCTTACTTCCTATTGTTACATTTTTGCTACAATATTGTATTAAATTTTACTATTATACCATTTCAATTTTACCATTGTAAATTGCTGTGTTTACATTTGTATTGGGAATGGTGGTTCTCTCCCATCTCTGTAGCCTGCAGAGTTTGTGCATCACCATAAGTTTGGCTTTCTTTTCCTTTTGGAAAACTCTCAATGCAAAGACAGTATTAAAAAACTTTAAGTCTATTTTCAGTTCCTTCAGCTGAAGTTGCAGTGAGAATAAGCTAGAAAGCTGAGGGATATGAGCACTTGAATGTAAATACAACTGGGATCATTTTCAGCACAGCCTTTAATGGAAATATTCTATCACTTACCTTAACCGACTTATCAAGTATTTCCATTACAGGAATTTTGAAGTTTCTCTGTCGAATCTGATCATCTCTGGTAGAATTTACCTGCAAACATATAATCAAACATTAATCATCAGTTTGAGATAAAAAACATGAATACTATGAGACATGACACTGCATATTTAAGAGACACAAGTTTGGACCTATAGCTAACAAAGTGCTCTTTGTTCTTTTCCCAATTTAAGAAGAAATAGCATGAGAAAAGTAAGCAGTTCCTATTCATTCCAGTTGTCCATGTATAATATTCATCTGCATTGTCTAGATCAATCCAAGAGAAATAAATAATGACAGGTAAAAAGATGGTTATCCTGCAAATGCAGTCAGCTCACTCATTGATCGACCTCAATTATTGACAGCCTACACATGATTTTCCGACAATAAAAACAATTAAAATGGCTCCTTTGTTCTCAGAATTTAACCTACGCTGTCAGATGTGGGTTATAGAAACACAGAGGCAGAGAAATAGGAGCAGATGTGGGCCATTCAGCTCTTCAAGCCTGCTTCGCCAATCAATACAAACGTGGCTGATCAACACCATAATCCCACTCTCTCCCCCTACCTCTCGATGCCTTTTTCATTTAGAAATTTATCTGTCTCCTTAAATATATTAAGTGCCTTGGCCATACCCCTCCATGGTAGCAAATTCCACAGGTTCACCCTGCTCTAAGTGAAGAAATTCCACCTTTGCCTGTCCTAAATGCCTTACCCTCTATCCTGAGATTGTGACTTAGTTCTAAACACCCCAGCCAGGAGAAACATTCTCCTCACATCCTGTCTGTCTAGCTCTGTCAGAAATTTCTAAGTTTCTATTAAATCCCCTCTCATTTTTCTAAGCTCATGTGAATACAGAATTAACTGACTTAATCTCTCTTCATACAACAGCCCCAGCCAGAAACGTATTTTGTACACTGTCTGATTTTACTACTTCTTTTCAATGAATATTAAAATCAAGATGGAGTTAAAATAAGCATCAGATCTGAACCCTCTGTGTGGCTTAGGTTAAAATCAAGGCTATGATATCATTTGTTTTTGATTTCTGGGATGTGGACATCACGGCAGCTAGACAAGCATTTAATGCCCATCCTTAATTGAGATGATGGTGAACCACCGTTATCAGTATAATAAAGGTGTTCCAACAATGCTCTTACAGTGAAAGGTCCTGGAACATGTAACAGTGGAGGAATTATGACTGATTTCTAAGTTAAGTTGATGTGTGGCTTGGAAATTAACAGTTAAAAGTTTATTAACAATTAAAGGTTTTTAAAATTAGACAGTCAGAATCTTTTCCCCATGGTAGAAACGCCACATACCAGAGAACATGCTATTAAGGTCAGTGGAGGGAAGTTTAAAGGCAATGTGAGGGGCAAGTTTTTTTTTTACGCAGAGAGTGGTTGGTGCCTGGAATGGGTTACCAGGGGTAGTAGTGGAAGCAGACAGTTTGGTGGAGTTTAAGAGGCTTTTAGATAGACACGTGAATATGAAGGGAATGGAGGGATATGGATAATACACAGGAAGACATTTAGTATAAATTGGCGTCAAGATCATAGAACATACATCAGATATACATAGAGAAATACAGAAATCTGTATACATATAGATATATACAGAACATACAGAGAACATACATCATCAGCACAACATCATAGGCCAAATGGCCTGTCCCGTGCTATACATTCTACGTTCTATGAATTTGGAAGTGGTGGTGTTTCCATGCACCTGCTGGCATTGTGCTTTCAGGTGGTAAGGTTATGGGTTCAGGAAGACATTAGGTGCATAACTACAGGCAACATCGCCACCATGATATTAAACAAAATGAATATTTAAGGTGATGCCAGTGTGTCCAGCTTCTTGAGCATCGTTGGAGCTGCAGAAATCCAAGGGAGTGGAGAGTATTCCATTAGACTCCCAACATGTGGCTTAAGTCTACAGCTCGAACCTCAACAACTCATGTTAAGGATGGCAGGCACATAGACACAGTACCACATGCATGTCCCTGGATCTCTCTACTCAACAGCACTGTGAGAGCCCCTTCATTAGAAGGGCTGCAATGATTCAACAGGACAGCTCACTGCTAGCTTCTCAAAGGCATTTAAGGATTGGGAATAAATGCTGGCCTTACCAGTGACATCCACATCCCAGAAAAAGCAGAAGTTTAAAATAAATGCACAATACATAGTCTTAATCTTTTTCTTGTAGACACAAGTCTAATGGCAAAACCTCCATTACTCAGCCCTGACTAGTTGTATTCCACATTTAAAGCACTAATATTACATTTACATTTCTTCTCTATGCTGTTAAACATCTCAAAGTGTTTTATAGCAAAAAAACTATGCAGGCAGTTGGACAAGAAGTTTGCGAGGTGACTAGTAAAGGTGATAATTCTGCAGAACTCTTAAGGACAACTGAAGAGGGAGAAGAGACCCACAGTGTGGTAGCAAGAACATCTGAGGGAACACTCAAAATAAAAGCTCACAGCAAGAAGTTCTCACCAACCTTGTTAAGTGCTTGTAAAATTTTTAATGAGTTCTGAAGATCAGAGGTATCTTCTGGGATGACCGCCATAGTGAGCCTGAGAAGTTGCTCTGATTTTTCACGATAAATCTTCACAAGACGCTTGAAGAAGTAGAAAGGCATTGCCCTCCACCAACATTCTGATCAAGAGAGGGTCCATTAATAGTCAGGTGAAATAAAGCATAAACTACCAGGCTAGTCAACAGTCAAAAAAGCAAACTGAATGTTGAATACAAAAGCGGGTGATAAGCATAACCTGTGCCACACAGTTGCAAATGATACAGGAGTTCTTCTGGTTGGCTCCCTTAGCTTTAGCAGAGATCTAAAGGGCCTAAGGAAACTTACAAAAAACTGCAGATACTGGAAATAAAAACAGAAAATGTAGGAAACACTCAGTGGATCAGGAAGTATCTATGGAACAAGAAACAGAGTTGATGTTTCAGGTTGGAGACCCTTTGTCAGAACTGGGAAAGAGAGATTTAAAAAAGGAGATTTTAAGTTGCAAAGATGGTAGGTAGAGTGCATAGGACAAAGGGAATATCTGTGATAGGGCGAGACCAGTTTAATGAGAACCGTTAGAGGATGATCATGCTTCTTTGTCAGAGTTATGTGTTGCTAATAGCAGGGCTGTGGGATGTGCCCAGCAGATCCAGGTGACGTTAGAGGATGATCATGCTTCTTTGTCAGAGTTATGTGTTGCTAATAGCAGGGCTGTGAGATGTGCCCAGCAGATCCAGGTGAACTGATGGTCCCAGAATAGCACAGCCTCAGAATAAAGGGGCGTCACTTTAGAACTGAGATGTGGGGGGATTTATTCAGTCAGAAGGTGATGAATCTGTGGAATTTGTTACCACAGAGGGCTGTGGAGGCCAAGGTATAGGGTGTATTTAAGTCAGAGATTGATAGGTTCTTGATTGGTAAGGGGATTAAGGCTTACGGGGAGAAGGCAGGAGAATGGGGTTGAAAAAAAAAATCAGCCATGATTGAATGGTGGAGCGGACTGAATGGCCTAATTCTGCTCCTTTATCTTCTGGTTTTATTACCCTATTTTACTTGGCGTCACCCTGTCACAGATATTCCCTTTGTCCTATTAATCTTTCCCACTACCCTCTCTGCAACTTAAAACCAACTTTACTCTCTCTCTTTCAAGTTCTGATGAAGGTTCTCCAACCTGAAATAATAGCTCTATTCTCTTTCCACAGATGCTGCCTGACTTGCTGAGTGTTCCAAGCACTTTCTGTTTTTATTTAAGAGATCCCAAAGAGTACCCTGGTAGAGCATCTGGTCAATTCTGACCATGCAACATATTCGGGCTCCAAAGTTAGAGCTGAAAAGAAAGTAAACAATTTGTTTCAGGAAAGAGGCAAAGTATTTTACAATCAATTATGTACTTCCATGGAATGTAGTCACTGTTGTAACATAGGAAAAATGGAAGCCACAACCAGATCCCATAAGTCCCAAAGAGGTCATAGACAGAACATGATTTAATGATGTTGGCTGAAGGATAAGTATTGGTTTGGATATCCAAGAAAAATCCCTTGCCAGTCTTTGAAATCAGGTCATAGGATCTAAGAAGTAGATGGGACACTGGGTTAACATCTCATTCTAAAGATGCCACCTCCATCTGCAGCATTGCCTTAGTACAGTACTAATATGCCTACCTAGATTATGTGCCCAGTTCTTTGGACTGTAGATTGAAGCCACTGCAGCTGGATCATTCTGATTTTCTTATGTGGACTCGTGACACAAACTTCTCCTTATTAGAAGTTATTAAAGTTTTACATTGCATCTCAAAATTGAGAACTATGCAACAATTCTTCATTTAATGGCAAACAGTGGAGATTTCGATGATATTTAAATGTTAAGAAAGAAATCCCTTACCAAGAACTTCAAAGTAGCTTTCTTCAAGGGAAAGAATGGCTCTGGTCAGGGATTCTGTCAATTTGGAGTTCATTGGTTCTTCAAGTACAGCAACGAGCTCTGGCAGAACAAGGTAAACTCGCAGAGCTTCCACACAAGCAGGAGAACAAGGTAATGAAGGGATCAGGTTTCTCAAGATTGCATTTGTCACCTGTAAAACAGTTAGCATCAGGAGAGGAACAATTTTTTTAGTATTCAAAGTACATTCTACCCATTTAATTCAATAATATGTTATTTTTTTTAATATAGTGAGCCAGAATGCATATGATTAGATTAAGTTTGGTGGTCATACCGCTATTAATGACATACTAATTTTTATAATTGTCCTCCATTCACTGCATTTATCCAGTTAAATGACCTTGCCTTTATTTGGAGATGGTGTTGTAGGTTTTGTTTTCTCCACTCTTTAAACAGTCTGCTTGCTGAATAAGTTGAATTTGACAACTGTACAGTAGACAGTTTGCAGTGTGACATAAGCTTTACCCCACTACACACCATTGCCTGACACAGCATTGTCAATACTTTATCTATATCCTCCTGATCGACCTCAGTAAAAAAAATTATATTTTACAGATTAATTCATATAATCAATGCATCGCTGATTTCAGCATTGATGTTCATGTGTTGAAAGGGGTAATAGAGATTGCAGGAATACGAAGCAATGCTGAGATTTATTCATTCTTTGCTAAATAATTGCAAATGTGAAAGAAGTAATTTAGATCACCATGTAAAAAATTCCCAAAGCAATTTACATACTTTCAGAAAAGACTGATGAAAAGGCCTTTGCTATTTATTCTTTGTTTTACAATAAAATATATTTTGAGAAGCCCTTTTTCTGCATATTTCTGATTTAAATGTATTTGCAAACTAAGTTTATTCATTTTGAACAATTCACTTTTGTCTGAAGGGCTGGAGGTGTAATACGACTGATCAGAATGTATCTACCAGGCATGTTGTAGAATAAGAAATTTGGGAGAGATTAACCTTTGGTTGTAACTCAATATTTGATCCCATCTCCATTCATCAACAGCAAACAGTAACATTCTTCTACACCGAGCAAAGATAGAAATTTGACAGCACAAAGCCTTTGCATAAATCTTTCATAACAAATACCCCAGTACACATGTGCCCACATTTGCAGAACTCCCCAATTAATTTACAAGTACTAAATGGAAAACTATCATGAAATTGAATTTCCAAATGGGCAATGACTTGACATACATATGCCCAAGGCATCTAAACAGCCATTAATGTGAACGTGTATATTCAACATCTATCGGGATATATCATAGTGTTTTAATGTGTGAGATGCTGTAGGTATGCTGGAGCGTTTGGTTGCTAACATTACCTTTGATAACATTGAGATGTTTTTTGCCAAATTCTCAAAGTTCTGATTCACTGAGGACATATCCAGACCAGACAGCCTTCTGTTTGTTTTGAAATGGTTATCCTTCCTGTTTTGAATATATCACAAAGGATGGTTAAAGCAAAAGAAAAAAAAGATACTATATTCACTGTCATGGTTATGAGATTCATTTTAAGTAAGGGCTTTCAAAGATGACACAAATCTGTATCTTATGTTTTGAAATGATCTGTATGGATGGCATGCAAAATAGAGTTTCTCGCTGTATCTTGGTACATGTGACAATAATAAACCAATCACCAATCCTAGTATGAAAGACAGCAAAATTGTACAATGTGCAGGAGTGCATTTGTAGAAGACAATGGGAAGGGAGCTCTGGTGAACAAAGGGTTACTCTCTCTCGACTGGTAAACAGCTTGAGTCATGTCTGCTTGTGATGTCTCTGCTTGGTGTGATAAGGAGTTGCTGAGCTTCAAGGCCACCAGGAACAGGGTTGTTTGTGCACACAGAAGCCTTGGCTTGACCAATGGTAGCGTGGGCTGGTCAAGCATACCCAAATATGGGTATGCCTGCGCAGTAGGTGGACACCCACCGGGAAACAATGTATTTAAGTTTGTTAGCACCCTGTATTGCTTGAGTCGGGCCACATGCAGGGAAGAGCAGCACTGACTGTTTGCTCCTCCATGTACCCCTACTCCCGCTAGCATTAAACTAATAAAGCATGAATCGTAAGTTCTTTGGTTCTGCTGCTGTCTGATTTATTACAGAGCATGGGTCGACTTTCACACATTCAGGAGTAGAATGCAAGCTCATTGCATGCACTGAATGGAGATGTAACATATGCTCACTGTACTTCAACTGAAATGTTGTCAGGTGTACTCAGTCAATGCACAGCTGATGGAGCCATGAGAAAGCTACATCTGCCCAGTTAAAAAGGCTTCCTGCCTTGTCAAACTTCAAATTGACCATGTCCAGCCAAAACAAATCAGAGTAGAATCAGCTGGCAATAAGTAAGGTGTCACTGGACCTCACAAATCTGGCTACAATCCCACTGTAACACAGTCAATGCAGCAGACATAAGACCACCCCTCTGCTCAAAGTTCCTTGGGATATCCAGCTTTAAACAGGTGCTGTATGAATACAAGTTGTTATTGTTGTTGTTGTACCCTGACTCCCAGGAAGTGAGTTTGGAGGTAGAACTCTTGGATGTGCAGAATTTGTCATGAGGGAAACCTGGGCAATGGACACCCAAACACAACTTGACCATGCACAGGCAGTGGGGAGAGATCAGGAACGTAGCTTGAAACTCTGCCATTTATGGAACAGAGACTCACAATAAAGGAACAGGTTCTGTAAATTCCTTCAACATTTCTGCACATATTTTCCCCTTCCCTGACTCTTGTTTAATTGGATGAATCACCTTAAGTGTGGAAAAACTAAATGCAGAGAATAGAAAATAGTTTCCCCTTAATCAAAGGCAAAAGGATTTGATTTTGGTTAGGCCTAAGGATGGAACAACAGACTCAGATAGGATCTGCATTGTCTAATTAGGATATTATAATGATAATTGCAACAGCACTTTGCTTTACCTCACATCCAGGAAGCTTGCATTAATAATCTGAGAAGATGAATATGCCCGAATGATTGCCCTGAGAATGCAATTAATACAGATTTAATGCAGATTGTTAGATTATTCTTTAGAAAAACAATTACTTCTACCAATTTGCAGACAGTTCAGACATTCATAAACTATACAGCAGGATATTACATTAAAGGCAAGTTTACACAGCCGTAGAAGAACAAACTGCTACCCTGCACTTGAAGCCTGTACTGGGATCAAATACAAGTATCTTTTCCATCTTCTTAGGCAGAGCCTCAGGATCGACTTTGATTTACTTCCACTCTAGTTTTGTGGCTATTGAGGTGTCTGATGAGGGTTATGTGGGAACCGTAGACTCTTCCACAGAAGATGTGGGTAGTTTGTCAGATGGTGCATTCTTTCCACCACTATCACAGGGCTCCTATGTGCTTTCAGTGCATGGCCTTGAGGTACTCAATACCACCCGGAATGCTCCTTCTCCACTTTGAGATTACGGGCCACAGGTTCCCAGGAGTCAGCGAGGATGACATACTTCTTCAAGGCGGCTCTCTGCTCATCCTTGAATCTTTTCCTCTGTTCCTTCCATGGCAAAGCTCAGAACAGACTCTCTGTTTCAGGAGTCTGATATTGGGCATGGGAATGACATTGTCAGCCCAACATAACCAACTGAGAGTAAGTTTGGCCACAGTGCTGGGGCTGTTGGCCTGGGAGAGGCCACTGACATTAGTTTGCTTATACTTCCAGTGAATTTGGAGGATTCTGGAACTAATCTTCATAACTAATAGAAAACTCTTCAACCTACAGTGACAATTACTCCAGTCACCCAAACCTCAGTCGTCAAGCTCCAGTGCGCAGACTGCACGTGTTTGCGCACACACAGAGGCCAAGCCCCAAGATGTTGCCAACTTGTTAGCTGACGCATATGAGAGGATGGGCCTTACACCCAACATCTGCATGACCAATGTCCTCTACCGACCTGTCCCCACGGCGCCACACTGAATTCCAACAATGAAGGTTCACAATGAGCCCTATAAATGTGGACCACTTCCCGTATTTCAGGAGGGACCGCTCAGGGAAGGCAGACGTCAACAGTGAAGTTCACCACCACCTTCCCTGCACCAGTACAGCCTTTGGTCAATTAAGGAAAAGGGTGTTTGAAGATCTAGACAAAACTCAAAGTCGACTGAGCAGCAGTGATCCCTGCCCTTTGACGTGCTTTGGGTCTGGACTACCTGTAGCAGGCATCTCGGATGCACTGCCAAAATGATACAGGTATAGACTTCGAGTGACATCCACTGTAGCTGCTTGGCCTCCTACCTTTCATGCTAGAAGATTCTGGTTCAAGCCCTTCCCTTTGGACTCCAACACCAAACCTCGCACTGATGTTAATAGTATATCCTTAAGGAGATCAAAATTGTGCAAAGTACTCCACATCAACCTTGCCATCAGCGATGAAATTTTTTAGTGCCAGGTTTGAATCCAAGGGTAAAATTTAACCATTTCCCTTTCTGAGTGTTGGCCCAGAGACTGATGAACATTTCAAAAGAAATTGTGAGCATTAAACTAGACTTCAACGGAAGAAAACTTACTTTCTTGTGTTCTTGCGCAGTTCCTTCTCCAGTAAATTGTCCGCTCTCATGATTCTCTTCAAAGGAATGAGCAAAGACTGGTCCCTGGATGATACCAAATTCTGGAGGGAAGAAATAAGAGCATTAAATGATCACCTGTACACCAAAAACAAACTTCAGGTTTTGATGGTAGAGACAAAGCCCTCTTGATATCGATGGATTAACTGCAATATTTTGGGATGGTTCAGGTTAACTACTGTGATGATAAAAGCATATGTAAAGTTGCACAAATAATATTGATCACCGTCTTCATAGCAGAGGAGGAAGCTATAAAACAAGATGCACGATGAACAAATAAAAGCAGCATTGGAAATTCCAGTAATACTAGGTAAATGGAACAGCCAAAACTATGGGTCTACTTTCTGCACTGAAGTAACCAAATTTGAGGCAGATTTCCATCTGCACCTGTCTTACAGTCACTGCCCTAGAGCTAAAGCCACTTAGGAGACATTCACCCAAATGAATCACTATTTAGAAAAGGAAAAATGAGAAATATTTGAAATAAAAAGTAGGGGTGGCTCAGTGGCAAAGCTAATGAAGCTGCTGCCTGTCAGCTCTAGAGACGTGGGTTCAGTCCTGACCTCCATACTGTCTGTGTGGATTTTACACATTCTCCCTGTGACTGTGTGGGTTTCCTCTGGATGCTCCAGTCTCCTCCCATGTCCCAAGGACATGTATTTGGGAGGTAATTGGCCACTGTAAATTGCCCTTAGTGTGGATTGAGTTGGATTTGGGGAGAATGAGAATGGGATTAGTGTCGGATTAGCGTCAATGGGCGTTGACTGTTAGCGTGGACCCAATGAACCGAAGGGCTGTTTCCGTGTTGTGTGACGTGATGGCTTATGGTTTTTTGAAGTGGTGGGGAAAGAGCAGGGAAATGGGACCAAGCTAGAAGTACGTTCGAAGCCAATACTTGCAAAAGAAAGCCAATGGCATTCTTCTGTGTAATTAAGTTCTCAATTTGTATAGTTGAAGTTCAATTAAGTGAGATCAATGCCAGAAAAATAAGTTCAGTTGCTGCATTTTGAAAAAGAGAGAAATGCTGAAGAACTCAGCCAGTCAATCAACATCTGTGGAAAGTGGACCAGTTAAGGTTTTGGGTCAGCGATCCTTTCTCAGAACTGAGGGAGGAGTGGAGGCTTCACAGATTTCAAAGCAGAGCTGGGGAGGAGGAGTGAGGTACAAGGGTAAAGATTATCTGAAGCACAAAACAAAGTGTTGGAGGAATTCAGCGGATCAAACAGCATCTGTGGAGGCAAAGGGATGGTCAACATTTCAGGACCCAAAATTACGACTATCCCTTTGCCTCCACAGATGCTGCTTGACCCGCTGAGTTCCTCCAGCAGATTATTTTTTGCTGCAGATTATTTTTTGCTCCAGATTCCAGCATCTGCAGTCTCTTGTGTCTCTAAAGATTATATGGAGATTGGTTAGGACAGATCAGCATGAGTACTGACCATTATAGGGAAGTAATTTATAGAAACAAGATGAGAAAGGGACAAGCATGATAATGAGAAACAATGAGAGGGTGGTTTAGCTGAAGTTGAAACATTTAATGTTCATTCCTGAGGCTGCAAAGTGCCTTGACTTAAGATAAGATGTTGTTCCTTTAGGTTATTTTGGGCCTCACTGTGGCAGTGGAGGAAGACACAGACGGATAGGTCAGAATAGGATTGGGGCTGAGAATTGTATGGAACAGGGACCTCAGGATCGTCTCTGCGGACAAAGCACAGGTGCCCCACAAAGTGATCACACAACCTGCTGCATTTTGCAAAAGTCTCATTTATATTTGCATGAATAAATACAAAGAAAAGCTTGAACAGCAGTGCAGAGGGATATGGATCTGATTCCATTGGTTCTACTGGGGTCCTGACAGGGAAGGGTTATGATCACTGGCACAATCCCCCCAGTGTTGGCACAGTGCATGTCCTATCAGCTGCCTAGGCAATTACATTGTAAATGTCAGCGAGAAATCTCTCTTGATTGCAGCATACAGTATATGGTCAAACAACACCAATTCCAAGGAGAAACACTCAGCATCTGTACTGAAACAAAATTAGTTTTATGGAGTCTATAGCGGAGAAAGAGGCCATTTTGGCCCATTATGCCTATTCGTCCCATTCCTCTGTTACCTCCTCATAGTCCTATAATTCCCTCTCCTTCACATTTGTACCTTTTGAACGCTACCAGCCTTTTGAAACTCATTAAGTCTAAACATTTTAAATATGGTTTTAAAAATATCAGGCATGATTGCATGAAATGTTAGGCAAACCAAATAAACTCCTATTCCGCTACAAAGTTACACCACCATCATTTTCTCATCGCTGTCCTAATGTTTACTTATCTTCTTACCTCTTCATCATAGCAGACTGCAAAGCTTTGGTTTGCCCCAGCAAATATTCTTCTGACACCTCGTTTAATTGAACAGCCTGTGAAATACCGAGAATTCAGATCAGATGAACAGCACTGTTGCTTAAACTATGTGTCAACATCTCTATATTTATTTTATAGCTTTGTGCATTTCCTAACATAGCGTTCTGTTAGGTTGACATAACGGGTTTCAGTTGATGAATAGAGACAAACTGTTCCCATTAGCAAATGGTTCAAGACACATTGGAAAATAATTTATAAGGCCACACCCCACAGGGAAAGGGGATTAAATAAATTTCTCTGCAGATGGCTGGCATGGATTTGCTGGAATTGTTGTGGGAGTTCATCACTTTCCACGCCTGCAGTGATCAGTCAAGAATCAAGTTCCTTTGTTCACTGCTTTTTTTTAAAAAAAGAGATTCATTGAGTTATACAGCATGGAAACAGGCCCTTCAGCCCAACTCATCCATGCCAACCAAGATGCCCATCTATACATCCCATTTTCCATTTGCAAATGCAAGGAAGTCACCAAGATACAAAGTTGAGAACCACAAATCTTACAGTGATAAATAAACTGTGTTATGGTTAATGTGACCTGTATCATCCAATTCTAAAGTTACATATCAGATTAGCATTCTCTTGACCAATGTGTAAACATTTAGTTATCACCTCTTGACCCTGAGTGTAATATTGACTAATTTATTATTAGATATTAAATAATAAATGTGACGAAATTCCAATTATTGCATTCACAAGTTAAGTATCATTCCAGTTCCAGTTTTGCCCTCTGGTGTAGCTTTAAGATTTTGTTTTGCTTACCGTCCTCAGCTCCACCATTGCCAGATGCGTCCATTAGTTTGATGGGAAAAGGTGCTGCGTGTTCACTTTGGATATTTCTCAGCTGTCCCATCTCTCCGCAACCAAAGGAATAGATGGTGCCAGATGATGGAGTGAGGACCAATGTGTGATACCTGTTTAAAATGTACAAATGGAGCTAATTTTATATTCCTTTGGAGGCACAAGAGAGACTGCAGATGTCAGAAATCTGGAGCAACACACAAAATGCTGGAGGAACTCAACAGGTCAGGCAGCATCTGTGGAGGGAAATTAACAGTCGATGTTTCAGGCCGAGACCCTTCATCAGGACTGGAAAGAAAGAGGGCAGAAGCCAGAATAAAAGGGTGGGGGGGAAGGGGAGGAGCAGCAGCACTGCAGTCAGGAGCAGTGATCCTACTCTGAATGGCAGCACCACAGAAAGTTTCTTTTTGACTAAGGTTAGAATAACACTGACTTTTCCAAGAAGAGGCAGTCTCAGCAGCTCCTCTCACCTCCCCCCCCACCACCTCACCCTTTTATTCTGGCTTCTGCCTTCTTCCTTTCCAGTCCTGATGAAGGGTCTCAGCCTCCACAGATGCTGCCTGACCCACTGAGTTCCTCCAGCATTTTGTGCGTGTTGCTTTAGATGCCTTTGGCCAGTTTTATGGTCAGGGACAAACAAGACAAAAGTCTTTGGTTCCCCAATTATCCTGGATATTGAACTTTGATTTGTACTACTTCAGTAGAGGAAGAAATGTTAATTTCCCCTGGTTGTAGGTAAGGGGCAGTTAAAACAGAACAACTCCATTGTCTGCCAATTTCCATAATTTAATGCCATTGATTTTGGTTGCAGATCAGGCCCCGGCGTAGACTAAAACTATGCCACTGACCACTGACCTCCACAGGAGTGCGTCTGCTGAGACTGCCCCTTCTTGGAAAAGTCAGTGTTATTCTAACCTTAGTCAGAAAGAAACTTCCTATGGGCTGCCACTCAGAGTAGGATCACTGCTCCTGGCTGTAGTGTCGCTGTGTCATTGTTATGTTTTGATTACGTTATTGCACCCAGTTCAAGACCTTCATGTGTATGTTTCCCTCTTACAAACATTGCATATGGTTGTGCATATGTGCTGTAGACAGGCAATAAAGAGGCAGCAATTTTACAGAACAGTGATGTGTGTATTTTAATCACTAATACAAGAACTAAATTATCAGAGTTTACATTGGCTCAAGTAAAGACCCAGGACATTTTCAGCACACTTCTCTCCATCTACCCAACCCCAAAGACCACTTGCCTGCTTCTCACTTACATAGAAACATAGAAAACCTACAGAACAATTCAGGCCCTTCAGCCCACAAAGCTGTGCCCAACATGTCCCTACCTTAGAAATTACTAGGCTTACCCATAGCCCTCTATTTTTCTAAGCTCCATGTACCTATCCAAAAGTCTCTTAAAAGATCCTATCGTATCCGCCTCCACCACCGTTGCCGGCAGCCCATTCCATGCACTCACCACTCTTTGAGGAAAAAACTTACCCCTGACATCTCCTCTGTACCTACTCCCTAGCACCTTAAACCTGTGTCCTCTTGTGGCTACCACTTCAGCCCTGGGAAAAAGCCTCTGACTATCCACACGATCAATGCCTCTCATCATCTTATACACCTCTATCAAGTCACCCCTCACATACCAGACAATGGGCTACTTCTTATTCCAGTGAGGACTAAGAATTGATGAGCACCATAAATAAGTCATTGAACTCCACAGGTAAGAAATATTTGACCAAGCAGACAATCAATGTCAGTAGCTTAGCTGAAGAGTTGTGTAAATTTAAATCTTCCGCTTGAAACATAAAATGGAATGAAACTGACAGTATACTTTTGTTAGTTTATTACCACCTCACCTCCCACATGCAATCTGAGAGACTTTTTTTCCAAAGAGTCCGCTAACCAGACGAGGTTTGATCTCATCCTTCGTCGAGTTGTGTCCAAGTTGTCCGTATGCCCCAGCTCCAAAAGTGAAAACAAATCCATCCTAGAGGAAAAAGTGATCATTTATCGGTGTCTTCACTTCCTGAAGAAAAGCCCGAGGCACTTACGTACATGACTTTGCTCGAGTGCATCTTTTATCATCAACCAGTGCATGTTATAACAGTTACCAAACATGAGAGTGGCATCTAGCAGCTGAGAATTGTAATTTGAGCTGAACCTACCCTGAATTAACCAACACCTCCTGAATGTTGGTTATGTTCATACTCTTCTTTCAGAGAAATTTTGAGCAAATTAATTAAATGCACAAAAAACCTACAGCTTGAAAATACATTGGATAAGATGGATGGTCACAGTCTTTTTTCCAGGGTAAGGGAGTCTAAAACTAGAGGGCATGGGTTTAAGGTGAGAGGGAAAAGATTTAAAGGAGACCTGAGGGGCAAGATTTTCACACAGAGTGGTGGGTATGTGGAATGAGCTGCCAGAGGAGGTGATAGAAATGGATACCATTACAATGTTTATAAGATATTTGGGCAGATACATGGGTAGGAAAGGATGTCGGCATAACACCGTGGGCTGAAGGGCCTGTACTGTGCTGTAATGTTCAATGTTCTATGTTCTATCTCACATACCTGTAATTATAATGTAAGAGCTTGAATTTTCCAGTTTTCATTGATAAAGACACATAAAACCCGCAAAGACCAACTGGAAAATTGTTTTATTTTCACTCTGGCCCTGTAATAAGTGCCACCCATGCAAAATTTACATTCTCATTTATTAAGCTTTCATAATGCTGCAAGCAGCTGTCGAAATGTTGGTGAAGACTTCAGGCCAATCCCACTGTCTGTGGGATGTCAGTGGTGTGACAGTGGTGAGAAAAAGCAGAAGGGAATGGGATGGAGTGAAAGGCAAAAGTCTCTGTGATTACAAGAAAGAGCATTAGGATCCTGTTGAAGAAGTAATGAAGATAAAACAAAATTGTCTTTAATTACTGTCATTAATTGCTAATGACTTTGATTTAGCTACATTTTATGGAGACTGTAAGTTCATGTATAGGGACAACAGAAGTAACTAGGAGAGCTTCTGCCTCACAGCTCCAGTGACCTAGGTTCCATCCTGACCTCCATGCTGCCTGTGCAGAGTTTGAATGTTCCTCCTGTGACCATGTGGATCTCCAGTGGATACTTCGGTTTCCTCTCACATCCCAAAATATATGTGAGTTGGTAGGTTAGTTAGCCTTTGTAAATTGTCCAGAGTGTTTCAGTGAGTAATAGGATCTGATGAGAAAGTGGGGTGAATAAAGTGGGATTTGTGTAAATGGGTATTTGATAGTTGGCACAGACTCTGTGGGCCGATGGGCCTGTCTCTGTGCTACTTGTCTCTATGAACTGACTGAAGTATGTTTTAGTGACTGAAAATATCCCAATTTGCTGAACACCAAAAATAGTGAAAAAATCATCAGCAAACCGAACCACTTCACAGAACACCTACGCTCTGTCCGTAACTGCAATCTGCATCTCCCCATTGCCAGTCACTTCAGCTCCCCCTCCCACACTATCACTGATATGTCAGTCCTCGGCCTCCTCCACTGCCAGGAGAATTCCAAGTACAAACTGGAGGAACAGCACCTCATTTTCCGTCTTGGAACCTTGCAGCCTAACGGCACGAACATTGAATTCTCCCACTGAAGGTAATCCCCAACCCCCTTCCCCACAACACCCCCCCCCCACCACGCTTCTTCTCTTCTTCCCTTTCCTAGCCTCTTTTTTTCTACCTTTTTCTCTCTCTCCTTACCTTTGACCCATCCCCCGGTGGATCTGCTCTCCCCTCCTCCCCCACACCTATTACTATCTCTTACCTGCGTCTGCCCATCATCACCTTGTGCCCAACCCACCTCCCCTCTTTTGTCCACCTATCACTGCTCTGCTTTTCCCCCCTATATATTGGGCTTCCCCTTTTCCTATTGTCAGTGCTGAAGAAGGGTCCTGACCCAAAACATTGACCACTAGCTTTTCTCCACAGGTGCTGCCTGGCCTGTTGAGTTCCTCCAGCATCATCGTGTTTTTAATCTAGATTCCAGCATCTGCAGTCCTTTGTTTCTCCTGAACAAAAAGTAAAACCAAAACATTCAAGCCCCAGCTATTTAATCCAAGGAATCTATCTTTGTGTAAACCCAAGGGATAGTCTCTCCACTGTGATCTCCCTTCCACAGGATTTAATTACACCTCACACTTGAAATTCCTGAGTTAATCACTAGAGGAGATTCATTGAGGTATCACTGTCTTCCTCAGGGATTTTAATCATCAAACTGCCATCACTTAGCCAGACTGCAAAGTCCGTCACATTTCCCCCACAGACTGCAAATTTCCCCCACTTCAAAAATGCAGAGCAAACCATTAAGGTTTTAAATTTTCTCAGAGCAAACCTTTGTCAGAACAGCCGTGTGCTCTTCTCCACAAGAAATATAGATGGTCCTCTTGCACGCTAAGAGTTGCACATGTGTGGGAATAAGAATATCTGCAAGATAGAATGAAAGTAATCAGCCCACACTCTGCCTCCTGTTTCCACCATGATAGCCCCTTCGAATGTATTTTGACCAAATGGTAATTAACCATGAAGGTTCAAACTAAAACTGATTGAATAATTAAAAGTAAAATATATTATAATCATTGAATGCACTTGATATAGTTGTAAACTTCTATCCTGAAGATTGCATTATGACAGTCCCAAACACAAGCATCCTCTAACAAAGGATGCTTGATTCGGGACTGTCATAATGCAATAATGTTTTCTCTGTTGTAAAATGCTCTGGGTAATGAGTTCATTTTGTTCAAGAGTCTGAAAAGAGGCCAAATGAATGATTCAACATTCAGAAATCGAAGGATAGTTGGCACTCTGTCAAATTCTGTAAACTGTGGTCTGATTTTCCAACAACAGTCACTTCTATGAATTCAGCCATCTTATCAATGGAATTTAGTGCTCTCTTGTTATGCTCAGTTATTTACTGAGCTTCAGGTTCAGTCTGTTGACTGAATGTTCATCAATGAGGAAATGCCAACTTTCAGGAAAGTCAGACTCCTGAGGAAGCATGCATGATTGCAGAAGTCCTATGCTTCCTGGAGAGGTCCTAGTTTCTATCCTTCTGACTTTGCTCTGGCATTGGAGACCAGCAACAGAGTAACGGTTCCTGCTGTTTCCTCACACATGCACTGGGAATTCTGCCCTCTGCACTGTGTCAGCTTAGATCTGCCTCAGGTTCTCTGACGTTACAGATAATTGACATTAATTGACTTAAGATATTTAACCACTTTTAAACATTTTAATTTCTCTAACTTTCTAAAGAAAATCAAAACATTTTAACATTATGATTATTTTTTGAATGTCTGTTATTATATTCCCAAACATTCAAGATGTTTGGCAATGTTGCATGATCAAAGCCATTTGTCAAAGGGCATGGTTGTACAAGATTGGAAGGCCCTGCCCTATGCAGTGATTTGTTGGTCAGGTTAAAAATGGTTTCCTTCAGGTTATTTTCACCAGAGGATTATCCCTAATTAAGTGTAGAACTAATGACGTGATTGGTGAGTATGGCCCATTGTCAATAAAGGAAAACCAGGGTACAAGACCTGGCTTGGAAATGAAGACCACAGAAAGGAAATGGAACTGATACTGTTGCCAATGTTCTTACCCTCTGTGTCCTTGAGCCCCAGCTGTCCGTGATTGTTTCTTCCCCAGGCAAGTACTGCCCCTGAGACGGTCAGGGCACAGCTGTGCTCTCCTCCGGCTGCAATCTGAGCCACTGGGATCCCAGAAAATCTTTTCACAGTCTCGGGGTTGCAAGGGGAGGGATCCTTTTTACCGAGACCCAGCTGACCAAAGGTGTTCTGTCCCCAGGCAAACACTTGGCCATCTTGCGAGAGAAGTCAAATGAGGTAAAGTATTAGCTTTTGGGTTCCAACAAACATAGTCTGATATATTGATCTTGCACAAGAAAATAGATACATAGGAAAAGTATTTCTACTTTAACCTTTCTATAAAGTATTGAGCATAAATAATGGTCAGAGCATCAAATATCCTTTTATAAATAATGAGCGAACAATTTCTCCTGCAGCACAAGGACCACACAATACGTTGTTCCATTCCAAGGTTTCACTCTTGATCTTAAGTCAGAAGGTGAAGGTCACCATTATTGACTTTAGCACAAGTGAAGGAGGGCAGATTTCACCCACAAGGTTTTGAAATGCTACAGTGATATCCAGCAAGTACTCACAACCCAGTTGCAGTGACCACTGGCTCAGAGGCAGTATTCTTGCCTCTACGTCAGAGGTTTGAGAGTGGACACCTCTTCAGAGAGCCCTGGTGATTGAAGACCAATGAACCAACTCCAAGCAATTGGTGGGCACTCAGTGGAGGGAAATGAGTGGTTACTGGTTGTGAATGGTCCCCTCCATTATTAATGGGCAAGTGCAGCTCTTTAGCCAACCAGGAGAAGATACTCTCAACACTAAAATGATGAAGATGATAATTGGAAATTGTGACAGCTCCACTTCCAAAGTGAATGAGGAATCTCACATTCAGTAAGGAGCTACAACACACCAGACTGTCATCTGGAGCAACACACAAGGTGCTGGAGGAACTCAGCGGGTCAGGCAGCATCTATGGAGGAAAATGAACAGTCGACGTTTCGGGTCTGGAACAGTCCAGATGAAGGGTTTCGACCTGAAACGTCACCTGTCCATTTCCTCCACAGATGCTGCCTGACCCACTGAGTTCCTCCAGCATCTTGTGTGTGTTGCTCCAGATTCCAGCATCGGCAGCCTCTTGTGTCTCTACTCTGTTTATCTGTCTTCTGCAGCTAGGACCAGATAATAAATGTAGGGCTTGCCTGTGTTGTCCCCATCCCGAGAAGGAACCTTCTCAAACTGAGGGCACAGAAGGCAAAACGAATGGATATCCAACTCAGGGACATTTGTTCACTTGTGTGAAAGAGGCGAATTCAAGTTTTTATTATTCATTGGACTCACACGGAGGATGGCAGATTTCTTTCACTGAAGGATGCCAGTGAATCAAATGGGTTTTTATGGCATTTCAGTAATTTCATTGTGATTGTTATTAATTCTAGGTAGTTAATTTCACACGAGACACAAGGGACTATACTTGCTGGAATCTGGGGCAAAATACAATCTGCTGGAGGAACTCAAGAAGATTGCACTGCATCTGTGGAAGGAAAGTTATTGTCGGCATTTCAGGTCCAGACTCTGCATTAAAAACATCAACCATTCCTTTCCCTCCACAAACTTCCTCCAGCAGTTTGTTTTTTGCATTTCATTTCACAGGTTTATATAACTATTGCATTTACATTCCTCAGTTGCCCTGGTGGGGTTTGAATTCTCCATTCCATTAGTCTCAGCCTCTGGGTTCCTAGTCCAGTAACTTGATCTTTGCTGCACCGAATGGCATTTCAACTTTTAACTTAATGGAACCATGTGCCAATTTGTGACAAACTTTGATTTGTTCATTCCTAGAGAGGATGTATAGTTTCTTATTGCAATAATCTTTCTGATTAAGTTACAATGAAGATACTTTTTTTGGTTTTACCTTTGGAGAGCGCCAGTGAGTGATTATTTCCACAGGTCACTTGGATTATATTGTTTTCACTCAGACTCTTAAGTAACCTGAATATTAAAAAAAATGAACATAATGATGTACAGTGACTAAGTCGTTTACATATCTCTAATTTGCCACATTTCATCTGAGACTGCTTTAATGTTTCTTTTCATATGATATTGGATGGCAGAGTGTTGCTGTCACCTCTGATTAACTGGACTCTGACAACCTGCACTCATTTCTCAATCACACTTTATTCACGTGCATAAGGAGAACCAAACTATTTTAACTGTCACCAAACTATTTTAAGGTTTCAACAAAGAGTTGTCCTTTTAAACGGATATTGACCAATTAAAATCTTGCGCACCTTAGAATCCTTCATTTGCGTACATAAAATCATGTTCCATTAATATAGGTGTTAATGACCAATAGAAACTACATGTTAATGGCCAATAGTACCTTAGTGTTAGTAATTATCTAATAGTTAGTGTGTGCCTTGCAATCCTTCGTTGACATCCTCTTGGTGTGCCTGCTGACCTCAGCTCCCACGCTGTACAAAGAGGAGCGATGCTCTCAAGGACCTTGCTAAGCACGGGTGACTGCACAGTGTCTGAAAACAATCTCAGCCTGCACACTATCTTAACCCTCCCCTTGCTGCAGCTGCCACACTGCAGCAGGTAGTGCTGCTGCCGCACAGCTCCAGCGACCAGGGATCATTCCTGACCTTCAGTGCTCTGTGTGGAGCTTGCATGTTCTCGCTGTGGGTATTCCTGGCTGCTCTGCTTTCATCTTACATCCTAAAGACATGCTGGTAGGTTAATTGTCCCCTGTAAATTGCCCTTTAGTGTAGTTGGAAGCAAGAAAGTCAGGTGGAGTCAACGGAGGTGTGAGAGAGGAAAAGTTACCGGGAAAAAACTTGGGCAATGGGACTGATGAGATTGCTTTGAGAGCCAACATAATCTAAATAGGCCAAGTGGTCTCCTTCTATGTCATGAGAAAATCCGGAAAATCATCTCAACATTGGAAGCCACTTCAAAATAAGAACACCAACATAATGAGGATCTTTCTGCTATCCTTGTACATAGTGGTTAGCATAATGCTTTACAGCACCAGCCACCCGGGTTCAAATCCGGCCACTGTCTGTAAGGAGTTCGTACGTTCTCCCCGTGTCTGTGTGGGTTTCCTCCGGATACTCCGGTTTCCACCCACATTCCAAAGACGTACAGGTCAGGAAGTTATGGGCATGCTATGTTGGCGCTGGAAACGTGGCGACACTTGTGGGCTGCCCCCCCAAAAAAAAAATCACTACACAACGGATGTATTTCACTGTGTGTTTCGATGTACATGTGACTAATAAAGATCTTATCTTATCTTAAATATAGACCTTAAACCTTACCTACACACAGGGCAATTTACAGTGGCCAATTAAACTACCAGCATGTCTTTGGGATGTGGGAGGAAATAGGATCGCCCAGGGGAGACCCACATGGTCATGGGGAGAATAGATGTATTTCTCTGGGATTATATTTGCCAAGTCCACCCAAGTGATTCAGTCTTGGCTCAGCTGGCAGCAATCATCCGTCTAAGTTAGAAAATCCTCCAAAAAAAGCTGGATATGTAATCAAAGATTCTATCTCACTGTGGTGCTGTACTGTCAATAATTGCTGTCCACTGGATGGAACTTTCAATCTTGAACAATCAGCAGGTCCTTTCAATGTCTATTTAATTGGAAAAGCAAATAAACCAAAATCTTGACACTTTTCTCCTTGCAATTGTTGGTGGCCTCTCACTCTATGGTTTAGATAACAACACAGTAGCACAGAAAAACTGAAATCACCAAACTTGTTCAAACTTGAAAGATCAGGAAATACGCAATTCTTACTGTGGTTTCGTTATGAAGGTCTCTCTTGGCTTATCTGCAGATCCCTTTAGCTTGACTTCACTGTGAAAAACGCTTCCTGTTTCAGAAAGAAACAGGATATGGGATCTCCCACAATCGGCAAAGTGAATCTTCTGTTCCTTGAAATAATTAAACTGCCCTGTGTGAAAATAAAACAAGTTATTAATGCTGAGGTACTGTAGTAATGTGGTCCTCCAATTGGACCAACAAACTCATGGAGTCACAGGGAGATAAAGGATGGAAACAGGCTCTTTGGCCCACTGAATCTGAGTGGACCATCACGCGCCCATTTACACAATCCTGCAACAATCCCATTTTTTATTCCCCCCAGATTCTACCACTCACACACTGGAGCAATTCACAGTGGCCAATTAACCTACTAACCCGCATGTATAAAACGCAAGTTCAAGTCCCACCGGCATAGCGACCGAAAGGCAGTATGTCCCTATGACCTGATGAGCAGCGTCCCAAGGTTCTGAAGTAGGTCCACATGGAGATAGTGGAGGTCGGGAGCAGATTCCCAGCCCAGCAGTGTCGTCAGTAGCAAATCACTCACTCCCTGCATATAAAATGTGTCAGTGTTCTCATTCCTGGGAATGCATCCCACACACCAAGTGAGGTGGGCATCTGTTTAAAGAGCCCCTCCAAAGGGGTCAAGGAGCACACCCTCAGAATAGAAAGACATCCCTTTAGAACAGAGATGAGGGTGGTGAATCTGTGGAATCCATTGCCACAGACAGCTGTGGAGGCCAAGTCATTGGGTATATTTAGAGCAGAGGTCAATAGGTTCTTGATTAGTGAGGGTGTCAAAGGTTACAGGGTGAAGGCAGGAAAGTGGGGCTGAGAGAGAAAATTAAATCAGCCATGACCGAATGGCAGAGTAGACTTGATAGGCCGAATGGCCTAATTCTGCTCCTATGTCTTATGGTCTTATGATCATAAATTTAAATGCTTGTGTTGTGATCACACACAGCCATATAGGAAGCACTTTTATTGGGGGATGGGGTCAGGCAGCATCTGTGGAGGGAAATGGACAGCCAACATCTTGGGTCAAGACCCTTCATCTGGACTGAAAGATACAAGGGACACAGCCAATGTAAAGTATTCTTTGCACTGGTTATCGCCCCGCTACTCGTTCAGCTCAGATGAAGGGTCTTGACTTGAAATGTTAACTGTCCATTTCCCTCCACAGACGCTGCCTGACCCACTGAGTTCCTCCAGCAGCTTCAGATTCCAGCATCTGCAGTCTCTTGTGTCACTTTTTCCCTCCAGTGGAAATCGGAAAATCTCTCCCCTAAACTTGCAATGTTCAAGGTGAGAAATTCATTGATTGTTATTAGGAGAGTGATTTGGAGGTGATGTCCTTTAATGGAGCAAAAGTTTGTAGGATGTAACTTGATGGTTTATTATTGTCACATGTACTGAGGTACAGTGAAAAACTTGTCTTGCATACCATTCATACAGATCAATTCATTACAACAATGCATTGAAGTAGTACAAGGTAAAACAATACAAAATGCAGAATAAAGTGTCACAGTTACAGAAAAAGTGCAGTGCAGGCAGGCAATAAGGTGCAAGGCAATGACTAGGTAGACTGTGAGGTCAAGAGTTCAAAGGCTAGATGTTCTACTCTTCCAATGAACACTGTCACTGAAACCACTTGAAACTTCTGCTGAAGGATCTCGGGCCTGAAGCATTAACTCCCCAGATGCTGCCTGACCTGCTGAGTGTTTCTAGCATTTTCTCTTCTTACAGAAATTGC
The DNA here is from genome assembly GCF_009764475.1 of Pristis pectinata. Taxonomy (NCBI): domain Eukaryota; kingdom Metazoa; phylum Chordata; class Chondrichthyes; order Rhinopristiformes; family Pristidae; genus Pristis; species Pristis pectinata. Next base: position 135,796,890 of record NC_067406.1, read on the forward strand.
ATTCAGAGTTTTGTTTTTTACTGATTTTGAAGCTTCTTACTATTGCCACTGACAACACTGGAGACACCTGGAACTGCAGATGCTGGAACCTGGAGCAGAAAAGAAAACGAGCTGCTGGAGGAACTCAGCAGGTCGGGCAGCATCTGTGGGGGCAGAAGGATGGCCCACATTTCAGGTTGAGACCCCACATCAGAAGTTTTAAGTGGTTTCAGTGAGGATGTTCATTGGAGAGTGTCCAAATAAAGGGTCCTGACCCGAAACCTTGACCGTTTCGCAGAACACCCGCGCTCTGTCCGTAACCGCGACCTGCATCTCCCCATTGCCAGTCACTTCAACTCCCTCTCCCACACTATCACTGATATGTCAGTCCTCGGCCTCCTCCACTGCCAGGAGGATTCCAAGCGCAAACTGGAGGAGCAGCACCTCATTTTCCGTCTTGGAACCTTGCAGCCTAATGGCATGAACATTGAATTCTCCCACTGTCGGTAATCCCCACCCCCCCCTTCTCCCCAACACCCCCCTGCACCACGCTTCTTCTCTTCTTCCCTTTCCTAGCCTCTTTTTCTACCTTTCTTCCCTCTCTCTCCTTACCTTTGACCCATCCCCCCGTGGATCTGCTCTCCCCTCCTCCCCCACACCTGCCGATCACTATCTCTTACCAGCATCCACCTATCACCACCTTGTGCCCACCCCGCCTCCCCTCTTTTGTCCACCTATCACTGCTCTGCTTTGCCCTCCTATTGGGCTTCCCCTTTTCCTATCTTCAGTCCTGAAGAAGGGTCCTGACCCGAAAAGTTGACCGCCTGCTTTTCTCCACAGACGCTGCCTGGCCTGCTGAGTTCCTCCAGCATCATCGTGTCTTTCATCGAGATTCCAGCATCTGCAGTCCTTTGCTTCTCTCGTATCGACAGATGCTGCCCGACCCGCTGAGTTCCCCAAGCACTTTGCATGCACTGTATTAACTTTATCAATCTTTTCCTACTTATCAACTCCTATAGTTTAATCCACATAATAATTCCTTCGAAATTGTTTAATATTCTTTTCGCTGGCAGTCAACCGCAATAAAAGGCTCTCACCAAAGGTGGAGCTCCTGTCTGAGGGGAGTTTAGTCAGCCTGGTTGAGTTCCGTGCTCGGTGGGCCCCTCAGGGGATCGCGTGTGTTGTGGACGGTGAGAGTGCGATTCTTCTCTGAAGTGTTGCGTGTGCGTTTCGTGGGTGTCTTATTGCGTGTGCGTTTCGCGGGTGTTTAGTTAGCGTTATTTTGCTGTAGTTCTGTCACTGTTTGGTTTGTTATCTTCTCTTTCTGTGCTGTCTTGGTGAAGCAGCCAGCATAATCAAAGACCCCACCCACCCGGGTCATTCCCTCTTCTCTCCCCTTCCATCGGGTAGAAGATACAGGAGCCTGAGGGCACGTACCACCAGGCTTAAGGACAGCTTCTATCCCACCCTGATAAGACTACTGAAGGGTTCCCTTATATGATGAGATGGATTCCGATCTCACGCTCTACCTTGTTGTGACCTTGCACCTTATTGCACTGCACTTTCTCTGTAGCTGTGACACTTTACTGTTATTGTTTTTACCTGTCGTACATCAATGCCCTCTGTACTAACCCAATGTAACTGCACTGTGTAATGAATTGACCTGTACGATCCGTGTGCAACACGTTTTTCACTGTACCTCGGCATAAGTGACAATAATAAACCAATACCAATTAGTTGTAGTGTATTGTCACTGGTTGTCCTTTTGTAGTGCTTTTAGTTAGTAAACATTTATATTTAAAAAAAGGGAGTTTCGTTTTGCTTCGCCCAATCTGAAACGTCACTGCCTTTCTGTTTAGAACCAGGATCTGTGCGGCTGTCACTGTGGGTAAGAAGCGAAAACGAAACCGAAACCGACCAGCGTCAGCTGAAGTGCGGTACCAGCATTAACTCCCCGAGTACGCCCTCGGCGCTGTATCCGAAGCACAAATCCTAATTGTAATCGATACGTAACGCGGCGTAGAGGCGGCGGGAGGTGGGGAGATCTGATTCAAGCATTTTCTCGATTTCTGCTGAAATGTTGCATGAATCAAACGCCACGCCTTTTAAAATAAAAACAAAATAAAAACAGACGCCGGAGGAACTCAGCGGGTCAAACGGCATCCGTGGAGGCAAAAGGTGTAAATCGACGTTTGGGGTCGGGACCCTAATCCGCTTTAGGGTTAGGGTCTTGTCCCGCTGAGTTCCCCCAGCATAATGTTCTTTATTGTTCCAGATCCCAACATTTAATATCTTCATACTTCAAAATTGACAACTTTTGCCCAAAACCTTACGTCCATAATCCCAAAATATCTATCGACTGCATAGTTTACTCTTAAACCCCTACATACGTTGACGATATCTCAATGTGTCATAGAATGAATTGCATGCCAGTTTCAGACATCTCATCAGCCTGCCTCCTGTAATAAGGACGTTACCGCCGTGTTTTCCTTACCAGGTCGCGGTTTCCCTCCGTCGACTTTCTTATAAACTTTCCCGTTCGCCAGCACAAAGATGGTAAATCCATCCCGTCTGCAAAGGTGTTGGATCTGTTCGCCTTTGAGAACATCCTCCAACTCGGGGCGAGCTTCAGGCTGCGAGCCTGGCTCCCAGCAGTACAACATGTTCTCCTGCTCTTCACTACTCCTGATAATACACCAAGAGTCTAAAATCACCTGAAATCCTAGCGTCGGATTATAAAGGACTGTCATGTGGGAAACCCCGTCCTCTAGCCCCGCCTCCAAACCTCCACCGCCGACCAATAGAATTGAGAGAATGGGGAAACCCCCCCCTCCTCGAGTGTTTACTTAGTGATCTGTCGCTCCGTCTCAGCTGCAATCATGTAGAACATAGAACAGTCCAGCACGGAACAGGCCATTCGGCCCACCATGATGCCAATTTATACTAAATGTCCTCCTCCTGTGTATCATCCAGATCCAAAGCCCCTCAAACTCCACCAAACTGCCTGCTTCCACCACTACCATTCCAGGCACCTACTACTCCCTGTGTAAAAAACTTGTCCCTCACGTTATCTTATAATAAAAGTTAAGATCATGCAGGTTCTTTCTCTATTTACGAATATGTACCAATCTTACAACAGAAAGGGAGCAGAGAAACTAACTGCGAGAGGAACCCCAGAATCTAGATGAAGGGTCGACTGTCCACTCCACAGACGCTGCCTGACCCGCTGAGCCCCCCCCCCCCCACCCCAGCAGTTTGTTCTTTTGATCCATGTTCCGGCTTCCGCCTCTTTTCTGCCTCCGTTTTACAACGGAGGGGGGTTTATTGACTGTGATTTGTCACTCGAAGAAGGTTTCATTCGCTGCGAAGCAGAGCATGGAGCACAGACTGCGTTTCGAACACAGATCTGTTCAACAACAGTGACATTTACATTGAACGGTTTTGGTTCGTATCGGGTTAATGGGAAGGAGTCACTGAAAAAAATAACACGCACAAAATGTTGGAGGAACTCAGCAGGTCAGGCAGCATCTATGGAGGGAAAATGAACGGACCTTTGTCCTGATGAAGGGTCTCGACCGGAAACGTTGACTGTTTATTCCCCCCCCCCCCAATAGATTCTGCCTGACCTGCTGAGTTCCTCCAGTGTTTTGTGTGTGTTGCTCCAGATTCCAGTGTATGCAGAATCTCTTGTGTCAATGAAGTAAACAAGCTGTGGTGACAAAAACCTCTCTCGCTTCCGTGTGGGAACAGTGGCCATTCATTGTCATGGCTTGTCTGGGAGATTGACTAACTTCTGACTTCCTAACATCCCTGGCAACTGGTATCCCCTGTGAAGGTTAAGGGTTTACTGTCCACTGCCCCTGCACTGTAGTGTAGCGGTTAGCGTAACCTTATTACAGCACCAGCGATCCGGGTTCAAATCCGGCCACTGTCTGTAAGGAGTTTGCACGCTCTCCCTGTGTCTGCATGGGTTTCCTCCAGGTGCTCCGGTTTCCTCCCACATTCCAAAGACGTACGGGTTAGGGAGTTGTGGGCATGATATGTTGGCGCTGGAAGTGTGGCGACACTTGCGGGCTGCCCCCAGAACACTCTACGTGAAAGATGCATTTCACTGTGTGTTTTGATGTACATGTGACTAATAAAGAATTCTTACCCTATCTCATACAGTGAAGGATTCCTTAGAAACCCAGCCCCTTCATTAACCGGAAGATACCTGCACTTAATGATTTCAGTTTCATTTCCTTTTTCAGGACATGTTGGCCTGAAGTTTGGAGTGAAGAGGTCCAGTGCAATTATCACCTCTCATTTTATTAAGATATGAGATCAGATTTCTTTATTAGTCACATGTACATCAAAACACACAGTGAAATGCATCTTTTGCGTAGAGTATTCTGGGGGGCAGCCCGCAAGTGTCACCACGCTTCTGGCGCCAACATAGCATGCTCACAACTTCCTAACCCATATGTCTTTGGAATGTGAGAGAAAACCTGAGCACCCAGAGGAAACCCACACAGACACGGGGAGAATGTGCAAACTCCTTACAGAGAGTGGCCAGAATTGAACCCGGGTCGCTGGCGCTGTAATAGCATTACGCTAACCGCTACACCACCGTGCCTGCCGTGATTTAACACGGGAAAGATCAGTTTTAATGTGAAACTGGATCATCCCAACAGTGTTGTGATAAAATCCCAGAGGATGAACAAACAGGATGGCTCTGATTTTACTTGGATTGCAGCCAACAAGTGGACGGTCGCCATTTTGTATCCATCGCATGACGGAAAAGGGCCGTCATCGAACTCTTTTCCTGCTTTATCTTTAAAATACCCCATCAATATAATGTTAATGTGTTTAATAAAGGTGGCTGATGGTGGCTGCAGCGAAGCGTTATGTGTTCGGATGGCGGTGATTCACAGCAGTTCCACCACTCACTCACTGAAAAGAAACAAATCTATTTCTAACTGATGTGCTGTTGAGGTTCAAAAAAGTTGTCTAATTTCAGTGAAACTGATTGCATCTTCTAGCACAGCCAAATATGGAAATATCACTGATTCTCCATGGGGTCCTCAAGAGTCATGGACTATGACAGTCTCTGCAAGTGTAATAATGCAGAATCAGTGGTGCAGTAAACAAATATGTTCTGTTTGTGTTGCAAAGTATTGAACATCCTTGAGAGAGTGGTCCTGTGCCACCTTCATGGACCACTGCATTCTTTCTGGTGAAGGTATGCTCGGCAGAGGGAATTCCAGGACTTAGACCCAATGATGATGAAGCACCCACAATACGAGCGATCTGGAGGGGAACAAGCGGTGGTGTTCCCATGCACCTGTTGCCTTTGTCCTTCTTGGTGGGAGAGGACACAGGTCTGGAAGGTGCTGTCAGACTGCCCTAGCCGAGTAAGTCATTTTGTAGATGACACCACTCCAGCCAGCGGTGGAGGTTGCAAATGTTTATGGTGGCGGATGGGGTGACAATCAAACAGGCTGGATGGTATCAAGCTTCTTGAGTGCTGTTGGAGCTGCAGTCATCTGGGCAAGTGGACACTCCATTACATAGGTGATGGAAAGGTTTGGGATGTCAGGGCATAAGTCACCAGCCTCTGACCTGCTTTTGTAGCCATACCATTCATGTGGCTGGTTTAGTTAGGAATCCAGTCCAGGATATTGATGGTGGGGTTCAGTGATTGTACTGCTATCGATGGTCAAGGTGTGTGTTACCCAGGTGCGTGTTAACATGAACATGTTTTTTTCCCTGAAATACATCAGTGAACCAGTTGTGTTTTTATGGCAGTCTGGTTATTTTATGGCCACAGTGCTGAGACTATTTTTTAAAAAATATATACACATACAGATTAATGTAATTTATTGAATTTATATTTTCAGTTTACATGTTGGATTTGGAACTCACATTTCTGGATAATAATCCAGGCCTGTTAATTACGTTGCACGCATTGGTAACTTAACCATTACACCACTACACCATCATTCCCACACACCATTCTCATTGTAATTCAGAAGTATATTGCTAGGACCTTTCCCCATGTTAACCCTGTCTTTACCATACAATACGCAAGAAAGGAAGTGGGAATCATCAGATAACTCTGAAATAGCTGATATACATAACGGTCAGTTGAACAGCCTCCTTCTGCACTGTAAGATTCTATGGGTGCAAGAACACTGGTAGATCAAGCCCATTGTAAACAAAGCATGTAACTGATGATTCATAAATGATGGAGCTAAGCATGATTTCCTTAAATTTCAGTGTTTCCTCTTCATATGTGACCTACTCTGTAATTAAAGTTCCCTTTCTGATTCCACCCAGTGTTTTCCTTCATTCTTTTCATGTTTTCAGATTCAGTTTCAGTTTCCTTGCATCATTCTGGCAGAATTCCAGTGACAATGTTTGGAAATGGAAACCAAGCTGTCATACCCAAAAGGAACTGAGTCATCGATGAGGTATAGTGTCACACCCTTGCGTCTGGGTCAGAAGTTCATGGGTTCAAATCCCACTCTCGGGCTAAAATTAGACTGAGAGTTCAATGCAGTACAGAAGGTCTGCTACACTGCCAGAAGGAATAAGGTGTGTCATGGAGATTCGACTTGCCTCCATAGGAAAGCATAAAAGAGCCCATTGCACTATTTTGAAGAAGAGGGAGTTCACTCTGGTATCCTGGACTATACTCATTGCTATAAAAACAAATTAGTCAGCCATTATCACATGCTTTATTAATGGGAGTATGCTTGCCCATTAATATTTGACAGCCTAATATCCCAGTGTAAAGTGGAATAGAGAGGGTCTCCATATTTAAAATTTTCACCAGACTCTTTATACACATCCCAACAGTGATCTAGACAAAACAGGGAGGGTGTTGGGTAGTTCAGCTGCACCTATAGTGTTGGAGAGCTGAATGAAATTTGCGGCAGTCTAGCCTGTTTCACCTGAAGATACTGGTAACTCATTTTAGCAATGTGCCCACAGCTGTCTAAGGTAACTATATACAGTATGATTTAGTCATTGAAAACAATGGTAACGGTAAATGTTCAGTCCTCTTGTCTGATATAGGTGCCTGGATGAGCAGGCCAGATCCAGCTGGTGATGTCTGTTCCATTAAAAGCTGACATTTCCTTTGCTAATGAGCTTCATGCTCTTTAAAGTCTTTTTTCATGTTTGATAGCGGTCACCAGTTTCGTTCTAAGAGCTTCTGAACTGGTGTACTCTGGAAGATACAGGATGTTATAACAAAACTTTGTCTCTGGATAATCACCTTCAGTCAAACTGCTTGAGGAGATAACTATATTCACGCACTTCATTCCCATCACCGGAACTTGAGAAAATCCTGTGACAAACACTAAGAAAAGAATACATAAAAAGTTATGCTGCCATGATTTGTAAAACTCTATATTCCACATGTGTAGCCTTGTTACAAGTCAGCATTTGAAAAAACAGGCAACAAATAAAAATCAAGATGACTACTACATCACAATCAAACAAAGAGTCATAGAATCATACAGCACAGAAACAGGCCCTTCAGCCCAATGAGTCTGTGCCAACAACCAAACAATCCAACAATTCTGCCCCAGACTGCAAGTATTGCAGAGAGCTGTGAACGCAGCCCAGTCCATCACGCAAATCAGCCTCCCCTCCATTGACACTTCTCTCTGCCCTTGGAAAGCAGCCAACATAATCAAGGACCCCTCTCAGCCCACTCATTCTCTCTTCTCCTCTCTCTGTCAGACAGAAGATACAAAAACTTAAGATCATGCACCACCAGGCTCAAGGGCAGCTTCTATCCTACTGTTATCAGTCTCTTGAACGGATCTCTCACACGGTAAAAGGTGAACTCTTGATCTCTCAATCCACCTTGTTGTGACCCTTGCACTTTATTTGTCTACCTGCACTACACTTTCTCTGTAACTGTAACACTATATTCTGCATTCTGTTTTCCTTTTTATGACCTTGATGTACTTACGTATGGAATGCTCTATCTGGATGGCATGCAAACGGAAGTTTTTCTCTGTATTTTGGTACATGTGACAAGAATAAACCAATACCAATGCCAAACATCCCTTTACACTGAGCCCATTTTATTCTCCCCACATTCCCAACTCCCCCCAAGTTCTACCATTGACTACACTCTGAGGTCAATTTAAGTGGCCAATTACCAACCTGCATACCTTTGTGACATGAGAGGAAACCCGAGCACCCGGAGGAAACCCACGCAGTCATAAGGAGAAGGTGCAAACTCTACACAGACAGCACCAGAGGTCAGGAATGAATCCGGGTCGCTGGAGCTGTGAGACAGCAGTTCTACTAGCTGCACTCCTTAAACACTTCCTTAACCCTCACTGATAGATGCAAAGGATTTAATATCTGTTAATTGGCTCAGTCCAATAACAACTGGAATGCTTTTCCAGATGGACTTTGTTTTACAAAGTTGGCTACGGTTGTGCTCATTTTACATAAGAACACACAAATTAGGAGTAACAGTGGGTCACTCAAGCATGCTCTGCCATTTCATAAGGTCATGGCTGATCTGACTGTAACCTCAATGCTCCACCCCGGGTAACTTTTTACCCCCTTGCATATCAAGAATCTTTCTTCCTCTGACTTAATCATATCCAAAGATCTTGCTTCCACTATTCTTTGATGACAAACGATCCAAAAACTCACAACACTGAGCCTTTTTGCTTTTTTTTTATTTTGATTCACCTTTGTCTTCAGTGGGCAACACCTTTCCTTTTAAATATGACCCCTGGTTCTAGATTCTCCCACAGGAAGAAACACTCTCTCCTTGTCCACCCTCTCAACCACTCAAGATCTTATATGTTTAAATCAATTTCCCGGATAAAACTGCTGGAAAGAGGTCCATTTTCTGCTCCATTCTGAAACCCAAATGGGAGTGCATTGAAAAAGTCAGTGCCATGCCTCCCACAAGCTGGAATTTCTACTAATTCCCAAACTTGGGATAGTATGAATAAAGCAAGCAAATGTTAGTACAGCTTCTATCCTGTTGTTATAAGACTATTGAACGGTCTCCTAGTACGATAAGATGGACTCTTGACCTCACAATCTACTCCATTATGGCCTTGCACCTTATTGTCTGCCTGCACTGCACTTTCTCTGTAACCGGAACACTTTATTCTGCATTGTTATTGTTTTCCCTTGTACTACCTCAATGCACTGTGTAATGAAATGATCTGTATGAATGGCAGGCAAAACAAAGTTTTTCACTGTGCCTCGGTACACACGTCAATAATAAACCAATTTACAAATATAATTATCTACATGAACCCAAGGTTGTAACATCTTTTGACACAACATCAGGCTGATGAAAATAGACAATGACAACCTCATTAAAGGAAAATCTGCAAAGATTTACGAGAATGTTTCCAGGACTCAAGGACCTGAGTTAAAGGGAGAGGTTAGGGAGGCTGGGACTTTATTCCTAGGAGACCGAGGGGTGACCTTATAAAATCAAGAGGGGCTTAGAAAGGGTGAATGCACACAGTCTTTTTCCCAGGGAAAGGGAATGAAAAACAAGAAGGCATAGGTTTAAGGTGAGAGCGGAAAAATTTTAAATGGGCACTTCTTCACACAGAGGGTGGTGCATACATGGAACGAGCTGCCAGAGGAAGTGATTGAGGCAGGTACAATAACAGCTTTTGAAAGACATTTGGACAGGTACACGGATAGGAAAGGTTTAGAGGGATATGGGTCAAATGTGGGCAAATAGGACAAGCTTACAAGGGGATCTTGGTCAGTATGAAGGAGTTGAGCTGAAGGCCCCACCTCCGTTCTGTATTACTCGATGACTCTATGACTCATTCACTTTACAAATCAAGCGCTGGGCCACAACTGGTAAATGATTCTGCAATACGCTTACAGATGGTAACTTAGGACATTATCTCAGTGAAGATTAATTGGCATTCTGAGTCTTTGCAATCAATTGTCCCATTCTCAATTTCTTTCCCACTGCAAATTTTTCTACTTCCAGGTGCTATCGATCTCCTTTTAAATCTGTTTCCACTCTCCTCTCCCCTCAGTCTCCTATACGCCAAGTCCCAGCCTCCCTAACCTCTCCCTATAACTCAGGCCCTTGAGTCATGGATAAACACATGGGACTATGATATTGTGGCTCTTGCAGAGACTTGGCTGTCACCAGGGCAGGAATGGATACTGAATATTCCTGGATTTCAGTGTTTTAAAAGGGACGGGGAGGGGGGCAGAAGGGGAGGAGGAGTGGTGCTACTGGTCAGGGAAACTATTACAGCTGCAGAAAGGGTGGATAATGTAGAAGGATCCTCTCTAGAGTCAGTATGGGTGGAAGTTAGGAACAAGAAAGGAGCAGTTACTCTACTGGGAATATTCTATAGGCCCCCTGGTAGCAGCAGGGACACTGAGCAGATTGCGAGGCAGATTTTGGAAAGGTGCAAGAATAACAGGGTTGTTATCATGGGAGACTTCAACTTCCAAAATATTGATTGGCAGCTGCTTAGTGCCAAAGGTGTAGACAGGGCAGAGTTTGTTAAGTGTGTAGAGGACGGATTCCTGTCACAGAATTTTTTAAAAATTTTTTAACTTTTATTTACAGCGTGGTAACAGGCCCTTCCGGCCCAACGAGTCCGCGCTGCCCATTTTAAACCTAAATTAACCTACCCATATGTCTTTGTAATGTGGGAGGAAACCGGAGCACCCGGAGAAAACCCACGCAGACACGGGAGAGTGTACAAACTCCATACAGACAGCGGCGGGAATCGAACTCCGATCGCTGGCGCTGTAATAGCGTTGCGCTAACCGCTACGCTACCATGCCGACTAGAGGGAATGCCATATTAGATCTAGTTTTAGGTAATGAACCGGGTCAGGTGACAGATCTCTCGGTGGGTGAGCATTTGGGGGACAGTGACCGCTGCTCCCTAACCTTTAGCATTGTCATGAACAAAGATAGGAGCAAAGAGGACAGGAAGATATTTAATTGGGGAAGGGCAAATTATGAGGCTATAAGGCTAGAACTTGGGAGTGTAAATTGGAATGACACTTTTGAAGGGAAATGCACTATGGAGATGTGGTCGTTGTTCAAGGATCTCTTGCAAGATGTTAGGGATAAATTTGTCCAGGTGAGGTAGAGAAAGAATGGCAGGGTGAGGGAACCGTGGGTGACAAGAGAGGTGGAACAACTAGTTAGGAGGAAGAAGGCAGCATACATAAGGTGTAAGCAACAAGGATCAGAAAGGGATCAGGAGGAATATAGGGCAGCAAGGAAGGAACTTAAGAAGGGGCTGAGGAGAGCAAGAAGGGGACATGAAAAGGCCTTGGCGAGTAGGGTTTAGGAAAATCCCAAGGCTTTTTTCACGTATGTGAAGAGCAGAAAGATGACGAGAGTAAAGGTAGGACCGATTAGAGACAAAGGTGGGAGGATGTGCCTGGAAGCTGTGGAAGTCGGTGAGGTTCTCAATGAATACTTCTCTTCAGTATTTACCAAAGGAGAGGGGCCTTGATGACGCAGAGGACTATGTTGGTAAGGGTAATGTTCCAGAGCATGTAGATATCAAGAGAGAGGATATGTTGGAGCTGTTAGAAAATATTAGGACAGGTAAGTCCCCAGGGCCTGACAGGATATTCCCCAGGCTGCTCCGTGAGGTGAGGGAGGAGATTGCTGAACCGTTGGCTAGGATCTTTGAGTCCTCGTTGTCCATGGGAATAGTACCGGAGGATTGGAGGGTGGCAAATGTTGTCCCCTTATTCAAAAAAGGTAGTAGGGATAGTCCAGGGGATTACAGACCAGTGATCCTTACGTCTGTGGTGGGCAAGCTGTTGGAAGGAATTCTGAGAGATAGGATCTATGAGCATTTAGAGAATCATGGACTGAGTAGGGACAGCCAGCATGGCTTTGTGAAGGGAAGATCATGTCTCACAAGCCTGATAGGATTCGTTGAGGAGGTGACCAGAAAGATTTATGAGGGTAGTGCAGTAGGTGTGGTCTACATGGATTTTAGTAAGGCGTTTGACAAGGTTCCACATGGTAGGCTTCTTCAGAAGGTCAGAGGGCATGGAATCCAGGGACGCTTGGGCGAGTGGATTCAGAATCGGCTTGCCTGTAGAAAGCAGAGGGTTGTGGTGGAGGGGGTGCATTTGGCTTGGAGGGCTGTGACTAGTGGTGTCCCACAAGGGTCGGTTATGGGACCTCTACCTTTTGTGATTTTTATAAATGACTTGGATGAGGGGGTGGATGGGTGGGTTAGCAAGTTTCCAGACGACACAAAGGTCAGAGGTGTTGTGGATAGTGTGGAGGACTGTAAGAGACTGCAGAGGGATATTGACAGGATGCAGAGCTGGGCTGAGAAGTGGGAGATGGAGTTCAATCCGGAGAAGTGCGAGGTGGTACACTTTGGAAGGACAAACTCCAAGGCAGAGTACTGGGTGAATGGCAGGATTCTGGGCAGTGTGGAGGAGCAGAGGGATCTGGGGGTTCATATCCACAGATCCCTGAAAGTTGCCTCGCAGGTGGATAGGGTAGTTAAGAAAGCTTATGGGATGTTAGCTTTCATAAGTCGGGGGATCGAGCCGCGAGGTGATGATGCAGCTCTACAAAACTTTGGTTAGACCACACTTGGAGTACTCTGTCCAGTTCTGGTCGCCTCATTATAGGAAGGATGTGGAAGCGTTGGAAAAGGTGCAGAGGAGATTTACCAGGATGCTGCCTGGTTTGGAGGGTATGGATTATGAGGAGAGACTAAGGGAACTAGGGCTTTACTCTTTGGCGAGAAGGAGGATGAGGGGAGACATGATAGAGGTGTACAAAATATTAAGAGGAATAGATAGAGCAGACAGCCAGCGCCTCTTTCCCAGGGCACCAATGCTCAATACAAGAGGGCATGGCTTTAAAGTAATGGGTGGGAGGTTCAAGGGAGATATCAGAGGAAGGTTTTTCACCCAGAGAGTGGTTGGGGCATGGAATGCACTGCCTGGGGTAGTGGTGGAGGCAGGTACACTGGTCAAGTTCAAGAGATTGTTAGATAAGCATATGGAGGAATTTAAAATAGAGGATATGTGGGAGGAAGGGGTTAGATAGTCTTAAACGAGGTTTAAAAGTCGGCTCAACATGGTGGGCCGAAGGGCCTGTATTGTGCTGTACTGTTCTATGGTCCTGGCAACATTCTCGTAAATTCTGAATTGTGTTGCAAAAATTAAGTTTTTTCTTTATGTGCCTTTTGCTTCTTTTGCCAACCCCTCTCTGGCTATCTTGCCTTCACCCCCTGAAAGCAATTACTCTTTGTTTACCTTACCCAGACTCATATACACCTCCATCAAATCCCCTCTTTGCTTTCTCTCCCCATGAAGTGCGGGCAGGAAGAAACGAGACAGAGTTTTTGGCAAGGAATCAGACCCTTTAGCCCACTGAGCCTGCACTAACACTAATTCTGTTGTGATCTCTGCACATTCTCATCAGCTCCCTCCGGATTCTACCACTCACCGACACACAGGGGACAATTTCCAGTGGCCAATTAACCAATCGACCAACATCTTTGGGATGTCAAGCACAGGCAAACGGGACTAGCTTAGATGGGCATCTTGGTTGGCATGGATGAGTAGGACTGAAGGGCCTGTTTCTGTGCTGTATTATTGTATGACTCTATGTAGGTGGAAACTGGAGCACCCAGAGGAAACCTATGAGATCACAGGGAGAAATTACAAAGTCCGCAGTAACAGCACCTGAGGTTGGGATTGAACCCGTCACTCAAACTATGAGGCAGCAGATCCACCTCTGCCCCTTAACTCCTGATTGAACAGCAATGACCAAAAACTCTACCCAGCAGGTTCTGGGAAACCACAAGTCCTTTTCAATGCATCTTTTAAATAGCAGGGTGTGAGCTTACAAATCTGTGAGAGAAAGCAGTTTTGTTTTCAACAAACATGATTAACCCGAGAACACAATTCACATTCACTGTTTTCTCTACGGAGAGTCTACAGTCTGCCTGTCTGCAGAGTTATGTAGAGCAAAAGACATTTTCCAAGCGCTGATAGTCTCAGAGCTCTTCCTCATCAAAGCAACCTTCCTGTCAGGAAGGACTAATTGAAAATTGAACAAATAGAGTCAGAGTTATACAGCCTGGAAACAGGCCCTTCGGCCCAACTGGTCCATGCCAACCAAGATGCTCCATCCAAGCCAGTCCCATTTGCCAGTGTTTGGCCCATAACCTTCTAAACCTTTCCAATCCATGTACCTGTCCAACTGTCTTTTAAAAGTTGTTATTGTACCTGCCTAAACCACTTCCTCTGGCAACTGATTCCACATAGATACCACCCTTTGTGTGAAAATGTTGCCCCTCAAGTTCCTATTAAATCTTTCCCCACTCATCTTAAACCTATGCCCTCTAGTTCTTGATTCCCCAACCCTGGGAAGAAGACTGAGTGCACTCACCCGTTCACCCCCACTGATGTTAATCTAGCTCCCTCAGTAACCTGTCTCCCCCAGTGCCCTGTGTCACTGACTGTCTCTCCACTGATGTTAATTCATGCACTTATAAGGAATAATTTGGGCACAGTGGGGATGATCATAAAGCAAGAGGTTTCAATTAAGTGAGTGAGGCAAGCATTATTCAATTGTATTGTAAAAGGGCGGGGGGTGGTTTGGGGGCTTGCAAAAAAAATGTCAGACAGACCTCATCAGCCTGTACAGATGGGGACCAGTACATGGTTTGATTGCCTGGGTGAGTTAATTAGAGACCTGGTCTTTCATTGTCATTGTGCCTAAATCCTGGAAGTCCCTCCACAACAACACTATGGGAGCGCTATCACCAAGAGGAACACAGCGATTTAAGGCGGCAGCTCACCACCACCTTCTCAAGCTAATCAGGATGTGCAATAAATGCCAAAAATAATATTTAAAAAAGGCATTCATTCGTTGAATTTTATTGTCCATTTCCAATTGGCCTTAAACTGAAGAGACAGTCAGGATCAATCACAACAGTGGGTCTGAAGCTGCCTGGATTGGAGGGTATGGATTATGAGGAGAGACTAAGGGAACTGGGGCTTTAGTCTTTGGAGAGAAGGAGGATGAGGGGAGACATGATAGAGGTGTACAAAATATTGAGGGGAATAGATAGAGTTGACAGCCAGCGCCTCTTTCCCAGGGCACCTATGCTCAATACAAGAGGGTATAGCTTTAAAGTAATGGGTGGGAAGTTCAAGGGAGACATCAGAGGGAGGTTTTTCACCCAGAGAGTGGTTGGTGCATGGAATGCGCTGCCTGGGGTAGTGGTGGAGGCAGATATGTTGGTCGAATTCAAGAGATTGTTAGATAAGCATATGGAGGAATTTAAAAAAGGGGGATATGTGGGAGGAAGGGGTTAGATAGTCTTAGGCGTGGTTTAAAGGTCGGCACAACATGGTGGGCTGAAGGGCCTGTATTGTGCTGTAGTGTTCTATGGTTCTATGGAAGTCTCATGTGGGCCCAATTAGGTAAAAATTGGAGATTACCTTCTCAGGAGCACATTAGTGAACAAGAAGGGTTTTACAACAATCTGGTTATCATTACTGATACTGATACAAACTCCAGATTATTTAATGACTTGAACATATATTCCACAGCTGCATGATGGGATTTAAACTCATATCATTGGTTGCTCATTATGTTACTATATCTGTATCGGCCATTCTATCCTTTGAGCATACTCCAGCTCTTAACTGGATCATGGTCAATTGTGTCTCATCTCAGTTAGCTGCCTTTCCTCTTTTTCCCTTAATGCGTTATCAACTAAAATGCAGAGATTGCCCTCCAACTGGATAACTCCAACTGAACTCCAGGATCCACCATTTTCATGGAAGTAAATTCGAGACCAACTCCAAATATTTGAGTGCAAAGATATAGATGGGCACCCCAGTGCCGTGCTGAGAGAGCACTACATTGCTGGTGGTGCCATCTTTCAAATGAAACATTAAACCAAGATGAGACTCCAGCCTCTTTATTCCTGTGGGTTATTTTGAAGAGCAGGGAATAACATTCAGTGTCCTGGACAACATTTTCCCCACCATAACATTATTGAAACACACTACTTGATTATTATGGCATTATAATTTCTGGCAGCTTACTGTGTACTATATGACTGCTACATGTGACTGTGTTTCAAAAACACTTCATTGATTGTAAGGAACATACTTAAAGGAATGTGAAATATGTTATATGAACATAAGTCTTTCTGTTTGTATGGACAGTGTTGGTAATTTCATCCTAGTATAGTTTAGGTTTAATTTTATGATTGAACCACCTTGTTCTGGATTTCCCACTAAAAGAATTGGCTTCTCTCTGTCAAATCTGTTGAATCACTCTAAGTTGGTGTATCTAAACTTGATTGAACAATTGGAAAGGAGGGGGATTGTGGTCTTTTGTACCAGAATAGTAGAGAAGCCCTGGGTGACTAGATCACAATGGAAGTGTACACCCTATTGGAATTACTTGAACTAACTTTAACTCCGAGATATTGTAAAAGCTCAGTGAGATACTTACAGAGAAAAAGTTTTTTCTCATCAAGAACCAGCTGATGGAAAACTTCCCAGAACATCCTGATGGTTGGGTGCAATTTGTGGTACTTTCCTTGATAGACTGTATTCTGTGTGGAAAACATCATTAGTGCTTACAGGCGGACACAGGGAGAAAGGTGAACAACAACAAAGTTCCACTTACTGTATGTTCTGCCTTTAATGTTGCAAATTGCTCCTATGGACATTGTGGGAGAGTATCAAATGAAAGATTGACACTGAGCCAGGTTTATTCAGATGATCAAAAATTTGGACAAAAACAAGAGGGCATTGGCCCAAGGTGAGAGGAAGGAGCTTTGAAGGGAATCTGAGAGGTAGGTTCTTTTACACAGAGAGTGGTGGTTATCTGGAATGTGCTGTCAGAGGAGGTGTTGGAACCACAAGCAAGGACTTCAGGATATGTCCATGTTAGCAAAGGCTCAGTGGATGGGCATTATAGACTCAGCCAGAAGGCTGTGGGTTAAGAGACTCAAGCACCAAGATCTAGGCTGACACTCCAATGCATTACTGAGGCAGTGCTGCACTGTTGGATGGGACAATAAATCAAGGCCCCTTCTGGTTGCTCAAGTGGACACAGAAGTTCACAAGACCCAGCTCCAAAGAAGAGCAGAAGATTTATCCTTGATATCATGGCCAATATAGATTCCTTGCTTAACATTTCTAAAACTCATTTGCTGGTCATTATCAGCACAGTAGTTTTGTGGGGGCTTGCTACGCACAGTAACATTTACAAAATTACAATAGTGACAATACTACAAAAATATTTCAACAGTTGTAAATTGTTCTGAGATGTCCCAAAGGTGAAATAACAGTGGTTATAAAAATACAGACCTTTTATTATTCAATTCCTAAGGTTGCAACATTAATTCTCTTAATTTGTGTTAGTGGATCATCTATTGTGTCACACAACACTGAAGACCACTTTCTATATGTAAGTTGATAACTGAATGCATTGAGAGAGGTCTTTCTATGCAGTATTGTTGTCTCAGTGCTATTTCTGGGAGCTTGATGTGTACAAATTGCCTGCCACTTTTCCTTATGTTACAATACTAAATGCTCTTGAAAAGCAAAGTAGATGATTTTCAAACCTCTTCCAACATTTGCCAGTCATAGTCAGTGCTTCCAATCAAGATGTCCTTCAGCTCTTGAGGTTGGAATAATTTTATCATTTTTTCATCCAAAATATGGTAGAATCCTTTTTTAAATTCCTCAAAGGGTTTCTTGATTGAAGTTTTGAATACATAATTCAAGCAGGCTTCGACAAATTTCTCCCTTGATTACAAATAGAAAACAAAATAAAATGCAATGAGAATGTTCAGTGAAACAGACTTTTTACATTAGTCATTCACTGGATGTGGACACCACTGGGAATGCCAGCATTTTTTCTCCACCCCTAACTGGTTCTGAATTGAGGAGACAATTAAGAGCCAGCCACACAGGTAAATCTGGCATTACATCCAGTCTACAGAGGTGTGAAAGTCGACCCGCGCTCTGTAATAAATCAGACAACAGCAGAACCAAAGAACTTACAATTAATGCTTTATTAGTTTAACACTAGTGGGAGTAGGGGTACATGGAGGAGCAGTCAGTGCTGCTCTTCCCTGCACGTGGCCCGACTCAAGGAATGCAGGGTGCTAACAAACTTTACTTGTTCTCTGGTGGGTGTCCACCTACTGGACAAGCATACCCATAAGCATACCCACATGGCTCAAGCTGTTTACCAGTAGAGAGAGAGAGTAACCCTTTGTTCACCAGAGCTCCCTTCCCATTGTTTTCTACAGAGGGTAAAGAAGGCTAATAGGCAGGCAGAACAAAATGGATATATTAGAGTCATACAGCACAGAAACAGGTCTTTTAGCCCAACTTGTCCATGTCAACTGTGTTGCCCAGCGAGCTAGTCCCATCTGCCAGCATTTGGCCCACAGCCCTCGAAACCTTTCCTATCCATGTATTCATCTAGATGGCTTTTATATGCCACTATTTATAGCAGCTCATTCCAAATATGCACCACTTTTTGCATGAAGAAGCTGCCCCTGATGTCCCTTTTAAATCTCTCACCTGTCATATCCATCAATATCAATCCAGTATTTTGGTGGTGGACCACTGCTGAGACTAGTATCAATTTCAGGTTTAATTAATTCAATTTAACTTCCTTAACTGGTATGGTGGGATTCGAACTTGTGTCTTTGGCTGCCGGTCCATTAACTTAACCAATACACTACAGAACCAATGCAAATGCAAATAAAGAGCAAGAAAGGACCAGCTGATCTGTTGAGACTGCTCCCCACACACGTGAAACTTGCAACCACAGTACATCCCCTGCACTCCAGCAATTACACGTACTTCCGAAAGAGTCAAAGTGTTCCCAGAACTGGTGCAGGAATTAAATTTGCCAGCTCTTGCTCCACCCCTTCCCCTCACCTCTTTATACTGACTATCTCCCTCTATCTTTCAGTGCAGATGAAGGGTCTCTACCTGAAAGGTTGACTGTCCATTTCTTTCCACAGATGCTGCCTGACCCGCTGAGTTCACCCAGCAGTTTGTCTTTGTGCCTGGAATCTCTGGATTATCTCCCTAAGGCCTATTAAGACCAATTCATCAGATCACAAGAGGGTGTAAAATCTGAGTGGACAACTCTCAGGTTTGGAAGGGAAGAGAGCTGAATGACAAAAGTTTCTGTTTATGTTGTGCCTTGAATGTTGCAAAGTGCTCTAAGGACATTGTGGGAGAGTATCAGATGAAAGATTGACACTGAGCCACATGAGGGGGAATTTTCTCAGATGATGAAAAACTTGGACAGAGGTATCAAAAACAAGAGGGGATAGGCTTCAGGTGAGAGGAAGGTATTTTGGAGGGGATCTGAGGGATAAGTTCTTCGACATAAGAGAGGTTGATATCTGGAATGTGCTGCCAGAGGCGGTGGTGGAATCAGATACAATGACTACATTTAAGAGGCATTTAGACAAGCACTTGAATAGGCAAGGCATTGAAGGATATGGTCCAAATATGGGCAAATGGGAATAGTGCAGACGGGCAAAAATATTGTTCTGGACATGATGGGCCAAGGGCCTGTGCTGAATGACTCTATGAGATAGTATTTAAGGAGGGTATTAACAGACCAAAGAGAGGTAGAGGAGTTTAGGGTGGTGGGATTGGATGGCCTTGACCACAGAAGGGGTGCCTGCCAATGGCTTAAGTTTGCGGATGTCAACAGAGATAAACCAGAGATATGCAGGGATCTTGCTGATCTTGCTGAGATGCAGGGATCTTGCTGAGATGGAGGGAACGACAAAGGTAAGGCGAGGTGAGCAGGAAGGGCCATGAGAGCTTTGAAAGCGAGGATGAGAGTTTCTCAATGGGGAGCCAATGTAGATCAATAGGCACAGGGGTGAAGGGGGTATCTTGGTATGAGTTGGGTCAGGTCAGCACAGCCCTGGCTGATGTTTACTTTGAGCAGAACAATGGAGGCCAGCCAGGGCACAGTAGGAACAGTTCAATGTGGATAAACAAAGGCATGGATGAGGGTTTCAGCAGTGGATGAGCTGAGACATGGGATGGAGTCAGGAGTGGTTCCAAGGAGATGGTAATGGGATGAATTTGTGGTGGAAATACTGGCAGTTCTAAGGCTCTAAAAAAATGACCTGATTGTAGCTCTATTGCTGAGTTATAACTCACCGGTTCTCCTTGGTCACAAGTTGTCTTTTGCCATTTGGAATGATTTCGACATCCCGTCCTTCCCAATAAATCTACATAAAAAGGGCTGGTTATGAGTATTGCTAGTTCTCAGTCCTAATGATTACCAAGCTTATTTAATCTTCAGCTAATAATTAGTAATTCCAAAAGTGTATAGGAAGACTAATTTCGAAGATGTGCAGGAACAGAAATATTGGGGATATACATTCATAAACACTGATTAGGCTGCAGTGTGTATCATGGTTGATTTCAGTAAGGATAACACAGCTTTAAAGAAGGTGTTGAGGAATTTTATAAGGGAGAGAGGAAATAAGGAGAAAATGTTCACAGTGGCAGACAGGCCAGTAACCAGAGAGGATACATCTGGCAGAAGGGAGCAAGGCGGCATTAAAAAAATACACACACAGATAATTCTTATCAATAATGTGCTGATTGAAAGTGCAGTGAGGAAAATTTTTCCCTAACGTTTAAAGTTGTATAAATGGTTGAAGATGAATTGCCCACAGAACTTTGAGGCAAGGGCAGTGGAAAGAGGATAATTAAAGGCTCTATTAAAGTGCCAGCATGATGATAGGTCTGTATTGTATTGTTTGAAGATTCTGTTGCACTCTTCTGGAAAGGAATTCACGATGACACGAGAAGTGAAATGTAATTATGAAAATGTAATTATTTATCAGAAACAAAAAGAGAAAATGCCAGAAATACTCAGCAGGTCAGGCAGCATCTGTGCAGAAAGAAACAAGCCAATGGCCTTTTATCAGAATAGATCATTACCCTGAAACATTTTTATTCTGACCTGCTGGATGTTCCCAGCACTTTATCTTTTTGTTTGAGATTTTCAACATCCGTGTTTTTTTTGCTTCAAATATTTATCTATCTAAGCATCTTATACAAAATGCACAATTCAAAACTTTGAAAATAGGCCTATTAAAACCAATCCATCAGATGCAAAGCTGAGTGGACAACTCTCAGGTTGGGAAGGGGAGAGACCTGAATGACAAAAGTTTCCATTCATGTTGTGCCTTGAATTTGCAAAGTGTTCCTCAGGACATTGTGGGAGAGTATCAAATGGAGGATTGACACTGAGCTACATAAGGGGAAATTTGCTCAGATGATGAAAAATTTGGATACAGGTATCAAAAACAAGAGGGCATAGGCTTAAGGTGAGAGGAAGGTGTTTTGAAGGAGAATTGAGGGGTTCTTCTACACAAGACGGTGGTTGATAGCTGGAATATGAAAATAGTTCTCAATTGCCTGAGTTAAAAGCACAGTGTTGTTGTTGACATGTACTTTACTCTGCTGCTGAGACATGATTCCACTGACTACAGTTGGACCTAATTCTTGAAGCAGAATATGTGGCATCGATAAGTAAAGAGATTTTCCCATTTGTGCTCCACTGCACCCTGGCTTAAACTCATTCTTTTGTACTCACCATAAAGTAGAATTCCAGATCTTCAACCTCGTCATATTTCAAAATGTTTTGCAAGACACTGGAAACAACCAGGAAAGGAAAGTGCTTAATAAATTCATTACGTAAATTGTAAATTGGATTGAAACTGCAGAGTTGCTGAGTGAGTTCGTATTTAAAATGATTGTGGACAGAAATAAAATTGGACTAAGTAAAACTGGAGTCTTTTCTGCTGTTGATTGCAGGGACAAGCATAAAGCTGGTCAAAGCTTTAAGTTCCATCTTACAGCAGAGACAACATAGCCCCGGCTGATTTATGCACATACCTTAGAACAAGGAATACCCTGTTCCAAACCTCAGGGAAATCTAAATGAATCACATCCTTCTTGTTGTATGTACCTGCCTTCTACGTAGCTCCAAGATGCAATTTTTCAGAATGTGCTGGCAGTTTATAGTACTCTACAGATTTGGAAAAATCCACCTGGATTGGGTCTTCTGCTTAGACTCACTGCCTGTAGATGTCCCCATCCCCTGACTTCCCTTCCTCTTCCCTTTGCCTCTCCCCAACTCCCCAAATGTAACAGCTTTACAGTTCTTCACAGAGGCTTTGGGAACATCAGATGCTGTCGTATCTCACTGGTTGTAAAGCTCTTTGAGTCATCCTAACAGGGATGTGAAAGGGACTATATTAGTGTATTTTTTTCTTGTTTCTTTGTACGACATTCAAATGATTAGCAGCTGAACAGAGACCTGAATTGATCTTAATATCTTTTCTTCTTGCAACTTGGTCTCTCTCCAATTTGATTTCCTTATTCTTCTCTCTGTATCAATATTTTCCACATTGTACCCAAACACTGTGGGCTGGTAGACCCTAGCATCTTTCAGCATACATTTACCCTTCGATGTAGGAACTTACTTGTGCAAATCAGGTTCCACTTCTAACAGATCCTCCAAAGATGGCTTGATGGCCAGTAGCTTCTTAAACAGTGCGAGTGGTAAAGGCATAGAGACCAGACACGCATGGTACACAACAAGACCACACAATACTCCAAGTAGGAAGTAGTCCTTAATTGGCACTGAGACCTATAACGATGACAACAGAGCCAAAAAACATAACAGTTGATTGCCAAAACATATAAGGCTTTAAGCTATAGGATCCCCAGAGAGGCAATGACACAACAGAAAGTATCTGACACCTTTTGAACACATATATTGGTTAGTTTAAATTTTTTAATGCTATTCTCATGTTACAATCTTCAACCCATTTTCCCAGTTTATTGCAAATCCAAGGTAATATCCGAAAAAAATTCCAACATGGAAACATTAAATGATGTCATGAGGCTATCTTGCTTATTGGTAAGTGGCCAAAGAATAAGAAGGTAGTTCATGGGCACGTGGGAGGGAGTAAGTTTCAGGGTTAGTGGGAATGCTGAATATTCCTTTGTTATTGTAATAAGTAAGAATTTCAGACAGGAATGCACTGTGCAGTCAAGTCTAGAAATACAAGAGCATAATGGAGGATTTGCATCTTGGAGCTCATCTCCTCATTGCCTGACATTGAAGGCAGGTTCACACAGCAGTAAGGATGCACATCATTTAGATTTCCCTGAATTATAAAACAGGGTCTTCCTTGTCCTAAATTATGGATATTATTCAGCCAGGGCTATGTTGTCTCTCCTGTAAGATGGAACTCAAAGCAGCGACCAGATGAACTGAGTAACTGATAGTCAGTGGCAATGTTACAGAAATGGAAATTTGTTTGTTTATGTTGCAGCTGGTTGGTCGGAATCCCATCTCATGATCAGATATGAAGCCACAGTTGCTATTGTGAGAGATTAAGAAGTGTTGGTAGTCAGAGGGACCCCGGCATATGAATCACTGAAAGCTAACATGCAGGTGCATCAAGCAATCAGGAGGTACGTAGGCCTTTATTGCAAGAAGATTTCAATACAGAAGCGGGGACCTCTTGCTCCAAGTACATAGAGCCCTGGTGTAACAGCATTGGGAATACTGTGTGCAGGTGTTGACTGAAAATTTTTTAGATCTAGTCTCTTCCAGCTTCAGACAGGTACCAGCTGGGCTTAGCTTGGGAATGGAGATAGTGAGTGCAACCACAGACAATGGTTTTGGCTTTACAAAATATGGTTGGAAGAGATTCTTGTTTATCCAGGATTAGATGCCGTTTAAGCAGATTGACAGTTTACAAAAAAATGCAGGGGTCCTAGAGATGGTGGTATTATGATCTTAGAACGTAGAACAGTACAGCACAGGGACAGGTCCTTCGGCCCACGATGTTGTGCTAAACTAATTAAACTAGTAATTAAATGACGAACTAAACTAATCCCTTCTGCCTGCACAATGTCCATATCCCTCCAATTCCTGCACATTTATGCATCTATCTAAGTGCCTCTTAAACACTATTGCACCTGTCTCCACTACCACTCCTGGCAGCGCATTCCAGGCACCCACCACTCTCTGTGCCCTGGAGATCTCCCTTAAACTTTCCCTCCTCACCTTGTGCATGCCCTCTAGTATTAGACATTTTGATCCTGGGAAAAACTTACTGGCTGTCTACGCTATCTATGCCTCTCATAATCTTACAAACTTCTATCAGGTCTCCCCTCAGCCTCCGTCGCTCCAGAGTAAACAACCCAGGTTTGTCCAACCTCTCCTTATAGCTCATGCCGTCTAATCTAGGCAGCACCCTGGTAAACCTCTTCTGCATCTTCTCCAAAGCCCCCACATCCTTTCTATAATGGGGCAACCAGAATGAATGCAGGTGTGGCCAAACCAGAGCTTAATAAAGCTGCAGTGTTTGAGATCTTATGGAACATAAATGGTTTATGATGGAGGTATGTAGAAGACATAGGAGAGGATCAGTATGGATTTTTGGGTGTCCAAGGTCTATCAGTACTGTTGCACTTCATTCATCAACTTACTCACCTGAGAAGGAAACCAGATAGTTCTGAAGTTCTGAAAATAAATAAACATCTTTGAACTTGGATGAACCAGCTTTTCAAAAACAGACACGAAGAATTTCTTTTTGACAGTTTCCAGGTCAATGCCAGGCTCTTCTGCAAATTCCACCTAAAGAAAAGGTGCAAATGTTTGTACAGAAGAAAAGGTAACAGAGTTAATTCCTGAAATTTATGTTTGAAGATCAAGACAATAGGTGTGTGAACTGCTGGATGATCAAGCTCTGCCTAGCCAGCTTTGTGCCATCCTGTGAAGTGTATCAGGCAGCCCTGAGGGTGTTATCTGAACAATCACTGCTGCCAATCTCGAGCAACCAATCTACAATGGACTCAGATGTCAACTCCAGTGTCTGAGAGCTTAGGTCATAGTATATGCTCCTCCCAAGCAACACCCACGTCCAAAAAGTGGTCATCGCCAGTGCTTGGATCTATGGAAGTGGCTGTGCATTGTGCTGTGGCTCAGGAACTTCAGAATTAGGTTTACTATCACTGACTTATATGACGTAACATTTTTTGTTCTGCGGCAGCAGTACAGTGCAAAGACATAAAAATTACTTGGTTCCCTTGGAAGCAAAGTACACTACATGACCATTGCAATAGTCCACATTTTTACAGGGAAGATGTGGAGGCTTTGGAGAAGGTACAGAGGAGGTTTACCATGATGCTGCCTGGATTAGAGGGTATTAACTATAAGGAGAGGTTGGACAAACTTGGGTTGTTTTCTCTGGAGCGTCGGAGGCTGAGGGGAGACCCGATAGAAGTTTACACAATTATGAGAGGCATAGATAGGGGAAATAGTCAGAATCTTTCTCCCCAGAGTAGAAATGTCAAATACTAGATGGAATAGCTTTAAGGTGAGAGGAAGAATGCTTAAAGGAGACGTGCGAGGCAAGTTCTTTTGTTTTTATACACAGAGTGGTGGATGCCAGGAGTACACTGCCAGGGGGTGATGGAAGCAGATACAACAGTGGTGTTTAAGAGGGTTTTAGACAGGTACATGGATACCCAGGGAATGGAGGAAGATGGATCATGTGCGGGCAGAAAGGATTAGTTTAATTTGGCATCGTGTTTGGCACAGACAATGTGGGCTGAAGGGCCTGTTCCTGTGTTATGTTCTATGTTTGTTGCAGGTGACTCGGGATGAATTGTAACTGCACAAAATATTCCTGATGCTGCTTCTCCAGGGCCCTATGTAAATAGAGCAGGGCATCCCCACTGTTGTACTGAAATCCATCTCAGATACATAATATACATACTTCTGGAAAAAAATAATTCATATCAGAATGCATTGCTGCCATGTGTTTACTGCTTCCCCAGGAATGTTTTTGAATAGATTGATCCTGCTCTTAACACCATCATCCCCTCAGTACTAATCACCAAGCTTCAAAACCTGGGCCTCTGTACCTCCCTCTGCAACTGGATTTCCTGATAGGGAGACCACAGTCAGCGCGGATCGGTAATAACATCTCATCACTGATAATCAACACAGGCGCACCTCAAGGATGCGTGCTGAGCCCACTGCTCTACTCTCCCTACACTCATGACTGTGTGGCTAAGCACAACTCAAACACCATCTATAAATTCCTCGATGACACCACTGTTGTTGGCAGAATCTCAGATGGCGACGAGGAGGTGTACAGGAGTGAAATAGATCGGCTGGTTGAGTGGTTCGCAACAACAACCTCGCACTCAATGTCAGCAAGACCAAGGAACTGATTGTGGACTTCAGGAAGGGGAAGTCAGGAGAACATACACCAGTCCTCATTGAGGGGTCAGCAGTGGAAAGGGTGAGCAGCTTCAAGCTCCTGGGCAACATCTCGGAGGATCTATCCTGAGCCCAACACATTGATGTGATCATGAAGAAGGCACACCAGCTCATCACAGTCTGGTATGGAGGCTCCAATGCACAGAGGCTGCAGAGGGTTATAGACTAAGCCAGCCCCATTACAGACACAACCCTCCCCACCATCAAGGACATCTTCAAGAGACAGTGCCTCAAGAAGGTGGCATCTATCATTAAGGACCTTCACCATCTGGGACATGCCCTCTTCTCGTTACTACCATCAGGGAGGAGGTACAGGAGCCTGAAGACCCAAACTCAATGATTCAGGACAGCTTCTTTCCCTCCGCCATCAAATTGTTGAACACATGAACACTACCTTATTATTCCTTTTTTTGCACTATTTATTTATTTTGTAATTTATAGATTTTATGTCTTTGCACTGTACTGCTGCTGCAAAACAACAAATTTCATAATAAACCTGATTCTGATACCAACCTGCATATCTTTGGGATTTGGGAGGAACCCGAATCACAAGTAGGAAACCCATGTGGTCACAGGGAGAACATGCAAACTCCACATCGACAGCATCCAGGATGGAACCGAGGTCTCTGCAGCTGTGACATAAGCAGCATTAACCACTGCACCACTGTGAGGCTATCATTGCTTTGAAGCCTGGTTTTGCATGAGTATCCATAACAGGTCCAGACCAACACAATAAATCCAACTCAAGTAGATCCCCATAGGCAATAAATAGAGCCACCTTTCCTCTTGACAGTATGCTTCTACATGGCAATATTTCTGAACCAAATGTTTTAATTTAATGATGGTTGAGAGCTTCAAGTTCCTAGGTGTAAATATCACCAACTATTTCTCCTGGTCCAGCCATATGGATACTGTGGCCAAGAAAGCACACTAGCACCTCTACTTCCTCAGAACTCTTAAGGAAATTTGGCATGTCCCCGATAACTCTTGCAAATTTTTACAGATGTACCATAGAAAGCATCCTGTCCAGATGCATCACAGCTTGTATGGCAACTGCTCTGCCCAAGACCACAAGAAATCACAGAGAGTTGTGAACACAGGCCTGTCCATTATGCAAACCAACCTCCCCTCCATTGACTCAGTCTAAACTTCCCACTGCCTAGGGAAAGCAGCCAACGTAATCAAGGACCCCTCCCACCCAGTCATTCTCTCTCCTCCCCTCTCCCATTGGGCAGAAGATACAAAAGCTTGACAGTACGTACCACTAGACTCAAGGACAGCTTCTATCCGGCTGTTATCAGACCCTTGAACGGACCTCCCATACGCTAAAACTTGAACTCTTGAACTTTGATCTCCTAATCTACCTCGTTGTGGCCCTTGCACATTATTTGTCTATCTGCACTATACTTTCTGTGTAACTGCAACACTATATTCTGCAATTGTTTTTTCTTTTTACTATCTTGATGCAATTATGTATGGCAAGATCTGTCTGGATAGCACGCAAAACAAAAGCTTTTCACTGTAACTTGTTACATGTGACAATAATAAACTAATACAATCCAAATCCAACTTTTTTAAAAATTCTGAATGCATTTAAAAGTTTGGGTTTAAATTTCTCAGCAGCTATGGTATAAATAAAACGTATCACTAACTCAACCTTAACTGGATGCCAGGCTAGTAACTTAAACAATATATTTCCGTACACCTTCTGAATCCATGCTGCTATACACCATATGACAAGATGAAGGGTCTTTTACCTAAAATGTTCACTCTGTCTCTCTTTCTATGGATGCTGTTTGACCTGAGTGTTTCTATCATTTTCTGTTTTCGCATCTGACAGTTCCTATTTTTTTTCTACTGACACCAGCCACAGTATTTACAGATGTTTTAAAATGAGTGCAAATTCTTTGGGACATGAACTCATATTTTATGATTTCTGTCCATTATGATTTTTGTCCAAAAACATAACTACGATACTGGTTCATCCAAGACAATCATGATTCTTATAGTAATAAATAGATTTTGTTTTACCACAAGTTCCTTCTGTAGATCCGCCTTAGCCATGTTCTTCAATGTATTAAATGTATCAGCAACCAAGCTCCGGTGATTAACCTTTAACATGAACCTGCCGCATCTGGGAGGTTCTGGGCTTCTTGCGAGTGAGTTGTGTAACATGAAGTGAGCAGCTTCAAAAAATGCTTTCTACCAACAGAAGTGGAAAGAGATAGATAATACACATTGTCATGACATTAAATAAAGCATTGAATATACTGATGCTTAAACTATAATCATTAGCCCATGGAATTAAGGGGTCAGGCAACAGGCATCAAAAAAAGGCTTAAAGGCAGAAGGGCAGGGGATGGTGGTAAATGTTTGATTTTCAGTGAGAGCTGATGTCCTTCAGGGTCAGTACTGGGACCACCACTTTTATATACATATAATGATTTATAGGTGGGTATACGGGGTACCAATTCCAAATTGCTTATAACAAAGCTTGGGAATGATAAAGAGGGAGGAAGATAGTTGTAGTCAAGAAGGAATTGGCTGGTTGAAAGGGAAGACATAGCAGATGAAAAGTTACTCACTCAAACTCAATGAAAAGTTCTAAA
The DNA here is from genome assembly GCF_009764475.1 of Pristis pectinata. Lineage (NCBI taxonomy): Eukaryota > Metazoa > Chordata > Chondrichthyes > Rhinopristiformes > Pristidae > Pristis > Pristis pectinata. The sequence continues at coordinate 135,825,854 of NC_067406.1, forward strand.
GGTGTGCAGTAACAAAGGGTTCTGGTTTATATGTGCATAAATCCTTGAAAGACACAGGCATGTCGAGAGGATTGTTAGTAAAGTATTTAAGGTCCTGTCCTTCATAAATTGACTACAAGAGCAGGGAAGTTACGTGAAGTCTGTCCAAAGTGTTAATTAGGCTGTAAATGGAAAATGGCATCTGCTTCTGGTCACCTAATTTTAGGAAACATGGCAATGTCCTTGGGATGACACAGATGAGATTTACGAGAAGCCAGAGATGAAAGATTTCAGTTCCAGGCGGGAGCTGCTGGAAACACATAGCAGGTTAGGCAGCATCTGTGGAAACAGCAACAGAATTAATGTTTTCCATCTGGGACCCTTCGTCAGAACTGGGAAATTCAGTTTTTCTCTCTCCATTGGTATAGGCTAGCTGACTGCATGTTCCTTAGACCTGATATCAGCAACAGATCACACAGACAAAGAAGTATAACCTGCTTCTAATTGCTACATAAACTCACGTGAGATAACCTATTGGAGATATTCCCTTTGTTTTACCCACCTGTCCCAACAACTTCTCAGCAACTTAAAACTAACTTGTTTTCTTTCTTTTCCCGTTCAGACAAAGAGTCTTTGACCTGGAACATTAACTTAGTTTCTCTCTTTACAGACGCTGCCTGACCTGCTGAGTATTTCCAGCATTTTCTGTCTTTATCTCAGATTTCAGTTTTGTTTTCACTTTCATCCACTGATTGCTGGGCATCTGTCCTGGCTTGGTCGGTCTCTTTCCCTCCCTTGAGTCAGAGGGACTAGGTTCAATTCCCACTGAAACTCAAGCATAAAAAACTATTCTGAGGCTCCATGGAAGAAGTATCATGTTGCTGAACATTGGATAAGGCGTCTAGAACTGAGGTTCTGCCAGCTGTCTGATAGACAAAAAAGATTTAAAAAAGATCAGAAGAGTTACACCTGTATAACACTGGGATACAGTACTGGTGTGGACAGGTCTGTCTCTATAACACTGGGCTGCAGTACTGGTGGGGACAAGTTTGTCTCTGTATAACACTGGGGTACAGTACTGGTGGGGACGTCTGTCACTGTATTACACTGGGCTACAGTACTGGTGGGGACGTCTGTCACTGTATTACACTGGGCTACAGTACTGGTGGGGATAAGTGTGTCACTGTATTACACTGGGATACAGTACTGGTGGGGATAAGTGTATCACTGTATTACACTGGGATGCAGTACCGGTGGGGATAAGTGTGTCACTGTATTACACCGGGCTACAGTACTGGTGGCGATGGGTCTGTCTCTATATAACACTGGAGTACAGTATTGGTGGGGAAGTCTGTCACTGTATTACACTGGGATACAGTACTGGTGGGGATAAGTGTGTCACTGTATTACACTGGGATACAGTACTGGTGGGGATAAGTGTGTCACTGTATTACACCGGGCTACAGTACTGGTGGCGATGGGTCTGTCTCTGTATAACACTGGAGTACAGTATTGGTGGGGACGTCTGTCACTGTATTACACTGGGATACGGTACTGGTGGGGATGGGTGTGTCACTGTATTACACTGGGCTACAGTACTGGTGGGGACGTCTGTGTATTACACTGGGATACAGTACTGGTGGGGATGGGTGTGTCACTGTATTACACTGGGCTACAGTACTAGTGGGGACGTCTGTGTATTACAGTGGGATACAGTACTGGTGGGGATGGGTGTGTCACTATTACACTGGGATACAGTACTGGAGGGGACAGGTTTGCTACTGTATTACATTAGGGTACAGTACTGGTGGGGACAGCTGTGTCTCTGTATAACATTGGGGTACAGTATTAGTCGGGACAAATCTTACTGTATTACACTGGGATACATAATATGAGTACAGAGCTTGCAGAGTCTAAAGGAACACTAAGATGTGCCAATGATACAGTGAATGAGCATTGCACTGAGCGGTAGTGACTGGGGCAGGAAGGGACAGTGTGCAGGAAGCAAGTGGAGCAACAGAGGCATTGATGGGGCAGTGAGCGGGACAGTGAGGACCAGTGAAGGGGCAGTGGCTCGGGCAACGAGGAAGGCAGTAAAGACTGGCATCCTCTTCACTCATCTCTTTGCACAACTGATTTAGGGAGATGAGTGAGTGCAGGGAGCAAAGGGAAAGTTTTGCTGTGATAGCAACATTTCCTTCTTTAATTAAATGTCCCTTCACAGGATTATCATCAAACAACCGTTGGCACGAATATTTAGGACTGGGGACATTGGTACTGGGAACCACAATCTTGGACAAAGAGATAGGTTTTCAGGAACAACTTTGAAGAAGAGAGGCAGTGAAACTTAAAATCACTTTGGAATCATACATTTAGTTCTTTACCTGCTTCTTCAAAGTTGAATCCACACGAAGTAACTGAGCCTTGACGATTAAATCAAAGATAAATGGGTAGGAAAGAATCATCAGGATAATGTCGGCCTTTTCCATTTGATTGCCATGTAAGAGTAAAAAAGCACAAGTAGTGTTATTATGATATTCACAGACAAAGATGACTATTATGACATTTGTTCCTGGGAGTGAACATCACCAACAGCCTGTCCTGGTCAAATCACGTAGTTGCCACGGCCAAGAAAGCTCACCAGCGCCTCAACTTCTTCAGGAGGTTAAAGAAATTCGGTTTGTCCCCTTTGACACTCACCAACTTTTATCAGTGCACCATAGAAAGCATCCTATCTGGATGCATCACGGCTTGGTACGGCAACTGCTCTGCGCAGGACTGCAAGAAACTGCAGAGAGTTGTGGGCACAGCCCAGCGCATCACGGACACCAGCCTCCCCTCCTTGGACTCTGTCTTTATCTCTCGCTGTCTTTGTGAAGCAGCCAGCATAATCAAAGACCCCACCCACCCGGGTCATTCTCTCTTCTCTCCTCTCCCATCAGGTAGAAGATACAGGAGCCTGAGGGCACATACCACCAGACTTAAGGACAGCTTCTACCCCACTGTGATAAGACTATTGAACGGTTCCCTTATACGATGAGATGGACTATGACCTCACAATCTACCTTGTTGTGACCTTGCACCTTATTGCACTGCACTTTCTCTGTAGCTGTGACACTTTACTCTGTACTGTTATTGTTTTTACCTGTACTACATCAATGCACTTTGTACTAACTCAATGTAACTGCACTGTGTAATGAATTGATCTGTACGAATGGTATGCAAGGCAAGTTTTTCACTGTACCTTGGTTCTAGTGACAATAATAAACCAATACCAATACATAGTAGCAAGCCATTCAGCCCATCAAGTCTATGATAAACTGTGCTGTGAGGAAGATGTAGACAGGTAGTTCTCGATGGAGAGTCTATGCTGACTCTCAAAACAATCCCATTCCCCCACTTATTTCCCTGGAACTGATTCTCTCTCAGACACCCATCAATTCCCCACACACTGGGGACAACTGGCAGCATTCAACTGACCTGCAAACCAGCATGTTTTTGGGATGTTGGGGGAAACTGGTGAGCCGGGCGAAACCCACATGGTCACAGGGAGAATGTGAAAACTCCACGCAGACAGCATCAAACCTGGGTCGCTTGACCTGTGAGATGGTGACGTTGTGCTGACTGGCCAATTTTATAGAAGCCACTTGAACTGGGTAAAGAAAAATTGGCTATTATTTGCATTGATTCACTGGTAAAAATATTTGTCTTTTCAACGCTATAATGGATATTTCATTCTGTCCCAGTAAACTTCCTTGTTTAAAATAAAGACACCATAAACTGTTCGTCAACTGTTAGAGATGATCGTACTTTCTGGTTTTAGAAATCTCTGGCCAACAGGCTCAGCTTTAACTCACCAAATTCACTATTAGAATATCATTTAAATAGTATGGAAGTTCTCAATAATTGTTCTATTTCTCAGGAAGAAACACTGATGGAATCATCTGTAACTAAAGCATCAAAACAAGGTGGTAGCACGATAGTACAATGAGGCAGAGAAGTTGCCTACAATAGGCTACCAAACAAGCACAGACATCGATCTTAGTTCCAGGCCAACACTTCTAAGGATGTTGCTTGAAACTTACCCATTGTCCTTCGCTAGGTGTGAGGATGTTGAGTGGAAGCCGTTGAAGTTCACTGATGTAGAAATTGCTCTGTGGAATTCTATGTTTTGACTTGGTATTTGCCTAAAGGTGAAATACAGGAAAAAATGATCTTAGTACCTTGTTGTTTTGTGCTTCAGGTGGTGCCTGAAATGATATATTTATAGCAGGTTTCTGTGATACTTACTTTGTAGACTAGTTCCAGTACATCCAGACCTTCTTTTAAATCAGTTTGCATTTGATTTAACAGGAGATACTGTGACTGTGGCAATGATTGATATAAGGAATGGAGGTCTATTACCAGCTGGGTCAACAGATTCTTAATCATCTCGACAATCGTATTCAGGTAGGATGATTCCAGGGTTGACCAATATTTTCCTAATTGTCAAAAAAAAGCACAAAATTGGCTACTCTGAAATAATCAAAGCACTAGAATAATAACAGAAGATATGTATAGAACTTACTATTTACAATGTTGAAAGATAGGAACATCCTTGTCTACCATGACTGCAGGAGTTGAATCTAGAGCTTTCAATAATGACATTATTTTTCAGGGCAAAACTGGTCGAGCCAGCATTTAATACCCTTTTCTTGAGGAAAGAGATGCAGTCTTTTGGTAAAGATATTCTCACAAGGCTGCAGCAATGATGAAGGCATGCAAATAAACTAACTTCTCTTAGAGAAATGAGTGCTAGTTGTAGTGAGATTCAGATGGGTATCACAACAATGCAACTCAAACTACACCTGACTGATAAGCAAAGCAAAAATGGTTAGAAATTTGTTCTCAGTCACCAGAACTGAATTTGGAAGTTGAGTTCAGTTGAAGATTTCTGGTACAAATGCCATTGATTGGAAAACATCCAAACTTCTTGAAGCACGTGCGGCAATCTAGGGAGGGAAATGGACAATCAACGTTTCGGGTCGAGACCCTTCATCTTGATCCTTCAGTCTTTTGAGTCCAGATGAAAGGTTTCGACCCAAAACGTCGACTGTCCGTTTCCCTCCATAGATGCTGCCTGACCTACTGAGTTCCTCCAAAACCTTTGTGTGTTGCTCCAGATTTCCAGTATCTGCTGTCTCTTGTGTCTCCTTCTTGAAGCACATGACTCTTAGAAATATTTACGAACATGAACAAATCTAATAAATAAGTATCTTTTAAAAGTTTTGATTCATTTCATAGATGTATTTAAAAATAACATTACACTGATTATACAAAACCATCACTGATCTATAATCCAAATACATATGTAATTCAAATAATGCAAAGTCCTAAGAAATTTAAACTGGAGATCTTCTACTATATGACAAGTACAAACCCTATATGCATATTTTGTGCAAGAGACTGAGAATAAATTTCTGCCCTAAAGCATGTCCACTATAGCAGACAACTGCTGATTTCTCATTCACTTGAGATTCAGTTCTTGCAGAGCAGTATTGAAACTCCTCCTTTTCCTTTCTCCAGCCTGTTCTGTAAATGAATGCATGCAAAGAGCCATGCTTGGCTTGGTTCTCTTACCCAGTGTATCTTTTGAGGCAGGATCCAGATGTGCAATGGCTTTTACAAAGTCAGTAAGCAGAGTGCTGATGTTGTTCTTGTGCTGCATTACAGGGCACTCTGGCAGAATCAGGTAAATCATCAATGCTTCTTCATCAGAGCACATCATCTTAAGATGTGGAATTAATTTCGATGCCAGGCTTGATGTTATCTGTAAAACAAATGCTTACTACAGTGGAGCATTTCAGCTTATGCCAGCACCCAGTCTCCTCACTTCCCTGCCACTCCTACAAGCCTAGCAATTCGCCTTTGATTGTTTTGCCACTTACATACACTAAGGGGTAATTTACAGCAACCAATTATGTTGGATGTAGGGTGACCAGAATACCAGCAGAAATCTAAACAGTCATTGGAAGAGTGAGGACGGGCAACATACAAGGTCAGGATCGAACCTGGGTCCCTGAAGCTGTGAGGCAGCACTGACTGCTACACCACCATACCATCTTAGAGCTTATTGAATATGCTACCATTCATCACCCCAATTCACAATAAATGTTTATCACAGACGTCAGAAAGCCCTAACGTAAACAGCTTTACAGGATAGTGAGAAAGGTAACATGGCATCTGGAAAAGCATCTTGAGTGATTAGCTCAAGGTGTCCAATAGAGTCCACATAGACGAGGTGTGCAGCGAGGGGATAGCATGCTTGGTTAATTTCTCTCATTTTATTATAAGTAATATTGGAAACTTTTACCTCCACTTTTAATTTTGAGTATTAGGTAGCTCTATCTGGCTTAATGAGTCCAATTTTAATAATCTAATTTAGTGTAAGTAATTCACAGTATTAAATAGTTATGTATTTTGCATTGTAATAGATATCCAGTATTCATAAGGTGAAAAGCATGAGCAGGCCATCCCAATGAAATGGTGCAGATATTTACCTTGTTGACAATCCAGTCTTTTTCACTAATCTTCTGAAACATTTCTCTGGCTGCTTCCATATCAACACTCAAAAGGTTGCCTCCTGTTTTGCACTGGTCTCCATCACTATAAGGCAAACATTGACATTTCTAAAACACCCGCAACATAATACTTCATAGCATAACTCAATTGACCACCTAAAGTTCTTCTAAACCCTACATTTTAGCATAGAACATAGAACAGTACAGCACAGAACAGGCCCTTCGGCCCACAATGTTGTGCCAACATAGCTAATCCCTCCTAACTACAGAATGCACATATCCCTCCATCCTCCTCTCCAAATGTCTCCAAATACATGGCATTATGGTTTGTTTACAATCTTGCCTGAATCTGTGTTTTTACCCAATGCCTCCTATTAATAAAGAGCTGTGATCTCATTTGGTGGGGTGTGAAGTTAGTAAACATTATTTCTTTCTGTCAAGAACAAGTTCAAAAATATCCGAAAAAAAGTACAAGATCACAAATTAGTTTCGCTTACTCATCAACATGTTAAACAAACATTTAGCCTTCAAAGTATCCTTTGCTGAACACAGCTGGAGACAATTCCTTTCCCCCAACTGAGTTCCTCCAGCAATTTCGCTTTTGTTAAAATCAAAAAAAAATGCTGGCAATACTTGGGCAGCATCTATGGAGAGAGAGGAAGAGAATTAACTTCCCAGGTTGACTACCTTTCATTAGATCATTGTCATCAACATGAAACATTAACTCGTTCTCTCTCCCCAGAAACGCTGCCAGTCCTGCTGAGTAGTTTCAGCAGTTTCTGTTTTTATTTTGGATTTCCTACATCTGCAGCTTTTCATTTTTCGTGTAAGGAATCCAGATTGATATAATTGCAAAGATTTTATTTTGCTCACCTTTTCTTGAGGAAACTCCCAACGAGGCAGGATGAGGATGAAAATATTAAACCAATTTCACTAGGGTATGAAAGACAAAAAGTGTTAAATTGCTCAATTAATACTATGATACCTTCTTACAAATTTCTAGCAAAGAAAAATCTGACATAAATAATGCTTTTTTCTAAATTTTGGAATGAAATTCAAAGAATTGAAACAACCAATCTGCTGGAGGAACTCAGTGGCTCAAGTAGCATCTTTGGGGAGGGGGGAGGAGTTGTTGACCAGTCTTGATGCAGGGTTTCAACCTAAAAGGTCGACAATTCCTTTGCCCCCACATTTGCTGCGGGACATGCTGAGTTCCTCCGGCACAGTGTTTGTAGGCCTGCAGATTCTGGGATCTGCATTCTCTTCTTCCTTCAAAGAACTGCAGCTGAATTGCAGGCCACCCAGACAAAATTGTGGAAAAGTGCTTTTACTTCTTGTCGACTGCAGTAATTTGCAAAAGTCAACAGAGACCCTGGGAGCAGGAAAAATGCTGAGCTTCCAGAGTGTGGGATGAATGGTCAAACCCATTGGGGTAGAGGCCTGCTATCAAGAGGTCCACAATATTGTAATTTAAACAGGGAATTAAACATAAAAAATATAACATGGATCAATCAAAGTTTTTGGTTGAAAGTAATTCAGTGATGGGAACATTCAGTTAATCACTTCCACAGATGATTATGAGCCATCTCTTTATCCAACTAGGAGACTTCCAGGAACCAGCACTGCTCGAAATCTGATGTGGTTGTATGGATTGAACTACATCTTCTTCCTTATTGGCAAATTAGCTCCATTACTACCACCAAGATTGCAAAGTCACTACGTCGGGATATCCCAGCTAAAGAGGTGCACTCCTAGTTCCATTATCACAGGTTGATAGAAACAGCATTGATTTACAAATCGGTGTACTTGAAGAGGAAAATGTTATTAATTAATGGGGATGGAAGTAGGACTAATTGAACAGATCAAAGACTGGGCTGGCATAGGTTCAATAAATTGAGTAGTTATCATCTGTACATTATAGGTCTATTATATTGCTTCCCCATGGCACAAGTGGTAGGTTCTCCAACAAACTTTGGCTGGTGTGACTCACTGATGAGAATTCACACAAGATCACAAATATTCTCAGTTGCAATGGGTGCAAAGACTTATCTTAAGGCATTGGACAGAAATCAAATAACTGATATAAACAGTGCTAACTTTTTTGCATTAATTCTTTCATTGCTGCATTCATCAGTGCTGATCCATTTCTTAACAACGGTTGCATCAAATGTGAGCATCTGCTCTTTACTGTCTCTGTGGCGAAGGTCAACTGCAGGTATTGGGAGCTGAAAGAAAAATAAGGTAAATAAATGAATCAGACATCAAACTTCTGCAAGTTAATTCAACTGAGAGACCTTACTTAAATGGAGAGAAGATGTAATAGCAAGCCATTAACAGGAAGATCTGGAACAAGGGGCTAATTCTAGAAGGTCCCTTTGAAACACAAGATTCTCAAGGGAATTGAGAGATGACAACCCAATGTAACTGCACTGTGTAATGAATTGACCTGTACAATCGGTATGCAAGACAAGTTTTTCACTGTACCTCAGTACAAGTGACAATAATGAACCAATACCAATAGCAACAGGTCATTTCCACCTCCAGGAGAGTCTAGATCAAGGGGATATTGTCTCAGGAGGAGGGATCGCAATTCAACCCAGAGATAACAAGAAATTTCTGTACTTGGAGGGCAGGGAAACTTTGGAATTCTCTGCTTCAGGATGACTTTGGATGCTCAGTCATTAAGAATAGTCAAGACCGAGACAGTTTTTTGAACACTGAGGGATTGGAGGATAATGCAGAGAAGTGGAAGAGGTATGGGCCACATTTTCATTGAATGGTTCAGCAGTCTTTTGCTTTTATTTCTAACATTCTTGTCATGAATGAGATCCAGAATGGAAGGGATCTTGATCATACATGTGATTAATCTGCTTTCAAGTGTCATAACCAAGTATTCTACTTCAACCACAAGTGTAACGTACTTTTATTGGTATTTTAACCCAACATGTGCAAGCGGGGTTCCTGCAAGTCCAAGGCTTAAAGTTCTAGTTGATGAACTTATTTGATAGTTAATCTTTCAAAAAAATAACAGAGAGGTATTTTACATCAAGACGTTGATCCACCAAATAATAAATGGCAGCAGTGATTTCTACTGTGATTCAGTCTTGCATGGTGTTCTGTCAATTGTGAGAAGACCACGCTTTGGGCTGTGCAAATGGACCATAACCTAGCCAAGGCCCTTGGAGATGTCTGTTCTGGCTTGGAATCCTTCCCCTATCGGAACGTTACAGGTGACATCCAATTGTCAGCCTGCGTTCCAGAAGGTGCCTGAGCAACTGGTCAGACACCCTGTGGCTACGATAGGTGGGAATGATCTGTGTGAAGCTCTGCTGGCTTTAAGTACTTTGTGAATGTTACTTGTAAGCTACAGCCTTAATGTGTACCTCGCTGAAGTGTGGACGTGGATGGATTTCCAATATTTTTGCAGCAATGTAAAGAACTGCAAAAGCTTTATAAATTTTTAACTACAGCATCATGCTTTGACATTGGTTCTATGGTAACTCCCTACCTTTTATCCAGATTTCCGTTACTACATAGAAGAAGGTCATGCAGCAGGTCATGGAGACTCTTGCCAGCACATCTCCACTCGGTGTCACGAGGTGTCAGACTACTGTTTCAAAGTACCAACTGCGTGCCCTGTCTGTGCATTGATTTTGTCAGTAATGTAACAGGAAAACCAATGCACATGGATGGAAACATACAGAGCTCCAAGAAGGTCTCCAAGAAGATTACTTCCTTGTCTGTTGCTGCTAGCAAAATAAGTCAAGCTCCGATGAATATAAAGCATTATTCCAGCTGCCTGGAAGTGACTGTTTCCCTGTTCTAACTTGTTGACCAAATTCTCATAGAACACAGAACACTACAGCACAGTACAGGCCCTTTGGCCCACAATGCTGTGCCGACATTTTATCCTGCTCTACTATCTATCTAACCCTTCCCTCCCAAATGTTAACCCTTCCCTGCCATTTCTCTGTCATTCATGTGGCTATCTGAGAGTCTCTTAAATGGCCCTAATGTATCTGCCCCAACAACCTCTGCCAGCAGTGTGTTCCACACACCCACCACTCTCTGTGTAAAAAACTTACCTCTGACGCCTTATACCTTCCTCCAATCACCTTGAAATTATGCCCCCTTTTGTTAGCCATTTTCGCCCTGGGAAAAAATCTCTGACTGTCCACTCGAAATATGCCTCTTATCATCTTGTACACCTCTATCAAGTCACCTCTCATCCTCCTTCTCTCCAAAGAGAAAAGCCCTAGCTTTCTCGACCTATCCTCATAAGACATGTTCACCAATCCAGGCAGCATCCTGGTAAATCTCCTCTGAGTCAGAGACAGAGGCTTTTCCCCAGGGCTGAATTGGTGGCCACAGGAGGACATAGGTTTAAGGTGCTGGGGGAGTAGGTATAGAGGAGGTGTCGGGGTAAGTTTTTTTACTCAGAGAGTGGTGAGTGCATGGAATGGGCTGCCGGAAACGGTGGTGGAGGCTGATACGATAGGGTCTTTCAAGAGACTGTTAGATAGTTACATGGAGCTGAGTAAAATAGAGGGCTATGGGTAAGCCTAGTAATTTCTAGGGTAGGGACATGTTTGGCACAGCTTTGTGGGCCAAAGGGCCTGAATTGTGCTGCGATTGTTCTATGTTCTATGCCCACCCTAAAGTTTCCACATCCTTCCTATAATGAGGCGACCAGAACTGAACACAATACTCCAAGTGTGATATTCTCATGAATAGATTGGTTATGCTGGCAACAGCATTGTGCCCCTGATTTGCATGATCACCAGCAAACACCCTCAGGAAGTTTGGGGTGTTTGGAAATGCAACTAAACCACAGTGGTGCCATGCAGGTTTTAGCACTAATGAAGTTTTAGTTTTACTTCTGAGATAAACTTACTTATTCTAAATATGCAGTTTGCTGGTATGGTGGTTTTCTGATGTTCAGTAAGATCTTGGTACAGACTTCCTTCATACGTTGGTCACAATCTCTCAGGATGTCCGCTACCATGGGGCTGGAGGTACAGAAGTCCCACACCACCAGGTTCAGGAACAGCTACTCTCCTGCAACCTTCAGGTTCTTGGATTGATCTGCACAACCCTAGTCCTGCTTCAGTAACAAAACATTATGGATCACCCCTTGCACTACCATGGACTTATCTATGATTATATTTTTTCTTCTACTATTGTTTTGTTTGCACAGTTATTTTACCTTCACTCTCTTGTACAATTTATATATAACTTACGTTCCGTGTGTTGTCTGAACCTACGTGCCTGTGATGCTGCTGCAAGCAAGTTTTTCATTGTAACTGCTCCTCGCCGTACTTGTGCACATGGCAATAAACTCCACATGACTTGATATCTACTGTCGTTGACCTTTTTCAGATCCCTTTCAATAACCCTTGAATGCAGAGGAGCGGAGTTGACGACATAATAATGTTTTTTTTTAATTGAAGAAATATCAGTCCAGTTTTTCTATGAAGTTTTTGGATATCTACTGTTGCAGACCACTAGAAGCTTACCTGAGTCTGAATAAAATTGATGTTTGCTCCTGCAAAAATCTTGTGAACCTTGGCACTTTGTGACTCTGAAAGAAACACACATTTGGTAAAACAATGTCTCGTTTGGCATTTTGCACATGCAGCCATATTTTTCATGTTTCCTCATGACATAGGAGGCCATTTGCCCCATCTAGTCAATGCTAGCTCACAGAGTAATCCCATTGGTCCTGTTTTCCTACTTAGTTCTCTGTAATCTTTCTCGCTCACATGCCCATCAACGTCCCCTTGATTCTCCTGCCACTCATCGGCTTGTTAACCAACCAATCAGCACGTCTTTGGGATGTGGGAGGAAACCAGAGCACCTGTTCACAGGGACAGCATGCAGACTCCAGAGGTCAGTGTCAAACCTGGGTCGCTGAAGCATTGAGACAACAGCACCATCTGCTACAACACATAAAAAGCTGGAGGAACTCAGTGGGTTAGGCAGCATCTATGGAGGGAAATTAACAGTCGACGTTTCAGGTCGGGACACTTCATCTGGAATTTTTTTTGCCCATTTCCCTCCATAGATGTTGCCTGACCTGTTGAGTTCCTCCAGCTATTTGTGTGTTGCTCTAGATTCCAGAATCTGTAGTCTCTTGTATCTCCAGAATTATCTACTACATCACTGTGCCACACCTTGTAAACCAGAGATACCCCAAGAAGTTCAACTGGAAAAAGAAAGAGTTGCATTTTTATAGCACCTTTCAAATCCCTTCTGCCACATTGCAAAACACTTTGTAGCCAATGAAATCGTTTTGGAGCAAACTATGTCAATTCTAATCAAAGGAAGAGGGATGATGCTGTCAACTTTGTTGAAACAGGTCTGAAATAAATCTGCTTTAATGATGTGTGCACTGTGTCCACACTGCACATAGCAAGCTCCCACATAGAACAACGTAATAATGACCAAATAAGTTGCTGTTGTGAGGTTTATTGAAAGCTGGAAGGCCATGGATAATTCTTGTGCTCTTCCAAAAAATTTTGCAAAGGCGTCTATTCTGACCACCTGAGAGACCAGGTAGAGCCTTGCTTTAACGATTTTAATGAAATGAAGAAACTTCTGCTACAAGACTACTAAATGAAAACATGTATATTAACTTTGCTCTGCATTCTACATTATTATCCCTTGCTTCAAAAGTAGGATTATTAAATTTATTTAATATTTAGTTTAGGTTTTTCTTGTGAATACTGCTTACCACCAGGCTCAAGGGCAGTTTCTATCTCACGGGTATAAGACTACTGAATGGTTCCCTAGTACGATAAGATGGATTCTTGACCTCACAATCTGCCTTGTTATGGCCGTGCACCTTATTACCTGCCTGCACTGCACTTTCTCTGTATCTGTACCACTTTATTCTGCATTTTGTTATTGTTTTCCTTTTTACTACCTCAATGCACTGATGTGATGAAATGATCTTTTGGATGGCATGCAAAACAAAGTTTTTCACTGTACCTCAGTACATATGACAATAATAAACCAATTTATATGCCTGTGATGCTGCTGCAAGTAAGTTTTTCGTTGCATCTGTGCACACATGTACTTGTGCAGATGATAATAAACTTGAATTTGACCTTTCCTGCCACATTCACACTTGCATACTTTCACCAGTATCTGGAGTTGTAATAGCCCCTGGAGCTGATGATCCCCGTACCAACACTTTCTGGGGCTCAAATGCACCCTGGGGAATTTGGACTGTTGAGAATCTGCATGACTGATACCAAAAAATTGAATGAAAATCAGATATTACAATATTGAACTGACATCTTCAGGACTTTCCAGCTGCAAAGTCCTGCTGACTTAAAATCATTTCACTGTCAATGGTGTGGAATGAACTTAGAAGGAACCAAAGAAATAATGTTTGTATGATTGCCAATTTCACTTGAAGAAAAAAGTGATCTGTTCTTGTCAGATTTGTTAAAATATTACAGGATGAAAACTAAACGCAAAGTCAGGAGTGAGTTGTTGCCATTTGATTACCGCAATGAACTTGGTTTCTTGTTGAAGCTCTCTCTGTTTTTTCCCGGTTTGCCAAGCCAAAGGAGACCACGAGATCAGAGGAGGGGATGTAGGCGAGTGTGTGATAACTAGAAAACACAAGTCAACAAATAGATTAGATTAATTTATTGTCATATACACCAGTGTGCAATGAAATTCTGGTCCAGTGAAGGGTCTCAATCTGAAACATTGACTGCCCATTTCCCTCCATAGATGCTGCCTGACCTGCTGAGTTCCTCCAGCGTTTTGTATGTTGCTGACAAATTCCTTGTTTGCATGAAGCTCAGAGTAAACATGGTAATAATAACCTACAGCAATAACTACAATGACAAGCACAACGTAGCAGAATGGTGCAAAGATTGTCATGCAATCTGAAGTAATGCAAAAAGAAATGCTCAAGTAACTATAAAGGAATAACTTAGAGGGCTAGGATTAAGAGTCCGAGAACATGGCAGCACCACTGGGAATGGAAATCACCTTGTGCGTGTTATGCAATCAACTTTGCTACCTCCGAGCTTGGATTTAAATGGGAGATTATCCCATGCACTACAAGATCTGGTATGTTAGTTACTGTGTTTTGAGAATAACTATACGTCACGATAACTTTTACTATGATTTGGATTTAAAGATACATAAAACATGAAGATACGATTTGTAATAGTATTTTTAAGAATTTCCATAAATGTAATCATAACTGTTGAAAAAGAATATCAACAACACCCCCTCCTTTGGACTTATATTGGTCTGTGGAGGAACACCAGTTAGTGGCAAAAAGACAAACCATGAAGCAGCACATATGAATTAGTCCCTTCTATTGCATCTCTGACTGCTGATGAGAGAGTTAACAGGGAGAATTTCTTCAATAGTTTTAATTTGGAAAAATGCCCCAAGGAGCACCACAGGAACACAGCCAATCTAAGTTGGTACACAACCTAAAATGGCCATACTAGCACAAGTGACCAAGAACTTGGCCAAAGAGGTCCATTCTAGGAAGCACCGTAGAGGAGAGTAAGAAGGATATGAGGGGTAGTGGAGAGATTCAGGATTGGTATTTATGGCTGAGATGGTTAAAGGCAAAAAACAAACTTCTTGAGGAACTCAGCGGGTCAGGCAGCATCTGTGAAGGGAAATGGACAGTCGGTGTTTCAGGTCGAGACTCTTCATCTGAAATGAGGCGGCAGGGGCCGGGGAATTGGAAGTTGTTAAAATGGTGGAGGGCATGCCAGGTGCTCCGGATGTAGGTCGGAAGGACTGGACAAGGCAGAGTCAAGGTGAGTTCAGTGGGACAAGAGCAAGCAGAAACAATGGGCCTACCAGGATAGTCCTGTTTGTGAATGTTGGGTAGGAGATAGGAACGGGAGGTACGGGACTGGGGAACTATCAGGACGAAGGGTAGATCTCCTGGTGAAGAGATTTATGATGGTATGGGGGACAGTGACCTGATGATCATTGGTGGGGTTATGGTCAAGGATTAGGCATGAGGAGGTCCCTGGGAGCTGCCACCTAGTCTCTGAGATAAGCTTGGCTGTCAATGGTCAGGTGAAGGAGGTGGGAATGCAAAGGAGAGTTCAGAGTTGAACGAACACAAATGCCTGGAGGAGGTAACGGAGACAGGAAGAGGTGAAGCCATGGAGGGATTTGAACAGAAGGATAAAAATCTGAGAGACAGTTGACCCAGGAGACCATGTTGGTTACTGAGCACAGGCTGACAGGAGAACTCAAGTGAGCGGAGGTTAGGGTGAGTTTTGGATGAGTTTAGGAAGGGTCAGTGGGAAAATATGGTGAAACTGAGGTCCAGTGAGCAACACAAGCAGAGAACTCTCTGCTCATCTTTCCACAGTTGCCCACAGAAAGTAAAATGAAAAAGAAGCCAGTGTTATCTATGAAATAATGCAATGACTGTGTTTATCAAGGAGGGAAGCAGATGGGTTTTTAAACATTCCAGATGTTTCCCAGCTGCCAATACTGAGACCAGCCTTATTTTTTAAATTCCAGATCTGTTTGAATTCACCAGCTGCTTTAATAGGATATGAATGTATGTATTTCTCTCAATGGCTCAGAACTCTAGTTCCCATTCCAGTAACTTAGTAACCACACTGTTGAGCCCCTAGTTAACTTCTATGGATCCAAGCATGCAGAGGCAACTACAACTGGTGGCCAATTATTACATAAGCAGCAACTATAGACGGATTTCTCCTCCACTAGTGTGTTGCATACTATGTTGATGAATCATTAAACATAGAACGTAGAACACTGCAGCACAGTACAGTACACAGTACATTTGATCCTGCTCTAAGATCTATCTAACCCTTCCCTCCCACATAGCCCCTTATTTTTCTATCATTCATGTGTCTATCTAAGAGTCTCTTAAATGTCCCTAATGTATCTGCCCCCACAACCTCTGCCAGCAGTGCATTCCATGCACCCACCACTCTCTGTGTAAAAAAACTTACCCCTTACATTCCCCTCATACCTTCCTCCAATCACCTTAAAATTATGTCATCCTGGGAAAAGGTCTCTGACTGTCCACTCAATCTATGCCTCTTATCATCTTGTACACCTCTAACAAGTCCCCTCTCATCCTCCTTCTCTCCAAAGAGAAAAGCCCTAGCTCACTCAACCTATCCTCAAAAGACATGTTCTCCAATCCAGGTAGCATCCTGGGAAATCTCCTCTGCACCCTCTCTAAAGCTTCTACATCCTTCCTATAGTGAGGTGACCAGAACTGAACACAAAGTTATTGGAATGCACTGGAATCAATTCTAGCTTTAAGGAAAAGAACAAGGCTGACCACACTTCAAACCTTGAGGTTACTCACCTCCCACAAGCTATCTGGGAAACCTCGTCCTTGATATTCGCCACCTTTTGAAAAGAAGTCACATTGCCCGTCCTGCCCAGTTGTCCGGAGCTCCCGTCTCCACATGTGAATACAGCTCCATCCTGCAATGGGGAGGGGGGGAACACAATGTTAAAATTAGAATGGGTCATCCTGGGAATGAAATCTTCACACAAAAGGTAGGGAATTCTGAACCTCTTGCTCCTTCCCAACACCCTTCACAAAACTATGTATCCTCACTGATTTGAAACTTGCAAGCATGAAATATTTATCCCTTATGTTATGTACCAGCTCTTCAGATTAGATTTGGATTAGAAACGTTAATATACAAACACCACAACACTACTCCATAGAGTACTTTGGGACCACTCCTTTCACAGTGGGGCTGTACTACAGAGTTCCTCCAGCATCTTGTGTGTTGCTCCAGATCCCAGCACCTGCAGTCTCTTGTGTCTCCACTGAACTTGGAACATAGAACAGTACAGCACAGGAACTGGCCCTTTGGCCCACAATATTGTGCTGAACTAATTAAATGCCTAACTAAACTAATCCCTTCTGCCTACACAATGTCCATATCCCTCCATTCTCTGCACATTCATGTGCCTATCTAAGAGGATCTTAAACACCTCTATATCATTTCTGCCTCCACCACCACCCCAGGCAGCGCATTCCAGGCACCCACCACTCTGTGTAAAAAATTTGCCCCACACATCTCCTTTGAACTTACCCCCTCTCATCTTAAATGCATGCCCTCTAGTATTAGACATTTCGACCCCGGGAAAAGTTCCCAGGATTAGATGTTCTCAGAGTTATATTATTACTTGGAGCATAGGAGAATGAGGGGTGATCTTACAGAGGTGTATATAATCTTGAGGGGCATAGATAGGGTGAATGCATGCAGTCTTTTTCCCAGGGTTGGGAAATCAAGAACTAGAGGCCATAGGTTTAAGGTGAGAGGAGAGAGATTTAATAAGAACCTGAAGGGCAACTTTCTCACTCAGAGGCTGGTCCATACATGGAATGAGCTGCCAGAAGAAGTGGTTAAGGCAGGTACATCAACAACATTTAAAAAGCACTCGGACAGGTACATGGATAGGAAATGCTTAGAGATATATGGGCCAAATGCAGGCAAATGGGACTAGCTTAGATGGGCATTTTGGTCAGCCAGTTGGGCCGAAGGGTCTGCTTCCGTGCTGCATGACTTTGTGACACTACGTCATCAAGACACAGCAGCTGGACGAAAACATCTTATGCATGTCACCATTGAAACTGAATCTTTCCACTATATGCAGTTAAACTACATTAAGGGAACTGAACATTAAGGGACTCAAAAGCATCTGGGGATAGTGCAGGAAAATGGTGCGGAAGCAGAAGATCAGCTTTGGTGAGTGATGGTGCAGGCTCCAAGGGCCAAATGGCCTACTCCTGCTCCTATTCTTATGTTCTTAAACTGCCAACAACATATGTAATTTACATACAAATAATGCCTTTAAGGTAGAGGAACATCCCAATATTCTCAAGGGAAAGATTGATAGTTTAGTGTCAGAAATGTTCTTTATGCACAAGGTAAAATATGCACTAGATCTTCAATGAGGCATTTTATGATTCATACAATGTTAGCATGTTGTGGATTATCATGGCAAATATTATGAGACATTGGGGCACCTGGCGGAGATGTTAATCTCTGTTGTTGGGGTTTATGGTAAAGTGAAAGTTGGGATTGCCCAAATCATTCAGGTACCAACCTCAAAACATTTCTCCAAGTCAGCCTCGTTTAAGTATCATCTGCTCCTTTGTGCCAATATTCCTACTTGCAACTGTGATCATCATGGGAGGGGAGATGATAACGAAAAATTGTGGAGGCCTCTTGGATCCCGTCTCTTAACTCCAAGAGGAAACCAAACTCCCAACAGTTACCTGGAAGTGTTGGAACAATTTCTTTTCAATGAAAAGGTCAATTAACCTCACCTGTTGTGTTTTAACATTATCCCCATCCACTCTACCAGTATCCCCTCTGCACTGCCAAAGGTAAAGTTATAATCCAAGAACATTGCTGGAATCCTTACCTAACATATCAACGACCCTTTGCCTATTTTAAAATAAATTAGCAGCCAACTTATCACTTCACTTCTAAACTCTCTAATTAGTCATATACTATGGAGTAGACCACAAGAATGACCAAAAACATACCTGAGTTAGAACAACAGAATGCTGGTTGCCGCACGAGATGTAACTAACATTGAGCCTCTTCAGTGGATTCACATGACATGGGATTTCTCGATCTATTGAAAAAAGAACTTGCTTCAGCACTGGAGGTGTGTTGTGCCATCTATAGATGGGAAACTTCTCAGCAACATGCTTCAATCACAACAATAGTGTCATTTCCCCATTAAACCACCAGAACACAAGAGAGACGAGGAAGGAAGTTTTAAGTACTTAATTTGCCAATTGGGATACATTTTTTAAACACACCTTTTTTTCACATGCAACCAGCGGAAAGTAGTCATACTTTTCTGGCGATCCAAAGATTGGAGGGGAAATAAACCTTGTTAAATATTATTCATTGTTAATTTTGAATCAATTACATTGTCCCTTAACTGGTATAAATAGTGACTGTATATTCATCATCGGTGAAGTGTGTAATAGTGAGTGAAATTTGGTGTAGTTACAACCAACAGATCAATAAGGATTTTTCAGAGACTCCACCTTGACCGGACGGATTTAGAAGCAAATGAAAAACATGATGATTCTGGAGGAACTCAGCAGGCCAGGCAGCATCCGTGAAGAAAAGCTGTCAGTCAACATTCCAGGTCAGGGCCCTTCTTCAGGACTGAAGATAGGAAAAGGGGAAGCCCAATATATAGGAGAGAAAAGCAGAGCAGTGATAGGTGGACAAAAGAGGGGAGGTGGGGTGGGCACAGGGTGGTGATAGGTAGATACAGGTAAGAGATAGTGATGGGCAGGTGTGGGGGAGGAGGGGAGAGCAGATCCACTGGGCGATGGGTCAAAGGTAAGAAGAGAGAGGAAAAAAAGGCCAGGAAAGGGAAGAAGAGAAGAAACATGGGGGGGGGGGGGGGGGGGGGGGGGTTCGTGGGGAAGGGGAGGTAGGGATTATCTGAAGTGGGAAAATTCAATATTCATGTCGTTAGGCTACAAGGTTCCAAGACAGAAAATGAGGTGCTGTTCCTTCAGTTTGCACTTGGAATTCTCCTGGCAGTGGAGGAGGCCGAGGACTGGCATATCATTTAGAAGCAGCCCGCTGCAGATGAATGTATCAAATGGGTTGTGGTTGAAGCAATGAATCCAGGGTGATCCAAGGACCTCCCAGATTTCTTGCACCAGGCTGCTGAAGATGCAGCCTGACTGATGGTGGGGCTGTTCCTCAGTAAAACTCCGATAATACTCTTTCAGACTATTTAGAAATCCCAATGATTCAGCATCTGGTTCACCGGATAACGTTTGCCTCATTCCCTCTTCACTCATTGGGGCTCTGGTTCCTGCACTCCCTTTCAACTTATCAGGCTCACGGGAAAATTCATCAGGATATCTTACATCTTTAAAAAGTGAATTAGGAAATTGTTGAGGTATTAACAGAAGTAACTTCCAATAGTCTGGAAAACATGCTAATCCAGCATCACTAAGTTCCTGAGCCTGCCGGATTATCAGAGTTTTACTGTATCCAGACAGCAAATGCTTCCACTGTCTGATAGAGATGGGCACCCCCAGGAATCTTTGCTTTTGATATCTTTTGTTGAATTCTAAAGCCAAAGGCAAGTTCACATAAGATAAAATAAAGTAAGATATCTCTATTAGTCTCATGTACATTGAAACACACAGTGAAATGCATCTTTTGCGTAGAGTGTTCTGGGGGCAGCCCGCAAGTGTCGCCACGCTGCCGGTGCCAGCATAGCATGCCCACAACTTCCTAACCCGTACATCTTTGGAATGTGGGAGGAAACTGGAGCACCCAGAGGAAACCCACACAGACACAGGGAAAACATACAAACTCTTTACAGACAGTAGCCAGATTTGAACCTGGGTCGCTGGCGCTGTAATCGCGTTACGCTAACCTCTACACATACTACACTTCGTCCTGGCCCTGGAACCTTGCAAGTATTCTGGTTGGTGGAGTTTGAAGGCAAGTTACATTCTTTGAACACTTAGAATTTGGGATGTCAGACAAAGTGGAATAGTTGGAACATTCCTCCTCTACGCGGTTCAGTCTAGGCTGCATCTGCTGCATTCACAAGTTTGGTCCCACCAGGTGAAGTTCCACTAACCTGGTACCAGGAAAGGAGGAATGCTGATCCCTTTCTCTCCTTTATCCTTGCATACAGGGAGACTGAAGTTCTATTGACTTCTATTTCTTCCACACACAAATTCAAAGTGGCAGCCCTACTGTTCATAAAGTCCATTCTGTTATCATTCATGCTTTGCTGGATCTGCAAAAAAACCATTCTAATGTGTTCTTACCTTCCCTGTCCTTGAGCCCCAGTTGTCCATGATTATTTCTTCCCCATCCATACACTGCCCCTGATAGAGAAAGGGCAAAGCTGTGGCTTTCCCCAGCAGCAATCTGAGCCACTGGTATCCCAGTCAGACTTCTCACTCTCTGTGGATGTTGCTGCTTTTCCAAGTCTTTTCCATTTCCCAGTTGCCCGTAAGTGTTCTGTCCCCAAGAATAGACAGTCCCATCTAAAGAGATTGAACAAAGTTTTCATTTGGAAATTCCAAGAACAGACAAGATAATAAACAACTATGCAGGTAATAATATGTTACCTCGAGAAAGAGCCAGTGAATGGTAGTGGCCACATCTAATCTGCACAGTAGGAACTTCAAGATGATTCACTTTCCTGCAAGTGAAAGACAAACATTTTTTCCAACTCTCCGATAAAATGAGTGTGCATGTGCATGTGCGCGTGTGTGCACATGATAGATTCCATCAATTAAGGGTAGTGGAAGAATCAGATTTAATAATACACCCGGGATCATAAAAGCTGATGTTTCAAGGGCTCGGCTGGCTTTACAGGAGAAAGCAGTCTTCACTTATTCCAGTTCTGACTGTTTACCACCACTAAGCTGAGATTTATTAATGGTCAGCAGTAAGTCTTGTGCTGCCATTTCTTATCTCCACAGATGTGCAGTGGTTAGATGAAAAAGAAAACAGGAGCTATTTGGTTTTTACCATTCTGCCAGTTGTGGACACAGCTCAGCTCATTACAGAAACCAGCCTCCCCTCCATGGAGCCTGTCTACACTTTTCGCTATCTCAGTAAAGCAGCCAACATAATACAAGATCCCACCCACCTCGAACATTCTCTCTTCTCCCCCCTCCCATCAGGCAGAAGATGCAAAATTCTGAAAGCACGTACCACCAGGCTCAAGGACAGCTTCTATCCTGCTGTTATGACTATTGAACGGTCCCTAGTATGATAAGATTGACTCCTGACCTCATGAACTACCTTGTCATGGCTTTGCACCTTATTGCCTGCCTGCACTAGACTTTCTCTGTACCTTTAACACTTTATTCTGGATTTTGTTATGGTTTTTGCCCTGCACTACCTCAATGCACTGATGTGATGAAATGATCTGTATGGATGGTATGCAAAACAAGGTTATTCACTGTACCTTGGTACATGTGACAATAATAAACCAATTTACGATCTGTATTTACCAATGATAATGGCTGTCCAACGATTCACTATTAATGAGCCTGCAACACATACAGACATAATGCAAGGAAACCCCAAAGATGGAAACCTCTGGATACATCATTTACAAAACTACCTGTGCCCTCCAAACATGCTACACTTAACACATACTCTGTCTCAGATTAGTCATACATTGGATACATTATCTATAGTTTCTGTTAGAAATTCTACTAACTTGCATATGAATGATTTTCCATTATATCTGAGCGACTCCATTTCATTTCTTGAACAGATGCTCAGAGACTAGATCTGAACTTAAATCCCGAACTAGTGCTCTTTCCAAGGGCCACTTTTGGCCTGGACCTTGTGACTGGGAAGCAAGGCCCGAAATGCCAGCCTCCATATAGGAAGACTGACTGATTCACCATCCAGTACCAACCTGATATCACCAAGTTTCACAGAGGGAAGATTATTAACTGCTCAGTGATGTGGGAATTATAAAATACCACTTGAAATATCAGCATTATTATTTAGTGATGGAATATAAGACGTTTATTTATTAGTCACATGTACATCGAAACACACAATGAAATGCATCTTTTTGCATTACTGAGAACGTGCTGGGGGCAGCCCGCAAGTGTCGCCACTCTTCCGGCACCAACATAACATGCCCACAGCTCCTAATCCGTACGTCCTTGGAATGTGGGAGGAAACTGGAGCACCCGGGGGAAACCCAAGCAGACATGGGAGAACGTACAAACTCCTTATAGACAGCGGCGGGAATTGAACCCGGGTTGCTGGCGCTGTAATAGTGTTACGCTAACCGCTACACTACCATGCTGAATACGCAAACTTGACCATACTACATCAGATTAAATATGTGGTAATATGGGCACTTAGGATATCCAAAGAACTATGATATAATACAAGAGATATTTAATTGGTGCAAAGTGATAACACACATCAGGAGGCCATCTAACGTTTGGCTAGCATGGAGCAAGTGCCATTCACATTGCCTTTGGGTAGTAGAGTCAATACCTTGGTTGAGAAACAGCGGTTGGGTATTCCCCTCTACCCAGTTGACCATAGGTTCCAGCTCCCCAGGCAAAGACAGATCCATTTTCACAAAGAGCCAATGTATGGTGCTTTCCACAGGCCACATTGACAATTGTCTCTGTATTCAGAGCCATTACCTCATCTGTAAAATAACAGCACATGCAAACATTATTCACTACGAAAATTACATTGACTGTGGAACAAAGAACAAATTAAAATCAAACTGACATAATTTGGTAGCTGTGCAACTGGGATTGGATTAGTTCCAAATTTCACACATGCCTGCTGCCTTCTCAACAATGGGCACTTGCTCCAAGTCAAGTCTGTGTTAGCTGTGACTTAGTTGGTAGTACTCTAAGACAGAAGGTTACTGGTTGCTCCAGAGACTTAATTAATTCCATATTCTCTGCTTTCATTGCCTCTCGAGGCAGGCCAACCCATGTTTTACATGCATTGTTAGATTCCCCTTTCATGCCTTTAAAATGAAAAATATTTGTGATGCTGCTGTTCACAGTGAGACCTCTTCAGCTGGAGAGCCATATAATATGCACTAAAATCTCCTTTTGTCAAGGTTCAGTGTGCACGATGTCATTGACGTGTCCATTACAATCGGTGAGGAAACCGAAGCACTGGGTGGGGAAGGGACTGCGCTGGCTGAATGGAAGCTTTATCCATCAAAGAGAGAATATAACCCACACCACCAGGTTCATGAACAGCTATTTTTTACAACTATCAGATTCTTAAACCAACCTGCACAACTCTAACCCTACCACAGCAATAGAACACTACAGACCATCTTGGACTAGTTTCTGATTGTATCTTTTGCACTAATGTCTTGTTTTTGTACAGTCTTTTTCTCTCTCTCTCTTTGCTGTCTTGTATAATTTATGTATAATTTATATTCTGTGTGTTGTCTGTACTTATGTGCCTGTGATGCTGCTGCAAGTTTTTCATTGTACCTGTACCTCACCGTACTTGTGCACATGACGATAAACTTGACTTAGAGTCAGAGAGTTATAGAGTCATAGTCTTACAGCATGGAAACAGACCCTTCAGCCCAACTCATCCATGTGACTGTGTTGCCCAGTTGGCCAGTCCCATTTGCCCGCGTTTGGCCCATATCCCTCTAAACTACTCCTATCCACGTACTTATCTAAATGTGCCCGCCTCAACCACTGTTTCTGGTAGCTCATTCCAAATACGTACCATCCTCTGCGTGAAGAAGTTGCCCCTGATGTCCCTTTCAAATCTCTTGCCTCTGATCTTAAACCTATGCCCTTGTTTTTAGCAGCCCCTTCCCCCCCCCCCCACCCCTCCTCCCCCCGGAAAAAGACTCTGACTTGACTTGAACTTCCAGTTGAACACTAGGATAGTTGAGGCGAACTGGAAGGAAATGTTGAGTGAACACACCAAAGTGTGGGGATAGCATCTGATGGCATTAGATGGGGTGGGATGACCATTCCCGTGGTCCGTGGTGAGAAGTGAAAGGCGGAGGATGACAGTTACAGAGGATCCCGGGTGTGACTGGATGGTACAGCTGGAAGCTCGCTTCAAGTAAACACCGTGAAGATCGTTTGACGCACGCTGGAAATCGAAACTATTGTGCATGAAGTCACTGTAAGCGATAAGAGAGAAACGAAACTTCTGTTTTCACCGCGTCGTTCAGGCTGGGTAGAGAGGATAGAGGCGGTCTGCAAGATTAAAACAAAACAGTGCATTAAATTACCAATGCAGTTTCTTTGCATTAAATTAAATTGTCATTGGGTTACACCGGGAGTCTCCACCTTGGAAAGATGTTCAACATCGGAAAAATAAAACAGATGCTGGAAATCTGAAATAAAAAACAGAAAATGCTGGAAAAACTCAGCAGGTCAGACAGCATCTGTAGATGGGGATACAGTCAAGGGTTTGGGTCTGCGACCCTTCGTCAGAACTGGGGAAGGGAGAGGTTTGAGTTAGTAAAGCATCTGTTGGGACTGAAAGTACATAAACTCCATTGGGAGGTCGGGGTCTCTCGCCTCACTGTCCACTCTGGATCTCATTGTCCAGTGTGTTTGGTTGGCACTGCACACTGCGCTAGGCTCAGTTTGAATGCTTACCCAAGGCAGACGTGCCCGTTTTCCTCCCGAGTTGCCCGCTATCGTTCTTCCCGAAGCTATACACGGTGCCGTCGGTCAGTAGGAACACCGAGTGCTCTGCCCCGCATGAAACTTCTTTCACCGGCCGGTCCCGCAGACATTGGATCTCACGCGGCGCTGCAATGAGTCCGCGTTCCCCCTTGTCCAACAAGGGTACCTGGACAGGCACACCGTCTCCCCAGCAGAACAGCATCGTGTGTCCCGAGCTCTGCTAACTCCCGGCGTGTTATCTCTATCTCCGCCTCAGGGAATGCGCTGGGAAACAGGGATCTAGTCAAGGAACTAGTCTCATTATCAGACGTACCGGACTTGACTCCACGTCTCCGCCTTACTATATGTCAGCAGCCCCTCCCACTGTGGCGAAACGTCCCAAAGGAACGCTCGCAATTTGACGCAACGCAGGGCACTTGGTCTGAGAGTGAACTCTGAAGGAGTATGCTGGAGGTAGAGAGAGCAGGGCGGGGAGTGTGTTGCTTAGGGTTTTGGCGGCTGTGGGCACCGTCGCAATTAAAATCAGGGTGGAGCAAGAGGTCAGCATTGGATCCTTCACACGCTGGGCAATAATCATTCACCACATGAATTCATTTGGGACCATCTGAGACCAGTTTGCGTTTCACAACTTCAGGTTGCCCTCCTTGGGGTTAAGATGACTTGACCATAGAATATAGAACAGTACGAACAGGCCCTTCGGCCCAGCATGTCTGTGCTGACCATGATGCCGATCTAAACTAATCTGATCTGTCTGCACATGGTCTATGTCCCTCCATTCCCCGCCTGTTCAAAGGTTGCCATCCTGTCTGCTTCCACCACATTCCAGACAGCTACCACCCTCTGCCAAAATCTTGCCTTGTAAATCTCCTTTAAAACTTCTTCCTCTTACCTTAAACCTACGCCCTCTAGTATTTGACACTTCCACTCTGGGAAAAAAGACTCTGCTATCTACCCTATCTATGCCTCTCATAATTATATACACTTCTATCAGGCCTGCCCCTCTGACGCTCTAGAGAGAATGATCCAAATTTGTCTAACATCTCCTTATTGCTGATACTCTCCAATCTAGGCAGCATCCCGGTGAACCTCTTCTGCAGCCCCTCCAAAGCCTCCACATCCTTCCTGCAGTGTGGCCACCAGAACTGCACACAATAGTCTAAATATGGCATAGTCAAAACTTTATACAGCTGCAACATGACCTCCTGACTTTTCTACTTGTTGTCCTGACCGATGAAGGCAAGTGTGTGGCACACCTTCTTTACCACCCTATCCACTTGTGTTGCCACTTTCAGGGAGCTATGGACTTGGTATTGGTATTGGTTTATTATTGTCGCGTACCGAGGTACAGTGAAAAACTTGTCTTGCATACCGATCGTACAGATCAATTCATTACACAGTGCATTGAGGTAGTACAGGGTAAAAACAATAACAGAGTACAGAGTAAAGTGTCGCAACTACAGGGAAGTGCATTGCAGGTAGACGATAAGGTGCAAGGTCATAACAAGGTAGATTGTGAGGTCAAGAGTCCATCTCATCATATAAGGGAACTGTTTGATAGTCATCACCATGGGATAGAAGCTGTCCTTGAGCCTGGTGGTAGATGCCCTCAGGCTCCTGTATCTTCTGCCTGATGGGAGAGGGGAGAAGAGAGAATGAACGGGTGGGTGGGGTCTTTGATTATGCTGGCAGCTTCACAAAGGCAGCGAGAGGTATAGACAAGAGTCCATGGAGGGGAGGCTGGTTTCTGTGATGTGCTGGGCTGTGTCCATAACTCTCTGCAGTTTCTTGCGGTCCTGGGCAGAGCAGTTGCCATACCAAGCCGTAATGCATCCAGATAGGATGCTTTCTATGGTGCATCGATAACTTGTGGACTTGCTTCCACCCTGGGTTCTCAGTTGACCAATGAGTCCAACAGGGGAACTGCAGGATCTTTCATAGATACGGTAAGAAGTCCCTGATAGGGTGGCTAGATAGTTATTGAGATGGTTTGTTCCTTTTGCTGCTTATGCGGGTCCTCTCTGTGCTTCTGGTGGATGTTCATGTGGCACTTTGCAACCAATAGGAAATATTTGAAATGTGGTCAAAATGATGATATGGTAAAAAAGGGCAGTCAATGTGAAAATGGTCAGATAATCTGCCACTGCATGGGGAGCAAGGGAGAGTGCATCCTTGTACTAAGATGGACTTTTTTTTGTTTGTGGTTTTTCTTGTAAAAATTGTGCATAATTTATTTTTTTCTTGTGAATGCTGCTAATGTGATGCTCTGTGCCTGTGATGCTTCTGCATGTTCATTGCACCTGTGCATACGTGTACTTATGCATATGACAATAAACTCGACGTTGACTCTTCTTTCAACAGTGTTGTGGCATCTTTCACATCTGTTTGAGAGGACAGAAGGAGCTGCAGTAATGTTATATCTGGAAGGTAGCTCCTCAGAATGACT
This sequence comes from Pristis pectinata, assembly GCF_009764475.1. NCBI lineage: Eukaryota > Metazoa > Chordata > Chondrichthyes > Rhinopristiformes > Pristidae > Pristis > Pristis pectinata. The sequence goes on from NC_067406.1 coordinate 135,854,040, forward strand.
GGAGAAGGACTTCAGCCCACAGCCACCTGACTCAGATGTGAGAGCACGACCACTGAGTCATGGCTGATCTATAGGTGAAGTGGGTGGAGCATTAGAGACCACAGTGGGGTTGACAGCACTACGGTATTAAAGCAGAGAGAAAGGAGAGGATGTGTGTGATCAGTAGGGGTCTGTGCAGTTGGTTACAGCCCTCTGATTCTCGTTGATGTGTGTGTGTTTGTGTGTGTCTGTCTGTCTGTTTCTGTGTGTGTGTTTATGTTTTTGTGGGTGTGTTTGTGTGTGTGTTTATGTGTGTGTGTGTGTGTGTTTATGTGTGTGTGTCTTTGTGTGTGTGTTTATGTGTGTGTGTGTGTGTTTGTGTGTGTGTGTGTTTGTGGGGGGGGGGGTGTTTAGGGAAGGTGGGCAATTTTCATTTATATGGGTAATGGGTAAAGGCAACATCCATCAGCAAAGATCCCCACCATCCGGGCCATACAATCTTCTCGCAGCTACCATCGGGCAGGAGGTACAGAAGCCTGAAGTCCCACACCATCAGGTTCAAGAACAGCTACTTCTCCTCAATCATTCAGTTCTTGAACCAACCTGCAAACCCTAATTACCAGAGTTTAGCAACACTATGACCACTGTGATTGTGTTCTTTCTTGTAAAAATTGTGTTTATGTTTAACTCATGTTTGTCTTGTACATGCTGCTTATCTGATGCGATGTGCCTGTGATGCAGCTGCAAGTAGGTTTTTCATTGCACCTGTGCACACATGTACTTGTGCATATGACAATAAACTTGACGTTCACTTTGTATATCAGACAATCAAGTGACATCAGTCCCGACCAGTACTTCCCTTCATAACCTCCCCACATCCCGACATGCACTCCCTGGACGGAATTTCCGTGAACAGAACGAACAATCTGGAACCCAAAAACAATGGACAGCAATCACAATCTCCAATTTTCTTTCACCTTTGAGAGGGAAAACTACCAATTATGTGTGTGTGTGATTGTGTGTAAGGTAGTGAGTCCACCACACTGGATCTAAAATTATCATAGTTTAATATCTTTAGCCAGAGGGTAGTGAATTTATGGAATTCTTTGCCACGTACAGCAGTGGAGGCCCGATCATTGGAGGCATTTAAGGAGGAGATAGATAGGTATCTAATTAGTCAAGGTATCAAGGGATATGGGGATAAGGCCGGGAAATTGGGGCTAGAAAGGAATAGCTTTTTTTCTTTTTCTTTTTTTTTCTTTTTCTTTAGCTCATGGAGCAGACTCGATGGGCCGAATGACCTACTTCTGATCCCTTGTCTTGTGATCTTAACAAATGGAAAGGAATGCACTTTATTCCTTTATCAGTTTTGGTATCTTTGGAGGTATGGATTGGAAAAGACCTTTATCAGAGTGATATTAGGATGTTACCCTAAATAGGTGCAACTTTTTTACATCACTTTCCACTAGTATATCCCACTCAGACATAAGCGAATAATCTTCGTCTGTAAAAATATTGTTGTGTTGCTTTGTTAATCATTTGCTTATTTATTGTTCAATAAATTTACTTCATTATATAAATGTGAAACAAAGGCTGAGGTGATGGCCCAAAATCTGAAGTGAGATTGAGTGATTAATAGAAGACTTGCTGTACTTGAGACTTGTCATCTTCAAAGCAAAGATTGGATCTTCCAGAAATTTGGGGGATGAGATCCAGGATAGGAGTGATTCCAGATGTGGGATCTGTAATTAAGCAAAAGAAACAGAAAATATAATAGCATTGTATCTTTTTTTGCAGGATAAACTGTCAAATACTGGAGGACATGCACTTAAGGTGAGAGGGGGATAGTTTCAAAGAAATGTGCGGGGCAAGTATTTTACACAGAGAGTGGTGGGTTCCTGGAATGGGATGCTGGGGTAGGGGTGGAAGCAGATACGATAGTGGCGTTTAAGAGGCCCTTAGACAGACACATGAGTATGCAGGGAATAGAGGGATATGGATCCTGTGCAGGCAGAAGAGGTTTAGTTTAATTTGCATTTTCAGCACAGATATTGTGGGCTGAAGGGCCTGTTCCAGTGCTGTCCTGTTCTATGTTCTGTATTCTATTATCCTGTCACAACTGATGGATTACCACCCTATTTAAATGTGCCCAGTGCCTGCAAATATGGAGCAGAGAGCAATAGGCCATTCATTATAGCTAAAGGTGCCTTCCTTGCTTGTCTTAAAGGCATCATTTTATAGCCTGCCAATTTTGTTATGTACTTTTTGAAACTTAAGGCACTGCAAAATTTGGCTTTTACCAGCTCAAGTGAATAGTTAAGGAAGTGCTGTTGCACTCTGATTATTTTACTGGATGAGTACATGGAACATAGAACATTACAGCACAGAACAGGCCCTTCGGCCCACAATGTTGTGCCGATGCTTTATCCTGCACTAAGATCTATCTAACCCTTCCCTCTCACATAGCCCTCCATTTCTCTATCATTCATGTGTCTATCTAAGAGTCTCTTAAATGTCCCTAATGTATCTGCCCCCAAAACCTCTGCCGGCAATGTGTTCCACCCACCCACCACTCTCTGTGTAAAAAACTTACCTCTGACATCCCCCTTATACCTTCCTCCAATCACCTTAAAACGATGTCCCCTCGCGTTAGCCATTTTCGCCCTGGGAAAAAGTCTCTGACTGTCCACTCATTCTATGCCTCTTATCATCTTGTACACCTCTATCAAGTCACCTCTCATCCTCCTTCTCTCCAGAGAAAAGCCCTAGCTCGCTCAACCTATCCTCATAAGACATGCTCTCCAATCCGGGCAGCATCCTGGTAAATCTCCTCTGCACCCTCTCTAAAGCTTCCACGTCCTTCCTATAATGAAGCAACCATAACTGAACACAATACTCCAAGTGTGGTCTAACAAAGAGCAGGGGTCCCAGAACAGATCCCTGAGGAACACCACTGGTCACTGACCTCCAGGCAGAATACACTCCATCTACCACCACCCTCTGTGTCCTATGAGCGAGTCAATTCTGAATCCACACTGTCAAGTTTCCCTGCATCCCATGCCTCCTGACTTTCTGAATGAGCCTTCCATGAGGAACCTTATCAAATGCCTTACTAAAATCCATGTACACCACATCCACTGCTCTACCTTCATCAATGTGCTTTGTCACATACTCAGAGAATTCAATCAGGCTCGTGAGGCATGACCTGACCCTTACAAAGCCATGCTGACTGTCTCTAATCAGCCTATGCTTCTCCAAGTGCCCATAAATCCTGCGTCTAAGAATCTTCTCCAGTAATTTGCCCACCACTAAAGTAAGACTCACTGGTCTGTAATTCCCAGGGTTATCCCTACTCCCTTTCTTAAACAAAGGAACAACATTTGCCACCCTCCAATCATCTGGCACTACTCCTGTGGCCAGTGAGTTCGCAAAGATCACTGCCAAAGGCACAGCAATCTCTTCCCTCGCTTCCCCTAATAACCTTGGATATATCCTGGCAGGCTCTGGTGACTTATCTATCCTAATGTTTTTCAAAAGTTCCAGCATAACCTTTTTCCTCACATCAACATGCCCTAGCATGCCTGTTGTACGCCATGTTCACGAGAGTCAAGGTCCCTCTCACTGGTGAACACTGATGCAAAGTATTCATTAAGGACCTCCCCTACCTCTTCCGACTCCAGGCACATGTTTCCTCTTTTATCCCTGATCGGTCCTACCCTCACTCCAGTCATCCTCTTATTCTTCACATATGTGTAGAATGCCTTGGGGTTTTCCTTGATCCTACTCACTAAGGAATTCTCATGCCCCCTTCTAGCTCTCCTAAGTCCATTCTTAAGCTCCCTCCTGGCTACCTTGTAACTCTCCAGAGCCCTGTCTAATCCATGCTTTCTAAACCTCAGGTAAGCTTCTTTCTTCCTCTTGACAAGATATTCTACGTCTCTTGTCAACCACAGTTCCTTCACTCTACCATCCTTACCCTGCCTCAATGGGACAAACCTATCCAGACAGCTATGATAACAGAGAGCAGTAAATTTAAATCTTGCCATGACATTTTGAGAACATAAATTCATTTCTTAAAATTTAGTATCAGCAAAAGTGTTCCGATTAGATATGAGATTGTAAGGAAATTCTGCCTGTTTCACTACTATCATTTCCTGAGGGATATTTGCCATCATATTGGGCCTGGTCTATAGGTATTGGAGGAATATGAGACCTGTTTGAGATATTTTGAGGAATTAGGCTTCGTAAGAGTTATGATTCTAAAGCCACTGTTTGATAAAACTTTTGTGAGGTCAGGTACTGGTTCACAAGCAGCCTTGTTTATGCACAAAGTAACCTGACCATTATTGATAAAAGAAAGAACAGGGAGAGACAGAGAGCTCTCTGAGATCTTAAAATTCACCTTTTTTAATGTCTGTAGATATGTCTAAACATTTGCAAGCTATTAAAAAAAACAGTTCAAAGTCAAAGTTGAGTTTATTGTCATATGCACCAAGCACATGGCTGTGTGGGAGAAGACAGAGAGTGGTAGTGGATGATTGTTTCTCAGACTGGAGGCCTGTGACTAGTGGTGTGCCTCAGGGATCTGTGCTGGGTCCATTGTTGTTTGTTGTCTATATCAATAATCTAGATGATAATGTGGTAAATTGGATCAGCAAGTTTGCTGATGACACTAAGATTGGAGGCATTGTAGACAGCGAGGAAGGCTTTCAAAGCTTGCAGAGGGATTTGGACCAATTGGAAAAATGGGCCAGAAAATGGCAGATGGAATTTAATGCAGACAAGTCTGAGGTATTGCATTTTGGAAGGACAAATCAAGGCAGGACATACACAGTAAATGGCAGGGCACTGAGGAGTGCAGAGGAACAAAGGGATCTGGGAGTTTAGATACATAATTCCCTGAAAGTCGCGTCACAGGTAGACAGGGTTGTAAAGAAGGCATTTGGCATCCTGGCATTCATAAATCAAAGTATTGAGTATAGGAGTTTGGATGTTATGGTGAGGTTGTATAGGACATTGGTGAGGCCAAATTTGGAGTATTGTGTGCAGTTCTGGTCACCTAACTATAGGAAGGATATCAGTAAGATTGAAAGAGTGCAGAGGAGATTTACTGGAATGTTGCCAAGTCTTCAGGAGTTGAGTTACAGGGAAAGATTGAACAGGTTAGGACTTTATTCCTTGGAGCGTAGAAGAATGAGGGGAGACAGACAGGGGAGATAGAGCTTTACAAAATTATGAGGGGTATAGACAGAGTAAATGCGAGTAGGCTCTTTCCACCTAGATTAGGAGAGATAAGTACGAGAGGACATGGCTTTAGGGTGAAAGGGGAAAGGTTTAGGGGGAACATTAGGGGGAACTTCTTCACTCAGAGATTGGTGGGAGTATGGAACGGGCTGCCATCTGACGTGGTAAATGTGGGCTCACTCTTAAGTTTTAAGAATAAATTGGATCGATACATGGACGGGAGAGGTCTGGAGGGTTATGGACTGGGTGCAGGTCAATGGGACTAGCGGAATTAAATTTCGGCACAGACTAGAAGGGCTGAATGGCCTGTTTTCTGTGCTGTAGTGTTCTATGGTTCTATGGTATGCACAAGTGCAACGAAAAACTTACTTGCAGCAGCATCACAGGCACATAGCATCATATAAGCAGCATTCACAAGAAAAACATAAACACAATTTTTACAAGAAGGAACACAATTGGAACAAGATAAAACAAAACCAATTTTAGTGCAAAGTGATCAAAATTATATCTCAGTATTACCAAGCTTTACTTAACTGTAATTTAATATTAATTATGCTAGCATCATTAATGTAGTTTTATTCCCCATCTGTCAGAACTAGGAAAACGTATGCTAAAGCATTATTTTGTTTAATCAAAAGTCAGGGTTCAGGAAAAGCTTGTGCTAGAGATAAGAAGTGGACCAGAGACAGCCATGCCCACAACTTGCTGTTCTGAAAAATACTCCAGAAATTGATCACAGAAACTGGATCTGACAGGCAACCCTTGCTGTCCATCCCTAGAAGTCCTGAGAAGGTGATATTGGACTACTTTGAACTGCTGATATCCCTTGGTGCTTCCAAAGTTGAAATTTTAAGGAGCTTATCCCAGTGATAATGAAGGAAGATGAAAAATGTCCAAGGCAGTTTGTTGTCTCTACATTCTGTGGAAGGAAGACCGGAATTAACAAAACACTATTTGATGTGAAAACTCATTGACCCGAAAAACTAATGTTGTTTCACTCTCATCGATTCTGCTTGACCTGGTCAGTATTTCCAGCATTTTATGATTTTTAAATTAGAATTCTGGAAAAATATTTGTATTTACATTAGGATTTGTTTGGAATGAAAAGAAAATGATCATGTGAGAGTGAACCACATGTACAGCATGTACTATATACAATGCAGTGCCTCGTGTACATACTACTGATGGTGGGGAGGGATGTGCCCGTGATGTATTGGGCTGAGTCCACTACTGTCTGCAGCTTCTTACGTTCCTGTACATCGAATTGCCATACCAGACCATGATGCAACCAGTCAGGGTATTTACAACAGATACTTCTGCTATGGGGAAAAGTTTCTCACTGTCTCTCATCATTTTATATACCTCCATCAGGTCCCCCTTCAGCCTCCTCTGCTCCAAGAAAAACAAACTCAGCCTATTCAGTCTCTCCTCATAACTGAAACATTCCATCCCAGGCAACATCCTGGTGACTCTCCTCTGCACCCTCTCCAGTGATGTCAGGTCCAATCCATAGTGTGGTGACTAGAACTGCACACAATACTCCAGCTATGGCTAACCAAAGTTTTATTAAGTTGTACCATGATCTCCCTGCTCTTAAATGAGTCCAGGCTAATGAAAGCATTTTTTCCCCATAGGATAATGCATTGCTACTGTTCATTGAGGGTATGTGCATTGGAGACACAAGAGACTGCAGATGCTGGAATCTGGAGCAACAAACAATCTGCTGGAAGAACTTAGTGGGTCGAGCAGCAGCTGTGGGAGGGAATGAATTGTCATTTCGGATCAAAACCCCGCATCAGGACTGAGAGTGGAGAGGCGAGTTGGCCAGAATAAAGAGGAGAGTGGTGAGACAGGAGTCCGAGGTGATTGGTGGACTGAGGAGGGGTGTAAGATGACAGGCACGTGGTGCCAGATAGGGGGAGGGGAGCAGGGGTGGAGTTGGGAGACAGTGGCAGGTGAATGATAGATGGAGGCAGACAAAGAGAGAGAGAGGAAAAAAGGGAAAAAAGATGGAGCAAGGTAGGAGGAGGGGAGTGTGATTGGAGACAGCTGCTGGAGGGAGATAAGCAGGAACACGAAGCGCTATCAGTGCAGGAGGAGAGAATGGGAACCATTAGGGGAGAGGTGAATGGCAGTTGGAACCAGATGGGGGAACCTGTATGTGAAGTGGGATGGGGATGAATTTGATTAACAAAACATTGCCTTTACTCAGTGAAGGTGTGCTTCGCTCCTCAAGGCAATGCATTGACACTGCTATTGAAAGTGGGTTAGTGTCTCTTAAAGAGAATGCATTGCTTCTGCTCCTTGGAGTGCAGGCCCCTTTAAGACAACACTTGTTGTTCATTGAAGTGGGTGCATGCCCCTCTAAAACTACTCAGTGCCCCTGCTAATTGAAAGTGGGTGCGTCCTTCAAGCTAATGCATCATGCATTCCCTGCTCATGCAAGGAAGTTGCATGCCCCTTTAACAGAATGCATTGCTCCTGCCCCGATTTTTTTGGGAGGATGCCCCTTTAAGGCCTACGTCTGCCTCTTACATCCGCGTTGCCTGGGCGCCGTGCGGGGAGCGGCGGCTGCGATTGGCGGAGGGAGGCTGTCGATCACGGCGCCAGGCTACCAACCTGGAAGCGAAAAGTTGCCCACGGACCGTCCGAGGAGGGGAGGGGAGGGGGGGGGGGCGAGGGCGAGTGATTGACAGGTGCGGGCTGTCACTCATCCCCGGGGATCAAAGGCGGCCGGCAGCCGCTGGCGGCAGCTTTGCCCACCGTCTCCGAAGCGGGCGCAGTGTTTGCAAACACCTCCGGGCTCTCCCCGCTGGTAACAATTCGCCACCAGAAAACAGCAACATTCAGGTAACTTTGTAGCAATGATCAGACCCACTTCCTGCTCTGCTTTCTCACACAGTGCTTTCGGGGCAGCAAAGTTGTCACAATACAGGGCGTGCTCTGCTTGTTCAATCTCTATTTTCTGCCACACGTTCATCACCAACGCCTTCTCTTGGAAGGTCATGGGTCTGAACACTCCTCGAGTCGGGAGATCCTGGGATGATGATTCCGGCCCTCCAGAAAATCGAGCTCCCTGATGCAGTTTGATACTCCCAAAGGCATCATTGAGGGAGGGCTGCATTGTCAGAGGGGCCACCTTTTAAATGAGGGCCCTATTTGTATGTGAAAGATCCTGTGCCTGAAGAAGAGAGGCCTCTTCCCAAAGTCCTATCAAAAACTCAGTCCCCGACTGACATTGTAAACAGACGATCTGGTCGACTGTGTCACTGCCGTTTGTAGGACATTACTGTCCACGAATTGCTGCCTCACTTCCTACTTGACAGCACTTGATAAGAAACCGGCTGTCAGATGGTTACGTACCGTGACTCGCAACTTAAGAAAAGGAGAGAGAAAACAGGCAGTTAGCTGCCATCTAACATCAGTAGTGAGCAAAATGCTGAAATCTATTGTGAAGGAGGTGATCTAAAGTCATAATATGAGCCGACAGGGACTGATGAGGTATTTGAGGTGAGGGGAAACTAGTAGATATGGTGTATTGGGATTTTTGGAAAGCTGTCATTAAGATCGCACAGAGATTGCTGAACCAAGTTAGAACACTTGGAATTAGAAGAAATCTAATGTAGATTGGGAGTTGGATTGGTATTGGTATTGGTCAATTGTACTGAGGCACAGTGAAAAGCTTGTCTTGCATACCCATCGGACAGGTCAATTCATTACACGGTGCAGTTACATTGGTTTAGTACAGAGTGCATTGAGGTAGTGCAGGTAAAAACAATAACAGTGCAGAGTAAAGTGTCACAGCTACAGAGAAAGTGCAGTGCAATAAGGTGCAAGGTCACAACAACGTAGATCGTGAGGTCAGAGGCCATCTCATTGTATAAGGGAACCGTTCAGAGAGACAGAGCAGGAGTTGATGTGTCCTTCTTTGGTTGGCAGGCAGTGGCAAGTTGGGTGCCACAATGATCGCTGCTTGGGTCCCAAGGTATTCACAATTAATCTAAACAATTTGAATGAGGGGACTAGGTGTAACATCTTCGAGGTTTCTAACAGTGAACAAGATTGTCTGAGATTACAACAGGACCTTGATGATCTGGGGAAGCAGGCCAAAGAATAGCAGATAGAATTTAGCTCGGACAAGTGCGAGGTGTTGCCCTTTGATAAGTTAAACTCAGGCAGGGATTACACAGTAAATAGTAGAGCCCTGGAGACTCTTGTAGAACAGAGAGACTGAGGGGTACAGTTACATAGTTCCCTGAAGGTGAGGACACAGGTAGACAGAATGGTGAAGAGGGCGTTTGGCACGCTGGCCTTCATGGGTCAGGAGTTGGGACGTCTTGTACAAGTCTTTGGTGAGGCTACACTTGGAGTATTGCATGCAGTTCTGGTCACCCAGCTATAGGAAGGACATCATTAAGCTGGAAAAGGTGCAGAAAAGATCCACGAGGATATTACCCAGATTGGAGGACTTGAGCTATAGGGAGAGACTGGCACTTTTTTCCCTGGAGCTTAGGATGCTGAGGGGTGATCTTATCGGGTTATATAAAGTCATCAGGGGCATAGATAAGATGGATGGTCACATTCTTTTCCCCAGGGCAGGGGAGTCTGAAACTAGAGGACATAAGTTTAAGGTGAGAGGGGAAAGATTTAAACGGGACTTGAGGGGCAAGTTTTTCACACAGAGGGTGGTGGGTATATGGAACAAGCTGCCAGAGGAAGCTGTAGAAGCGGGTATAATTACAATGTTTAAAAGATGTTTGGACAGGTACATGGATAAGAAAGCTTTACAGGGATATGAGCCAAACACAAGCAAATGGGACTAGCTCGGATAGACATCTCGGTTGGCATGGGAAAGTTGGGCCAAAGGACCTGTCTCTGTGCTGTAGATATTCTATGTCTCTACAACAATGCTATTCTACAATAAACCCTGATATTCTGGCATCATTGGGGCTTTGATGGTGGTGACTGGTAGATTTTCCAGATTCTTGGATTTTGCTCCTATTGATATCCCAACACACTTTTAATTCTTTTTGTCAGATGTTACACGGTAGTGTAATAAATTTTTCGGTGAACAACCCGGTGAGTTTAACGGGAGTGCAGGAAACAAAACCTGGTGAGTTCAAAGGGAGTGCGGGAATATAGCACTGGTGAGTTTAAAAGGTGAATTGGTCTGGGTCCCTGTGAGTTCAAAGGAAGCATGGGACCAAGTGAGCCAGATGACAAACAATCAGGATTTCCGAACAATCGGATAACAGATTATAGGAGTCTTACTGCGTGGAAATATTGCTGCAGAAGACAATTAGGAGATAAGTGGTACATTGGCCTTTATTGACAGAAGATTTGAGTACAAGAGTACAACTTACTACAATTATGTAGATCCTTGGTCGGACCACACCAGAGTAATTTGGACTCCTTACGTTCTAGAGAAGGAGTGCAACAAACATCACCAGACTGGTTCCTGTGATGGCAGCTCTTGTCATATGCAGAGAGACTGAATAGAGTCAATCTGTACTGAGAGTAGAAGAATGAGAGGCAAGCTCATTGAAAATTGTTAGCGGGCTTGTCAGGATAAATATGGGGAGGCTGTGTCCCCTGGTTTGAGAAGTTCCAGATGGTGGGAATCTTTAATGATGGATTTTTGCTGCCTTGAGGCAGTGTCTCATGTAAGTATTACTGATGGTGGGGAGGGATGTTCCTGTGATGTGTTGGGCTGAGTCCACTAGCCTCTGCAGCTTCTTACACTCCTGTGCATTCGAATTGGTATACCACACCATGGTGCAACCAGTCAGGATACTTTCAGCAGTACATCTGTTGAAATTTGTTGGAATGTTTGGTGACATGCCAAAACTCCGAAACCTTCTAAGAAAGTAAAGATGCTGGCAACCTTCCTTGTGTTTGCATCTATGTGTTTGGTCCAGGACAGGTCATCCGATATATTAACGCCCAGGAATTTAAAGCTGCTGACCCTCTCCACCGCCAATCCCCCAATGTAGACTGGCGATTGTTTGCCCTTCTTCCCCTCCCGAAGCCAGCAATCATTTCCTTAGTTTTACTGACGTTGTTGTTGTGACACCACTCAAGCAGATGTCCTATCTTGCTTCGATATGCTGATCCATCACCACCTGTGATTCATCCAACAACAGTGGTGTTATTGGCGAATTTATATATGGCATAGGAGCTGTGCTTAGCCACACAGTCATGTGGGTATAGGGAGTAGAGCAGGGGTCTGAGCACGCAGCCTTGAGGTGCCCCTACATAGGCCACTTAGGACAAATGGGGAGAAATTTCTTCACTCAAGGGTGATGGGCCTTTGGCATTCTCTACCTTGGAGGGCTGTGAAGGCTCAATTGTTGATTTAATTCAAACGGGAGAGATCATTGGATATGGGGATAGGACAGGTGGTGTTGAGAAAGGTGGTTAGCCATGATTACACTGAAAGTTGGAACAGCTGAATGACTGACTCCTTTTTCTTACGTCACTATGTCCTGAGGTTGTGGAGGTAACATGTAAGAGCAGGTCTCACTGAATTTTCCTGAGTCACATCTTGGGTAATGTAGGCTTGCATATTATATTGCTGTTTTAATTTGTTTTCCAGAGCTGTGGCCAGAACTTCATCCTCGTAGAGCATGGAAAAAGGCCCTTCAGTCCATTCTTGTCCACGCCAACCAAGATGTATATACAAGCTTAATCCCATTTCCCAGCACTTGGCCCATATCCCTCTAAACTCCTGTCATCCATAGACCTGTCCACTTACTTCTTAAATGTGTCTACCTGCCTCACCCACTTCCTCTGGCAGCTGGTTCCATATATCTACCACCCGCTGTGTAAAAAAAGTTTGTCCCTCAGGTTCTTATTAAACCTTCCACCTCCAACCTTAAAACTATGTCCTCTAGTTTTAGATTTCCCAAACCTGGAAAAAAGAGTGTTCACCCCACCTATGCCCCTCATGATTTTATATACCTCTATGAGATCACCCCTCAATCTCCTACATGCTAAAGAGTAAAGGCCTAGCCTGTCTCACCTCTCCCTATAACTCAGTCCCTCAAGCCCTGGCAATGGAAGGCACACGTCAGTTAATGCAAAATAATCTTCACTTGGGTCACAATTTTAATCCAGCACATATTTGAGGCAAATATTTAATATCATAATCATGTCACATTCTCACTGTAGCAGTAAGTACAGGATAAGTTTGAGACACGAGACTGCAGGTAAGACAAGATCAGATATCTTTATTAGTCACATGTACATCGAAACACACAGTGAATGCATCTTTTTGCGTAGAATGTTCTGGGGGCAGCCCACAAGTGTTGCCATGCTTCCAGCGCCAACATAGCATGCCCACAACTTCCTAGCCTGTATGTCTTTGGAATGTGGGAGGAAACCGGAGCACCCGGAGGAAACCCATGCAGAAACGGGGAGAATGTACAAACTCCTTACAGACAGTGGCTGGAATTGAACCCGGGTTACTGGCGCTGTAATAGTGCTACGAACTCAGTGGGTTGGGCAGCATCTCAAAGAGCACCTTCGCTCCGTCTGTCATAACAGCCATGATGTCCCAGTGGCCAGCCATTTTAATTCCACTTCCCATTCCTACACACTGACATGTCTGTCTATGGCCTCCTCTACTGCCAAGTTAAGGCTAGACGCAGATTAGAGGAACAACAGCCCCCCCTTTGTTTTTCCTTATCTATCTGGCCCATTTACCCCTTTTCTTTCCCCTTACCTGCCCTCACGACCTGCCCATCACCCATCACCCTCCCTCAGATTGCCCACCTCCTTCCCTCATTCCATGGTCTACTGTCCTCTCCTCTATCAGGTTCCATCTTCTTCAGCCCTTTGCCTCTTCCACCTATCACCTCCCGGCTTCTTACATCATTCTCATTCCCCCGCCCCCACCGTTCCCCACTGACCTACCTTCCCCCCTCTTCTGGATTCACCTATCACCCGCCAGCTCATGCTCTGTCCTGATGAAGGCTCCCGACCCGAAACGTTGACTGTTCACCTCCCTCCATAGATGCTGCCTTACCCGTTGAGTTCCTCTAGCATTTTGTGTGTGTATCTCAAAGTCAAAGTTGAGTTTATTGTCATCTGTGCAAGTATGTGAATGCACAGGTGCAATGAGCAACTTACTTGCAGCGGCATCACAGGCACATAGCACCAGAGACATAACATTCACAAGAAAAACAAATTAAATGTAAATTATACAAAATTATCCAAGAAAGAACACAAATTAGAACAAAAAAAAACCCGAAGTCCATTGAGGTGCAAAGTGGTCATAATGTTGCTGTAATGAGGTATGCCATACTGTGGAGGAATTGTTGGCATTTTGGGTCAAAACCCCTACATCAGGACTGGTGGCCTGAGAACTGCTGTGTCCCAGTTAGGGACAAGTGGACACCCTCACCCCTATCTTTACACGTCCATTCACGGGATGTAAGTACCTCTGGAAGGCCAGTGTTTGTTGCTTATGCTGACTCATGAATTAAGTGGCTGTTGGAAGAATCAGCTGCATCATTGTGTGTCTGGAATCACATAGAGACCAGATGTGAAAAGGATGGGCCAATTTCCATCTTTAAGGGACAGTGGTGAATCAGATCTGACTTTGTCACAGTCACCACTGCTGATCAGGATCAGAATCAGAATCAGAATCAGAATCAGATTTATTGTCACTGACATATCTCATGAAATTTGTTGTTTTGTCAGCAGCAGTACAATGCAAGACATAAAAACATAAAAAATACTATAAGTTGCAAAAGTAAACAAACAGTGCAAAAGAGGAATAATGGGGTAGTGTTCATGGGTTCATGGACCATTCAGAGATCTGATGGAGGGGAAGAAGCTGTTTCTGAAACGTTGAGCTTTTTATTCCAGATTTATTTAATTGAATTTTACTTACTTGGCTGCTTCTGTGGTGGGATTTGAACTATCTCTCTGGGTGTCCTTGAGTTCAATAACACAAACACTACTGCGCCTCATTACATGACTCCTTCATGATGTGCCTCACTCCTTGTAGTTGTGTTTCATTGGTGAAAGAGTCTCAGTTGACATGTCACCAATTGTAGCACAACATCTAGAGTGTGATTGACCCAATGGTTGAGTTAAAGACCTTCATTAATATGGGTCCTGAGGTACTCTGAAGTCACTGTTGTATAATGTCGGAAACCTATCAGTCAATTTAGACACAGAAAGCTCTCCTAAAGAGCAATGTGATGTTGACAAGATAACATATTTTCAATGGTATTGTCTGAGGGATCGGTATTGGGGATGCGTGAGAAAGTGCCATGGAGTCTTTAATGTCTGTCTCAGACAGCAAACAGAGACTGGGTTGAAGGTTTTATCTGAAGGGCAGCACTTCTGGCAGAGTGGTGCATCCCCAACACTGCACTGAAGTGCTGGTTTAGCTCTTTGTGCTCAAGTCTCAGGAGCAATACCCAAGCTCACAACCTCCTGATTCAAGAAACAAGAGTGTGACTCACCGAAGCACAGCTGGCATACAGTCTGAACAGAACGTTCTCTAGTTCACGGAAATTGCCAGGATCACTAAATCAGATACACATTTGTTTTAATGCAGTGATCTAAGGAGGATTTTTTTAAAATGAGTTGGAAGCTTTACCTTCTGCTCATCACTTTCACCACCTCTCTGCAATCCCAACCCACCAAATTTGCTTTAGATCCTGCGATGTGGAAATCCATCAGGTGGGATATCTGGTCATTATGGGACCTTGTTCGGTGTAAGAAAGCCACTTTACAACAATGATTGACCTTTTTTTTTCATATTCATTCAATGGACAAGCCAGCATTTGTTGCCCATCCCTTGTTGCCCTTGATAAGGTGGTGGTGAGCTGCCTTCTTAAACTGCTGCAGTCCTTGAGGTGTGGGTATACACACAATACTGTTAGGGGGGATGTTCCAGGATTTTGACCCAGCAACGGTGAAGGAACGGCAACATATTTCCAAGTCACGACGGTGTGTGGCTTGGAGGGTGACTTCCAGCTGGTGGTTGTTCCCCGTGCTTTTGCTTCCCTTGTCCTTCTGGCTGGTAGATCCTGTGAGTTTAGAAGCTGCTGTCTAAGAAGTCTTGGTGAGTTGCTGCAGTGTAGATGGTACAAGCTGCTCTTGCTGTGCGTCAGAGGTGGAGTGAGTGAATGGTTGTGGATGGGGTGCCTATCAAGCAGGCTGCTATGTCCTGTGTGGTACTGAGCTTCTCGAGTGTTTAAGGGTATTTAATTTGGGTGTTCTGTTTTCTGATGGAGTCTGAGATAATGAATGGCATTATCTAATGGCAAGTCTTTTTCTTGTTTTGTGTCTTTTATTTTTCTTTATCTTCACTGATGAATGAAATACAGAAAAAAAATAGCTGGGAATTTAACAGAGGTGAAGTGGCTTAGACCTTAAAAAAAGTGGGCCACAAAAATCTAGTGGTCTGTGTTGAGATCTCACTCTTTTCCAATGTCTGGTGCTGTCAGGCATCAATTCAAGCCTGTCCCTATCACCTGTGGCTGTGATGACCTCAGCGAGCCGAGCAGCCAATCCCGTTAACAGGTACTCAAGGAAGAGAAGGAAGGAGCACAACTTTTAAATATGTTAATGCATGCTGGATAAGGACGTGAACATCCACATGTTTAAGGTGAAAGCTAACGTAAAGAAACTTTTTTAAAAATGGATATTTTTCAGGGTGATACAGTGCTTGATACTGCAGTAAGATCATGGCTGATCCTGGGTCTCAACTCCCTGTTCCTGCCTAATCCATATACTTTCTGACTCCCTCAATGTCTACTGATCTCAGCACTGACTGTACAGAGTGACAGAGGGCATGCACTGTTAATTTGGAGGGATCTATGTATTTTGTATTCTGCATTTTGGAATTTTGAGGGGGGCCTTCCCTAATTGAGAAGAATAGTGTGAGTGCATTGCCTTTAATGATTTTTGGGAAGAATGATAAGGAGTTGTTTCTCAGTAGGAAGGATTGTTAGTCCAACTGCTGCAACACTGTGCTGTCCTTTGTATGTAAAATGCCATTTAAGCACAAGTTGTTATAACTGGGGAAAGCTTGGAAAGGCAGATATTAAAATGTCGCTTTTATGTGGTTTGTGTCTCAAAAGTATTTTATTGGGACTCAATCAGTTAGTGAATTGGAATAATTTTCTTGTTTGGTCCATTCTATGTCAAGTGCTGCAAATGACGAGAAGCTTAGGTTGGGAGGATAGGCATTTGGTGGGAGGAGAGGACAAGCTTCATAGTTATTGCCTGGCTAGTGAACTATAGGACACGAACCCCATTCAGCAGAATCAAACTCCTATTTCCTCTCATAGTTAAAACAAAATGAGTGCTTTCCTGCATCTAATCTTTGATGAAGAATCCTCCAAAATGAGCTTTATGCCAAAGTTTTGGATATTTTATATAGTCTGCCCTCTCAAGTGAATGTAAAAGATTTTCACCCTGGTATTTTGCTCAGTATTTTTCACTTACTCAATCCCTAGAAATCGCCTATATAACCCAGACACGTTTCCAACACTGCAATATTGACTATGATGTTTGCTTATCCTTCCAGTGAACTGAAAGGGTTTTGTGGAGACAGTGTTGGCAGTGTCTTTCTGGTGTCTTGAGGTGCCTGATGTAGGTAATCAGAAGCACTCAGAAAGCAGGGATCACTGCGGCCTGGTACACCATGAGGTTTGTGACAGATCTGAGATCCAAGGTCTTGATCTTCAAATATCCTTTTCTTCAATCAACTGAGGACTGTGCTGGTACATTGAAGGTGATGTTAAGTTTCATCACCGATGTCTGCCTTTGCTGGGAGGTGGCTCCCAAGATATGAAAGGTGGTCCTTGTTTTCCAGAGTCTCGCAAGGAACCTTTATTGCGGAGGGTGATGTTAAGTATTGGGAGCAGGCTGATCGAGAACCTGAACGTTGGGATCAAGTCAAGTCACTGAGTTTATTATGCACAAGTATGGTGAGGTACAGGTACAATGAAAAACTTGCTTGCAGTAGCATTACACGCACATAGAGTCAGACAACAGAACATAAACTATACATGACAGTGAAGAAAAAGATTGTGCGAAACAAGACATTGGTGCAAAAAAAACA
Organism: Pristis pectinata; assembly: GCF_009764475.1. Taxonomy (NCBI): domain Eukaryota; kingdom Metazoa; phylum Chordata; class Chondrichthyes; order Rhinopristiformes; family Pristidae; genus Pristis; species Pristis pectinata. The sequence goes on from NC_067406.1 coordinate 135,871,351, forward strand.
GAGACAAGTCTATGGTAGTGCAAGAGGTGGTCCGTATCTCTGGCCCAAGACGGCTCAAAGTGGAGAAGTATGTAGAGCAATATCGAGTTACAGAAGCTCTTCACAAGAGCAGCATCTGTCCTCTCATATGCTTCACTCAATGAGTTGATATTGGTTTGGAGATTGCCTTCCGAGCATGTGCAAAAGCAAGAGTCATCTGCGTACTTCGGCGCAACTGCTGAGGTTCTGATGGCCCTGTTTCTGTAATATAGTGGCCATAGGTTGAACTATTACTTTTGAGCTGCACTTTCATGGAAAGTCTGTTTCAGGTGAAGTGCAGCATTGCTGGGAGAAAGTGTTGGGGGACTGACTCAGCCTTGTTTGACCCCAGGCTTCACTGAGATTACTTCTGTTTTGTAGCCCAGTTAGTTATGATATGACTTGCGCAATGTAAGATGGAGGCGAATTTTTGGCGGCAACCACATTTAAGGAGAGTGCTACACAGTTGGTGGAGTCAAAAGGCTTTAAGTCGACAAAGGCCATGTATAATGGCAGGTGCTGCTCCCTGCATTTCTCTTGGCATTGTTGCATGGTGAAGATCACTTTCACTGTGCCTCTAGACGGACAGAATGATGAGTGGCTCTTTGAATACTGGGAGGAGGCAGTTGAGGAGAACCATGTTGATGACTTTCCCTCATGTGAGGCCTCTCTGTGGTTACTACCATCAGACTGGTGGACTTACCACTTACCACTTATCAGACTTACCACCATCGAGTGGACAGTCAGAGACTTTTTCCCAGGGCGACAATGGCTAACACGAGGGGACATAATTTTAAGGTGATTGGAGGAAGGTATAAGGGGCATGACAGGGGTAAGTTTTTTACACAGAGAGTGGTGGGTGCGTGGAACACACTGCCTGCAGAGGTTGTGGGGGCAGATACATTAGGGACATTTAAGAGGCTCTTAGATAGGCACATGAATGATAGAAAGATATGGGGCCATGTGGGAGGGAAGGGTTCGATAGATCTTAGAGCAGGATAAAATGTTGGCACAACATTGTGGGCTGAAGGGCCTGTACTATACTGTAGTTCTATGTTCTAGACTTGCCTCCTTCCTTGTAGGTTGTCATGATCATGGTTTCTCTAAGGTTTCCCAGATGTGGATGATGAGATTGTGGATTCCTCCCCCAAGTTTTGTAACTTCATTAGGGAAACCGTCTGCTTCTGAGGCCTTGATATTTTTGGTTGAGATTTGGCCTTTTTGATTTTATCGTGGCCGACACTGGACTTCCAAAACAGACGCTCTATTCCGAGCCCTGTCACATGACAGGATTACTAAATGGGCGGAGGGAAAGATTCAAGGATGTCCTCAAAAGTTTCCTTGAAAAAAGTAGAGAAGGATTATGTGGGATATTATTGAGTCCATGGATCAGGAGCACACAGAAACCCTTTATAAGTGAGGGAAGGAGCACACTATCTCACAAACCACCCACCTGCCTCTGCAACCCCCACCCACCAAACATCAGGTGCCCCCTGTCCCATCTGTGCAAGACTCCCTGGTTCCCAAATTGGTCTCATCAGTCGCAGTCAGCACTGACCCCATAAAACTGGAATTGATATGTTATTCTTGATCCCAATAGGAAAAAGACTGTTGAAAATTATATGTTGGCTATAAGTCATTTTGAGATGTCCTGATGCTAGTAAAAAAAACTTTGTAAATGCAGATTCCTCTTTCCTGGTCTCAATGTACAATTATTTTTAAAAGAACAAGATTCCATTCAAATGTCTGTTAAGTAATGCACAATATATTTTCAGAACACATTGAAATCCCTGATGAAATTGTTATAACAGTAATTTGGACTTATACAGTGACCTTAACAAGATAAAATATCACAATGCTCTTAACAACAATGTTATCAAACAAAAATTTGAGACCAAGTTAGTTGAGGCTCAAAGTCTGGATAAAGAGGTGGATTTTAAGAAGCATCAGCTGGTTGGGTACAAAATTTAGTTAAAATTTATTGTCATGGCCAGGACATAAATGCCATGAAAATTGAACTAATTTCACATATTAAGGTTAATGTAACTAAAAGCAAGGTCACGAAAATCAGGGACGCCCAAGAGGCTAGTATTAGCTGGAGTTCTTGGGGAGTTGTAGGGCTACAGGATAATATGGAACTTTGAGACCATGGACAGATTTGAAAACAAATGCTAGAACTTTAAAACTGAGGCATTGCTTATTTAGGAGCCAGTGAAGGTCAGCAAGGGCTAATGGATGAATGGAACTATGTGTGACAAAGGATATGGGCAGCAAAGCTCTGGATGAGCCCAAGTTTCATGTGGGTAGACATCAGCTAGGAGAGCATTGGAATAGTGAAGTCTACTGGCTTCAGCAGCAGCTGAGCTAAGGCAATGTGAAGCTGGGCATTGCCACTGGATGGAAAGAGGATTTGTTGGTGGTAAGCTACTCACCTTGGTATCAAACACCAAAGTTGTGATCTCTCTGGAGCAACGATCTGCTGGAGGGACTCAGCAGGTCGAGCAGCATCTGTGGGAGGAAAGGAATTGTCGACGTTTCGGGTTGAAACCTTGCATCAGAACCCGCTGAGTTCCTCCAGCAGATTGTTGCTCCAGATTCCAGCATCTGCAATCTCTTGTGTCTCCATTGTGATCTGTCTGGTTCAGCTTTGGGTAGTTATCAGGGAAAGTCTGCACGTGGTATTGGTATTGGTTTATTATTGTCGCATTGAAATACAGTGAAAAGCTCTTGTTTGCATGCCGGTCAGACAGATCGTGCCATACATAGTGCATTGAGCTAGTACAAAAGAAAACAGAATGCAGAATATCGTGCTACAGTTACAGAGAAAGTGCGGTACTGGTAGACAAATAAAGTGCAAGGGCCACAACAAGGTAGATTGGGAAATCAAGAGTTCATCATTTAGCATATGAGAGGTCCATTCAAGAGTCTGATAACACCGAGATAGAAGATGTGTTTCAGTCTGGTGGTACGTGTTCCCAAGCCTTTGTATCTTCTGCCCAACAGGAGAGGGGAGGAGAGAGAATGTCCGGGGTGGGAGGGGTCCTTGATGACGTTAGCTGCTTTAAGTTGGCTGATCCCCAGCCTGGGTTTGAATTTTATTCCAAAACTGACTGTGTGTATCACATATGTCTAACTTTTCTCTCCCTCCTCTCTACGTTGCAGGAGAACTGTGAACACCATGGCTTCAAAAGTGCAGGTGTTGTGCTGGGGCCATGCTAGTTTGGGACAGCTTGGCTTGGGTGAGGGACATGAAAACATAGTCGCCCAGCCCAGGACCTCCTCGTTCTTCAGCAGTAAAACCGTGCGGGAAGTGGCCTGCGGGCGATACCATACGGCTTTCGTTTTGCAAGACGGAAGTGTCTACACATGTGGCTCCAACATCTGGGGACAGCTGGGCCATGAGAAGTCAGGGTACAGTCCAGGTAAGGACCGCTCAAGTCCACGCGCTGTGCTCCTGGAATTACTGTGGGTGCCTTGTGGGTGGGTATTCCATCTCTAGACCTACTCTGAGCTGGCTTCATCTTATGTAAAGGGGAAGGGGTTTAGAGGGGATCTGAGGGGGATCTTCTTCACCCAGGGAGTGGTGAGTACCTGGAACATACTGCCTGAGAGACAGGTGGAAGCAGAGACACTGACAGTGTTTAATAAGTGTGTAAACATGCACTTGAATTGCCTAGGCATTGAAGGCCAAATGGTGGAAGATGGATTAAAATGGAGAGGTGCCCACTGGTCAGCAAGGACGTGGTAGGCCGAATGGCCTATTTCCACTCTGTATGACTCTACGACTTGGATAAGTGCAAGGTGTTGCATTTTGCGAAGACAAATGAGGGTAAGACTTTCACAGTGAACGGTAGGGCCCCAGGGGAGTGTTGTACAAACAGAAGGATCTAGGAGTACAAGTGCATAGCTCATTGAAAGCGGCCTCACAGGTAGATGGGGTGGTGAAAAAGGCGTTTAGCATGCCGACCTTCATCAGTCAGGGCAATTGAGTATAGGAGTTGGGACATTATGTTGTAGTTGTATAAGTCGTTGGTGAGGCCACGCTTGGAGTCCTGTGTACAGTTTTGGTCACCCTGTTATAGGAAAGATGTAGTTAAACTGGAAAGAGTGCAGAAAAGATTTATGAGGATTTTGTCAGGACTAGAGGGCCTGAGTTACAGGGAGAGGTTGGCCAGGCTAGGTCTTTAATCCTTGGAATGTAGGAGAATGAGGGACAACCTTATGGAAATGTTTAAAATTAGGAGAGGCATAGGTAACATGGACGGTAACAGCCTTTTCCCCAGGGTAGGGGAGTCCAAAACTAGGGGGCATAGATTTAGGGTTAGAGGGGAAAAATTTAATAGGACCTGAGGGGCAACTTTTTCACGCAGTATGGTGAGTATGTGGAATGAGTTGTATGTGCTTGGCTTAGGAGCCAGTGGTGCAAGGCTACCATCCGCGAGATTTTGATTGAACACCTCTCAGTCAGAAACCTGCCTAAACGTTGAGCACACTAATCTTTATAGAAAGGGTCAAAGGTTATCGAGAGATGTTTGCCTTCTTAATGAATTACAGTGTGACCGTGTCCATTCTGAGTAGCCAACTTGCAGCTCAACTGTTTAATTCATGGCAGTTTCTGCAATGTTTCAGTGTGAATTTGAATGCATTTAGTTTGCAACAACTGGATTATTTGACCAGCACTTGAGAGATATCTGATTGTAGGACTTGTGCATTTGAGTGGTTTTTCTACTTTAAGGTGCTATATGAATGGACCATTTGTAGTTTCTCAAAAAATAGCTTGCTGCAAAAAAATTCTGATAGTAGCCCTAAGAAAGCTTTTATATTGGAATATATGGTTTCTGCTTTTATATGTGTTCACTGTTTTATGCTTCATGAGCTAAATCCCATCCTACTTCATAGTCATAGAGTACTACAGCACAGAAAAAGGCCCTTCAGCCCACCTAGTCCATGCTGACCTGATCTTCTGCTTAGTCCCATCTACCTGCACCCAGACCATATCCCTCCAAACCCGTCCCATCCATGCACCTACCCAAACTTCTCTTAAATGTTACAATTGAACCTGTATCTACCACTTCCGCTGGCAGTTCGTTCCACACTCTGTGAAGATGTTTCCCCTCAGATTCCCCTTAAATATTTCACCTTTCACCCTAAACCTATGACCTCTCGTTCTAGTCTCACCCAACCTGAGGGGAAAAAGCCTGCATACATTCACCCTATCTATACCCTTCATAATTTTGTATACGTCTATAAGATCTCCCCTCATTCTCCTGTGCTCCAGGGAATAAAGTCCTAACCTATTTAACCTTTCCCTATAACTCAGGTCTTCAAGTCCCAGCAACATCCTTGTAAATTTTCTCTGCACTCTTTCAAGCTTATTGATATCTTTCTTGTAGGTAGGTGACCAGAACTGCTCACAATACTCTAAATTCGGCCTCACCAACACCTTGTGCAACTTCAATGTAACATCCCAACTCCTGTACTCAATGCCTTGACTTATGAAGGCCAAAGTATCGAAAGCTCTCTTTACAACCCAATCTACCTGTGATGCCACTTTCAAGAAACTATGGATCTGTATTCCCAGGTCCCTTTGTTCTACCACACACCTCAGAGCCCTACCATTCACTGTGAAAGTTTTACCCTGGTTTGTCCTCTCAAAGTGCAACGCCTCACAATTGTCTGCATTAAATTCCATCTGCCATTTTTCAGCTCATTTACTTAACTGGTCAAGATCACGCTGCAAGCTTTGATAGCCTTCCTCACTGTCCACTATGCCCCCAATCTTGGTGTCATCTGCAAATTTACTGATCCAGTTTGCCACATTATCATCTAAGTCATTAATATAGATGATAAACAATAGACCCAGCACCGATCCCTGTGGCACACCAATAGTCACAGGCCTCCAGTCAGACAACTATCTACTACCACTCTCTGGCTTCTCCGACTAAGCTAGTGTTGAATCCAATTGACTACTTCATCCTGAATGCCAAGTGACTTAACCTTCTGGACCACACTCCCATGCGGGGCTTTGTCAAAGGCTGTGCTAATGTCCATGTAGACAACGTTCACTGTCTTTCCTTTATCAACCTTCTTAGTAAACTCATCAAGAAACTCTATAAGATTGGTTAGACATGACGTACCACGCACAAAGCCATGTTGACTATCTCTAATCAGACCCTGTCTATCCAAATACTTATATATCCTGTCCCTCATCTCACTCAACAGAACCTTTCTCCCTCATGTACTTCATTGCTTCTCTTTAATGCCATCAATCCCCTCAACCACTCCCTCTGGCACCAAGTTCCACATTCTCAACACTCTCTAGGTAAAGAAGCTTCTTCATAAGTTTTTATTGGATTTATTATTAACTGTCTTTACAGCTCGATTATTTTATTGTTGTTTAATTTATGGGATGAGTTTTTGGTTATCATGGCATGGTCAAAACCCATTATTTCCGGTAATGAAAATACATTAACTTTTGGTTTCCATGATAAACTATCTTTATGGGTACCTGTTTTGTACATCAGTTGTTTAATTGATGGAATTTTTTGCAATGAGATTTTGATTTTAGAAGGTTTACAATGCCTGGATCATTTGTCATGCAGATATTTGGACCAGTGAAGTAAATATGAGTGATATAAGTAGCCTTTTGCTTTTGAATGATTTTACAACTTCAAGGTACTATTTAAATGGATCTGTCATCGGTCCCTAAGAAATATTTTTGTTTATGTAAGAGGTCTTTTGACAAATACGTTAACTTTTAGTTTCCATAATAAACTGCCTTTATGGGTACATGGTTTGTACCTGACTTGTTTAATTGATGGAAATTTGTGCAATAAGATTTTGACCTTGGAAGGTTTCCAACACCTGGATCGTTCATAATGCAGATGTTTGGACCAGTAAAGCCAAAATGAGTGATGTAAGATTATAAGTAGCCTTGTGCCTTTGAGTGATTTTACCACTTTGTGCTATTTAAATGGACCTTTTGCAGGTCCCTCAGAAATGTTTTTGATTATGTAAAAAACCTTTAGGCAAATACATCAACTTTTGGTTTCTGTAATAAACCACAACTAAATTTGCAATGGCAATAAATAATACTTGCACGTTCAACGACATCCATTGCTGTATAGTTCTTCACACATCTGGGCTTGCTTCTCCCCACCACCCTCTACTACCACTACCTCCCATCTCTCCCCCACACCCCTGAGTTCTCAATCACGTCACTGACTTGCGGCTCTATCCACAAACAAATTTGATTAGTTAGTAGTCTTTGCAAACATCTGCACTTTGCAAGCTACGTTCTTAAAAATGTGCAGCTGACATTGCCAACACAGCATTTTAGCAGTGTAATAACACAACATGTTTTATAAGTAGGTCTGTGTGCTTCTGATTAGATTAAACTTAAAAATTGAAGACCTATAGCTAATTGCTATCAACTGTCACATATATGGCTGCTGGGTTTGGGCTCCCTCAACATGTAGCTGATTTTTAGAGCAAACCCCTCCTATTGACAGTGTGTGTAAAGAAACTATAGCAGTAAAAATGAGGGAGATCAGTCATAGAGTCATAGAGCATGGAAATATACAGCACGGAAACAGGCCCTTTGACCCAACTTGTCCATGCTGTGCAAGTTGCCTGCCTTATCTGCCTCCATTTGGCCTACATATCTCTTAACCCTTCCTATCCATGTACCTGTCTAAATGTCTTTTAATTGTCCCCACCTATACCACTTCCTCTGGCAGCTCGTTCCATGCACCCACCATCCTCTGATACATTCTGCAGGTTCTCTTTTGAGGGCATTGCAATTTGTTTCAACTCTCCCTGTACAACAAATGAGATACAAGAACGTCTTTACTTTTGTCTGCTCTGATTTATTTGCCATTCTTCCTTCCACTCTTTTCATTCTTGAGACAGACTACTTGCCTGGAAATTAATTTTGTACTTCCTGTATTGATTCACATCATTTGGTGTATCTCAGTGCATCCATGTACTATCTCATTGGGAGGGATCACGCTTGGTGTTTGATATTCCAATTCAGATGGAAAATTTCGTAGCTTCTTTAACCAGCACTTCTGCTACCAGTTCTCAAAATTGCCCTTTTCCACCTTCTAAGTTACTGCAAATAATTTAAACCACCGACAAAGTCCTTTGTGAAATATCCTTTGCTTAATGGCCTTTGTTTTCTTTTGAAGTCAGTCGTTCTATATGAAATTATCACCTTGGCACGGCTCCTTTGTAATGCTGAACTTCCATATTCTGTTAGCCTGACGCAGTCGATAATGGCATCAGTTCACAATCTGATGTCATTCAAAGCCCAGACACTGGGTCAGTGCCCATTTATGGCTCTTGCCTTTAAAACTGCAAGCATGCACAGGAACAACAAACAAACTGCTGGAGGAACTCAGCAGGTCGAGCAGTGTGGGGAAATGAAATGAATTGTCGACATTTCAGGTCAAGACCCTGCATCAGTTCTGATGCAGTATCATGTTTAACCTTGCACCTTGTTGTCTACCTGCAATGCACTTCCCTGTAGCTATGACATTTTACTCTATATTCCGTTATTGTTTTTACCTTGTATTACCTCAGGACTCTAGTGTAGCGGTTGGCGTAACGCTTTACAGCACCAGCGACCTGGGTTCAAATCCGGCCACTGTCTGTAAGGAGTTCGTATGTTCTCTCTGTGTCTGCGTGGGTTTCCTCCGGGTGCTCCGGTTTCCTCCCACATTCCAAAGACATACAGGTTAGGAAGTTGTGGGCGTGCTATGTTGGCGCCGGAAGTGTGGCGACACTTGCGGCTGCCCCCGGAACACTCCATGCAAAAAGATGCATTTCACTGTGTTTCGATGTACATGTGACTATTAAAGATATCTTATCTTACTACCTCAATGCACTGTGTAATGAATTGATCTGTACGGATGGTATCCAAGACAAGTTTTTCACAGTACCTCTGTACAAGTGATAATAATAAACCAATACCAATACCAGTATCTCAATTTGAAACGTAGACAATTCCTTCCCCCTCCACAGATGCTGCTCGACCCACTGAGTTCCTTCAGCAGTTTGTTTTTTGCTCCAGATTCCAGTATCTGCAGTCTCTTGTGTCTCCAAGCATGAGCAGGAACCTTACCTTTGCTCCCACGTGGGCTGAAAGTTCCTGGAGTTATTCTGGATTTTAGGGCTGTATATTATAGTTGCAGTGTTTGAAATTCTGATAACATTAACATGTCCAGATTCCATTTTTGATATCATGGATATGCTACTGAAAGCGTCTGTTTGGTTCATTGTAGCTACACCAGCTCTGAAAGGGGCATCCACTTAATTCCACTTCTGTATAATTTCCCCATTCCCCTAATCACTTTTCCTATTGCATGTTCCCTTTTCAAAGTTTCTATTGAATCTGCTTCCACCATCCTTTCAGCCACAGGATTCTAAGCCGCAACAATAGAACATAGAACACTACAGCACAGTACAGGTCCTTCGGCCCACAATGTTGTGCCGACATTTTATCCTGCTCTAAGGTCTATCTAACCCTTCCCTCCCACATAGGCCCCTATTTTTCTATCATTCATGTGTCTATCTAAGAGCCTCTTAAATGTCCCTAATGTATCTGCCCCCACAACCTCTGCCGGCAGTGCGTTCCACGCACCCATCGCTCTCTGTGTAAAAAAACTTACCCCTGACATCCCCCTTATACCTTCCTCCAATCACCTTAAAATTACGCCCCCTCGTGTTAGCCATTTTCGCCCTGGGAAAAAGTCTCTGACTGTCCACTCGATCTATGCCTCTTATCATCTTGTACACCTCTATCAAGTCACCTCTCATCCTCCTTCTCTCCAAAGAGAAAAGCCCTAGCTCGCTCAACCTATCCTCATAAGACATGCTCTCCAATCCAGGCAACATCCTGATAAATCTCCTCTGCACCCTCTCTAAAGCTTCCACATCCTCTCTATGATGAGGCGACCAGAACAATCCATGCGGTGAACCAATATAGAAAAGGCCATTCAGCCCACTGAGTTTGTGCCAGCTCTCAGAGCTATCCCGTCACTCTTGATTGCTCTAGATTCCAGCATCTGCAGCCACTTGTGTCTCCAATCCCATCAATCCATTCCTCCTCCCCATCATGTTCTTTTGCCTCTTTTCTTCAAGCTTATTGTGTTTTTCTTATTTCCTCCCTCTATACAGGCTTTTGCTCAAAGATTCCGAAAATACATCCCAACAAAGTCTGTAATGGAAAAGCAAAAGTAAAAACTTTGGATTCTGGAACTCTGAAATTAAAAACACCCAATGCTGGAAACACTTAGTAGGTCAGGCAGTATCCGTGGAGAAGGAAACAAGGTTTACATTTCAGGCTGATGACCTTTCATCGTAACTGGAAAAGTGAGAAAACAAGTGTGTTTAAGTTGCAGGGAGAGGAGGGGCAGAGGTGGTGAAGAAATGACTGGAATGTCTGTGATAGGGTGGAGATCAAAGTGCTTTTGTTGTTGTCTAAGTGATGATGATGAGTGTTTGATCTGCTTGGAGGAGTGTAAATAGTGGGACATGAATGAGAGCATTGGAAGGAGAGAGAGAGAGAAAACAACGTACTGGAGCAGAAAGATGTAGACATGGTAGTTACGGGAATTCTAAAACGAAATAGAATGCTAAGAATATCCAGCAGATAACGTCTGTGCAAAGTGATAAACTGAGTTAATGTTACACCCGGGACATGCCCTCTTTGTGTTACTAGCATCGGGGAGGAGGTACGGGAGGCTGAAGACCCACACTCAATGATTCAGAAACAGCTTCTTCCCCTCCACCATCAGATTTCTGGACGGTCCATGAACCCATGAACACCACCTCGTTTCCTTATTTATTTTTGGCACTATTTATTTATTTTGTAATTTATAGTAAATTTATGTCTTTGCACTGTACTGCTGCCACAAAGCAACACATTTCACGTCATCTAAGTCAGTGATAATACTGATTTTGATTCTGATTCCAAGAATCATAAAAACTGCTGATGCTGAAAACAGAAAGTTCTGGAAATAGCAGGTCAGGCTGCATCTCTGGGAAGAGAAACAAGTTAACATTTCAGATCGGAGATCCTTCGTCAGATCTGCAGTTTTTGTTTGATTTTCATCTGTTGAATTCGCTGCCGTTTCTCTTCCAGGAATGCTGAACATGAAGGAGTTCTATTCTACTCTCCGGCGGCATTTCCTTCTGTCCCTTGCCTTGTTCACCCTACATGGTGTTTCTTTCCCTTCGTGTCTGTGATAAGGTGTTGACCATAATCCTCATTCACGGCCACCTCTCTTTCCTTGGCACCTATCTCCGGCTCCAACTCGTCCCACGTGGATTCCAACTGAAATTCCGTCCTTAAAAAACCCGAGTTCTGACAAAAGGTCTTTGCCCTGAAACGTTGACTCAGTTTCTCTTCCCACGGATGTGGCCTGACCTGCTGAGTGTTTCCAGCATTTTCTGTTACATGGATAATCAGTTCTGTCACAAACAGGACAGGCCAGTTGAAATGTGATAACAACTAGAACTAAAACATGATCACTACAGCGGTAGGAAGTGATCTGTGCTCATCTTGATATGGGAGATCTTTGGGAGTCCTTGAACCATTCACTGCATCTAGTTTCTCCATTGTCTAAGCTGCATTCAAGATGGAATTGCAGAGAAATAGAAGTATCCCTTGGGAAAACTTCAGTTACTCTGAGACTAATTTGAGGGCATTACCTGAAAGTCTTGATATGGGAGATCTTTGGGAGTCCTTGAACCATTCACTGCATCTAGTTTCTCCATTGTCTAAGCTGCATTCAAGATGGAATTGCAGAGAAATAGAAGTATCCCTTGGGAAAACTTCAGTTACTCTGAGACTAATTTGAGGGCATTACCTGAAAGGCATTACCTGAACCAAAGCTGTAGGAGGATTCAGAGATTGTGGGCATGCTGTAACAATTACAGGAAGCTTAATTACAGGAAGCGAGGGAAGAGATTGCTGTGCCTTTGGCGATGATCTTTGCATCCTCACTTGCCACAGGAGTGGTGCCAGATGATTGGAGGGTGGCAAATTTGTTGCTTAGTTTAAGAAAGGTAGTAAGGATAACCCTGCTAATTACAGACCAGTGATCCTTACTTCAGTGGTGGGCAAATTACTGGAGAAGATTCTTAGAGACAGGATTTATGGGCATTTGGAGAATTGGCTCGCTCATAGAAGACAGAGGGCGAAGGTAGATGGAGCGTATTTTGCTTGGAGGTCGGTGACCAGTGATGTTCTGCAGGGATCTGTTCTGGGACTCCTGCTCTTTGTGATTTTTATAAATGATTTGGATGAGGATGTGGAAGGGTGGATTAGCAAGTTTGCTGCTGATAAAAAGGTTGGTGGTGTTGTGGATAGTGTAGAAGGTTGCTGTAGATTACAACAGGATATTGATAGAATGCAGAGCTGGGCTGAGAAATGGCAGATGGAATTCAACCTGGACAAGTGTGAAGTGATACACTTCGGGAGATCGAATTTGAAGGCAGAATACAAGGTTAATGGCAGGACTCTCAGCAGTGTGGAGGAACAGAGGGATCTTGGGGTCCACGTCCATAGATCCCTCAAGGTTGCCGCACAGGTTGATAGGGTTGTTAAGAAGGCGTATGGTGTGTTGGCCTTCACTAGTCAGGGTATTGAGTTCATGAGCCACAAGGTAATGTTGCAGCTCTATGGAACTCTGGTCAGACCACACTTGAAGTATTGTGTTCAGTTCTGGTCGCCTCATTATAGGAAAGATGTGGAAGCTTTAGAGAGGATGCAGAGGAGATTTCCCAGGATGCTACCTGGATTGGAGAACATGTCTTTTGAGGATAGGTTGAGTGAGCTAGGGCTTTTCTCTTTGGAGAGAAGGAAGATGAGAGGTGACTTGATAGAGGTGTACAAGGTGATGAGGCATAGATCGAGTGGACAGTCAGAGACTTTTTCCCAGGGTGAAAATAGCTAACACGAGGGGACATAATTTTAAGTTGATTGGTGGAAGATATAAGAGGGATGTCAGGGGTAAGTTTTTTACACAGAGAGTGGCAGGTACGTGGAACGCACTGCCGGCAGAGGTTGTGGGGGCAGATACATTAGGGACATTTAAGAGACTCTTAGATAGACACATGAATGATAGAGAAGTGGAGGGCTATGTGAGAGGGAAGAGTTAGATAGATCTCAGAGCAGGATAAAATGTTGGCACAACATCGTGGGCCAAAGGGCCTGTATTGTGCTGTAATGTTCTATGTTCTATGTTACATACATCTATAAGGTCATTCATCAGCCTCCTAGGCTCCAGGGAAAAACGTCCCAGCCTATCCATCCTCTCCTTATAACTCAAGCCCTCCATTTTTGGTGACATCCTTGTGAATCTTTTCTGCACCTTTTCCAGCTTAATGACATCTTTCTTATAGCTAGGCGACCAGAACTGAGCACAATACTCCAAGTGTGATCTCACTAGCATCTTGTATAGTTGCAACATGATGTCCCAGCTCCTGTACTCATTTATGTATTGAACATATGTCACTTGAGCATATTTGCACTAATATCTTGGATGGTCTTCTTTGCTAAAATCAATGTGCATAGTGCTATAGTGCTAATACATCTTGTGGAATAAGAAATCAACAGCTTGAATTTCTACTTTATTTAATTTCAGATTGTTCCAAAATGCTTTATAATCTGTGAAGTACATTGAAGTAGAGATAACCATAATAAACCAATTTCAGCAGTCAGTATTTACACAGCAAACATTGGCTTTATCAAATCTGTTGACTCTCTTAAACACGCTTTGGTCAATCTTCAGTTTTTGACAAAGTCCACCCAGTCAATCAATGAAGAGTCTGTTGACTTTCAAACTGGAATAGGAAGGCGGACATGTCAGGTTGTCATGGGCAGTAGGAGCAGAGCTGTTGGCTGGATGTCCTGGGATGAGATTTCCAGGAAAATACCTGATTGCTGTCACAGCTGTAGGGGTGGGTTGGGGACGGGGTGAAGAGATTGCCAAATAAACTTAGGGTAAGGCAAGGGTAAACATATTAAAAATGTTCTCTTTGTCCTCCCCTTCTTTAACCCCCTATGCATCTTAAAACTAATTTTTTTTCATTCTCTCCCAAGTCTGGCAAGGGGTCTTTGACCTGAAATGTGAACTCTGTTTCTGTTTCCATAGATGCTGCCTGACCTGCTGAATATTTCCAGCATATTCTATTATTATAGATTTGTTTTAGGTGGCTAATAGGCCAGGTTAGGAGATGGTAAGGTGTAGATTTTAGAGACTGAGTCCATGTTCTCTACACCTACAATGGGGCTGTACTGCATTTAGTGGGATCTGAAGTGTTTGGCCTTAGTGTATGATATTTATTAGCTTGAGACCAGTTCTTGTTTTGGTCTCTGTTCTGAGATCCTCTCAGAAAAAGTTGAAGATTTGATGTTTCAAATCCTTGTGCTGTCAGTCTGTTGAGCTTGACCTTCCAATGAACTGCTGTATAAGCTTACAACATAAAAGCCACAACCAGGAACTTATAAAGACTCTTAACTATATTGGTCAGTCTATGTGGTCCTGTTAAATTCACATAGGTAACATTAACCTGAACTGTATGCTGAATCAACTGGTTACTCTACATACTGCTGATTTTTAGTTTCCATTGTCAAGTTGACATGTTAAATTGGTGAACTAAGCTCCTCAACAGTTCTCTGTCTTGGGGGGTGGGTGGGGGGTGTTAATTTAAGATCAGTCCTTGCCATCCATTGTACTCCTGATGTAAAACTTGGCTCACTTGCCCTTGTCATGCAAATGCCATTCTGTCATCCTTGTAACGTCATCTATTCCATCCTTCGGTTATCTATTTCCATTTACAATGCCCAGATCCAAATTTATACTAGAAACTGCCAACCTAAAATCTGTCCTGTGGCAAATCCTGTGGCACTGGTGGAGAGCCATAAGTGGTAGGAAGAATAAATACAGGGTGACATGTAGATTCAGGAATTTCTAATGGGGTAAAGAGTTAACACGAGGTGTCCAGAGGCATTTTGGCACACTGCATTGTGCAGTGGAACACTACAGACTACCTCTTGCACTTGTCTCTGTATTTTTGTTTTGCACTGATGTCTTTTTTCTTCATTGTCTTGTATAAGTTATGTAAAATTTGTGTATAATTTATGTTCTGTGTGTTGTCTGCACCTACGTGCCTGTGATGCTGTTGCAAGCAAGTTTTTCATTGTACCTGTACCTCACCGTACTTGTGTACATGACAATAAACTCGATTTGACTTGACTTGAATTGTTTTTAAGTGGAGTCCTCTCTATTGCTCATTAATTTTGTGAACTTTTCACTGTTTCCACGCTAATATTGAGCTGTTGCCATGACACCACTTACTCTTTCCTCTCTGTTTATTAGAACAGGTTACCGCTCTGGATGCCCAGACGATCGTCCACACAGCCTGTGGAGAAGCTCACACTGTGGCTATCAATGACCAGGGTCAGGTCTTTGCATGGGGAGCAGGAAAAGACGGTCAGCTGGGGATCAATTCTACAGAAGAGACTATCCGGATACCGAGGTACCGTCTTCAAAATGAAATTGTGAAATTCAGAAACTTCCTGTGGCGGGTTTAATGCAACATTCTTTTCATATATTGGGTGTCAGCATTACTGATGAGGTCAGCATTTTTTACCCATCTGTAATTGTCCCCAGAATGGGTGCATATGGTGGGGGTTCTCCCATGATGATGTTCACAGGAGTTATAAAGTTATACAGCATGGAAACAGGCCCTTCGGCCCAACTTGTCCATGCTAATTAAGCTAATCCCATTTGCCTGCATTTGGCCCATATCCCTCTAAACCTTTCCTATCCATATACCTGTCCAAACGTCTCTTAAACGTAAATGTACCCACTT
This sequence comes from Pristis pectinata, assembly GCF_009764475.1. Taxonomy (NCBI): domain Eukaryota; kingdom Metazoa; phylum Chordata; class Chondrichthyes; order Rhinopristiformes; family Pristidae; genus Pristis; species Pristis pectinata. The sequence continues at coordinate 135,887,254 of NC_067406.1, forward strand.
CTACTGCTTCCTCCAGCAGCTCGTCTCACATACTCACCACCCTCTGTGTGAAAAAGCTGCCCCTGAGGTCCCTTTTAAATCTTTCCCCTTCCACTTTAAACCTATGCCCTCTAGTTTTGGACTTCCCTACCCTGGGGAAAAAGACTTTTTCTATTCACCTTATTTATGCCCCTCATGATTTTATAAAACAGAGTTAAGGTCACTCCTCAGCCTCCTATGTTCCAGGGGAAAAATGTTCCCGGCCTCTCCTTATACCTCAAACCCTCCAGTCCCGGTAATATCCTCGTAAATCCTTTATATACCCTTTGCAGTTTAAGCTCACCAGTGCCTCTGCTTCCTCAGGAGGCTAAAGAAATTTGGTTTGTCCCCTTTGACTCTCACCAATTTTTACCGATGCACCATGGAAAGCATCCTATCTGGATGTATCGCGGCTTGGTATGGCAACTGCTCCGCCCAGAACTGCAAGAAGCTGCAGAGAGTTGTGGACACAGCCCAGTGCATCATGGACACCAGCCTCCCCTCCTTGGACTCTGTCTTTACCTCTCGCTGTCTTTGTGAAGCAGCCAGCATATTCAAAGACCCCACCCACCCGGGACATACTCTCTTCTCTCCTCTTCCATCAGGTAGAAGATACAGGAGCCTGAGGGCACGTACCACCAGACTTAAGGACAGCTTCTACACCACTGTGATAAGACTATTGAATAGTTCCATTATACGTTATGCATGGCCCATTCTGGAAATCAATTTTAGAAAAAGAAAAAAAATAGAAGCTCTATTAGTAATTAAAATCCAAAGAAATAAAAATATGAGAACAGAGAATTTTCAGTCAAGTTGTGTTTATAGTTATCTGCACAAATACGGCGAGGTACAGTTACAATGAAAACCTTGCTTGCAGCACCATCACAGACACTTAGACTCAGACAACACATAGAACATAAGTTATGTATAAATTATACAAGACAGTGAAGGAAAAAAAACTGTGCAAAAGAAATTTACAATTAAAGATTTATGACTGGACAAACCTGAACTATTTCTGGCTGTTGAGTGAACAAGTAACACATTTACTCCCTTACATGTGTTTGAATTATCCTTGTGAGATACTGGTGTAACACAGCTTGTGGAGGAGTAGATAGAGATTGGACAAGAACTTCTGGACTTCCATGTTTATTGGTATTGGTATTTGTTTATTATTGCCACTTGTACGGAGGTACAGTGAAAAGCTTGTCTTACAAACCGATCGTACAGGTCAATTCATTACACAGTGCAGTTACATTGAGTTAGTACAGAGTGCATTGATGTAGTACAGGTAAAAACAATAACAGTACAGAGTTAGGTGTCACAGCTACAGAGAAAGTGCAGTGCAATAAGGTGCAAGGTCACAACAAGGTAGCTCGTGAGGTCATAGTCCATCTCATTGTATAAGGGAACCGTTCAATAGTCTTATCACAGTGGGATAGAAGCTGTCCTTAAGTCTGGTGGTACGTGCCCTCAGGCTCCTGTATCTTCTACCTGATGGAAGAGGAGAGAAGAGAGAATGGCCCGGTGGGTGGGGTCTTTGATTATGCTGGCTGCTTTGCCAAGACAACGAGAGGTAAAGACAGAGTCCATGGAGGGGAGGCTGGTGTCCGTGATGCGCTGGGCTGTGTCCACAACTCTCTGTAGCTTCTTGCGGTCTTAACAGGGTGTGTTTGAATGCTGATTTACTCCAGAACAGGAATGTGGTCTGTTAGCTTCACTCCCATTTCTTTTGCAGAATCTGGGCAAATTTGCAATATTTTGTTCACTTTCTCTTTCACATTCTTACCTGAGCTTTGGTGTTGCAGGTTAGTCCGGACACTGAGTGGACACGTTGTCATCCAGGTCACCTGTGGAAGCTGGCACTGCCTGGCTCTTACCAAAGGTAGGAAAGCATAATCTGAACATGCTGATCCTGCTGCAGCACTGAACTCTCACAGCCTCTGTCCTTCCCGTAACCCACCCTTAACCAGGCTTGGGAGATGCATGGGGAGGAGCATGAAGTGATGGGGGTGGTATGTTTAACTCCACTGTGATAGACATACCGCAGAGTTTTTGGTAATAAGGTGGCAATCCTCTATGCCATTCTAGTACATAAATTGTGCAGGTAAAAAGTGTAGCCAGCGGCTCTTTACGAACCTTTATGAAAACTTTATTATGCAGTGCTGCCATTATGTTAATATGCTCTGTGTGTCTGATGTCAGCTTGGCTATTTGTTAAACACCCTTCTGTTTCTGATGAAGTTAATGGCAGAGGACTTCAGACACAATGATTGAACAGATCTCTTCCATTTACAAAAAAATGATTTGCCATTTGAGCAGCTCCAAAAGTAACAATTCATGGAGATAGAACACTTCAATTTGGCCAGCTTGGTTTGATTGGAATTATGTTTTATTCCCCAACTCAGTTAGTAGAGATAAGGGAAGGAACTTCATTCAATTTTCTCTGCATCTCTCTCTCTCTCTCTCCTCTCTCTCTCTTCCCCTTGTTCTCTTTATTTCTGCTCTCTCCCCTTCTCTTTCTCCCATTGATCTTGTCCCATTCTGCTGACCTGTCTCGGACAAGTTGTGATCTCAGGAACCTATCGTCAGTTCTTCTCATGTGTGCGTTACTTCCACCCACTTCTCTCGATCAGCACCTCCCCAATCGATGACCTGCACCACCTCAAAGGGCAGGAGGCGCATGGGAACACCACCAGCTCCCAAGTTCCTCTGCAACCTGGGAATGAATGGTCTTGGATGGTCGTGGTTGAGGTGGGAGGTTCTCCTCCTCCCACTGTAAAGCACAAAAACAGGGAAAATTCTTCAGCTCCTGTTATTTGATGCACTTTAAAAGGTGGATGAGGTTATTGATGACACAAATAAACACTGAGACCATGAATTCCCTATGTGAATGTTCAGATTCTGAGCAGACACTTTCTTACTTCAGTATTTTTAATGGGGGCATTGACATGTAAACTTGGTGGGATTATGTCTCTGGGAAAATGGCAGAGTGAGGCCATTTCTTATGAACTTTCAGAGTCTCATGGGCAGTCCCTTGGGATCGAGGATAGATATAGCACATAGGACAGTACAGTACAGGGTCAGGCCCTTCGGCCCATGATGTCTGTGCCAGCCATGATCCCAAATGAAACTCATTCCATATGCCTGCACATAAGCCATATCCCTCCATTCGGTTCATGTTCATGTGTCTATCTAAATGCCTCTTAAACAACACCATCCTATCTGCTTCCACCACCACCCCTGGCAGTACATTCCAAGCACCTGCCACTCTCTGTGTAAAACAAACTTGCCCCACACATCTCCTTTAAGCTGCCCTCCTCTCAATTTACAGTTGTGCCCTCTAATTTTTTACATTTCCACCCTGGGAAAGAGATTCCGACTGTTTCTCTGTTCCTTACATAATTTTACAAACTTCTGTCAGGTTTCCCCTCAGCCTCCGACGCTCCAGAGAAAACAACACAAGCTGTCCTTATAGTGACGCTAAAGATGGTTTGCTTCCTCTCCAGTTTTGTGGCTTCTGAGGTGACTGATGATGCAGATTCTTCCATACGTGGGGCAGAAGGTGCCTGACAGGGCAGGTGATTAGGTAGCCCGTGAGGTGGTGTGCTCCTTCTGCTGTTTACACTGGGCTTTACTGTGTGCTCCTGATGCACGGGCGTGAGATTCTTCATACCGTCCCAAATCTTTCTTTTCTGCTTTATGTGATCATGGCCAGGAATTCCCAGCTTGCATTTTTTTTTCAAGAAGAGTTCGAGCATATCCTTAAATCTTTTCCTCTGCCCATATGATGACCTCTTCTCATGAAAGAGCTTGGAATAGAGTGGAACGCACTGCCGGCAGAGGTTGTGGGGACAGATACATTAGGGACATTTAAGAGACTCTTAGATAGCCACATGAATGATAGAAAAATGGAGGGCTATGTGGGAGGGAAGGATTAGATAGATCTTAGAGCAGGATAAAATGTTGGCACAACACCATGGGCCGAAGGGCCTGTACTGTGCTGTAGTCTTCTATGTACTCTTATGTTCGTTCCATATACACACCGCCCTCAAGTTGCCCCTCAGGTACCTTTCAAATCTTTTCCCTCTCACCTTACACCTATGCTCTATAGTTTTTGTTTTCCTGTCCCTGAGAAAAAGACTGTCTACATTCACCCTATCTATGCCCCTCATAGTTTTATCGACCTCTATAAGGTCACCCTTCAGTCTCCTACGCTCCAATGAATGAAGTCCTAGCCAGCCCAACCTCTCATATAACTCAGGCCCTGGAGTCCTGGTAACATTCTTGTAAATCTTCTTTGCACTCTTTCCAGCTTAATGTCCTCTTTCCCATAACAGGGTGACCAAAACTGTACACAATACTCCAGGTGCAACCTCACCAACATCTTGTCCAACTGCAGCATAACGTCCCAACTCCTAAAATCAATGTCCTGACTGATGAAGGCCAGCGTGCCAAACGTCTTCTTCACCACCCTGTCTACCTGTGGCGCCACTTTCAGGAAAAGTCATTCTGTACACCAGGGCCATTGACTTTACATTGAACATGTTAAGATAGAAAGCATTCTTTTCAAAGGCAGAAGGCTCACATTGAGTGCAGTGATAGTTTACAGCTGATTGTTAGAAGGTCAATATTATCTTTCCATACTGTTGGATAATTAATGCCTTTGTATTTGTTTCGTAGCTTACAGTTAATACAAAAAGAAGCTCCATGGGGTTGCTAATTTTGCCTGTTTTCTTTTCCAGACAGTCAGCTATTTTCCTGGGGCCAGAACTCCCATGGCCAACTAGGTCTTGGGAAGGGATTTCCCTCCCAGTCCAGCCCCCAGTGTGTGAAGTCTCTCTCCGGGATTCCCCTGGCTCAGATCGCTACAGGAGGAACACACAGCTTCACCCTGTCGCTCTCCGGTGCTGTGTTCAGTTGGGGCAGGAACAACTGTGGTCAGCTTGGACTCAGTGATGACAAAGGTAGATGCCTAACAGGGCAGCGCGAGTTTGCAGGGGAGCTCGGGGTGCAGTTGGGAACCAAACTTTGAGCCAGTTAATTCAAGGCTGGCAGTCTCTTCTCTGTGTGAGTATTGACAGGCAAAGCCCATCTGGTGCACCAAGCCCACTAGATTATCAAACAGACACTTCCATCCTTCTCATAATTCAAGCAGGGAAAAAGCAGAATAAAAGGGAAAAAAACAGGAAGAAAAACCACTGGAAAATTCCTCTCCATCGTTTTCAGACAATCAAAGCCAGAGCAAAGATCATAGAGACTGTTCTATGATCATAGAGATCATATGTTTGTGTCAGACCTTCTGTATGAGTCAGTCTCTCAAAACAGGCACCAACTGGCCCAGATTCCAATTGAAATTCTAATGTATTCTTCCCAAATTGGAATGTTTTTTCTTCATTTCACTCCTGGTGCTTGTATTCCAACAAGCACATCCTTCTCATATGTTGAATTTCTCAGCCTTCGTATTTCCATCCGTGAGAGGCCTGTGTGAAGTACTGGAAGCTACTGTTGATGGTCGCCATTTGTCTTTGTAGATCGAGATGTCCCCAATCACGTGAAGTTCCTGCGGAGCCAGAAAATAGTTTACATTAGTTGTGGCGAAGAACACACAGCAGCTCTAACCAAGGTAATAATATTTTACAACCACGTGTGCAAATTCTGCTTTCAGTTTGGGGAAATGAGTGAAGGTATTTTGACTTCTTCAGTAATCTAGTAATTAATCAATCATATTAGAGACTAAGGGAGCTAGGGCTTTAATCATTGGAGAGAAGGAGGATGAGGGGAGACATGATAGAGGTGTGCAAAATATTAAAAGGAATAGATAGAGTTGACAGCCAGCGCCTCTTTCCCAGGGCACCAATACTCAATACAAGAGGGCATGGCTTTAAAGTAATGGGTGGGAAGTTCAAGGGAGACATCAGAGGGAGGTTTTTCACCCAGAGAGTGATTGGGGCATGGAATGCGCTGTCTGGGGCAGTGGTGGAGGCAGGTACATTGGTCAAATTCAAGAGATTGCTAGATAAGCATATGGAGGAATTTAAAATAGGGGGATATGTGGGAGGAAGGGGTTAGATAGTTTTAGGCGAGGTTTAAAGGTCGACACTGTGGGCCAAAGGGCCTGTATTGTGCTGTACTGTTCTATGTTCTATTGTCACAAACCAGCAACAAAAGAAACACACTGAGCATGATTCAGTGTTAAAAACTATTTTATTAATCACTACTTATGATAATACGTAAAATAAAAGTAAAAATGTTAGTATGTTAGAATTCAAAAATGTTAAACCTCGAACGTTAACCCAAAAACTAAACTCTTTGTGTGTGTGTGTGACAAAGTCCAAAACTCCCAGTTCCAGAATGGTTCCTAAAGTTCAGTTCCGCAAGCCATAAGGTGAAACATGAACAAGGGCTTCTTCAACAACCACCGTTGTCTGAAGATAAGATGTAGATGTAGAAAAACATAGAGAGAGTACATATGAAATCCAAATGTTCCACGATGGAACCCAAACGACACTTCAGTGCTTACTCGGTAGTGACTTCCTCACCCCGAAAAGCATCCGAACCGTGGTCGTCCACATACAAATACCTGTTTCCTTCTACAGGTCAGCAACAAAGTGAACTCCACCGGATTACTTCCAACTTCCATACATGGATTTCAGTGGCAAACACAGTTATTGTTTCTCATCCATCGATAGAGAAAACAAGCAGGCTGGTGTCTCTCTCCCTTCTCTCTCTCTCTCTCCTTCTTCTAACTTCTTCAACAACGTCATTACGTCCTTTATCTTCTATTGACGTAAGCACGCCCCACACACACATACACACACACTCTCTATCTTAAAGGGACTTTCACTGAGTCCGTAACACCTCCCACCTAAAAAAAATTTTTCCCAAGAAAATTTTAACCGCGCATACAGTTAGTAATGTTAATAATTATCATGCTACACAACTACAGACTATCAGATTAGTACAGATACATGTTTCCCATTTAACATCGGGAAAGACAATCAGCAATCACATTATCTTTGCCTTTAATGTGAGTTATCATGAGATCAAACTCTTGCAAAATTAAACTCCAGTTTAACAGCCTTCTGTTCTTGTTTTTGACTCGGCTCAGAAACACCAATGGGTTATGATCTGTATATACAGTCAATGGTTTCTGAGTGGTGCAAACATATACACTGAAATGTTGCAAGGCTAAAACAAGCGACAGTAATTCTTTCTCTATGGTGGAATAATTCTTTTGATGCTCATTAAATTTTTTTGAAAAGTAAGCTACAGGATGGTCAATATCATCAAGGTCACCCTTCTGCAACAACACAGCTCCTGCAGCTTCATCACTGGCATCTACTGCTAATGAAAATGGCTTTTCAAAGTCAGGTGGTTTGAGCACAGGATGGTAGCATAAAATGGCTTTCAGCTTATCAAATGCTTCTTGACAAGAATCTGTCCAAACAAACTTTACTCCCTTCTTCAGAAGATTAGTTAGGGGAAGAGCAATATCAGCAAAATTTTTACAAAATTTTCGATAATATCCAACCATTCCCAAAAATCTTCTAACAGTCCTCATACCTGTGGGAATAGGGAACTCAGATATTGCTTGAACTTTTGCCTGAACAGGAGCTTGCTTGCCTTGACCTACAACATAACCAAGATACGTCACAGTGGCATGGCCAAATTCACTTTTAGCCAAGTTAACTGTAAGGTTAGCCTTGGAAAGTCTTTCGAACAACCTTTCTAACGCAGAGATGTGATCTTCCCAAGTATCATTCCCAGTCACTAAGTCGTCAATGTAGGCATCTGTATGTTTTAACCCATGAATCACTGAATTAATCATTCTCTGAAATGTTGCCGGAGCATTTTTCATTCCAAATGGCAAAACATTGTATTCATACAATCCAGAAGGGGTTACAAAGGCTGAAATCTCCCTTCCTCTATCTGTTAATGGAACACACCAGTACCCTTTTAATAGGTCAATCTTTGTAAGAAATTTTTCCTTTCCCACTCTGTCTATGCAATCATCCACCCTAGGAATAGGGTAAGCATCTGACTTTGTTACAGCATTCACTTTCCTGTAATCTGTGCAAAATCTAACAGTTCCATCAGGTTTAGGTACAATAACACAGGGCGAACTCCAATTTGAAGTAGAATGTCTAATAATATCATTTTCCAACATGTATTTTATCCCTGATCAACAAGTTTACTTTTTTCCACATTCATTCGATATGGGTGTTGTTTGATTGGTTTTGCATCCCCAACATCAACATCATGGGTAATTATCGATGTTCTGTTTGGAACATCTGGGAACAAATTTTTAAATTTTAAAATTAATTCTCTCATCTGTTGTTTTTGTGAAACTTGTAAATGGTCCAACTTCGTTTCAAGGTTCTCCATGATATTTTGGTTTTTTAGTTTCGATGGAACAATATTTGGTCTAAATTGGCCTTCCTCAACATCAACATCAGGCATTCTAGAAACAACCTTTACATCATCCACCAAGGCCACAACTGAATCCCTCTCATAATAAGGTTTTAGCATGTTTACATGACAGAGTTGTGTTTTCTTGCATCTATCTGGTGTTTTGATTATATATGTTAGATCAGTCACTCGAGATTCAATAACATAGGGTCCAGAAAAACGAGATTGCAAGGGATTATTTTGGCTAGGGAAAAATACCAACACCTTTTGCCCCACTGCGAATGTCCTAGGCCGAGCACGTCTATCAAAATATGTCTTCATTCTTATCTGGCTGGTTTTCAAATTCTCTCTCGCTAGCTGGCAGACTCTCTCCAACCGAGTTTTAAATTTTTGGACATAGTCCAACAGACTCAAGTGAACTTCCTCATTAACCCATTGCTCTTTTAACAATTCCAAAGGTCCTCTCACCCTCTGTCCAAATACAAGCTCAAACGGACTAAATCCTATTGACTCCTGGATCGATTCTCTAACGGCAAACAAAAGTAAATGGATACCTTCGTCCCAATCCTTTGTGTTTTCAAAGCAATAAGTCTTCAGCATATTTTTGAGAGTAGAATGAAATCTCTCCAGAGCTCCTTGAGATTCTGGGTGATATGCAGATGATACAATCTGCTTTGCTCCCAGCTCATAGACTATTTGTTGAAAAATTTTTGACATTAAATTACTACCTTGATCAGATTGGATTTCTTTTGGCAAACCAAACAAGGTAAAAAATTTTACAAGAGCCTTTGACACCGTCTTGGCCTTAATATTTCTAAGGGGTATTGCCTCTGGAAATCTAGAAGTGGCACACATGATGGTTAACAAATACTGATTTCCAGTCTTAGACTTTGGTAAGGGGCCAACACAGTCCACAATCACCTTCGAAAAGGGTTCACCAAAAGCAGGAATTGGCTTCAAAGGAGCCACAGGGGGTTTTTGATTTGGTTTACCTACCATCTGACATGTGTGGCAGGTTCGACAAAACATCACCACATCTTTTCTCAAACCAGGCCAATAGAATTGTTTCAAGATCTTCCCTACAGTTTTATTCACACCAAAATGACCACCCAAAGGCATACTGTGGGCCAGGTTTAAAATCTCATCCCTATAAACTTTTGGAACAAAAACCTGATGAATAACTTCCCATTCCTCATTAACAGGAACATGAGGAGGTCTCCATTTCCTCATTAACACTCCATTTTTGACATAGTATCCAATTGGCACTTTTTCAATCTCCTCACATGAGAGAGCTTTTTCTTTCAATTCTGTCAACTCAGGGTCCTTTGTCTGTTCCACCATAAAATCCTTCCTCGACAAAGACAAATCTTTAAATTCAGGCTCACTGTAAGGATGTTGATCCTCCAGTGAAGACAGAAAAGTCTCAGATAAGGCATCATAATTTTCTTCCTGTTTAGGACTGTCACAAGGAACTACATCAGACTGCACCGGACTGTCTGTCTTTGCTAATTCTTTAGCTCTAGCTCGAGTCACCACACATGATGGGTAAACATCTGGATCATTCTCAGACTCATCAATCCTTGGTTTGGTTGTTAACCGTACCACAGGATCACTTTCTCCATCTGCAAGGTCATTTCCCAATAACAAAGAAACTCCTTCCACTGGCAAACTAGGTCTTATCCCTATCTCGACTGGTCCTTCTACGAACTTTGACTTTAAAATCACCCTGTGAAAAGGGACAGACATGGGGTCATCTGTAATGCCTTGCACTAGATTTACCTCACCAGTGTCACTTTCTTCACCAAAATTTAAAACACTGTCCAGCAAGAGAGATTGACTAGCCCCAGTATCTCTAAGAATTTTCACTGGCACCTGGGGTGACTCATCATTCAGTGAAACGAAACCCTCTGATACATACGAACGGAATTCTTTTCTCACCTCCTCCAACTTTTCCGCTTTTACCTCTTGCAAGGACTGGTCTTTAACAGCATCTCCTAAACCTTTTTGATTTTTAATTGCCTGAAAGCAAGCATTGGGCCCAGCTTCCTTCTTTTTCTTCAAAAGGGCACAATTAGATATCACATGGCCAGGTTTCCTACAGTAATAACAAGTACGCTCAACAGGTTTCTCCAGCCCTGGCTTCTTTTCATCCTTCCCTTTTTGATAACCTCCCAATTTAATCTCCGGTTTACCTGGATTGTCTTTGTAACTCTTTTGAAAAGTTTTAGGTTGTCCCCATTTGGATTTATGGGTTAAAGCATAATCATCTGCCAACCTCGCAGTTTCTTGTAAAGTTTCCACTCCCTTTTCATTTAAATATGTTGTTAATTCAGCTGGAACACATCTTTTAAAGTCTTCCACCAGTATCAATTCTGTCAATTTATCATAATCCCCATCTACATTTTTAGCCAGGCACCATCGTTCAAAACATATTCTCTTTCCATTGGCAAATTCCATATAAGTCTGATCTGCAGATTTCCTCAAGTCTCTGAATTTTTGTCTATAAGCCTCAGGGACCAATTCATAGGCCTTCAAAATAGCTTGTTTTACCTTGGTATAATCAGCTGCATCCTCAGCAGACAAAGCAGAATAAGTTTTTTTGAGCTTTACCTTTAATTACACTCTGTAACATAAGAGCCCATCCTTTCCTTGGCCAGTTTGAACTCACAGCAACCTTTTCAAAATGTTGGAAATACTGATCAACCTGATCTTCCTCAAACGGAGGGACTAATCGAACCTCCCTGCTGGCTGAAAAAACCATCATCAGAATCAGATTCCAAACTCTTACGCTTCATTTGTAACTCATGCTGCCTCTGTTTCTCCTTCTTTTCCACATAACGGCCAGCTATCAGTCTCTGAATATCTGCCTTTCTCATAGACTGCTTTACTTCTGTAAGGTTTAACCTTGTAGCAATCTTTATCAGATCATCCTTTTTCGCCACCTCCAATCCCTTTTGGGTTGGTGACTCCAAAAATGCCTTAATATCCATTGCTGCTGGTTTCCACACACACAAGCCAATTAAAAAGAATTTATCAGACCTCCCTCAAAAATCTTTGGATTGAATCTCGAACAAATCTCGTCAATCTGGGGAACGATCCCAGACGACACTCGTTAACCTTGGGAACTATCCCGGACGAGCCCCCAATTTTGTCACAAACCAGCAACAAAAGAAACACACTGAGCATGATTCAGTGTTAAAAACTATTTTATTAATCACTACTTATGATAATACGTAAAATAAAAGTAAAAATGTTATTATGTTAGAATTCAAAAATGTTAAACCTCGAACGTTAACCCAAAAACTAAACTCTTTGTGTGTGTGTGTGACAAAGTCCAAAACTCCCAGTTCCAGAATGGTTCCTAAAGTTCAGTTCCGCAAGCCATAAGGTGAAACATGAACAAGGGCTTCTTCAACAACCACCGTTGTCTGAAGATAAGATGTAGATGTAGAAAAACATAGAGAGAGTACATATGAAATCCAAATGTTCCATGATGGAACCCAAACGACACTCCAGTGTTTACTCGGTAGTGACTTCCTCACCCCGAAAAGCATCCGAACCGTGGTCGTCCACATACAAATACCTGTTTCCTTCTACAGGTCAGCAACAAAGTGAACTCCACCGGATTACTTCCAACTCCCATACATGGATTTCAGTGGCAAACACAGTTATTGTTTCTCATCCATCGATAGAGAAAACAAGCAGGCTGGTGTCTCTCTCCCTTCTCTCTCTCTCTCCTTCTTCTTCTTCTAACTTCTTCAACAACGTCATTACGTCCTTTATCTTCTATTGACGTAAGCACGCCCCACACACACATACACACACACTCTCTATCTTAAAGGGACTTTCACTGAGTCCGTGACACTATGATTAGTTAGGCACAAAGCAATCTGCTGAAGGAAATCAGTGGGTTGAGCAGCATCTGTGGGGGCGGGGGGGGGGGAAGGAACCCTGCATCAGGACTCCCCAAAACGTTGACAGTTCCTCTCCCTCCGTGCCCCACCACAGATGCTGCTCAACCTGCTGAGTTCCTCCAGAGATTTGTTTGTTGCTCCAGATTCCAGCACTATTCTGTGTGAAAGTTGGGTCTGGTGCATCTTTTAAAGAAAGTGGTTCCATTATGAACAGGTGAATTCAGTCTCTTGAGCCTGCTCCTTCCTTTCATGACATTATGTCTGATGTGGTTGTTACCTCAACTCTACACTTCTGTCTACCTTCATTAACCTTTCACCCCTTGCTCCTCAAGAATCAAGCTAGCCCTGTTGTAAAAATTCTGCTTCCAAGACTGTGTTTCCACTGAATTAGAGTACCAAAGGGTCTCGCCCTCTGAGAGAGAAAAAAAATTCTTTATTTCTGCCTTTATGTGTGTGACCTCTTATTTTAAAACAATGAATTAAGTTATCAGTGAATATAGTGGGTGAGGTAAATGAAAATGGAGAATACAATCACATGAACCAAACTAAGAGCAAATGCCTTTAAACAATATTTAGATCTGTTTCCTACTGTTGCCTACCTGATGGTGGTTACTCTGTGAAGACCCCTCTGTATTCTCAACACTTCCGTTATATCTCTGGTCAATCATCTTTGGTCGAAGGAGAGTAACCTCAGCTTCTCCTGAGCCCTCCCAGAACAGAAATCCCTGCATTCCTGGTACGATTCTTCCTCTCTGCTTCAAGGCCTCCCTGAGTTACGCTCCTCAGAACTGGGCCCAGCATCCCAGTGGTTAACAAAGCTTTAAACCAAACTTTTCATTTTGCACTGACTGCATATATGACATCAGATTCCTCTTCAATTGTGCATCACGTGTTGATACCCATCAGTGATGTCTTGCTTGCAATGCAGCCGGCAAAATGTCTTGCAGAACAGTGGGGGTCTGGAACTCACTGCCTGAGAAGGCAGAATCCTTCATCCTCTTCATAAAGCAGCAGGATGAGAGCCTGAATAACTTGCAGGGCTGTGGTCTGGGAGCTGGGAGGTGGGACGAGCTCTTTTCTGGCTCGTACGGTGTCCATGGGGGCGAAAGGTCTTGTTGTTCTGTGACTGGATTGCTAATACTGTGCGGTGTGTAAACTCTCCTCAGAATGGAGGTGTTTTTACTTTCGGAGCTGGTCTCTGTGGACAACTGGGCCACAACTTCAGGAACAATGAGGTCAACCCCCGCAGAGTCCAAGAGTTGATGGGAAGCGAAGTCTCCCAAATAAGCTGCGGCAGGTGAGTGAGCATGCTGGAAACCCCCTACACTTCCGTCCTGCAACGCCTGTCCCTACACCTCCTCCCTCACCACCCTCCAGGGACCTAATCAGGTGATGCAGAGATTCACCTCCTCCAAAATCTACTGAATCCGGTGCTCTCGATGTGGCCTCCTCTACATCGGTGATACCAGGCATAGACCAGGCAACTGCTTTACCAAGCACCTGCACTCTGTCCACAATGGTTATCTTGAGTCCCGGTTGCCAGCCATTTTAACTTCCTTCCCCACTCCCACACTGACCTGTCTGTATTGGTATTGGTTTATTATTGTCACTTGTATCGAGGTACAGTGAAAAACTTGTCTTGCATTCATACAGATCAATTCATTACACAGTGCATTGAGGTAGTGCAGGGTAAAAACAATAACAGAATACAGAGTAAAGTGTCACAGCTACAGAGGAAGTGCAGTGCAGGTGGACAATAAGGTGCAAGGTCATAACAAGGTAGATTGTGAGGTCAAGAGTCCCTCTCATCCTATAAGGGAACTGTTCAATAGTATTATAACAGTGGGATAGAAGCTGTCCTTGAGCCTGGTGGTATGTGCCCTCAGGCTCCTGTATCTTCTGCCTGATGGGAGAGGGGAGAAGAGAGAATGACCTGGGTGGGTGGGGTCTTTGATTATGTTGGCTGCTTCACCAAGGCAGCAGGAGGTATAGACAGAGTCCATGGAGGGGAGGCTGGTTTCCGTGATGCACTGAGCTGTGTCCACAACTCTCTGCAGTTTCTTGCGGTCCTGGGCAGAGCAGTTGCCGTACCAAACCGTGATGCATCCAGATAGGATACTTTCTATAGTGCATCAATAAAAGTTGGTGAGTGTCAAAGGGGTCATGCCAAATTTCTTTAGCCTCCTGAGGAAGTAGAGGTGCTGGTGAGCTTTCTTGGCCATGACATCTATGTGGTTGGACCAGGACAGGCTATTGGTGATGTTTGCTCCTTGGAACTTGAAGCTCTCAACCTTCTCCACTGCCTCCTCCACTGCCAGGGTGAGGCTAAATGTGAACTAGAATCAGTCAGGTTTATTATCACTGCCATGTGTCGTGAAGTTTGTTGTTTTGTGGCAGCAGTACAGTGCAATGCACAAAAGTTACTGTAAGTTGCAAAAATAAATAAATAGAGCAAAAGAGGAATAACGAGGCAGTGTTCATGGGTTCATGGACCGTTCAGAAATCTGATGGCGGAAGGGAAGAGGGAATGGGAAGAGCGACTCCTCATATTCCGTCTGGGGAATCTACAACCCGACGGCATGAACATTGAATTCTCCAATTTCAGGTAACCCGCTCCCCTCCTCTTCCTTCTGATCCTCCCAGGTCCTCTAACACACCCCCTTCTTTCCAAATCCTCTGCCCCCAGCCCCCTGTTATCGAGTTTCTTTCCCCTCCCCCACCCGGCTCCATCTGCCAATCACCCACGTACTCAACCCACTGGGTCCCCCATCCCCTTGCACTCCTGTTCCCATCTGCCCACCACCCCTCCCTTATCTGGTTCCAATCATCACATTCCTTCCTTGTCAGATTCCATAATCTACAGTCCTTTGTTGCCTCAAGTGTAGCTTCTGTTGCAATCGCCACTCTTCCCTCCTTCAAATGGCTTCACCTGCCCAACAACCCCTCCTCACCTGGATCCACCTATTGCTTGCCGGCTTCCCCTTCCCCCCTCCCCCTCTCCTCTTTATACTGGCTATCTCCCACTTGCACGCTCAGTCCTGATGGAGGGTCTCCGCCTGAAATGTCGACCATTCCTTTGCCTCCACAGATGCCCCCTGACCCATTGAGTTTCTCCAACAACTTGTTATTTTACACTTTTATTCTGCTGACAGGTACAACAGGAGTCCGCCTTTGCCACCAGTGGTTTCAGGGTGGTGGTTGGTATAGACAAGAGTGAGCTGATATTGTAAAGATGATTGTGTAAAGGTCTGATCAGTCCATTTAAGGAGCTGGATGATTTCAAGCCTGGTTCCTATCATGCTAACTTACTGACTGAGAAACCTGGTATCCTGAGTTAGCGGTCCACGATGCAAATTGACCATCACAGGAGTCTGTCTTCATTTGTCAACTTTCTCTGTTCATTATTGGGGGCATGGATCTGATGTCAACTGTCTAGAAACTGTGAAATGGGGCTGGTATATTCCTTACTGTAACCCTGCTTATTTTATGCTTCTTTGATTCCTGTTTAAATAGCAGCAACTAAAAGGTCAAATAATGATGTTGCGTAATCCTGCCTTAAATTTAGAAGGTCCAGGCTGGTCTAATTAATGTTCATGGTGTTGAAGGGGCTTGGGAGATGAGGCAGAGAGAAGATCTAGCAATTGAACTCAGAACAAGAGAACATAACTGCAAAATTGTTCAAGGAATGATTCCAGCAAGTGCAATCTGGGACTCCTTCCCTAAAGACTGTAATTGCAAACGTATCTGAAATTCCCAAGGCGAAGACTGCAGTATTTTCACTAATTATGGGTTCAATAGATGCAGAGTGAAGTTGCATCAGTGGAGTCAAGGTACAGATTGACCATGGTTAGACTAGAGGGGCTGAATGGTTAACTCCTGTCCCACTGTTGTAATGAATTGATCTGTATGGACAGCATGCAGGACAAGTTTTTTACTGTACCTTGCTACATGTGACAATAATAAACCAATTTACCAATTATTCTCTTTCCAATGTGATGTGTGTGTCCATGTGAGCAGGCATAGTACAATGACAGTTGTATATCGATGCTTTGTGGTACATTTTGTGTCACTTGCATCCAATAAAAGAAGGAAAAAAAAGCAACCAGTCCATTAAGTCTGATCTCTTCTGTGCTTCAACATCTCCTGAAAGAGTTTATGCCTAACCTGGGGAAAAGCCTCTGTGACCCATGACCTCACAGGGCTCAAAATCCAGGAGACCCAATGACTTTTCTGCCATGCAATACCTCCAACTTGAGACACTCTCTGCTTGAAGGAGTCCTCTAATGTCAGCTGCGGTTCACTTGGCAGCACTCTTGCCTTGAGTCAGAGGTTCAAGTCCCACTCCAGAAGTTTGGGCATTATAATCCAGGTTGATGCTCCAGTGCAGTACTAGGGGAGTTCTGTACTGTCAGAAGTACAGTCTCTCAGATCATTGGTATTAGTATTGGTTTATTATTGTCACATGTACCGAGATACAGTGAAAAGCTTTTGTTTTGCGTGCCATCCAGACAGATCGTGCCGTACGTAGTTACATTAAGGTGGTAAAAAGAAAACAGAATGTAGAATATAGTGTTGCAGCTACAGAGAAAGTGCAGTCAAATAAAGTTCAAGGGCCATGATGAGGTAGGTTGGGAGATCAAGAGTTCATCGTTTAGCGTACAAGAGGTCCGTTCAAGAGTCTGATAACAGCGGGGTGGAAGCTATCTGGTGGTTCGTGCTCTCAGGCTTCTGTATCTTCTGCCTGATGGGAGAGGGGAGAAGAGAGAATGTCCAATAGATCAGGTGGTAAACAGAGCTTCTGTCTGCATTCTCAGGAAGGCATTAAAGGTCCTGAGGCATTATTTTGAAGAAAGGTCAAGGGAGGCATCCCTGGCATTCTAGCCAATATTTGTTACTCAGTTAGATTCACTACAGCAGCTTATCACATTGCTGTTTGTGAGTGGTAGAGTCATAGAGCCATACAGCACGGAAACAGACCCTTTGGCCCAACTGGTTCATGTCGACGCAGATGCCCATCCAAGTAAGTCCCATTTGCTAGCATTTGGCCCATAACCTAAACCTTTCCAATCCATGTACCTGTCCAACTGTCTTTTAAAAGTAGTTATTGTATCTGCTTCAACCACTTCCTCTGGCAGCTGATTCCACATAGAGACCACCTTTTTGTAAAAAAAAGTTGCCCTTCAAGTTCCTCTTCAATCTTTCCCTTCTCACCTTGAACCTATGCCCTCTGATTCTTGATACCCCAACTCTGGGGGAAAAAGACTGAGTGCATTCACCCTGTCTATGCCTCTCATGATTTTATACACCTCCATAAGATCACCTCCCAGTCTCCTACGCTCTAAGGAATAAAGTCCCAGAACAATACAGCACAATACAGGCCCTTAGGCCCACTATGTTGGCCCACCATGTTGTGCCGACCTTTAAACCACGCCTAAGACTATCTAACCCCTTCCTCCCACACATCCCCCTATTTTAAATTCCTCCATGTGCTTATCTAACAATCTCTTGAACTTGACCAACGTACCTGCCTCCACCACCACCCCAGGCAGCACATTGCATGCACCAACCACTCTCTGGGTGAAAAACCTTCCTCTGATAGCTCCCTTGAACTCCCACCCATTATTTTAAAGCCATGCCCTCTCGTATTGAGCATAGGTGCCCTGGGAAAGAGGCGCTGGCTGTCTGCTCTATCTATTCCTCTTAATATTTTGTACACCTCTATCATGTCTCCCCTCATCCTCCTTCTCTCCAAAGAGTAAAGCCCTAGCTCCCTTAGTCTCTCCTCATTATCCATACTCTCCAAACCAGGCAGCATCCAGGTAAATCTCCTCTGCACCAATGCTTCCACATCCTTCTTATAATGAGGCGACCAGAAATGGACACAGTACTCCAAGTGTGGTCTAACCAGAGTTTTGTAAAGCTGCATCATTACCCCGCGGCTCTTAAACTCGATCCTACGACTTATGAAAGCTAACATTCCATAAGCTTTCTTAACTACCCTATCCACCTGCGAGGTAACTTTCAGGGATCTGTGGATATGAACCCCCAGATCCCTCTGCTCCTCCACACTACCCAGGATCCTGCCATTAACCTTGTACTCCGCCTTGGAGTTTGTCCTTCCAAAGAGTACCACCTCACAGTTCTCCGGATTGAACTCCATCTGCCACTTCTCAGCCCAGCTCTGCATCCTATCAATATCCCTTTGCAATCTTCGACAGAACTCCGTACTATCCACAACACCACCGACCAAACTTGCTAACCCACCCTTCTACCCCCTCATCCAAGTCATTTATAAATATCACGAAAAGTAGAGGTCCCAGAACCGATCCTTGTGGGACACCACTAGTCTCAGCCCTCCAATCTGAATGCACTCCCTCCACCACAACCCTCTGCTTTCTACAGGCAAGCCACACGGCTAAGCCTCCCTGAATCCCATGCCCTCTGACCTTCTGAAGAAGCCTACCATGTGGAACCTTGTCAAACACCTTACTAAAATCTATGTAGACCACATCTACTGCACTACCCTCATCAATCTTCCTGGTCACCTCCTCAAAGAACTCTATCAGGCTTGTGAGACGTGATCTTCCCTTCCCTTGTGAATGTTGTGTCTCTACTGCTATGTGCCTGTGATACTGCTGCAAGTAAGTTTTTCATTGCAGCTGTGCATAAATGTACTTGTGCAAATGACAGTAAACTCAACTTTGACTTTGACTTCAACTCTTGGTTAGCAGAACACAATGCACCCATTTCAAGGCACACCTGAGGTGTTGTCCTTCACCCTTGTACAAGAACCAGGTGTAGCTGCTGCCTGAGGAATGGCAATGTTTAAAACCACTTAATGCAATGATGGCTGAATTATCCCCACAGGTCTGTCTTAAAAACTCCGAGCAAAGAGAGGGTGTTTGATAAACTCAACCATGAATCTAGTTTAGAAAAAGTTTCACAAATTATTGGCTTAAACCTTATTAGTTTAAATGTCACATGAAACTCGGCGTATAACATTTGACATACCTTTGCTTCTTTCAGGCAGCACACACTCGCCTTTGTCCCTTCTTCTGGGCTAATCTATGCTTTTGGACGTGGCAACAGAGGTCAACTGGGATCTGGACGCATGGTTAATGCCCAGGTTCCATATCGAGTGGCTGGAAACTGGGTAACTCATAAGCACAAGGTGCATCCTAACGGTGAGTATCAAACAGCAAGCCTACCTCTTCACAGTTGTGCTCTGTTTGAGTGCTATGCTGCCTGTGCTCAACGAGTGAGCTTTGATTCATTTTTGGCCTAATTTTAGCAGAAGTCATTTCTCCTTCTGTTAGTCATCAGTTTAGATGATTAATTAATAAGTTAGTACCCAGTTGCAGTCCTCAGTGCTTGACCCATTTGGTCATCATTGATGGGTTGAATTGAACAAATCAGGAAAATCCTGTGTTGGACCTGTTAGCACCATAAGTAGTGAGGTTTGGGTTGTGCCAGAGGGATTAATCTTGATTCTAATTACTATGGTGAGTCTCTGCTGGATGTGGCCACCTGCCATTGTCAGGTGAGGACAGGTTTTGATTTGGCCGTTGTACGCCTGAGGCTTAAATTGTCCGTGGCTGACATCACATTTGGAAAGGAAGACTTGGGTCAGCAGGACCAACTTACTAGTTTAATGAGTTCGCCGCAGCGTTGTTGGCTGAAGGGCTGTTCCTTTGACGCCCTGTTCTATGTTCAATGAGTGACGGTCTTCAAAATAAAAAGGAGAGAAAATAAAGCAAAAATAGAATTACTCATCAGGACAGATTTATAAACTTGGGTCTTTTTACTTAAGTGTTTTGACACACCAGTGTTTGGTTACTAAACCAAAGTGTTGTAGGTATCTTCCAGTACAGCTCACTCACTTGAAGTTATTGCTAAGTCTCAGCCCAAGGAGAAATGGCCATATGGAAGGGAAGGGTCTGTTGGACGTGGGAATCATTTGCCATGGAAAGAGAGCACTGGAAGTCACAGTCATTCACCAAGTAAACAGATTGGTTTTGCGAAGAGATGATTGGAGGTAAGAGTCCCTCACGAAGTGAGAAGACCTTTGGAGATGGGAGTCACTCAACACTTGGGGGATCGTTGGAGACGCAGTCCCTTACCAAGTGAAGAAACCTAGGAATTACTTGCTTTGCACTAACTAGCTGCACTTCTCACCCATATAACAATAATGATCATGCTTAAAAATGTTGTCGTTTAGCTGTGTAGTGCCATTGGGGTGACTTCATGTGCAATATGAATACATGTTCTTTCTATCTGTCTATCCAGCTATGATGCAGGGTTGTGTGGGCAGGAGATTTGTTCAGAGGTCACAAGCGACTGCAGATGCTGGAATCTGGAGCAAGAAACAATCTGCTGGGGGAACTCAGTGGGTCGAGCAGCATCTGTGGGGGGAAAGGAATTGTCAACGTTTGGGTTGAAACCCCGCATTCGACAGTCTCCTGAGTTCCTCCAGGAGATTGTCTGTGTTCTAGAACATTGCTAGCTCTGATATACAGCTCCTTCTGATGTACTCCTGACTTTCACAACTTCCCATGACAATGGCAAATGCATCCATGGTACCTATTGAAGTGACCTATTGGCAGGCGATGAGTGCGAGTTGTAAAGTCAGCAAACTACTGGCATTAGTAATTCTGTCAATTTTATAGACCACAACCAGAATTGTACATTGAGACTTGCTTTGTTCTGTTGGCAGACCAGTCAAGTTACTGCGTACTGAAACAGGTCTCCTGTGGAGGCGATCAGAGCTTTGCCCTCTTCTTTCACCACGAGGTGAGCCAGACCCAGGAAAGGCATACTTTCAAAATGTTTCAAGTGCGTTGCTGCTCCGTGATGTGAAGGCAGAAGGGCTGGAGGGGATTTTGGGAGCATGTTGAATAAACACCACCGTCAAGGCCCATTCCAATGTCTCCTTGACCAGGTGGCTTGCTAAACCACACCACAGGGCACAATAGGATGGGGGCCATGGTCATGTACAAGGTTGCCAGAGCAAGGAAGCAGGTCTCCTTCCCTAAACGATGTTATTTGGATTTCTAGAGGATCTACGAATGTAATGTTTTAATATTATAATCAATAAAACTTCTCTATTGCTTGTGGTGGGGATTAGAATTCACTTTCTGTGGATTATTAGGTGATTTGATCATTGTTTGCAACACTGACTGGTTAATCGATAACATACCTAATTTGCTATTCGTGGGATCTTGCTGTGCACAGATTTGACTTGCATGCTCATCCAGGTAACAACAGTGACCAAATTTAAAAAAAAATGTGCTCTGTTAAATGTGAAATGTATTGGGTTATCATCATGCATTGAAGGTGTAAGATAAATTTGTGTCCGATTTGTCTGTTTGTCGGTGGACAGGTTTAGTTTAATTTGGCATCATGGTCAGCACAGACATTGTGGGCTGAAGGGCCTGTTCTCTGAGCTGTGATGCAGAGTTGTGTGGGGGAGGGATTGATTCAGGGGAGTGTGCAAGCAGCCACGAGACTCTCCACCCCTCACCCTACCCCAGCGATTAACATGAGGTTATGGACACAGGCATTATTTGGGACCATGATATTAAGCAAATGAACATCCAAAAGCTGAACTGTGCACACTCATATTTAGCTTGGCAAATGAAACGTGGACCTCCTGATGAATAGACACTTTTCACTTTGCCACTCATTATAATCCAAGTATGCCAAAAGTGCCATTGACCTCAATGGTATAATCATTGTTGTGTGACTGCGTTGTGTGTTTGTTACTATGTTTGTGTGTGTGTTTTAGTGTGTGAGAATGTGTGTGAGTGCATTTGTGTACCTGTGTGTGTTGGTGTGTTTGGGCATGTGTGTGTGTGTGTGTGTGTGTGTGTGTGTGTGTGTTTGTTTGCCTCATTGTGTGAGAGTGTGTGTTTGAGTGTGTTTATGTGTGTAGTGTGAGTGTGTATGAGGGCGGAGGTGTGTATGATTGTGCCTGTGTGCCCACGTTTGCTTGTATGGATGAGTGTTGTGTATGTGAATGTTTATGTGTGAGGGAGAGTGTGTGTGAGGATGGAAGTGTATGAGTGTGTTTGAGAGTATGCATGAGTGTGTTTGCATGAGTGTGAGTTTGATTTACTCCATGATGAGAGTATGCATGAGTGTGTTTGCATGAGTGTGAGTTTGATTTACTCCATGAGTGTTGTGTGCCTGGGTTTGTTTGTGGGTGTGAGAGTGAGTGTGACACACAGTGTTTATGAGATTGGTCAACTGCCTGCCATCTTTGCCAAATCTCAAAAATTTCTTTTGTTTTCGCTTAATTTCCCCTTTTTGGTAACCGATAAATCCACAATAAAACAACAGGAGATTTCTGTCCTATTTTGAATGCCAGTCATTTAAACCACATTCTCCCTGAACCTCCCTTCAACTGCTTTATTTCTCTTTCACAGAACTCGCAAATCCCTGATGACTTCCGCTGCTTGGATCCTTTAAGGCGTGTCAGGATTATTAACAATAGCAATAATAAGTGGCTACTCAGCCTTTCGGGAAAGGATGTGCTTAAGTAAGTCATGGATCCAGCTTTGATTACAGTTGACAAATATCTGAATTTTAGGTTTGACTCACTAATCTCAGATGCCCAAGAGTATAGCTTGCTTCCTGCTGTGAAGCATTTCCAAGTCCTGTCGGTTTGACCTTTTCTCTGGTTTTCTGTATCACCTTGAGTTCACCTTGCCCCAGGCTTCTGTCACTGCTATACTCCTGTCACCATGGGAGACTTGTGACATTCCTTGGGACAATCCCAAGAGACAAAGCCTAGGATTGCAGGTTTAACTGCTCCTTTGTAAGTCTTTGTCAATTTTCTACTTTCAGGATTCAACTTTATCTAACTCAAGGAATTTGTTTAGGAGTTCTACAAATCTACTGCGGATACAGTAAATTGGTTATAAGTACCATATATTTATTAGATTATTTGCATCTATTACAAAGAGATAACATTTAATAAAGACACGAATTACAATCTCACACAAAGTGCTGGAAGAACTCAGCAGGTCAGGCAGCATCTATGGAGGTAAATAAACAGTCAATATTTTGGGTCGCGACCCTTCATCAGGGATGTGTGTGTTGTGTGTGTTGCTCCAGATTCCAGCATCTGTAGAATCTCTTGTGTCACTAGTTACAATCTGTTCCTCAAAGCGTCACTGGTAGGTTTCTAAGTGACTGTGGTGTGGTCTCTTTGCTCCTGTGTTCATTTAAATGAATGTTTACTTCTTCTCGGTCTCTCTCTCTCTCTCTTCCTCATTCTTCTCCTTGACCATATGTTTTATGCTTTTTCTCTTTGATCTCACGTGGTAACTAACAATCTCCTGAGGTATCTCACCCTTTGTCATTTTAATCCTCCTTCTTATGTTTTATTCGTTATCAGCCTTGTTCCCACTGACAAAACAGACTTTATCTTGGATTTACACACTAATTCTTTCACACTCTTTGTCTCAGTGATAAGGTTCTTAGGATATTGTTCGCTGTCACTTAATCGGTGTTCTGCCCTTGAATTTCTTGTTCCAAATATCATACTTCACATAAGAAGCTTGTCTTTGCACACCTAGAACAACATCTCAAGGCAGTGGAGACATATGAGCAAAGAGAAACAAAGGACTGCAGATGCTGGAATCTGGATGAAAAACACGATGATGCTGGAGGAACTCAGCAGGCCAGGCAGCATCCGTGAAGAAAAGCAGGCGGTCAACGTTTCGGGTCGGGACCCTTCTTCAGGATTGAAGATAGGAAAAGTGGGAAGCCCAGTATATAGAGGGAAAAGCAGAGCAGTGATAGGTGGACAAAAGAGGGGAGGTGGGGTGGGCACAGGGTGGTGATAGGTAGATGCAGGTAAGAGACAGTGATAGGCAGGTGTGGGGGAGGAGGGGAGAGCAGATCCCCCGGGGGGATGGGTCACTGGAAAGGATGAGAAAAGGGGGGTAGAAAAAAGAGAGGCTAGGAAATGGAAGAAAAGAAGAGGCAGGGTTGGGGGGTTGTGGGGGGGGGGCGGTGGTGGAAGGGTGTGGGGATTACTTAAAGTGGGAGAATTCAATATTCATCTCGTTAGGCTGTAAGGTTCCAAGACAGAAAATGAGGTGCTGTTCCTCCAGTTTGCACTTGGAATTCTCCTGGCAGTGGAGGTGGCCGAGGACTGGCATACGCGATAGTGTGGGAGGGGGAGTTGAAGTGACTTGCAACGGGGAGATGCAGATTGCTGTTATGGACGAAGAGCTGGTGTTCCGCGAAACGGTCACCTAGTCTGCATTTGGTCCCGACGGATGTTGTCTCCACAAAATCCTCCCAATTCACTGGAACCAATGTCCGCCTCCTCTGCCAGGCCAACATGTCTGTTATGGAGGCCCTAATTACACTCAGTCATCTCCCATGAGCAGACCACTTCACCTGCATGTCTGACACCAGGCTCCCGACACTCCGGGAACACGGAGACTGCAGGCGCTGGAATCTGGAGCAAAAAACATGATGCTGGAGGAATTCAGCGGGTCAGGCAGCATCTGCGTAAGGGAAATGGACAGTCAACGTTTCGGCTCAAGGCCCTTTCGTCTGGACCAAAACTCTGGCACAGAAAGGTGGATGGAGGAAAAGATGCCAGGATGCCTGATGGGAAAAAAAAGCAATCTCCGCAGTGACTCTTGGGAATTTTTGACCGATGCCATAGAGTCATAATGTAATACAGCCTGAAAGCAGGCCCTTCGGCCCAACTCATCCATGTTAACCAAGATGCCAGTCTAAGCTAGTCCCATTTGCCCAGTCCCAGTGGAGAAGGAAAATATAGGATGGTCCAGAGAACTTTGATCCCTTTTATCAGGAGCACACAGAAACCCTGTTTAAATAGTGGAAGGTGCATACAACTTCACAAACCACCCTCCCGCCTCATCAGTTAGTTATCTCCTAACCCATTGTGGTTCCCACATTGGCCATATTAACCACTGCATGGCCCACAGAACTGGAAACAAGTCATCCTTGATCCTGAGGGACTGCCTAAGAAGAAGACATAATTAAGAAAGAGACATAACTAGGTGACTGTTTCGCAGAACACCGGCGCTTCGTCCGTAACCGCAACCTGCATCTCCCCGTTGCCAGTCACTTCAACTCCCCCTCCCACACTATCACTAATATTGCAGGAGAGGGGAGAGGGGAGAAGAGAGAATGTCCAGGGTGGGTGGGGTCTTTGATTATGCTGGCTGCTTTACTGAGGCAGCGAGAAGTATAGGCAGAGTCCACGGAGGGGAGGTTTCCGTGATGTGCTGGGCTGTGTCCACATCTCTCTGCAGTTTCTTGCAGTCCCCGGTGAAGCAGTGTCACAGGCACATAGCATCCGATATGCAAATTTCACAAGAAAAACACAAATTGAACAAAATTTTTACAAGAACATAATTAAAACAAAAAGAATAAAGTCCGTTGTAGTGCAAAGTGGTCAAAGTGGTCATAGTGTTGCTGTACTGAGGTAGTGACTAGGGTTGTGCAGATTGGTTCAAGAGCCACAAACAGACCGCTGGAAGAACTCAGTGGGTCAAGCAGCATCTGTGAGAGGAAAGAAATTGTCGATATTTCGGGTCAAAACCCAGCATCAGCAGTCTCTTGTGTCTCCATTGCTTCAAGACCTGGTGGTGTGGGACTTCAGGCTTCTGTACTTCCTGCCCGATGGTAGCTGTGAGAAGATGGCATGGCCCGGATGGTGGGGATCTTTGGTGATAGATGTCTTCTTGAGGCAGCACCTCATGTAGATACTAGACGAGGGTTTACATTCAAGAAACATTGGTTGGGCCATCATTCAAATCCTTGGTGTCTCAGGACTTCCCCACCTCTCCTTCCACACTCCATCCCCCTCCCCACTTTGATCCCTGCCCCCTTTTTACCCCTTCCCCATCTTGCCCCTCCCCCATCCTGATCTGTTAACATCTATGAAGAATTAAACCTGTCAGATTTCTGTATTTTGCACTGATGGTTAAACAAATTTCCCACCCTGGTTGAGTTCTGCGATCAGTGGGCCTCTCAGGGGATCGCGTGTGTCATGGACGGTGTGAATGTGATTCTCATCGCATATTGTGTGTGCGTTTAGTGGGTGTTATTTAGCATTATTGCTGTGGTTATGCAGTTTGCATAGTTTTACTTTCTTGTGTAGTTGTAGTAGTCCTGACACTGAATGTCCTTTTGTAGTGCTTTTGCGAATAAATGTTTGTAAAATAAAAAAAAACTTTCCTCATGATGTGCTGCACTTATGTTATCAGCAGGCAGTGTAAAGTTTTTCTTTGTAAAGGGGAGATTTTCCCAGGGGCTACCTCAGTAGTAGTCAGCATCCAGAGCTGCATTCTACTACCAGAAAGTTACCCTGGCTAAAAACCATTACTTCAGGTGCAGCACTTTTAAGAACTGATTGGGCACTCAGGAGTGGGTGGAGTCTATGTGGTCCATTTGTGGTTGGGAAATGTGATTGTATAACTAGCTGCAGAAGCCTGATTGGCAGGTGGAAGCAGAGATAGATGACTGATTGCAAGGTTCACCCTGAACAGCCCTGAGGCAGGGATTGGCTGTTCCAGCAACATGAAATAAGATATCTTATTGGTCACATGTACATCAAAACACACAGTAAAATGCATCTTTTGTGTAGAGTGTCCTGGGGGCAGCCTGCAAGTGTCACCACGCTTCCGGTGCCAACATAGCATGCCCACAACTTTCTAACCAGTACGTCTTTGGAATGTGGGAGGAAACCGGAGCACTTGGAGGAAACCCACGCAGACATGGGGACAATGTACAAACTCCTTACAGACAACAGCCGGAATTGAACCCGGGTCGCTGGCGCTATAAAGCGTTACGCTAACCGCTACACTACCGTGCCTGCCCTTGAACACACATTCTTGAACACACGCAGATACCGACTGAAATATCAGTTCCATCATGTCCAGAAACTGAAAAAAAATGCAAAGGTTGGACATCTGAAGCAGAAAATGCTGTGGAAAGAGAAACAGAGTTTGTCTTTCAGGTCGAAGGGTCTTTGACCTGAAACGTTAATTCCATTTCTCCACAGATGCTGCCCGACCTGCTGAGTGTTTCTAGCATTGCTTGTTTTTATTCCATTATATCCAGATCTGGGATGGGTTTATAATTTAGTTGAATACAGAACTTTCATTAAACTGTTGACTGAAAGGCAGGCCAGTGGCTAGATTAATTAGGAGGAGAGGTATTTCAAGTGCAGATTGTATATTTAACCTATTTACCTGTTTTCATTTTCCTTGTCCACAATATTTTTTACAGTGAATTGAACGTGATATTTTTCTTCACCTGGATGTTTTGAATGGCTGTTTTCTTAACCACCAGTAAGTGCAGTTAATCTACTTATAATGTGAATCTAAGAAGGACTTCAAATTTCTATAGTGCCTGTCACAGCCTCATGGTCATCCAAAGGGCTTTTCATTTACAGCTAATGGAGTACTTCTGAAATGTAATCACTGTGTGATGTGGGAAAAGCTTTAGCCAGTTTGTACACTAGAAGCTTAATATACAGCAGTGAGATGCCCTGTATTAACAATGTGGTTGAAGGATAGGAATCCACCAAATCGCTGGGAATCTCTTCCCTGTTGTCTTTGAACTAATGCCATGAGATCTTCTACATTTGCCTGAAAGAGTAGATGTGGTGTTGGTTTAACATCTGATCTAAAGCCCACACCTCTGACAGTGCAGCTATCCCTCAGTAGTGCACTGCATATTTCTCTTCAAGTGAAACTTGAGCCCATTACCTTCCGTCTAAACAATGAGTAACCCTGACAGTAAGAAGTTAAGAGCACAGAAGAAACACATCAAGATTAGGCCATTTATCTAAATTAGATTAGTTTATTGTCATATACACCAGTGTGCAATGAAAATTCCTTGTCCCATGGAGTTTACAGAGATTTGGCCCCTTGAAGCCTGCTCCACTTTTCAATAAGACAATGGTCAGAGATAAAATGTGAACTTCCAAAATGATCAATGCTCACTTCAGCATGAGAGAATGATTGGAATCACTGAGCCCTTCTATATTCCCTGACGCATCATTAGAGCACAAACCATCATTAAACTCAACAGCCAGGCCACAATGGAAGTGTAAATTGGTAAATTGGTTTATTATTGTCACATGTACCAATATACAGTGAAAAACTTTGTTTTGCATGCCATCCATACAGATCATTTCATTACATCAGTGCATTGAGGTAGTACAAGGGAAAACAATAACAGAATGCAGAATAAAGTGTTACAGTTACAGAGAAAGTGTACTTCAGGCAAACAATAAGGCACAAGGTATGAGGTAGATTGTGAGGTCAAGAATCCATCTTATTGTACTAGGGGACCATTCAATAATCCTCTAACAGCAGGATAGAAACTATCCTTGAGCATGATGTTTCATGCTTTCAGGCTTTTGTATTTTCTGCCCGATGGGAGGGGGGAGAAGAGAGACCACCCAGAGAATATTAGTAACTCTGAGACCCATTTCAAGATGTGGACAATGCTGTCAGGTCTATGTTTGTTGCTCATTCTTCCTGTCCTGAGAGTATGATGGAGCTTCTAATTTGGGTGATAGGAGGAGGGAGTGGGCAATATGGGGGGTTGGGGGGGGGTTATTGGAATGGATGGCTGTTTGCCTGCTGACTTTCGTATCCACTGAGTTCACTGCACAGAGGACGAGTTTCTGCTGCTGCCTATATGTTGGAAATTCTGCCAAGGTACAGTAAAGCAATTTGCGATTAGATAGTCCGGTTGCAGCTGGATTAGACCAATCAAATCATTTTCAAAACCTGTTCTCCATCCTCCCAAATCTCCAATGATCAGCAGATTATCAAATCCCATAAATTTGGTTCTACATCAGGTGTGGATAAATTCTGAGTTGCTAACCATGTGAATACTAACACACAAAGAGGGTATTGTCAAACTATTTGATGCCATCTCTGTAAATAAGATATCTTTATTAGTCACATGTACTTTGAAACACACAGTGAAATGCATCTTTTGTGTAGGGTGTTCTGGGGGCAGCCTGCAAGTGTCACCACGCTTCTGGCACCAACATAGCATGCCCACAACTTACTAACCCGTACATCTTTGGAATGTGGGAGGAAACCGGAGCACCCGGAGGAAACCCACTCAGACACAGGGAGAATGTACAAACTCCTTACAGACAGCGGAGGGAATTGAACCCGGGTCGCTGGCGCTGTAAAGCATTATGCTAACCTCTACACTACCTAGGAACCCAAAATATTGGATTTATTTTTGGGACTAATGCAAAGATTGTAACACATGAATAAAAGTATACTTCTTGTTTCCTGCTGCAGAAATGATGAGCATTTCAAAACCAGCCCTCGAAACCCTGGCATTGACTTGAATGCAGTCAGGTTATTTTTTGAGAACATGGTGAAGTCTCCGTATTGCAAGTTACTCCAACAGGTGAACCATTAACATTGCAGGGCTTGGAGCTTGTCTGCTTTGCTTTTGAGAGAATGAGCAAGTCAGACTTTTACATAAGACATTTGGAATTGTCTCGGTGCTGTGGCTCAAACATTACTTTGGGCTGAATGGTGTTTGATTTGATCTGCCCATCTCCTCCTCTCTGTACTAACTTGGTACGGATGCATGGGTCTGATCACCCAGGGCAACCTGATCCCGGAGTGAGGGAAGTGGGCTTGGTGGAGTGAAACCTCAGCTACAACTCAGTGTCAGCTGGTGTCCCACTCAAACCCCTGCCCCCAGAACATGTTGACAAGAGACAAGGCTGAAGTTGGAGCCACAGCTCCTGTCAGTTAGGCTTTTGTAAGTCATTTTTAATGGTCAATGTTGCTTTAAATAATTAAAAATATTATTTTATAAAAATTATTACATTAAAAACAAATCATTAAAAATTTGAAATAATTTATAATGTGAGAAAACCCTGATATTACCTGTTTCTCCCTAATCTTTGGGTTGAGAAGGACACTTTCCAGGTCCAGTTGGCGTAAGGCCACCGACGTGAGGTTAGAACTTGAATTAGAAGCAGGAGAAGGCCACCTGGATCCTCTGGTCTGCCCTTCCAAACATCAAGGTCTTGGCTCATTCTGTATCTCAGCACCATTTTCCTGCTCAAACCTCAGATCTCTGAATTAATATCCAGAAATCAGGTGCGCTTAGTCATTGAGTTAAGTCAAAACAGAGTCTCTGTTGCCCTCCAGTGTAGGAAATTCCAAAGATAAACTTCCCCAAGTGAAGCAATTTCTCCCCACCTCACTGCTCAGTGATCCATCCCTTGTTCTGGGACTGTGACGCTTGGTTTTAGACTCCTCTGTTAAGTTTCATCAATGCAACCCTACTGACCTGTCCTCTGGGATTTCCTTACTTTTTACAGGCATCTGCGGCTGTAGAGAATCATCTCATCTCCCAGTTACCGACTTCACCACCTGATGTTGAGGCTATGAGAGCCTTTTTGATATTACCAGCATTTCCTCTTTTCCAAGACTCCAAGAGTTATTTGACCTTTGCACTGCCTTTTGCTGCTGCCATTCTCCACCTGGATGCCAACCCAAGCAAAGTGTTGGGTAGGTACTGAGCTTGTCTGGAAATCATAGAGTCATACTGCATGGAAATAAGTCCTGTGGCCCACCAAATCCGTACCAACCATTAAGAACCATTTCCCCATTATACCCCAAAGATTAACTCTTGATCTCCCAATCTACCTGTTCATGGTCCTTGCACTTTATTTGTCTACCTGCACTGCACCTCTCTTTAACTGTAACGTTCTGCATTTTGTTTTCCTTTTGTACTACCTCGATGTATTGAATGATCTGTCAGGATGGTATGCAAACAAAAGTTTTTCACTGTATCAAGTTCAAGTTACTTTATTGTCATTCACCCATATGCTATGAAAACACATGGAGGAACGAAATGTCGTTTCCCCCAGATCACTTAACAGAGGACATACATAAAACAGAAGACATATAGTAACCGCAGACAAAAAATTGTGCACGTATAAATAATGCAAAAAACTGTATATACAGAATACAAATTTAGTGCAGAGTTAGTGCAAACCGAGTTGGACGAAGAAAATACAGAACTCAGTGTGTTGCACTAATTGTATAAACATGTTCAGCAGCAGCCAAAGTTCTTATACGCCGTTGTGCAAACCAGGGCTTTTGATGCAGCATTTATCTGAAACTGTCTCCAGGGTATTCAGGAGCCTGACAGCCTGAGGGGAAAAAACTGTTGTACAGGCTAGTAGTTCTGGCCCGGATGCTCCGGTACTGCTTACCAGACGGCAGTAGGACAAATAGATCGTGGGAGGGATGAAAAGAGTCATCTTGGTACATGTGACAATAATAAACCAATTACCAATTATATTCTCCCCACATTTCCATCAATTCGATTCACTATGCTATAGGGGCAATTTACAGCGGCCAATTAACCTCCCAATCCACATGTCATTGGGTGTGGGAGGAGATTGGAGCACCCAGAGGAAACCCATGCAGTCACAGGGAGAATGTGCAAACTCCATACAGACAGAATCAGAATCAGGTTTATTATCATTGTCTTATGACGTGAAATTTGTTGTTTTGTGGCAGCAATACAGTGCAGAGACATAAACTTACTATAAATTACAAAATAAACAGTGCAAAAAAAAAGGAATAATGAGGTAGTGCTTACGGGTTCGTGGACTGTTGAGAAATCTGATGGCGGAGGGGAAGAAGCTGTTTCTGAATCCTTGAGTGTGGATCTTCAGGCTCCTGTACCTCCTCCCCGATGGTGACAGCACTGGAGATTAGGATTGAACCCTTTCTCTTGAACTGTGAGGCAGCATTTCCACTAGTTGCACTACCATGCTGCCCATGATATCTTTATTCGTCACATGTACATCGAAACACACAGTGAAATGCATCTTTGGCGTCGAATGTTCTGGGGACAGCCCGATAATGCACCAAGCCCGGTTTTGGTATTAATTAGTCGGTTAGTAGCATGTTAAAGATAAAACTTGAACAGTAAAGCAGACTCCCAGCACGACTGCTTTTTTGTGAGTTTGGGATTCGCTGGCAGAGCCCATCTCTAATTGTCCAGCGGGCATTGGAGAGTCCAGTAATTGACAATGATGGCTAAAATTTTGTCACCTTCATTGATTGCCCTGCTCTGTTCAGTAGGAAAAAAAAGTCTTTTGAGCTGGTGTATTACGTTCAAAAGAAAAATAATGCATGCCTGTTATTGTCTGGCTATAGGAAGGATGTCATTAAGCTGGAAAGGGCGCAGAGAAGATGGGACTGGAGGGCTTGAGTTATAAGGAGAGGCTGGATAGGTTAGGATTTTTTTTTCTCCTGGAACGTAGGAGTTGAGGGGTGACCTTGCAGAGGTTTATAAACTCATGAGGGGAGTAGATAAGGTGGATGGTCACGGTCTTTATCCCAGGGTGAGGGGAGTCTAAATCTAGAGGGCATAGATTTAAGGTGAGGGGGGAAATATTTAAAAGGCACCTGAAGGGCAACTTTTTCATGCAGAGGGTGGTGGGTATGTGGAACGAGCTGCCAGAGGAAGTGGTAGTGGGTACAATTGCAATGTTTAAAAGACATTTAGACAGGTACATGAATAGAAAAGGCCTAGAGGGATATGGGCAAATGCAGGAAAATGGGACTAGCTCAGATAGACATCTTTGTTGGCATGGATGAGTTGGGCTGAAGGGCCTGTTTCTGTGCTATGACTCCATAACAAAGCGAATCTACAGTAAAACTCTGATAATCTGTCATCCTTTGAGGGTGGCGACTGGTAGATTTACTGGATTATTGGATTTTACTCCTATTGATATCCCAACACAGCTTTAATTCTTTTTGTTAGATGTTACACGGTAACATAATAAATTTTCCAGTAAACCCAGTGCCTGACATTTAATCATCTGGTACCGTTGTTAATATCTTGTATTGCTCTTCAGACCAGATGTGACCCATATTGTGATGAGGAACTCATTAGTGATGGAAGGAAATTATGTGACTAGGAAGGGGAAGTTCAAGTTGTCTAGGTCAACCAGAAACCATGGTTGGGGAGTGATGAGACGAAAAGCAATGGGAAAGACCTCGTAGGATATTCGTATTGGTTTATTATTGTTACATGTACTGAAATACAGTGAAAAGCTTTTGTTTGTGTCCCATCCAGACAGATCATGCATACATAAGTGCATTGAGATAGTAAAAAGGAAAACAGAATGCAGAATGTAGTGTTACAG
Source organism: Pristis pectinata (assembly GCF_009764475.1). Taxonomy (NCBI): domain Eukaryota; kingdom Metazoa; phylum Chordata; class Chondrichthyes; order Rhinopristiformes; family Pristidae; genus Pristis; species Pristis pectinata. Next base: position 135,920,814 of record NC_067406.1, read on the forward strand.
TTACAGAGAAAGTGCAAGGGCCACAACGTGGTAGACTGGGAGATCAAGAGTTCATTTTGACCATGTGACAGGTCTGTTCAAGAGTCTGACAACAGCGAGATAGAAGCTGTCCTTGAGTCTGGTGTTACCTGCTCTCAAGCTTTTGTATTCAAGATGGAAGTGAGTTAAAAGTTGCAGAAGTATTGTGGTGAACGGAACTCGCTGCCAGTGGACTGAGGCAGGTGGAGGGCTCTGTGTCTCGAGTCATAGAGTCATATAGCATGGAAGCAGGCCCTTCTGCCCAACTCTTCCATGCTGACTGTGCTGCCCAGTGAGCTAGTCCCATCTGCCCACGTTTGGCCCATATCTCTCTGAACCTCTCCTATCCATGTACTTATCTAGATGGCTTTTAAATGTTGCTAATGTGCCTGCCTCAGCCACTATTTCTTGTAGCTCATTCCAAATATGCACCACCCTTTGCATGAAGAAGCTGCCCCTGATGTCCCTTTTAAATCTCTCGCTTCTGATCTTAAACCTCTGCCCTCTTGTTTTTAGCACCCCCTCCCTGGGGAAAAGACTATGTGCTTTAACCCTGTCTATGCCCCTCACAATCCTGTATATCAGGTCACCCCTCAATCTCTTACGTTCCAGGGAATAAAGTCCTAGTCTAGGCAACCTCTCCTTGTAACTCAGGACCCCAAGTCCAGGCAACATTCTAGTAAATCTTTTTTTTAGATAAGGTATCTTTATTAGTCATGTGTACATCGAAACACACAGTGAAATACATCTTTTGCGTAGAGTGTTCTGGGGGCAGCCTGCAAGTTTCGCCACTCTTCCGGCGCAAACATAGAATGCCCACAACATCCTAACCCGTACGTCTTTGGAATGTGGAAGAAAACCGGAGCACCCGGAGGAAACCCACGCAGACACGGGGAGAACGTACAAACTCCTTACAGACAGCGGCCGGAATTGAACCCGGGTTGCTGGCGCTGTAATAGACACTAACCGCTACACTACCGTGTCTGGCCCTACACTACCGTGCCTGCCCCTACACTACCGTGAGGTATTAAAGATTAGTGAGATGCACTTGGATGAAAGTGTTTATGTAGAGGGAGCAATTTAAAGAGGGCAGAAGTGAACTCAGAGCGACTGAGAAAAATTGTGGATGAGGGGTCATTGAGTGCAGCGATAGGTCCCACAGTGGCTGACGATCCACTCTAGCAGATCACCCTGAGGAAGGATTCCTGATATTCTTTGGACAAACTCATGGATAAACTAACATGTCTTTTCTCCTTCCAGATAACTGGTGGTGTTGGGTGAGTGCTGGTTATTTTAGCCGATTGGTAGAACTTTATAAAGATGCGGTGGTGTACCTGCTGACCAGAATGAAGACTGCCCTGTTGGCTCCTGTATTCAGCCATTACATCAAGGACGCTCTTCGAGTTTTGGAAAAGCTGCACAAGGTATCTGACAGGAATGACTGACGGCAGAAATTTACTGTCCTCTTTGAGAAGTATTTATGTCTCCGAAAGTGGAGGTGGTGGGAGCCAGGGAATATTTAAAGGATGCAGCTTTCTATTGGGAGTGCTGCACCTTGCCATTAAAAGTAGAAAAATTAATTTGCATTTATATAACATCTTTCTTTCCCGGTGTGCTTTCCAGTTAATAAAATGTGAACCACTAATATAGCATGGGGAATAGTTAGAATTGCTGTTTGGCAACATAACTTCTTGACCTGCCTGGTGTTGATGGTGTGGCTCACTCAGTTTTATATTGGACCAGCTAGTCACCTCACCAGAAAAAAATAGTTGTCTTTCTACCCTTCCCAGTTTTTCTAACATTTCAATTCGGCAGTGCCCGCAGTATTCTGCTCTCAACAGAACACTTGACATCGTCATTTATCTATCAGGTACTGTTTTTATTTAAACCCTTTTTTCTTTCCAAATTCTTCCCTGGCCTTACCCCTCCTTATCTCTGTAATCCCTCACCACAACTCAGTGGAGATTCCTATGATCCTCCTATTCCATTCTGTTGTGCATTCTTGATTTTAATTGCTCCATTAGCTACCTAGGCCCGAAGTTCTAGAATTTCCTCCCTAAACTTTTTTATCCCTCCTTTAAGATACTCCTTAAAATCTACCTTTTTAACCAAGCCTTTGGTCATCAATCCCTCATATCTCTTTAGGTGCCTCAGAGCCAAATTTAGTTGCTTTTGTCATGTTTTGGCATTTCTTTATGTGAAGTGCAAGTTGTTTCTGTTAATCAAACTGTAGTCAGTTCTGAAGTTGTTATGGAAGGGATCTTGGCCACCTGTTAAAATGAACATGATAGTGGGGACAATTTTGTTAATCTCCCACAGAGTCAGCACCAGCGTGAGTTAGAAACTTGCACTGTTCTTAAAAAATGAAGCCCAGTCTGTTTTGTGTGGGAAAGCATTGGAAAATTGCAAAGCCCAGTGGTTGATGCTTGTGGGCTTTGCAATTGGGAGAAGGAGACCTGAACACTCAGGGATATGACTCCCTAAATTAAGCAACAAGATAACATTAACTTTCCAAGTGCTTTGTAGGTATTCCTGACCGATTTAAAACAAAAAGCTGCTTTAGGATTTAACATGTAGTTGGGTCTCAATTATGACATTCAGACCTGACGTGTACATATACAGTATATTAAATAGGACTCTGCTGGCCTTAGAAAGGTGTCCTGGTCACCTGGTGCGGGAAACAGATGAAAGTAATAACCAATTGACTCCAAGCCCAGCAGTTCAGATGTGTTGGGTTGAAATTATTGCTCATTGCATTTTAATTTTCAGAATCAGAATCAGATTTATTATCACTGACTTAGATGATGTGAAATTTGTTGTTTTGTGGCAGCAGTACTGTGCAAAGAAAAAAATTACTATAAATTACAAAAATAAATAAATAGTGCAAAACAAAAAGGCATAACGAGGTTATGCATGGGTTCATGGACCATTCAGAAATCTGATGGTGGAGGGGAAGAAGCTGTTTCTGAATCATTGAGTGTGAGTCTTCAGGCTCCTGTACCTCCTCCCCGATGGTAGTAATGAGCAGAGGGCATGTCCCGGATAGTGATGGATGCCGCCTTCTTGAGGCACCACCTCTTGAAGATGTCCTCAAAGGTGGGGAGGGTTGTGTCTTTGATGGAGCTGGCTGAGTCTACAGCCCTCTGCAGCCTCTTGCGATCCTGTGCATTGGAGCCTCTGTACCAGGCGGTGATGTAACTGGTCAGAATGCTTTCCACCATACATCTATAGAAATTTGTAGGAGTCTTTGGTGACATACCGAATCTCCTCAAACTCCTAACGATTCTTTGGATAAATATAAGCAGTGCACAATACTCCTGTTAGTTGCAATTGCATATCTGAACTAATCTCTCCCTCTTCGTCACTGCACAGGTTAATACAATCGCTAACCACGTTGACTATGATGCGTTTTACATCCATGAACTCAACAACTTGGTCAACATTGAATCGGATTATCTATACTGGGCATCCCAACATGCTGGAGTTGTAAGTACACCACTTTTGAATCTGCTACCCTTTTGTAGGTTGGAGCAGGTGCTTAATTCTCTTTCCTACTTCTTGGTGATTAACATGACTGTTTTTATCTTACAGAAAATCCAACCAGCTATTGCAGAGGTAGGCAAACATCATACAATTCTTTTTAAATTTTGGTCAACTTGGTTGGTATTTAAATCAAAAACCTTGCATTTGTATAAAGCAGCCAATCACATTCCCAGGATGTGGCAGCTTGCTTGCAGTACACCACACTCGTACAGACTAGTTTGTGCAGAGCAAGATCTCGTGTGAGTGACCAGTCTTTGTTCAGTGGTTTGTCCAACCGAGAGTTCCTTGTTCATTTTAACTCCTTTAAGGGACGCGGATGTCACTGGCAATGCCCGCATTTATGGTCCGTTCCCTAGTTGCCCTCGAACTATGGAGGCATTAAAAATCAACCATTTTGGTGAGACTGGAGTCACGTGTAAGCCAGGTTGGGTAAGGACAGGTTTCCTCTCCTGTAGGACAGCAGTGAACCAGCTGGGTTATTATAAACAATCACTAGTTTCTTGGTTATCATTACTGAGGCAAGCTTTAATTCCAGATTTATACACAGTGTTTTCTCCAGGGTAGGGGAGTCTAAAACTCGAGGGCATAGGTTTAAGGTGAGAGGGGAAGGATTTAAAGGGGATCTGGGGGACACGTTTTTCACACAGAGGGTGGTGGGTATGTGGAATGAGCTGCCAGAGGAGGTGGTAGAGGCAGGTACACTTACAACATTTAAGAGTCATTTAGACAGCTCTATGGATAGGAAGGGTTTAGCGGGATATGGGCCAAACACGGGCAAATGGGACTAGCTCAGGTCGACAACATGGAGGAGTTGGGTTGAAAGGGTCTGTTTCCATGCTATATAACTCCATGACTATGAATCTAATTACATGAATGTACATGAATTCCAATCTGGCCATGGTGGGATTTAAACTCTCATCTGTAGATCATTGGTCCAGAAGTCTTGACTGTAAAACATTAACATAACCACTGTCTTAACTATGCCCCATGTCATGGAGTTACTTGAATCTTCCCCAGAGAGCAGATCAAGACCCCAAATTAGCATCTCTGTACATAACGTGAGGCATCAGGTTAGACTGTGAGCCAAAGTAGGGTCTTGTTCCTGTGATTTCTCACCCAGAAAGGAGAATGCCGTCACTGAACTAAAGCTGAGGCTCATGTTTCTCCCATTTTTAAGACACATGAGGGTTTGTAAGGTTGCTGTTTTGCCTTAAGGTGTGTTGCCTGATCTGTTCCAGGTCCCTGTTGCTTTCTGCACCTATCCTTTCGTTTTGAACGCCCAAGCAAAGACAAAGATGTTACAGACTGATGCTGCCTTACAGATGCAGGTATGTTGTGTGGAGATTGGTGGTGAAGTGTAATGGGGTGTTGCATACAACACAGTACAACATTTACCAAAATATTTTCACAGGTCTCTAAACCAAACCAAGCCTTCAGCTACGTTTTTGCTCGGTTAGGAGGTGCACAGTGATGCAACTAGTAGAGCTGCTCCCTCAAGGCTCCAGTGACCCAGGTTCGGTCCTGGCTCTGGTGCTGCCTGTGTCACGTTTTTCCTCTGGGTGCTTTGGTTTCCTCCCACATCCCAAAAATGTCCATTTGGGTAGGTTAACAGACCATTAGAAATTGCCCCTCGTGTCGTTGGGTGACAGAATTAATGGGAATGTGGGGGAAATAAGGGGGAATAGGATCACTCTGTGTGCAGACATAGACTTGTTGGGCTTAATGGCCTCCTCCTATGTCGAATGGAAATATGTAAATAGATCAATTTACGGCCTCACACCCAAATGCCTCATGTCAACGATCCCTTTGCATGATGCCCTTTACTAACCAGATCCTCCCTTTGTTACCATCACATTTAGTTCCATTTCTTCCATGGCAAGTAACTTGCTCTTGCATGTTGAGCCAGCCCAATTAATATTGAAGTGGACGACCCACTTGTTCCCCTTTCCAGCAGAATCCTTTAACTTAGCATTAAAATATTGGACGAGACTATTGGATGTGAGTGGGTTAATCGTTTGAATACAAACCTTCACACCTGGATTATTTATCCCCTTTCCAAGTTCTAGAACCTGATCCCCCGAGATTGAGCAGTAAAAGGTGGTATCAGCTCTCCAAGTCTGGAATCTGAGATGATGGCTGATGCTTAGGAAAGTGAGTGACAGGTCCACTGGAGTTTAGAAAGAGTGAGAGGTGACTTGATTGAAATATGTAAGATCTTGACAGGATATGTGTGGAGAGGATGTTTTTTCTTGTGGGAGAATCTAGAACGCGGGATCACTGTTTAAAAATAAGGAATCACCTATTTAAGACACAGATGAACCACTTTTTTTTTCTCTCAGAGGGTCATGGAACCAGCGTTTTTGAATCTTTTTAAGTCAGAGGTAGATAGTTACTGGGCCTGATGCAGGGTCTTGACCTGAAATGGCAACCAGTTAAGATATCCGTATAAGATCCAGATGAGAATTGCTTATACGCAGTGAATTGTTTTGATCCGGAGTGTCTGGTCTGAGAAGGTGGTGCGGCATGTGGTTTGAGACTTCCAGTGGAGAATTGAATAAATATTTGAAAAGGAAACATTTGCAGAGCCATGCAAGTTGGCTTTTCATTGAGGTTGCACAGGCACAACAGATGAATGGCCCCCTCCTGTGCTCCATACGTCCAGGATGCAGGCCAGGTACTTGTTGAAAACTGAACAGTGTGCACCTGTGGTTGTCTTTTGAGAACTCATTGGGTGTAAATGTTGTATTTCCTACATATTAGTGCATGGAACGGGAATGGGAAATAGAATATCACCAGGGAGTTCTCGAAGTGAGGCAGAAAGTGATAGAAACATTCTAGGGAAGGTTCTGCACATGAAATTTTCATTTCTTGTTCCCTCTTCCTGAGTGTTCCCAGGACCAGTTACCTTTATCTCAGATGTCCTGCAGTTGCATTCTTATTTGCTTTTTGTCTGTTTGGAGCGGTTTTGAGAATAGGACTCCAGTGAAGTGCAATGTTAATTTAAGTTTATATTAACTTATGTTTGTCCTTGTTTTGTAATGCACTGTGCTGGTGCTGCAAAAAGCTAATTCTCATGGCTCTTATACCTTGGGTATGTATGCTTATGACAACAATAAACTTGAATTTGAACTTGATCTCATTATTTAAGTCAGACCACTCAGGAGCAAAATGAGGAAACATCCTTTCAGATGACAGGAGATCTGAAAGGATGTTTCCTCATTTTGCTCCTGATGTCTAAAATTCTGTCTCACAAATAGCTTGTGATAGAGGAAGCTTTGAAATTTTCAGGTCTTGCTGATGGATTTTTGTAATGAGTATCAAGGAATATGGAACAAAAGTAGTCATTGAGGGTACAGCACTGAGTGATGGAGCAAGATAAGAGGGGCTGAAAGGTCTGCCTTTTCATCAGGATCTCTAGTGGGAACTCTGCGCCAGCCAGTGCGGGTGTGGATTGGTGTGGAGATAGGCAGATGATTAAAGTTAGAGAAACAAAGAGTTCTGGGAGGGTTGTAGGCCAGAGGCAGCTACAGAGAGACTCATGAATTTGAATCTTCACATAGAATGTTTAAATGGATACATCAAGAACCAATATAGATTAATAAGTACTTGAGTGTTGGGTGCATTGATTTTGGAATGGGTTAGTTTGGAGGAAACTTTCTTGCTGGCTGCAAGTGTGGCTGAGTGATGGGCTGAAGGATCAAGAGATGCTTTAGCAAGCGGAGTTACAGAAATATAAAACCTTTAGAAAGTTGTGGGGCTGGTGGAGAGTTAAGATGGTATTGGTTTATTATTGTCATGTGTACCAAGATACAGTGAAAAGCTTTGGTTTGCGTGCCATCCAGACAGATCATGCCACATGTAATGATATTGAGGTAGTAAAAGAAAGAACATAAAATATAGAGTTGCAGCTACAGAAGAAGTGCCGTGATGGTAAACAAACAAAATGCAAGGTCCACGACGAGGTAGGTTGGGAGATCAAGAATTCATCTTTAGCGTATGAGAGGCCCGTTTAAGAGTCTGCTAACAGTGGGATAGAAGCTGTCCTTGAGTTTGGTGGTAAGTGCTTTCAAGCTTTTGTATCTTTGGTGGATCATGGTAAAGGATCCTAACTGTGCCTCTTCTTATAGATAGCAGTGAACAGGACCAGTCTGGAGAATATCTTCATGCTGCTCACACTGGGGCCATTCCTGACTAGCAGCCCCTTCCTCGTCCTGCATGTTCAGCGGGCTAACCTGGTCAGTGATGCACTGAGGGAGCTGAGCATTCATTCAGACGTGGATTTGAAAAAGCCTTTAAAGGTAAGAGGATTACTGCTGTTGGCACAGCAAAGGGCTTGGATTACTGCGCATTAAATTATTATTGAAGCAGTTGGGTTGGTAGCACGTGATCTGTCAGCTCCTTTGTGTCCTGTCGGCAGCTTTAGTCATTATCACTCTCACCTCCAAGGCAGAAGGTCATGAGTGCAAGTCACAAGACATTGTACTTGTGGTGATTTGGATTCATTCATAGCTTGTGAAGATGGACTGAAAAAAATATTTGGAGAGATAGGACTGGATGCAAAACTATGGTCTATTTTCTTATAAGCTTTAAAGCAATTTGCATAACAACAGAGAATAAGGAGCACCTCATGTTTTCCTGTGTGGCTGACTTGACCTGAGTTATATCAATGTTTCTTCCAGCACCGCTGACTCTGAAGCTAGAGTCAGCTAACTGTTAGTTGTTCTCCACACAGAAATTTGAACTGTGCTGTCAAGAAAGGCTCGACAGTTTGGGGCTGTATTCCTGCAGGTTAGAAGAATGAGGGATCACCTCACTCAAACATAGAAGATTGTGACATGTTTTAACTCTTGGGAGAGACGTGAATGACAGGACGTAGTTACCAGAAGGGGTTGGTCATTTAAGACTGAGATGCATAGAAACTTCTTCTCTCAGAGGGTATTGGTATTGGTTTATTATTGTCACTTGTACCAAGGTACAGCGGAAAAACTTGTCTTGCATACCGATCGTACAGGTCAATTCATTACACAGTGCAGTTACATTGAGTTAGTACAGAGTGCATTGAGGTAGTACAGGTAAAAACAATAACAATACAGAGTAAAGTGTCACAGCTGCAGAGAAAGTGCAATGCAATAAGGTGCAAGGTCACAAGGTAGCTCGTGAGGTCATAGTCCATCTCATTGTATAAGGGAACCGTTCAATAGTCTTATCACAGTGGGGTAGTGAATGTCTGGAATTGTTTGCCTTGAGGTTGGTGGAGTCCAGATCATCAGAAATATTTAAGGTGGAGATAAATAAGTGATTGAAAGATTGAGGGTTCTGGGGAATTGGCACAGAGAAGGATAGATCAGCCAAGGTCATATTGAATGGTGGGGCAAGGTTGAGGGGCCTGTTGGGTCAATTTTCTTGTATTCACATGTTCTTGTGTTCTTTCAGCCTCCCTGAGAGTTAGCTTTCAGTAGAAAGGTGGGGGAGAGATGGGTAGAACAAAGGGAATATCTCTGATAGGATGAGACCAAACGTGTTAATGTGGTGGGTTAAGAGGCAGATTAGGCTTCTTTGTCTGTGTTACCTGGTGCTAATAGCAGGGCTGTGGGGCATACCCAACAGGTCAGGCTATACTAATGGAGAGAGGAAAACTGAGCTGAGCTCACTGATGGATGACAGGCAGAAATGGCCAGTTCTGACACAGACAGAAAGAGAGTGTGAGTCACCTGAAAGCTGGAGAATTGCATATTGAGTCCTGTAGGCTGCAATGTGCCCATGCAGAGGATGAGATGCTGTTTGTGCTGAGCCTCACCTCTACAGTGCAGGAGGTCATGGACAGAAAGGTCAGAGTGGAAGTGTTTAAAGGTAAACCTGACAGGTTGCATCTCAGCCTGATATGGCAATGGCTCTGCCGTGGACTATCGGAACCTGCAGAGAGTGGTAAACGCAGCCCAGTCCATCACAGGCTCGTCACTTCCATCCAGTCTGTCTTCATGGTGTGTTGCATCAAGATAGCTTGTAGTATTATCAAGTATGCCTGCCACCCCAGCCATTTCCTCTTCTGTCTTGTACTGTCTAGGAGAAGTCAAAGTCAAAAGTCAAAGTCAAGTTTGTTGTCATATGCACAAGTACGTTGAAAAACTTATTTGCAGCAGCATCACATGAACATTGCATTAAAGACTCAACATTCACAAGAAAAACTTGTTTTAAAACTTTATTTATACAGCACGGTAACAGGCCCTTCCAGCCCAACGAGCCCACGCCTCCCAACTACAGCCATGTTAACCCACTAACCCGTATGTCTTTGGAATGTAGGAGGAAACTGGAGCATCCGGAGGAAACCCACGCAGTCATGGGGAGAACATACAAACTCAAAAACATAAATTAAGCATAAATTACACAAAATTATTCAAAAAAGAACACAATTAGAACAAAAAAATAACAAAGTCCATTGTAGTGCAAAGTGGTCATAGTGTTGCTGTACTGAGGTAATGATTAGGGTTGTACAGGTTGGTTCAAGAACTGAATGGCTGAAGAGAAGTAACTGTTCTTGAACCTGGTGGTGTGGGACTTAGAAGGCTTCTGTACCTCCTGCCCAATGGTAGCTGCGAGAAGCTGGCATGGCCTGGATGGTGAGGATCTTTGATGATAGATGTTGCCTTCTTGAGACTAGTGCCTCATGTAGATACTACAGATGGTGGGGAGGGATGTGCCCGTGATGTATTGCGATGAGTCCACTACTCTCTGAAGCTTCAAACATTCCTGTGCATTCGAATTGCCGTACCAGACCATGATGCAACCAGTCAGGATATTTACAACAGATCCTTCTGCTATGGGGAAAAGTTTCTCTCTATCCACCCAATCTATGTCTCTCATAATTTTGTATACCTCCATCAGGTCTCCCTTCAACCTCCTCTGCTCCAAGAAAAACAAACTCAGCCTATAACTGAAACTCTCATCCTGAGTCTCTCCTCATAACTGAAACACTCCATCGAAGGCAACATCCTGGTGAATCTCCTCTGCACCCTCTCCAGTGATGTCAGGTCCAATCCATAGTGTGGTGACTAGAACTGCACACAATACTCCGGCTATGGCCTAACCAAAGTTTTATTAAGTTGATGAGAGATGTTGCCTTCTTGAGGCAGTGCCTCCTGTAGATACTTCCGATGGTGGGGTGAGATGTGCCCGTCATGTGTTGGATACAGGAGGTTAAAAGCCCAGATGACCAGACTCAGGAACAGCTTCTCCCTCACTGCTGTGACTTCTGAGCCAATCTTCTCTTTCACATCCCCTTCTCAGTGGTGCTGCCACTTTCTTGAACCCTTAATTCTACCTCTTCCATTATTGTCCCTTTAGTATTTTTGCATTATCTCAGTTTGCACTACCGTACTTTGCACCATTCTATTCTTTTGCACTCATGTTTATTACCATGTACACTGTTTACTCTAAGAGCTTCATACGAGCAAGGAATTTCATTGCACCCTGGTGTATATGACAGTAAATTAATCTGAAACCTAAAATATAACTTCTGCCTTCAGACCTTTTGGTGGGGTAGTTAGGAAGGACGGCAGGGGAGGGAGAGTGAATGTGCCTGGATCTGATCCTGTTGACTTGTTGCTGGTGCAGGTGGTGTTTCTGGGTGAGGAAGCAGTGGATGATGGAGGGGTGACAAAGGAATTCTTCCTGCTGCTCCTCAAGGAACTGCTGGATCCCAAATATGGAATGTTCACCTACTACGAGCAGTCCAGACTTCTGTGGTTCTCAGAAAAAGTGAGTGACTTCATTGCTCTCTTGCCTTTTAGGACACCTGGATCTGTGTTGAGCCTTTCTTTCACGTTCTGATCCTGTGGAATGTCGGAACATATGTAGGCTGTTCAGCCCTTCAAATCCATTCTGGCAGTCAGTCTCTCAAACCTTTTCTACCTTTCGCTGAATTCATCACTGATCTGTGTTCATTCATCAGTTATAAGACTCCTGAATGGATCTCTTATATGATAAAATGAACTCTTTATCTCTGAATCTACCTTGTCATGGGCCTTGCACCTTATTGTCTCCCTGCACTGCCCTTTCTCTGTAACTGTAACACTATATTCTACATTCTGTTTTATTTTCATTTTGTACTACCTCAATTTACTTATGTATGTGGAATGATCTGTCTAGATGGCATGCAAACGAAACCTTTTCACTGTATCTCAGTGGACATGACAATAATAAACCAATTACCAATTCCTCCCCTTTCCCAAACCCCAGACGTTTGTGGAGTTGAACTGGTTCCACCTGATTGGGATCCTGTGCGGCCTGGCCATATATAATTTCACAGTGGTGGATCTTCACTTTCCACTTGTGCTGTACAAAAAACTGCTGAATGTGCCACCTTCCCTGGAGGACCTTAAAGAGCTCTCCCCCACAGAAGGCAGGTGAGTCTCATGCTTAAGTCTTGCATTCCTAACCCATGGTGTGGCAAGGGGCCCGGGGTAGAATTTTCGCCTTGGGTACAGTTGCGGTCTTTGGAAGAAAGTTTCACTTTTTCTTTTGCCCAAACGTAAAATCCAGCATGAACCAGTGGAATTGGGCATCTTGTTAAAAACAAATGTTTAAATGAATAAAATGTTGCTTCGACATATGTTTTTGATTATATTTAACAATGCAGTTTGAGGAAACCACCAGAAGGTTTTTGTTTCATCATTGCTGATATAAAGTTGATGCAGATGAATTTGGTACATTATGAAGGAGCATTTTCAGGTAATGTAATGGTGGACAACAGTCAGATACAAGACATCCCCAGGTAATGAATGCTTTCCATTTTTACAGTCGATTTTGTCCATAAGTAGGAAAATACACAAAAATCACTCGATACGGTAACCATATCTCCACAGCGTTGTAATGAATGGCGTCAAAGGCACATAAAACTGATAAGAGACAACAATTACTAAAAGTGGAGAGAGGGAGGAAACTAGTTCTGATGTACATAGGAATGAACATAGGACTGTACGTTGGACTTCTGAATTTCATAATATTTTGGGAGCTCGATTATATGTGTGGGTGTCCATAAGTTGGATGCCCATAACCTGGGGTCGACTTGTACGTAGTAAATAAAACTTTTAAAGGCTGATCTATTCCTTTGTTAACAAGTGATCTGTCTAAATTTGAGAGAATTGTGGGCCTATAAAGTGGAGTTGAGGCATGGGGTAGATCAGGCACTATCACATCGAGTGGCAGGGCAGTCTTGAGGGGCTGAGTGGCCTACTCCTGCTCCTATTTTCTTGTGGTTTTCTGTAAATGAACAAAATTTTAGCAGAAACTCCTCAGAGAGCAGTCTTGAGGTGGTGGGGACAAAGGTTAGAGAGGTGCAGGACTGTCTTTTAGCATATTTTTTTTAAGAACATAGAACAATACAGCACATTGCAGGCCGTTCGGCCCACCATGTTGTGCCGACCTTTAAACCACACCTAAGACACCTAACCCCTTCCTCCCACATATCCCTCTATTTTAAATTCCTCCATATGCTTATCTAACAATCTCTTGAACTTGCCCAACGTATCAGCCTCCACCACCACCCCAGGCAGCGCATTCCATGCCCCAACCACTCTCTGGGTAAAAAAACCTTCCTCTGACATCTCCCTTGAACTTCCCACCCATCACTTTAAAGCCATGCCCTCTTGTATTGAGCATTGGTGCCCTGGGAAAGAGGCGCTGGCTGTCAACTCTATCTATTCCTCTTAATATTTTGTATACCTCTATCATGTCTCCCCTCATACTCCTTCTCTCCAATGAGTAAAGCCTTAGCTCCTTTAGTCTCTCCTCATAATCCATACTCTCTAATCCAGGCAGCATCCTGGTAAATCTCGTCTGCACCCTTTCCAATGCTTCTACATCCCTCCTATAATGAGGCGACCAGAATTGGACACAGTACTCCAAGTGTGGTCTAACTAGAGTTTTGTAGAGCTGCATCATTACCTCGCGGCTCTTAAACTCAATCCCACAATTTATGATAGCTGACATCCCCTAAGCTTTCTTAACTACCCTATCCACCTGTGATATGTACCCCCAGATCCCTCTGCTCCTCCACACTACCCAGAATCCTGCTATTAACCTTGTACTCTGCCTTGGAGTTTGTCCTTCCAAAGTGTACCACCTCACACTTCTCTGGATTGAGCTCCATCTGCCACTTCTCAGCCCAGCTCTGCAACCTATCAATATCCCTCTGTAAGCTTCGACAGCCCTCTGCACTATCCACGACACCACCGACCTTTGTGTCATTTGCAAACTTGCTAACCCACCCTTCCACCCCCTCATCCAAGTCATTAATAAAAATCACGAAAAGTAGAGGTCCCAGAACCGATCCCTGTGGAACACCACTAGTCACAGCCCTCCAATCGGTATGCACTCCCTCCACCACAATCCTCTGCTTTCAACAGGCAAGCCAATTCTGAATCCACACGACCAAGCCTCCCTGGATCCCTTGCCCTCTGACCTTCTGAAGAAGCCTACCATGTGGAACATAGTTTAATTTCGGAAACTCTGGTGGGGGGGGGGGGGGGGAGTGTAAGATGGCCACGTACCCGGGATTTGGTTTGAGGGAGGGAATATCAGAAAAGGAAGAATGTCAGAACCTAATCACCGTATAGAAAGGGGGTTGGCCACTCTGGACTGAGATGAGAAGAAATTTCTTCACTCAGAGGGTAGTGACTTGTTTCCCAAGGACTGTGGAGGCTCACTTGCTAAATATACCCAAGGCAAAGATTAATAGATTTTTGACGATTAACAGAATCGAGAGAGATGGGGTTAGTGCAGGAAAATGATCAGCCATGGGTTTATTGAATGGTAGAGAAAGCACAAGGGGTAAATACTGTTTTCCTGCTCCTACTTCTTACGTTTTCTTATTCAGAATTAGTCAATGTCCTCCTAGGTGTCCTGAGAAAAGATAAACCATGTGACCAGTGCATGAGGGCTGAAAGGTTGCTAACAACACATTCGACTTTAAAAGCAGATCATACCAAGCTCTTCCTGCCTTTCATTTACTTGATCTAAGCACCAAAACATACAATTGCAGAGTTTACATGGAGTAATAATTTTCATAAATCTATTCAGTTTAGTTGTCTGATCAGGAAACTTCTCTTTAAGGAGCTTGCAAGAACTTTTGGATTACCCTGGTGATGATGTTGAAGAAACTTTCTGTCTTACATTTGCGGTAAGGGCTATGTTGCCTCAACACCTTATCTTGGGAAGATTTGCTAAACGGTGGGAGTGTAACTGGGGGGGCTGTTTGCTTTAATTTACCACGTCATTACTTTCCAAAACAGGTTCTGTTGGGTTTAGTCAGCCAGTTGGATTGCATATGTACCCCATTGAGCCCTGCTGAGTCTTTGAAGAGCAATCAAGTCTTTCCCATTACTAGCTTTTTCACCATAGCCTTGTGATATTTTCTCCCACAGTCATCTATCCAATTCCCTCTTCAATTTATTGAATTTGCTTTCACCACTCTGGCTGGCAGTGAATTCCAGATTGCACTATGTGAGAAGTTTTTCCTCATGTCACATGGGATTCTTTTGCCAATCATCTTGGGTCTATGTCCTCAGGTTCCCAACCCTTCCACCAAGATAAGAGATAAGGTATCTTCATTAGTCACATGTACATCAAAACACACAGTGAAATGCATATTTTGCGTAGAATGCTCTGGGGGCAGCCCGCAAGTGTCACCATGCTTCTGGCACCAACATAGCATGCCCACAACTTCATAATCCGTATGTCTTTAGAATGTGGGAGCACCCGGAGGAAACCCATGCAGACACGGGAGAACATACAAACTCCTTACAGACAGCGGCCGGAATTGAACCTGGGTCTCTGGCGCTGTAAAGCATTATGCTAGAGACAATTTCGCTCTGTCTCCATCTATCTTTGGAGATTTTATCAAATGGCTTTCATCCACCACCCCCTTTCCAATCTGTCACCTCTGCTATTGGTCGCCCAGCATGGACATCCTCATTGGACAAAAGAGGCCCTTACCAATTGGAAAACCAGAAGATTCTTCAGTAACCTGTTGGGTGATCCTTGACTATCAGCCCATCTCCAATCCTTTTGCAACTAATGATCAAAAGTATTGAAAGAACATGGTTTTGGAGGGTTGAGGGTGATGGAGTTGTAAAAAAATGCTCCTCTGATTTTTCTCCTGAGTTTTTTCCCAGAGCACCGACCTGGAGATTAATATTAATTCCTGGTGAGTCCAGTCAAGATCTGGGAGGTTGCAAATCCAATTGCCCAAACCTAATTGGTCATTAGCTTCAGCAGCCAAATCGGAGGAGATAACATGCAAACCTTGTGGTGCTGAGGTCAGCTCACAGATTCTCCTTTTGGCTTCTGTAAAATATGAGGCATTGAAGTGCTGGAGATAGTGCAGGGCTAGTTTGCTAATCCCAGAGGTGTTGGTCACAGTAATGAGAAAAGACTGAAAAGGCATGGGCTTCTCAGTGAGAAAACTGTGCATTTGAGAGATGAACTGTGAGAGGGAAAGGGAAGCAGTAATTCAGAGTGTTACCTCAAATTAAATTGTGCAGCGCTTACAGGTGGACCACGGGCTCAAACTGAAGATTGGAACTGATTGTAAGGAAGCCTTACAACTTAAAGAGATCAACCTCAAGAGTGAATGTCAATTTAGGCTAGTGGAGGCAAAGTCAATGCAGTGATTTAATAAAGAATAGAAGGCTATAATTTTTGAATAAGGGTCTTAGAAACTTTTTTTACTCAGAGACAAAGCCAGCATTTAAAGCTCATCCTAAATGTCCTGGTGGTAAAGTGTTCTCTTGAAGTGCTGTGGTCCAAGTGGTGAAGGTTCTTCCATAGGGCCACTGGGGAGCAGCTTTTTTGACCCAGTGACCCAGTGACAATGAAGAAAGTAAGTTGGCAGATGACACGAAGGTTGGAGGTGGTGTGGATAGTGTAGAAGGTCGTCTGTCGTAGGTTACAATGGGATATAGACAGGATGAAGAGTTAGGCGGAGAAGTGGCAGATGGAGTTCAATCCAGAAAAGTGTGAAGTGATACACTTTGGAAGATCGAACTTGAAGCAGAGTACAGGTTTAATGGCAGGATTCTTAGCAGTGTGGAGGGGACAGAGGGATCTTGGGGTCCAAATTCATAGAACCCTATAGGTTGAAAAATACAACAAGAGGCTGGAGGAACTCAGCAGGCCAGGCAGCATCCGTGGAGAAAAACAGATGGTCAACATTTCAGGTCAGGACTCTTCTTCAGGACTGAAGATAGGAAAAGGGGAAGCCCAATATATAGGGAGGAAAAAACAGAGTGGTGATAGGTGGACCAAAGAGGGGAGGCATTTAAGGTGAGATGGGGGAAAGTTTAAAGGAGATATGTGGGGCAAGTTTTTTTACACAGAGAGTGGTGGGTGCCTGGAACGGGCTGACAGGGGTAGTGGTGGCAGCAGTACAATAGTGACTGTTAGGTAGAGTCATGAATATGCAGAGAATGGAGGGATATGGATCACGTGCAGGCAGAAGAGATTTAGTTTAATTTGGCATCGTGTTCGGCACAGAGATAGTGGGCCAAAGGGTCTGTCCCTGTGCTGTACTGTTGTATGTTCTATGTCTGACTTGGAGGAGAACTTGAAGGTGGCAGTCTTCCCTTGTTTCTCCTTGTATCTAGACGTTTGAGGCTCCTGGTTTGAGAGGTTAATGTATCCATTTTTTCTGGATGGATTCATTACAATGTCCTCTCACCCACTTCTTTTTCGGTTTTGAGAAATAAGATTGGGTCACAAACATGTTCTAGGCAATGTCTTGTAAACACAGGGAGCAGGCTGAGAATCACTGTCTGTGGCCTCATCACTCTCTACACCAGTTTTAACTAACTTCTTTTTCCCTGTTGAAATGGTCAGATTCTTCGAGAAAACTATGGAGTAGCAGAGCTGCAGGAATTGGTCCCAGGAGGTAAGAGCTACCTGTGAAGAAACAGAACAGGTGAGTCTTCATCAGTCTTTGGAGAGTTCTGTCGGACCGATAAATTGTGGAGCTTGTTTACTTTTCTGGTTGATATAGCACACCTCCCTCAATGACCAAAGTCTGGAAATGGAACTGACACTGACTGGGTGAAAATACTGGCTCTGCTTTTGCTGAGTGGGCGGAGGTTCTGGAGGTGAGGACAGTGAGGGAAGACCTGCTTGAAGTCTTTAACCTAATGATGGGCTTGATGGGAGAGGCACAGAGAACTTGTTGGAAAGTCCAAGAATACGTCATAAATACAAAATGGTCACAATAAATCCAAACAGAAAACACTCAGTGGGTCAGGCAGTGTCTGTGGAAAGAGAAACAGTTAACATTTCTGGTCCAGGACCCTTCATCAGAATATTGGCATAAAAGCGGAGGGCCAGATAAAAGCGGAGGGGTAGGGACATGTTTGGCACAGCTTTGTGGACCGAAGAGCCTGAATTGTGCTGTAGTTTTTCTATGTTCTATGTTCTATTTAAAGTGCATCCAGATCCACGCGTACCTCTTCCCACGAGTACTGGTGCCAAGTGCAAAATCCACATGAGTACTGCACTTAAGATGCATTCAGACAAACACTAAATAGGCAAGACTTGGAAGGATATGACAGTGGGACCAGTGTAGATTATCAAAAATGTTGGCATGGACATGGTGTGCTCTATGACTCTATGAGTGTTCCTGCCATTTTCTGATTCTGTTTTAGATTTCCAGTATCTGCAATTTTATGATTTTTCCAGTACAGAATTCACTCAGTGTGGTGAGAATGTGTAACATGCCATCGCATGGGGTAGTCAAAGTGATCAACATAGATACATTTACGGGGAAGCTATTCCAGTATATTAAGGAGAAAGGAATGAAAGGATGTTTCTTTAGAAATTTCTTTAGCCAGAGAGTGGTGAATCTGTGGAATTTGTTGCCACGGGCGGCTGTGGAGGCAAAGTCATTGGGTGTATTTAAGACAGAGATTGATAGGTATCTGAGTAGCCAGGGCATCAAAGGTTATGGTGAGAAGGCGGGGGAGTAGGGCTAAATGGGAGAATGGATCAGCTCATGATAGAATGGCGGAGCAGACTCGATGGGCCGAATGGCCGACTTCTGCTCCTTTGTCTTATGGTCTTATGTGTTGGACTGGATTGTACAGATTTTTAGTTGGTGGTCTGTAACATGCTGAGTTGAGGATCTGGATGCACTTTATATCAGGCCCCTCTACTCTGTGCCAACTTTTGCTGGGACAGATTTTTAGCTGGTGGTCTGTAACATGCTGAGTTGAGGATCTGGATGCACTTTATATCAGGCCCCTCTGCTCTATGCCAACTTTTGCTGGGACATTTCAGTCCTGATGCAGGGTTTCGACCCGAAACATTGACCGTTCCTTCCCCCCCACAAGCGCTGCTTGACCCTCTGAGTTCCTCCAGCAGATTGTTTGTTGTTCACTTTTAATCCTTCTTAGTAACTTCTCCTATTGGTCCTCAGGAAGGAATTTGTTCAGGCCTATGTGGACTACATCTTCAACACCTCCGTCCAGGAGCTGTTCTCGGCTTTCTCCAGCGGTTTCCTAAAGGTCTGTGGAGGGAAGGTTCTACAACTCTTCCAGCCCAGTGAGCTGATGGCCATGGTGGTGGGAAACACTAGCTACAACTGGAAGGAGTTGGAGATGGTAAGAACTCTCAATGACCACAGAGGTTAGCTTCCTTCTCTGGCATTTCATAGAGTGTCCCTGTGTCAAACACCAACCCTGGTCAGGAGCAGAAAGGAGAGAGGGGAGGTTTAGATTTTATTAAGGAGAAGTTCACCTTGGAAATGTAGGTTATTGGCGGCTCAGAGATGGCTAGGTCTAGTGAGAAACATAATTCCGTCGAAAACGAGCACAAAGAAGGTGGCTCACCTTCATGCTTTCGGGAACTGGAAACCAACATGTTGTGGCAATGTGGCAGGAACTCTGTCCCTTTACATAGGAAGAGGTACATGAACACAACCTAATCAAATGGGTCAAGCAAGGGAAAGGCTCCAGCAAAGCCTCAAGTCAAACAGAGTGGTACCAGGCAGTCATTTTGCAGTCTGTTCAAAAAGCCCAAGTCTACAACCTCTTGGGGAGAAAAGCAGCCTCCAAGCCCACTGCCTATATCTGCTGAAAAATTAAAAGGGGCTTTATATAAAAAGCCAGTTCTGCTTATTCTGTTTTGGTCTCTTGTTTCCAGTGGTTTTATTAACCAGCCAACCACTAGATGGTGATGGAAAGCTTTATGGTATGTTGAGTCTTGACAGTAAAATGTATCCAGGGTGAGAAATGACCATGAAGGGAAATGGGATAAATGCAAATCAGATGTCCCAAACCACCTATTATGTGATGTACTCTTAAAGTTGTCTTTATAATAAACGTGTCTATTTAACTGCAACAAATAGTCACAAACCACTATCCAGTTCCTCCAGCAAAGTATGTGTATTGCTGTTTGTATCTGTGTACAATATTAACATCGTGTATTTCCATAATGCATTTAATGCGACAGATGTTTCAGGGTACTTCATAGTGCTATTAACAAACAAATGTGTCAAGCAAAAGGAGTTATTAGTGCAGAGAACTACAGGGGCTTTGCAGAGTATTTAAATTTCAGAGTTTAGGGCCTTGGCCGTTGTAGGCACAGCCATCAATGCTGGTTGAATGGTTAAAATTTGAGTTCTACTATTGGCGGTTTTGCCTTGAATTGGCAACTAAAATTGGTGGAATGCTGAGACCTGGTACAATTAGAGGGCGGGAGGAGGTTGCAGAGGTGGGGAACTGTGGAGGATGAGAATTTTAATCTCAAGGTATTGGTCAACCAGGACTCAGTGGAGGTCACCAATCATAGGGCTGTGAGATGAATGGGACAGTGTTAGTTTTGGGGGATCTCAAAATTAGAGAGGGTGAAACGAGGGAGGCGGGTCTGGAGAACATTTGGATGGGCAAGTCTAAAGGTGTCAAGGTTTGGATGAGTGTTTCAACAGCAGTACCAGATACATATCTGTATGTGTGTACCTATATGTGTGTGTATGTGTCTATATGTGTGTGATTGTGTGTGTGTATGTCTATGAGTGTGTATGTATGTGTGTGTGTGTGTGTTTCTATGAGTGTGTGTATGTATGTGTGTGAGTGAGTGTGTGTGTCTATATGTTTGTGATTGTGTGTCTTTGAGTGTGTGTATGCATGTGTGGGTGTGGGTGTGTCTATATGTGTGTGATTATGTATGCGTGTGTTAATGAGTGTGTGTATGTACAGTATGTATGTATGTGAGTGTGTGTGTGTGTGTGTGTGTGCGTGCGTGAGAGATATCTCTGAGGTCTACAATTTACTCATGAAATATTTTGTTTTAGTAAATTGTTTTTCTTTTGCCAGAGTGCAATATACAAAGCCGATTACCATCCTGCACATCCGACTATAAAAATATTTTGGGAGGTTTTCCACGAGTTTCCATTGGAAAAAAAGAAGCTTTTTCTGTGTAAGTGTGGATCTTCTGATGTAAACATGATCTTGTTGAGTATTAACCATTTCACTACAACATTGGCATTTTGATGGCTGAATGATTAGGAAGGTGGGATTTTCTTCCCACATTGAAATATACTTATTATGTCTGATCAGTCAGTTCTGGTGTGCTGAATCATTCACGTGACCTGGGCCAAGTTCCAAAACTATTGAGGCAGGTACAGGGCTTCCAGATAAAAACAGAAAATGCAGGGAAGACTCAGCAGGTCAGGCAGCATCTGTGGAAAGAGAAAGAGATTTAGTCTTCCAGGTCCAGGACTCTACATCAGAATTGAAAAACTTATTTCAGTATTTTCTGTTTTCACTCCAGATTTTCAGTATCTGCATTTTTGTGATTTTTATTTATGTGTCTCTGAGGCCTGGTCACTGCCCTTGGAATCTCGGGGTTCACAATCAGCAGTGGGGAGGCCCAGAGACTCTCTGGTTGGGGCGTCTTGTAACAGCTGTAATAAGACGTTGGTGAGACCACACCTGGGGTATTGTGTGCAGTTCTGGTCAGCTAGCTGTAGGAGGGATGTCATACAGCTGGAAAGTGTGCAGGAAAGATTCACAAAGATGTTACTGGGACTGGAGGGCTTAAGTTATAGGATAAGACTGGGGCTGTTTTCCCTGGAGCATGGGAAATGAAGGGGTGACCTTATAGAGGTATATAAAATCATGAGAGGGATAGATAAGGTGAATGGTCATAGGTCTTTTTTTCAGGGTAGGGGAGTCTAAAACTTGAGGGCATAGGTTTAAGGTGAGGGGGAAAAACTTAATGGAAACGTGAGGGACAAGTTTTTCACACAGAAGGTGGTATGTGGAACGAGCTGCCAGAGGAAGTGGTAGAGGCAGGTACAATTACAAAGTTCAAAAGACATTTGGACTGTTACATGTATAGGAAAGGCTTAAAGGGATATGGGCCATATGCTGGCAATAGGATGGCACCATGGTCAGCATGGATGAGATGGACTGAAGGGTCTGTTTCTATGTTGTGGACTGTGACTCTGTGCTTATGGGTGAAGAAAGTCAGAAGCTTCAGTCCTCCTCCTAACCGGTGAGGGTCTGAGAGGCATCTGAGCACAGGCTCACCACCAACACCTTGGCCACTGCAGTATGAATCAGGTAGAAGGTCCTGAACCACTACAGCCCAGCCCAGTTCTTTCCCGCCACCTTCCCCCCACCTCTCCAAATAGCCTCCTGAGTGCTGAGGGTCTAATGGAAGGTACCATCATGCTACAGGCCATCATCTCTGGTAGGGTCTTTGAGTACCCCTGTGTAGGAGCATGGGTTCCTTTGTTCCCCTGTTCACAGACGCCGCCTGATCTGCTGAGTGCTTTTTCTTTGTATTTCAGATCTCCGGCATCTGTGGATTTGTAGAACATAGAACATAGAACAGTACAGCACAGGAACAGGCCCTTCAGCCTACGATGTTGTGGCGAACTAATTAAACTAGTAATTAAAAGCCTAAATAACTATTGCCTTCAGCCTACACAAGACCATATCCATTCTCTGCATATTGTGCCCATCTAAGAGCCTCTTAAACACCTCTATCGTATTTGCTTTCACTACCAACCCTGGCCTTGCATTCCAGGCATCCCCCCACTCTGTGTAAAAAATTTGCCCGACACATCTCCTTTGAACTTACCCCCTCTCATCTTAAATGCATGCCCCCTGGTATTAGTTCTATGTTTTAATCACCAATCCTTCAATCCTGGAGTGCTCATTTGGGAACCTTTCTGATAAAATATATTGGTTAAGGCTTCAAAAAGATCTGCCTCCTTACCAAAACCTTATAACCTTCATTTTGTCTTTCCCAAACATCATGGTTTTAACCTTGTAATCTCTTAACATTCAACTCTCACATCAGGATATCTTAAAGCACTTTACAGTCAGTGAGGTAGTTGGAAGTGTTATCACCAATATCCCACAAACAGCAGTCTGAGATCTGATTTTGTTCCCATGGTGTTGATTGAGCGTCGGCCTGGATACCTGGTCATTAGTGCTGTGAGATCTTTAGGTCCACCTGAGAGGATGGTAGGAGGTTCAGGTCTGCCGGGATATCTGGGCTCAGGTCTTTGAAATGGGATTTCATCCCAAAGCCTTATAAGTCAGAGATGAGATTGATGACAACTGAGCCAAGGCTAACACTTTGGCTCTCGATCTTCTGGCTGGTCTTCTCAATTGTCTTTATGGAAAATACTTAAAGTCATAGAGTCATAAGGTGACACAGCATGGGCTCAAGGACAGCTTCTATCCCACTGTTATAAGACTCTTGAACGGACCTCTTATATGGTAAAGATGAACTCCTGATCTCTCTATCTACCTCGTCATGGCCCTTGCACTTTATTTGTCTACCTGCACTGCACCTTTTCTGTAACTGTAACACTATATTCTGCATTCTGTTTTCTTTTTCTTTTGTATTTCCTTGAAGTACTTGCATATGAAATGATCTGTCTGGATAGCATGCAAACAGAAGTTTTTCACTGTATCTCGGTACATTTGACAATAATGAACCAATTACCAACCTACTGAGTCTGTCAACCAACCCATTTCCATTACTAATCCTTTCTTTTATTCTCCCACATTCCCATCAACTCACCCTGGATTCTACCCCTCACCTACACACTAGGGGCAATTTACAATGGCTAATTAACCTTCCAACCCGCACGTCTTTGGGATGCGGGAGGAAATGATGCAGTCACAGGAAGAACAAGCAAGGTCCACGTAGACAGTACCCGAGGTCAGGATTGAACCTGGCTCTCTGCAGCTGTGAGGTGATGACTTCACCAGCTGTTCCACTGTGCTGTCCAGTGTCCATCTGCTTCTGTACTTGGGGGGGGGGGGGGGGGGGTGGTGGGGTCCTTTGTGATTTCTATTTCATATGCTTTAACCTGAACTTTTTTATCTGTTAATGATCTGGATGAAGGAACTAATGGCATTGTGGCCAAGTTTGCAGACAATACCAAGATAGGTGGAGGGACGATACCAAGATAGCTGAAGGCATGGATATAGTGGACGTGGAGACGATGTTTCCATCAGTAGGAGAGGCTAGGATCCGAGGGCACAGCCTCAGAGTAAAGGGTCGGCCCTTAGTACTGTGATGAGGAGGAATTTCTTCAGCCAGAGGGTGGTGAATCTGTGGAATTTGTTACCACAGAGGGCCGTGGAGGCCAAGTCACTGGGTGTATTTAAGGCAGAGATTGATAGGTTCTTGATTGTGTTATGTACCAACAACAGTAGAAACCCAACGAGCCAGGTTTCCACGTTAAAATCTATTTATTAATAACTGCTTGTAATAATAAGAGAAGAGAAACCATTAGATATTAGATATTGATCAAAATAAACCAAAGCGTGTGTATGGCTAGTTCCAAAACCATCCAGTCTAGGAATAGTTCTCAAGGTTTTATGATGGCAAACCAGTTCAGTTCAGCAAGTCATGAAGTAGAACGATGAGCAAAGGCTTCTGAAAACCACAGTAGAATGCAGAGTAGAATATAGAGAGAAGGAGTTTACGAAATCCACAAGTTCCACGATGGAACCAATACGACACCACAATCACCGAAGATCTCCATTTGCTTTGTTCCGAAGTATCTGCCACACCGAGGGCACTCGATACGTGGCCGCCCATAGATATACCTGCGTTCCAGTACAGGTTAATGACAAAGTGGACTCCACAGATTGCTCCAAAAATCCACACATGGATTGTAAAGTGGCAGTCACAATGATTGTGCTTCTCCCCTAGATATAGAGGCTGGCAGTCAGTGCTACCAACTCTCACGTCTCTCTCTCTCTCTCTCAGTCTGTCTGTGCCTGCAGTTGCCAGCACTTCAGTGAATCCTCCTTCAGACAGCTGCAGCATTCCAGTTGCAGAATCTCCCACTTGTAGCAGTCAGACAAAGCCACACACCCTACCATTCAGGCATCTTAAAGGAACATTTATCAAGTAGCAACCTGGGCTCATAACAATTGGTAAGGGAGGGGGGTTAAGGGTTATGGGGAGAAGGTGAGAGAGGATGGTTGAAAAAAAAATCAGACATGATTGAATGGTGGAGCAGACTCGATGGGTCGAATGGCCTAATTCTGCTCCTATATCTTATGGATCTCTCTCTTTCTCCCTGTAGTGTTTCTGACCGGCAGTGACCGCATTCCCATTTATGGCATGGCAAGTATCCGGATGACCATTCAGCCAACGGCCGGAGGGGAGCGCTACCTACCGGTGGCTCATACGTGCTACAACCTCCTGGATCTCCCCAAGTACCAGAGTAAAGCGATACTGAGCACCAAACTCACTCAGGCTATAGACCATCATGAAGGTTTTAGCTTGGTATGAGATGAACTCTTTATTTTCCTTTTCAGTACAAGGGTATATATCGATTCAATAAGCACTTTATTATTATTAGAGACTATTTTGCAAAATTCAGTCTCATTCCTTCTTGTTTTAAAAGATTATTTTATTATATCATCATTTGGCAGTAAGTCTGAACCATAGGGAATGTTTTAAACACCTCTTTTTCACTGCTGCAGAATATATTTTCTGCATTAGTTTCAGCTGGAATCTTACTGGTCTTACTCGGTGTTCTGAATGAGGAGAATTGATTGGACGCTTGGCTTATCAGTCCCTGCAGGTTTTACTGATGCTCCCTTGACTTGTCGGCCTCTCTAAAGTGGTACGCAACCAAAGAATGGCCTTGAATGTTATTGGCACTTGTCTACTTTTTCAGGGCTCTGAACACTTTGTTACAAGTCAAAAATGCATTTGGTATGGGCAAAAGTACACAAAGCGCTGGAGGAACCCAGCGGGTCAGGCAGTATCTATGGAGGGAAATGGACAGTCGACGTTTTGGATTGAGACCCTTCACTTGGACTGAATGATTTGGGAAGTAGCCATTCGACCTGAAACGTTGTCCATTTTCCACCCTAGATGCTGCCTGACCTGCTGAGTCCCTCCAGCTTTTTGTGTGTTGCTCCAGATTCCAGCATCTGCAGTCTCTTGTGTCTCCATGGGCCAAAATATAGGTGTCCAGGGACCGTGCTTGAAAACCAGTGGTAGTTAGGCGCTACGCAGATGGATTGAAATGCATTTTTGAGATCCTCCCGCTCAACAACATTGGGTTGTCTTGAAGTGGGCAGGGAATGAGGCCGACCTTAGCCATCACTGGAGGCTGCTGTCAACAACTTGGTTAGACAAATGCTGAACTGAACATGAAGCGGGACTGAGCTGCCCCTCCCTCGGAATCAGATTTATTATCACTGACTTAGATGACATGAAATTTGTTGTTCTGCGACAGCAGTACAGTGCAAAGACATAAAATCTACAAATTACAAAACTAAATAAATAGTGTAAAAAAAAGGGAATAATGAGGTAGTGTTCATGGGTTCATGGACCGTTCAGAAATCTGATGGCGGAGGGGAAGAAGCTGTTCCTGGATTGTTGAGTGTGGGTCTTCAGGTTCCTGTACCACCTCCCTGATGGTAGTAGCGAGAAGAGGGCATGTCCCCGATGTTGAGGGTCCTTAATGATAGATGCTGCCTTCTTGAGGCACCAGCTCTTGAAGATGTCCTTGATGGTGGGGAGGGTTGTGTCCATGATGGAGTTGGCTGAGTCTATGACCCTTTGCAGCCTCTTGTGATCCTGTGCATTGGAGGCTTCACACCAGACTGTGATGCAACCAGTCAGGATGCTCTCCACTGTACATCTATAGAAATTTATAAGAGTCTTTGGTGACATACCAAATCTCCTCAAACTCCTAACGAAGTAGAGCCGCTGGCATGCCTTCTTCGTGATTGCATCAATGTGTTGGGCCCAGGATAGATCCTGGATACATCTGGATACAGGATAGATCTTGCATGCATTCCCACTGACTACTTCCACACCCCTGTTCATCACTAACATGCACCTTCACCACCTCGAGCTCCCAGTCCTTTGTTGACTTATGCAACTCCTGCCTCTGATATCTCAGGGGAGTGCAGCTCAGTTGCAGGCCCAGTCTTGAGAGCACCTTGGGTTCACCTGCCCGGGTAGGAGGGTCGCCTTAGGGTGAGAGTGTTTTTATTTGTAGCCACACGAAATCTGAACTTGGGCATTGGTGGTCCCAGGAATGTGGTGCAGGGATGTCTCAGGGAGTTGCCACTTCTCATCCCTGCACCACACCCAGTGTCAGGGCACAGAGCGATAAAGAAAATCTGCCAGGAAAAGAGGTCGGCTTCCCCTCCCTAGTATCGCCTCAGTGATTTCCAATCATCCACTGCACTCAGTCTCCAAAGACAGACTCCATTCCCCATGTACTGCACTGTCCATCTAAGGATTACTAGCTGTTGCATTTAAAGTGCAGCTTTTAACTAAGCGCTGTGGAATACTTAATTGTAAAGGGAAAATATCTGAATGTGATCACAATATAATAAGCTGCCTTTACTCTGTTTTCATGGTGTAACAAATGCTTGCTGGGCACAACCTAACTGCTGCATTAAGAGCATGTAGGGAACACTCTGTCCTATTCTAAAATGAGATGATATCTGATGCATCTGATTACGGTCTCACTGAATGCTTTCCAAAGTATGGTGCAGTGCTTGTACAGATCTTCTATTTAGAGAGGACCTGGGCAGAATTGTGACCTTTTTCTAACCTTCATGGCCAGATCGGTTACTGTTTCTTTCTACTTTCTGATTTTCCACAAGATAAAGCTCCTGATTAAAATCTGGCTGTCTGTGTGTACTTTTTTAAAATGATGTCAGACTTTTTAAAAGATAAATAAAGCCAGAAGGTTTATTGCTTGGTTTTCTACATATATTTCATCTGTTGGATTTTTATTTTCCTGGGAAATGTTTCACTGACAAGTCAAGGCACAAGAATTCATCGTATATTTAAGTGAAAGTGATTCAGTTCCCAGTTCAAAGTCGCACGTTTTGAGATTCCATGTCTATGTCAACTTCTTAGTATGGAAACTGCTCATGTAAACATGTCACGCCGCAATTACAGCCTCCTGTCAGAGGGGGAACTGTGGCAGCACTGCAGATGGAGGATGTAAGGAGAGCACAAATATTTGTCCCTAACCATCTGTAAGACCATTATCACTGTGCCTTTTCTGGGGACTTGCTGTGTGTAAGTTGGCTGCCTCTTATTTGATGTTAAGTATTATAGGACCTCCTGATAGGCAAGTTTTGTTGGCACACTTGTAGAACATGAGGTAGTTTTTTAAACAACAATTCAGTGTGGGGAACTGTATTTATTGCCCCCCCCCCCCCCATTTCCCCCAGACTGAGCGGCATGTTTTGCCAATTGGAAGGCAATTATGGGCCAACGACAGTGCTGAGTCTGAAGTCACAAATATGCGGGCTCACATAAGAACAATGGATCTCTTCCAAACTAGGTTCAATTCCGGCCGCTGTCTGTAAGGAGTTTGCATGTTCTCCCCATTGACTGCGTGGGTTTCTTCCAGGTGCTCCAGTTTCCTCCCACATTCCAAAGACGTACGGGTTAGGAAGTTGTGGGCATGCTATGTTGGTGCCAGAAGGGTGGCGACACTTGCAGGCTGCCCCCAGCACACTCTTTGCAAAAAATGCATTTTACTGTGTGTTTGGATATACATGTGACTAATAAAAATATCTTAGATCAGTCCTCTGCAGCAATCCAGTAGTTTCACTGAGTCATACAAAAGAGAACTGGCCCTTCTGCCCACCAAATCCGTGCCAACTATCAGGAATTCATTTCGACCAAACCCAATTTTTTTCTTTCCACATTCCCCTCAACTGCAACCCCCAGATCCAACCTTTCATCACACCAGGGTCAATTCACCGCAGCATTTAACCTACCGCCATGCACATCTTTGAGATATGGGAGGAAACCTGAGGACCTAGGGGAAACCCACGCAGTCACAGTGAGAATGTGCAAACTCCACCCAGGTAGCACCGGAGATCAGCATTGAACCTGGGCCACTGGAGCGGTGAGACAGCAGATCTACTTATCTGCACCACTTTTCTGATGCATTCGTTTACTTGAATTTAAATTGCGCAGGTGTCATGGTGGGATTTGAACTTGCATGTCTATGTCATTGGGCTAAAGATCTGGGTTACTGGTAGCATGACCACAGTTGTTGATGGTGGTGGTTGGAGGGTAATACTATAGAAACAAAGGACTGCAGATGCTGGAATCTAGATGAAAAACACAATGATGCTGGAGGAACTCAGCAGGTCAGGCAGCATCCGTGGAGAAAAGCAGGCAGTCAATATTTCGGGTCAGGACCTGAAGAAGGGTACTGACCTGAAAGGTTGACTGCCTGCTTTTCTCCACGGATGCTGCCTGGCCTGCTGAGTTGCTCCAGCATCATCGTGGTTGGAGGGTGTTTTCTCAGCAAAATAGTACAACTCCTAGTTGCTCTGCTACATTAAGTTGACAGATTCCATCCCATCAGTACATTCAGAAACAAATCATGGCTTGCTACCACAGGAGAGGCAAGCTCCACCAAGCTTCAACTCTGCTGACTTTTGTTGGGAAATGAATGTGTGGATTTTCTCAGCGGGTCAGGCAGCATCTGCGGAAGGAGAAACAGCCAACATTTCTACCACCCTTCAGTCGGTGAATTCTGACTTAACGGGTCACTGACCCCAAAACACTGGCTTCTCTTTCCACAGATGCTGCCTGACCTGCTGAGTTTTTCCTGCATTTTCCTTTCTCGTTTCAGATTTCCAGCATCTGCAGTTTTATTTTCAATACAAGGATTTTGTTTGGGCAGAGAATGCAGAATAAGGGTAGGACTACGTAGCTGAGTATCAGGCTTTGAGTCACCATGTAGCTGAGTAGCAAGCCTCGAGTTACCTTGGTGACTTGTTGCAAGTACTGCTTAGTTGGAGTAGGGATTGGGGTACGGTTAAAACCATGGAATTGATCCAGATCTAAACTCGAGCCACAATTAAGAGGGATTTAGATAGAAATAGGCAAGGTATAGAAGGATGGGGCAAATGGGATTAGTGTAGGTTGGGCAAGGAGGTTGGGATGTACCTGGTGATGTACGACCTTATGACTTCATGATAAAAACACAAGATTTCTCTGTTGAACCAGAAATCTGAAGCGACAGAACATATTGGCAATTCCCGAGTGCTCTAAGCACTCATGGGCTATAATATATAATTTTCTTTGACATTCTGTTCTTGCTAAGTCAGAAAGAAATAAAATGATGCCACTACTTGCAGCAAAAATATTATATTTTCTGTGTTATATAAAATACAATCACTTTCATGTACAAAAATGTACATATCTATAGTTTTCCATTCTCAGTGTCTACATTCAAAGATCAACATTAACACCAGCAAAGTCTGTTTTATTAATGTTTCTTCCCATAAGCATTGACCCAGTGCCAAGGCCATCTTGCAGACTGGGACGGTCTTTCTGTGAGTCGCAGTGAGCACGAACACACACACAACAGCTCAAGTGAGCAAAGTTGAGCCAGAGAGACCAACAGAAGCATGCAAAGGCCATTAATGTTATTCACACAAGCAGAGTACAAGGAAGCTAACAATCATATTCCACACAGTCTTACATTTAGTGCCAGCTGGGTCCAAAATTTTATGGCATCTCTAGTTTATTTTAGCCCAGGGCTGAATTTGATTGCTTTGTCACGTGCTGTTTATTTAGAATGATCCTGCAGAAACTCCTCGAACACTGCAAGCTTTAAGTCAACCATTACAATCTAAGGTTTCAGGCTTGGAAGCAGAAGACCTCTCTGAGGAGTAATGACTGAATGTGCACTTTTTAGTGGAATTTCCTGCAGGGTTTGCCTCTCCCTGTTGTACCCAGCAACATTATGCAGACTTGTTCTTATCCAGTGAGAGGGGGTGAACGCATGCATCATTTTAAGGTGGGATTAGGGAGAGTGGATATCTAGACCAAAGTGTGAATGTGATTCTGTCCCCTATTTAAAGCTTCACATTTTGCCCTAACTTTAATATATTTTCATTAAAATTACGATTACTGCAAGGCATCACTGAAACTGTTAGTAAAACACTGAAACTACATTAGTAAAACACTGAAACTACAACCTCCCATCAGCGTACAGAAAGGGTTAAACATTACCATGATGTAACCTGAAGTTCCTGTTATAAACGGACACAGGAAATTATAAAAGGGGGGGGGGGGGGGGGAAGAGAATAGAAAGTACATGCTTGGGAAAGGATTTTCTTACTGTGGGGAGCAGTAGCTTTTAATGTCTTCACAGAGTTGTGCACAAGTCAGAAGAGACCCTTCGGTCCTTCAAGTCTGTTCCACCTTCCTTAGGTCACAGATACCAGCACCTCACCTCCATCCATCCATCTTTTCTCCATCTTGGTCATTTTACCAGTGAAATTCTCCCTTTAGAAAATTTCAGTTGTTCTCCCCAAACTCCCCCAGGATCCAGCATGCACAGGAAGAGTTACTGATTTCACGAGAATCGTAAGAGTTATACAGCAGGGCAACAGGCCCTTTAGCCCAACTCGTGCATGCCAGCCAAGTTGCCTACATGAGCTATTCCCACTACATAAGCAATGTTTCTGTAATTTCAAAGGATTCCACATATGTAAAAAGAACTTTTAAAACCACTGTTGCAATTGTCTCTATTAATTGTAAAAAAGATAGGTTGCACCTTATAGAATAAGGTGATCATTAGGACGAGGTGGGGTTGAGAAGCTTTCTTCCTAAGAACATTCTTAAAGCTTTACAGGACGGGGCATCGGTAATTCAGCCAATCATCCACAACTTGAACAACGTCCCTCTGTCAGGGAATGGTTAGGTATCTGACAGAGTTGATGTCCCTCAGAGACCGCTACAGATACCTGACACTGTCCATGTCTCTCAGTCAGGGACACCTGACTATCCATGTCTTTCAGGGACATCTACAGATACCTGACACTGTCCATATCTCTCACAGACATCTATAGACACCTGACTGTCCAGGTCTCTCAGTCAGGTACAGCTTTATATACCTGACACTGCCCACATCTCTGTTGAGGATTGTCAGATGTGTCCATGTCCCTCATTCAGGGATGGGAACGGATATGTGAATGTGCCCTCCTAGCAGAGATGGTGGGTAGGTTCATAGAAGTATGGGCATTGGTAGGTCAGATGCCCATACCCCAGCTCTCTATTCTGTATGCCAGAAGTGGCAATTTTGATTATGAGTAGGTCTGGCACTGAGTAGCCTATACAAGGACGTTCTCTCAGCAGGGTTTGTGCTGCTTTAGTCCGGAGATAAACGTCATACAAGGCTGTACTGAGCAGAGTTTATAATCCTACGACTGGAAGTGAATTAGATTCTCTGTCCCCTATCTATTTAATTAGCCACAGAGAGGATAGAGAGGGAAGGTGCAACACCCTACGAATGAAATCTCACCAGACGTGCATTGCAGAGATCAGATGTACATCAGTTCGTTGTCATTCACTTCAGTGGGATATCTAAGTGTTTCCCTCGCCCTTTAACTCTTTGGATGTCTGGTTCCTTTATCAATGACTTAGTTCATTGTGAGTTGTCACCAAAAGGCTATCCAACCTGCCCAGAATGGGCCAGTTCAAATACTGGTTGACTATGTGTTTTAATCTCACAGAATTAGGTTTTTTCGGAATGCACTAATAAACTTGAGATACAAGTAATACGAACTTATCAACTGATTTGCCTGGAAAGGAATTCCAAATTGCCTGCTTTGACCATGTAGCAACTACAGAAGATCTGCACTGTTAGAGCTCCCATTACCGAACCCTTGTGTCTGTGAAAACTCATACAAGTTCACACTTAGAAGCACATGAAATTGTTCCTACTACCATTTCAATAGACACTGATGCATTTTCCACAAAACAACCAGAAAGGGGAATTTCATCCTGATGTGCTAAAGGTTTCGAACATTTACTACTTTAAGAGATTTGCTCGATACATTGCACCAAAAATACCAGATCTGATTCTCTGATGTTAAATAAAACCCAAACCCTCATCTTACTGCACACCGATGCAAGTAAATGCTTGTTCCACTGAATTCAGGCTTGCCTAGACTGTCTGAAACCTTCCAGCGAGCCACACAAAGCTCCAATCTCAAATAGCCAGGAGGACAACAGGGAAATTTCTGATGTCACTGAGCTTCTAATGACACTTCCCACGTCTCTCAGTCAGCGACAGCTACAGGTACCTGACAATGTTCATGTCTCTGTTGAGGATGGTCAGATGTGTCAATGAAGATTAATGAGAGCCAAGTGGAGACAATTCAACCAGGATCTGCAAGTACAATGTTCCTGACTGCAGCTCCTCAATTTTATTTTTATTTGCTACGTAACCCAAAGTTTTTGTAAACTGATGCTGAACGTGTGTGAAAAAGCAACAGCTTTCAGTTACGTAGCACAATTAGCATCTGCAAACCCGCTGAGGTATTGACACACGTATCTATATTGTGGCTACCACGAGTGGGAAGAACAATGTGTTTTTGGATGGACTGGGGTGTTACCCAATGTAGATTACACAGGGGTTAGATTTTAGGACCAAGGGCATTGGAATTAACTGAGAGAATGTGGGGAAAAACCAAGGGCTCTCCAACCCCTTTCTTGGATCCCTGTGAACAGAGTACTGATTCAACACATCTACACTGCAGTGTTTGGCTTCACTCACCTTCCTACAATCACCTCAGATCGGGGCTCCCGGAGCTCTCCATCGACCCAAAATCTCACCTGAGATTTTGTATTCTCAGATTGCGGCTCCCAGTGCTCTCCGTCAGCCCAAGGTGGTTACTTGCGTACGATGTTCCCCCAGTGCCCCGAGATGGAAAATTCATGGACTCAGTCACCCTTGTTAAAATGCAAACCAGCAGTAACCGAGCGTGGTACTCTGCTTCTGAAATTCAGCTCCATTAGCTTCGGAGGAATGCTGCTACCGGGAAGAATCAAGAGCAAGTCTCTACCTCTGTGCTTTGGATGTGGAACTCTCTTGTGTACATTACAAAACCAGACTGACTGGAGAGACAGGTTCAGCAGGCAACATGCTCTTCTTCACTCTTGACTCTAAAGATAGCTGATTCTTACCAAATTTAGCAGCCCTCTTTGCAAAGCTTTAGGTACTGATAAGCTTGGAAGGTGGATAGCAGTGGTTACATGGGGAGTAAGTTCTTGGCTAAAAAGGATGATGTCCACTGGATGCATAACAATTTTAATCATTCTTTGGAGGGATTAGTGTATGAGTAAAATACAATGAGAACAATGTAGTTATTGTCTCAAAAATTATTTCTACCTCTAACCGACAAGAAAAGTTTTGAGAGTGTTAACTGTGTTAAGCTGAGGCAATTTTATATTGTCAGAGGATCGGCAATGAGATGGATGCTTGGACCTTCCATACTTAGTTCTCTGTGTCAGTAACAGGTTAAAAAGCCACTGCATCTCACAATTATCCCTGCTTCGCCTGTAGGGTAGGTTGTTAACTTAAAGCTCCCTACCTTCAATTATTATCAAACACCCAAGTTCTCTGGAAAATATGTAACTCCTGTCTCCACCCCAAACCCCAGCACTTTAATCTATGATTTCCACAAACGCACACGATCAGTTGGTATCTAAAAAGCAAAGAATGCAGGTGCCATTTCTTCCAAAATAAAAGCCGCACACACAAATCGGGACTCAATCCACTATTCATTCAATTGATTGTCTTTTTGGTAAGTGTTATTAAAACATCCCACAGAGCAAAAAAAATCCCCTTTTAATGGAGACTTGATAAATGTCGCCTATAAATTCAGTTCAATAATATCTCTTGAGAGCTGTCCAGTTCCTGCAGCCACACGTAATTCTTTCATGCTTTTAAAGACGTTGGGAACCAGCCGCTGGGTTCTTGCATCATTCTTTATCCAGGCCACGCTCAATCCGTGTGGTCATAAAGTCGACTTTGTTGGCCTCAAGGCATAGGCACAGTCTAACATAATCAGCTGGAGGTCAGAATTCATTCTGGGATTAGAGGTTTGCAATACAGAAGGGCGATCAATGGTTTGGGGAATTGATTTTATTCATGCTCCAGGAAGGATGAGATGGATCCCTTCAGATAAACCTTTCCCTAGAAGCACAGGTGGTGGTGGTGTGGCAGTTCCTCTTGGTCACTGTCTCGCTGCCTCTGGACATCTTTCACTGTGAAAACCGGAGAGAAGCCAGCACATCCCCTTGATATCATGGTAGGACCTCCCGCTAGATAACAGAGGCAATGAAGAGTTACCATGGCGTCCTTGAACATTCATATGACCTTTGACGAATCTTGCTTGCTTATGAGCACTTCCAGTAGTCTCAATTTGGCCTTGACGTGCTTGTATTCACCATATTCCTCAGCCATGGGGGCTCGATCTTCCTTCTGCACATTTCTATCCAAAATAAAAAGAGTAGTTTGAAGGAACAGGAAGGGAACATTTTACAATTCTAGCACTCCCCACGTCTTACCTCTTCTATTCTGATGCCACTGTAGGCAAAAAGAGCTTATCCTTCATCCTTCACACCTGCCCAAAGTGCTTCACAGACACTTTCTGGTCATTATTCTGAATGTGAGTTAGAGTCAGACAGCATGGAAACAGGCCATTCTGTCCATCACATCCACACCAACCAGCGGGCACCCTTCTGTATCAACCCCATCTGCCAGCACTTGGCCTGTAGCCTTCTGTGCCTAGCCGGTTCGAATGCTCGCTTGGACACTTCCTAAATGCTATCAGTCATTCGGCTTCCACCACCCCCTCAGGCTAACTTGTTTGTTTTTCCAGGTTCTCAGCAATGCATGGAAGTTTTCATTTATAAAGTGGAATCTGTACCCCTTTTACTTTCTCTGTCTTTCCCTTGTGTCATATTTTGCTTCAATGGATCACCTTGGAACATTTTCCTGTGTTAAGAATGACAGGAGAATCAGATCTGAGGGGGAAATATTCTGCATAAGTGCAAGCTGTTATTTGGCTTCTGGGAATAAGATTGCAGGAGCATGGGCTCACGAGTGAAGTGTGCTATTTCGTACAATTACTCCAATTCTCCCTGTCTCTTAATAGTCCCACTGTTCAAGCCCATAAGAATGCCACCAATCAATGTCCCCTGCTGAATAGCCTGATACTGAGGTCCCCAAACATCATGTTTGTTGAGGTCCTTCATATACTATGATTGCTCACCTAGAGTCCTTCACTCTTGAGGTCGTTATCACATTGACATTTGTGCTAGCTTCTTGTGTGTATGTTAGCTGCAAATTTCCTACATTACAGCAGCGATTGAAAAGCTGGCTGTAAAATGCTTTGGGATGCTCAGGGATGCAAAAAGCATGAGGTAATGGGAGACAGAAACAACTGCAAGTGCTTGAATCTGAGATAAAACCAGAAATTCTGGAAGAACTCAGAAAGAGAAATCAGTCAACATTTCAGGTTGACGACCTTCATCAGTAAATGGGGGCTTCTATGTCCACACGTCCAGATAAAGGGTCTTGGCCCAAAACCTTGACTGTCCATTTCCCTCTGCAGATGCTGCCTGACCCGCTGAGTTCCTCCAGCATCTTGTTTGTTGCTTTAGATTCCAGCATCTGCAGTCTCCTGTGCCCCCTTCTATGGAGGCTGTTGAAATTACAGATCAGAGAAATTGCAACAGGGTAGCATTTGTTTTCTGGACCCATCTTCTATAATCTTTTCCTGCACAACCAAAGAAACGGTAGTGTAGCAGTTAGCGTAACGCTTTACGGCGCCAGCGACGTGGGTTCAAATCTGGCCACTGTCTGTAAGGAGTTTGTACGTTCTCCCCATGTCTGCGTGGGTTTCCTCCCACATTCCAAAGACGTACGGGTTAGGAAGTTGTAGGCATGCTATGTTGGTGCCAGACGTGTGGCGACACTTGCGGGCTGCCCCCAGAACACTACCCAAAAAGATGTACTTCACTGTGTACTTTGAGATACATGTGACTAATAAAGATATCTTATCTATCTTAAATGGAGGTCAGTGGGGAGTGCAGGTAGTTGGGACGAGTATGGCCTCTCTCTCTCTAAAGCAGATAAAGGCCATCAGTGAAATTGACAACATCTACTTTGAAGCTCATTTTCACTAGGTAATGACTAAATTGGCATTCATTCTAAGGAACCTGATCTCCAGCCCTATGCAAATACAACCAGGAGTTCGTGTGGACAGTTCTTCCATTATGGAACCTCATCATGGAGGAAACCCAATCCTTTTCTGGTGCAACCATTTCCCAGGACGGTTAGGGTGACATTAGCTTATTTCTACTACACTCATGACCAATGCGTTGGCTGTGGTTTAATGTCCAGTGTGTCCACCTCAGTCAGAAAGAGGTAGGTTCAACACCCACTCCAGACACTTCAAAACAAAACCTCGGCTGATGCCCTCTGAGCAATAATGAGGGAGTGCTGCATATAGGATGAGATATTAAGGTGCCTTGGCCTGTCAGGTGGATATAAATAATCTCCAGCCCCATCTGAAGAGGAAGTCCTCACCAACCTTTATCTATCACTAACCACTAGATGATCTACTCATTATTTCCACTGCACTATTAGATATACTTTCTTTCAGAGGATGCACCGAGGTGAACTTCCGTTTGTACTGTCAGTTATTTTAAACTCTGACGCAAGGTGAATAAACCAGTGAATAAGGCTCCAGTCACCTTGAGCTGAAACACACACGAGGACGTTAGTATTTGTCCCCAAGACCCTTAGTCTGGAGCTTCACCAGGCATACAAGTTTGCAGATGATACCACTGTTGAAGGCCGTATCTCAAACAGCAATGAGTCAGAGGACAGGAAGGAGATAGAGAGCTTAGTGACATGGTGTCATGACAACAACCTTGCCCTCAATGTCAGCAAAACAAAAGAGCTGGTCATTAACTTCAAGGAAAGGGGGCGGTGTACATGCACCCGTCTACATCAATGGTGCTGAGGTCGAGAGGGTTGAGAGCTTCAAGTTCCTGGGAGTGAACATCACCAACAGCCTGTCCTGGTCAAATCACGTAGATGCCACAGCCAAGAAAGCTCACCAACGCTTCTACTTCCTCAGGAAGCTAAAGAAATTCGGTTTGTCCCTTTTGACACTTACCAACTTTTATTGATGCACCATAGAAAGCATCCTATCTGGATGCATCACGGCTTGGTATGGCAACTGCTCTGCCCAAGACTGCAAGAAACTGCAGAGAGTTGTGGACACAGCCCAGCGTATCACGGAAACCAGCCTCCCCTCCTTGGACTCTGTCTTATCCTCTCGCTATCTTGGTGAAGCAGCCAGCATAATCAAAGACCCCACCCACCTGGGTCATTCTCTATTCTCTCCTCTTCCATCAGGTAGAAGATACAGGAGCCCGAGGGCATGTGCCACCAGACCTAACGACAGCTTCTACCCCATACCCTTATACGATGAGATGGACTCTGACCTCACGATCTACCTTGTTGTGACCTTGCACCTTATTGCACTGCACTTTCTCTGTAGCTGTGACACTTTACTCTGTACTGTTATTGTTTTTACCTGTACTACATCAATGCACTCTGTACTAACCCGATGTAACTGCACCGTGTAATGAACTGACCTGTACGATCGGTATGCAAGACAAGTTTTTCACTGTACCTCGGTACAAGTAACAGTAATGAACCAATATCTATACATATAAGTGTGATATTGAGTGATACAGTGCATCCATGCCATCAGATGCACTGACGACATCTACAGTGCACTAGGGACCTAATAGACCTTATCGAAGACACAAGGGATAGCAAATATGTTGGAATCTGGAGCAAAAAACAAGTCCAAATAGTCCTGACCCAAAATTCCGACTGTCCACTTTCTTCCACAGATGCAGTCTGACCCGCTGAGTTCGTCCAGCAGCTGGTTTCTTGCCCCAGTAAATTTATTGTATCTGTTGCATCAAATCAGAAGAAATCCCAAGTACATTCTGGTTCACTGAACAGAGTTCCAGCCTCTCGTTTTGATCTTGATCTATTTCTGGAGTGCCACAATGATTGGCTCCTAAAATTCCTACAAGTAGCTGATCCGAGATTTTAGCTGTCGTTTGATCAACAAACAGCTAAAGAAAAATGAATATTCTACCAAGGTTAATTTGTTTTAACAAACAATTCATAGCCTGTAAATATCATCCCCATAAAGTTCAAATGAAAAATTAACCAACCTTCCATTTTCCTGGAAAAAAGTGTCTTCGAAGTCCCTCAGGGTTTTGCGGAGCCGCTTTTTGTCAGCTCTTGCTTCTTGCAGCTGCTCCAGCAGTTCAGGCCTAGAATGGCAGGTTAAAGAAGTGTCAGTCCAGAATCATTACATTGTGTTGAAATATTTAAAAAAAAACACAATTTTAACTGCCAGATACACTGGAATATCAGCCAAGAATATTGTGATCAAATCTCTGGAGGACATTCTGACTTGGAGTAAACAACACCGAGAGAATTTGTATCGAGAGAGCAGCTGTGGACCTTGGGTCGGGTGTTTGATTCAGGGTGTAGCTGAAGCCTGTTAGCTCCAGCTGAACCCAAGATAAGACTGGATTTGCCAAGAATTGGTAGCAGGAATGCATAGAGCCTGATGATTGAGAAGCCATTGATTTTCCACTGAATGGGGTTTAGATACTGATCATCCAATGGAGGAAAATTATTTTTTAAAAATATTTCTGAGATGATTCCTAGCTCCCCATAAGGAGCTGCAGAAGTTGACAGAGTGGTAAAGAAGGCGTATTACATGCTTGCCTTTACTAGTCGAGGCATTGAGTTCAAGTGTCAGGAAGTTAAGTTGCAACTTTATAAAACTCTGGTTGGGCCTCATCTGGAGTATTGCATTTAATTTTGGTCGCCCCATTTATAGGAAGGATGTGGAGGCTTTGGAGAGGGTGCAGAAGAGGTTTACCAGGATGCAGCCTGGATTAGAGGTCATATAGTACAAGGAGAGGTTGGACAAACTTGGGTTGTTTTCTCTGGAGCAGCGGAGGCTGAGGGGAGACCTGATAGACGTTTATAAGATTATGAGAGGCATAGGTAGGGTAGACAGCAGGTACCTTTGTCCCAGTGTCGAAATGTCCAGTACTGGAGGGCATGCATTTAAGGTAAGAGAGGGAAAGTTCAAGGGCAAGTTTTTTATATACACAGAGAGTAGTGGGTGCCTGGAATGCACTGCCAGGGGTGTGGTAGAGGCAAATACAATAGAGGTTTTTGAGATACTCTTAGAGAGGCACATGAACATGCAGGGAATGGAGGGATATGGACCTTGAGTAGGCAGAAGGGATTAGTTTAGTTAGGCATTTAATTACGAGTTTAATTAGTTCAGCACAACATCGTGGGCTGAAGGGCCTGTTCTTGTGCTGTACTGTTCCATGTTCCATCTCAGAAAGCATCACCAATGCAAGTTCCCCTTGAACGAAGCTCCATGTCTTCTCTTTCTTACTTAATAATTAGGGAGTACCTCTGACATAACTCCCCACTGCTTGTCATGTAGTAGTGAGTGCGCTGATGTGTGAGACGGTGATCGCTGCGTCACGTGTTACTGGAGAGGCTCTTCTGTAATACTCACATGGAGGCAGAATGCAGGTTTGAGAGCCGCAGATCAAGGCTGCATCGGGTTGGTGTCCTTTCGTCCATCGGTGACGTGAAACCATCACTGCTGTCGTCCAGTTGGTCCAGGAAACTGCGGATGGTGAAACCCGGCTTTGCTGTCACCGCGAAGTCCATTTTGGGATTGCCATCATCTTCGGTGCCATCTTCCTCCTCCTGAACAGCAGAAGCACATCGCTATGGTTACGACAACGCAAACCGGCCCTACAAGCCTCAGCGGGGCGGGGGATCTATTAGCACGGCTGGCTTCTTCTGCAGCACCGCGCGCTCCCCTGCAGTGCCCCACTGCTTGCTGCTGTCTGCGACCCAGGGCCGAGACCAGAGGCAGGGCATGGGCCAAAGTGACCAGAGTCTTCCACAACTGGGAGAGTGACAGCCCTCAGGGGCGAAGAGTGCGCTGAAAGAGAAAAGGCCTGTGAAGAAGAGAGATATGACAAAAAAAATCCCACAGGGTCTAAAACTAAAATAGGATGATTGGCAGAGACAGTGAGGTTAGAATGAGGCTCTTGCCTGAGACAATAATGAGAGAAAAAAAGAATAGTAGGCCATTTGGCCCCTCGAGCCTGCTCTGCCACTGAACATCATGGCTATTCCCATCCCGATCCACTTTCCCACTAGATTCCTATATTCCTCCAATTCGTTCAGTGTTCAAAAGCTTTCAATCTACTCATCTACTAAACATCCGATATTCTCCCAGGCAAGAGTATTTCAAAAGACTCACAATGCTCTGTGTATAGAAATTTCTTTGCAGCTTGACTCCGACAGACTGGAAGCACCACAGTACACATTGGCAATCTTATCAGTACGAGTCTCGGCAGCCATTCTGGTGCCCACTGCGTATAACGTGGTTGCCTTTTGATCTGCTGAGGCGTGCTCATCTCCTAAGGACTGGGCACAACACTCTGGCTCAGACCCAGTGTTCCAAATAACCTCCGATGTTACATTGTGAGACCTGGAGCTCAATTCTCACCTTGGAAAAACCTTTCACTGAAAACTTCCTGGGACACCAGAGGTTGCAGCCTGTAAGTCCCACTTCACAGCAGATTTGATTCTAAACATCAAACGAATACTGATAACCACAGGGAACTGGGACCATAAAGATAACCATCCAAAGTCCTTGAACTAATGATCTGGGGGTGATCAATTTAAACCCCGCTACAGCATGGGGAACTTAGATAAATCCAGAATAAGAAGCTGGTAATGATCAGAGAAACTATGGTACTGCTACTTAAAAAAATCTCATTTACAAAGGAAAATCCATCAGAGTCATGAAGGAATTTGTACTTCTTACCAAATCTGAGCTGTATGTGGCCCACAAGAGTGTGAGGGACTCCTGTCTCTCAAGTGGCCCAGAAAGGCCCTTAGTTCCAGGGTGATTTGGGATGTGAAACAAATGCTGGTGTTACCATCACAACTACATCCTGAGACCACCCCCCCTTCCCACTACCAAATAAACCAGCCTTATTCACAACAAAGGCAATTCCTTGGGGTACTCCTGGCTTTCTGCAATGAATCTGAAGTGCCAGTTTTCAGGGGGGTGTGTGATGCCATCAGTGGCATTGGGGTGGGGGGGGGGGGGTGGAGGGCATCATGTGACCAGTAGGGGGTGGGATTCGCTGGAGGGAGTCGTCGAATTCCGCCAGGACTTCTGCAGGACTGCTGAGTGGCCTGTGTTGCCATCACTGCTGTCATTCCAAAGGGACAATCAGGCGTCGATATGTAACATGGGGCTGGAGCACTGTTCTCTGGCTGTTGACCCAAGGGGAGTAGGTGCAACGCCCACTGGCCAATTCCACAACATGTTGGTTTTATTGCTGGGTCATACGACCAACCCTCACGCGCACTGATGACACGAGCATTAAAGGCACGCTCCCCCAAATTTTTAATTGATTCTGATTCTTGGAATCTGAGCAATCTCCAATCACGGGGAAAGAACAAAACAAAACAAAACCAATTAGTACAATTCTTATAAAGCAACAAAAATCAGTAGAAGGAGACGTGGTCACTTTACACGTACCTCTATGCAAATTGGCTGAATTGCCAGAAGCGGCAAACTTCTCCACTGCAGTTAGTTTGCAAGTTCGACATGTCCGGTAAAATCGGCCCGAGGTCAGCTGCCCATCATTCCCCCCGTCCCAAGTTTCCAGATAAGCAAATGAGATTCAGATCCCTCTAATATGGATCTGGTAGTGGGTTAAGGTCTGAGAGTGGGGTTGTGACTGTGGGGAAGACCAGCCTAGTAACCAGGAGACCCTTGTTTCTGCCTCATCGGGGAAACTATCTCCAGGCCCCAAGCCTTGCCTGGACTCCCCATCACCATGTAGGCTTTGAGACTTGGATCACCTTTCTCCTTTGATCCACATCTACTGGAGTCCCTGACTCCCTGAATTGTCTGCTCAGAGCTCAAGGTTAAAAGAGACCGCAGATGCTGGAATCTGGAGCAACAAATGATGTTTGCTGCTTTGTATTGATTTTCCCTGTTCTATAGATGTTGTCAAGACTCGAGGGATTGAGTTATAGGGAGAGGTTAGATAGGCTAGGACTTTCCTTGGAGTGTAGGAGGTGACCTTACAGAGATATATAAAATCACGAGGGGCATAGATAGGGCGAGTGCACTCAGGCTTTTTTCCCAGGGTTGGGGAAATCAAGAACTAGAGGGCATAGGTTTAAGGTGAGAGGAGAGATTTCCGAGCAACTTGAGGGGCAGCTTTTTTTTTAAAACACATAGAACGTATGTGGAGTGAGCTGCCAGAGGAAGTGGTTGAGGCACGTACAATAACAACTTTTAAAAGACAGTTGCACAGGTACTTGGATAGGAAAGGGTTAGAAGGTTATGGTCCAAATGGAACTAGCTTGGATGGGCACCAGTTGGGCCTAAGAGAGTGTTTCCGTGCTGTACGACTCTTATGGATAAAAATAATGATAGATATTATGGGTTTTAAAGGCCTCCTACCATTCGGCAGTTCAGATGCACCTGAAAATCTTGGCACAGCCCAGTTGACTCGCTACTGGAATGAGAATCACCTTTGACTGGGAATCAGGATAGATACTGGCAGCTCCAACATTCATTTGACAAAGCGATACATGACCAGTCTTGGTGACTTCAGTGAATGAAAATTGAGATGGCATCATCCCCCCATTGTTCTTTTCTCCAAGCACCAGGAGGTCTTTTACATCCATGTGAGAGAGCTAGATGAGGCCTCAGGTTACCGTTTCATCTGATGGTTGACACACCAGCCTCCACGCTGTGCTGGCACTGCCAGTGCGGACCTTAGGACCCAGGGCAGCACTCACACCCATGACCTCCTGATTCAAAAGCGATCCGAGGCACAGCTGTTACCTCAGAGTTTGACGGAGGGGAGGGCCCTCTTTGAGCTTCTGCTACAGACATTACTAATGTAGTTTAAAAACAGATGAAACAATATCCAAATAGAGCATTCTCTTTAAAAAGCTTGATGATTCTTTTTCTTTGTGCTGTTCACACATCTGCAATCACAATGAAGTGATTTTATTGAGTGGATATTAATGGATGTGTATTTTTTTT
This sequence comes from Pristis pectinata, assembly GCF_009764475.1. Taxonomy (NCBI): domain Eukaryota; kingdom Metazoa; phylum Chordata; class Chondrichthyes; order Rhinopristiformes; family Pristidae; genus Pristis; species Pristis pectinata. The sequence goes on from NC_067406.1 coordinate 135,964,934, forward strand.
TACAGATAAGTAACCTATTTGATACCAACATTTAGCATTTAGTCAAAACTATTATTCAGCTGGCTAATTGAAACTTCACGGTCTTGACATCATTACCACATGGTAACCACACCGAGAGTGCATTTAGTAAGCCTGACAAAGGAGATGATAGGCTATTCAAAATCAAAAGGACAGCAGATGGTGAAAATCCAGAATAAAAACAGAAAATGCTGGAAACACTCAGCAGGTCAGGCAGCATCTGTGGAAAGAGAAACATTTCAGGTCAAGTCTCCAAGCCAGAATGTTAAATTTGTTTCTCTTTCCACAGCTGCTGACTGACCTGCAGAGTGTTTCCAGCATTTTCTGCTCTTGTATTTAGTTGATTAGAGCCAGCATTCTGATCAGTACTTCTGCCTGTCGCTCAGTAGCTAACTGGAGAGTATCGGTGGTTACTGAAGTCACCGTCTGCTCGACTGGCAGGCATGGTAGTGTAGTGGTTAGCGTAATGCTTTACAGTGCCAGTGACCCGGGTTCAATTCCGGCCACTGTCTGCAAGGAGTTTGTACGTTCTCCCCGTGACCGCGTGGGTTTCCTCCGGGTGCTCCAGTTTCCTCCCACGTTCCAAAGACGTACAGGTTAGGAAGTTGTGGGCATGCTATGTTGGCGCCGGAAGCGTGGCGACACTTGCGGGCTGCCCCCTAGAACACTCTATGCAAAAGATGTTTTAACTGTGTGTTTCGATGAACACGTGACTAATAAAGATCTTGATCTAGTTGGCTGTAACCAGCAACACTCTCGTGTTCGGGAAATCTTCAAACCGCACACACAAGGGCTTCAGCAAGCTGCTCTGGCAAGAACACTGCACACTGCCTAAGACTGGTTTTAGCAGAGCCCGTGCATTGTTCCCTGCAGAATCACCAACCGCAAATGAAAGGCAAGAAAAGTTTGGACTTGGCAGGTGTTTTTGGTGGGGAGGGGCAGCAGGCTAAGCAAATTAAGCAGGATAAAATGGAAAACAAAAATCAACATTCTCCCTCTTGGCAAAGTTGTGTGGGATTTGTGTGGAGGGGTTGGGGTATGTGGGATGAATGGGGAGATGAGAGACTCTGCTCTCTTACAAGCCACATCTGGACGACTGACCGTGTCAGGTCCTGTGCCAACAACTCTGCTTATAGATGGATGTGATTGCACTGGGGAGGGTGCAGGGAAGATTCACCAGGATGTTGCCTGGGATGTAGTGTTAGTGAGACTGGAGATGCTGGGTTTGTTTTCCTTGGAGCAGAGGAGGCAGAGCTGACAGTGATATACAAAATTACAAGGGGCACAGACAGGGTGGACAGTGAGAAATGTTTCCCAATGCAGAGACGTCTAAAGAGGGCTTAGGTTTGAGGAAACAGTGGTTCAACAGGGGTAGATCCGAAGAAGAATTTTTTTTCACCAAGAGGATGGCTGGAATCTCATATGCACTGGCTGAGGTGGTGGTGGAGGCAGCTAGAGGCATTTAAAACATATCTGCATGAACACTTGCATTTCCAAGGCATTGACGCTGTGGACTAAGTGCTAGTAAATGGAATTAGAATAGACAGATACTTGGTCAACATGGACATAATGGGCTGAAGAGCCTATTTTGGTGCTGTATGGCTCTATGATTACAGCTCAGAAGGGGACAGCTCTTAAGTATTGGATAGTTATTTGTCCTCAGTCACTTGTTCCAAACATACTGTCAAGCAGATGGACACTGAACTCTGCTCCCAAAATTGGCTTCCATTAAGTTAGTGGCACTGAATTGTGGCAGCAACTGCGATGAGCAGGGGCTACTGCAGTGTGTGTTAAATAGAGGAGACCGAGGATGATTTCAGGCAGGTGCATATCTGGGAAATCCTACACTTTGCAATGATGCAGGGACCAAGTGCCAGTGTCACTTTATTGAATGGTGGAGTAGGTTTGAGGGGTTTGTGCCCTATTCTGTTTCCTTCTGTTCTCCAAAGGCTTTAATATTCAGTCAATGTGCCAAATTATTAATTTTTTACTCAACTACAACACATTTATTATTTTATACCAAGAAATAAAAAACCTCTTGAAATATTTCATGGTAGGTTATGGTATGCATGGTCCAACATTAGAATTTCATTTCATAAAAAGGTACATCACTGGTGCTTTGGGAGTTCCTACACGTTTTTTTCTTCTCTATTGTCTGGATTACCTCACCTTAGGGATGATATCCTGCTGGTCACATGGCCAACAGCATCAGTTTCTTATTGCAAAATCACTGTCCTTAAGCAAGCATTGACATTAATTGAAAGAACCAAAGGTTTATACATATTCCAGCAATAATAACTTTATATCATATAGGGTGCTATGGCAGCTACTGCCAATTATTCTGAAAACAAAGTGCCTAGAAATTTATTGCTAGTCACTCGAGCTAAATATCCTTCAATAGAACCAAATTTCCCAGGCAGAATACACTGCTATCAAAAAGTGTGTTTAGCATGACTACTAGAGATAAGTTCGAAAAACAAGATGCTGGAGGAACTCAGCGGGTCAGGCAGCATCTAGACATAGACATAGAACACTACAGTACAGTACAGGCCTTTCGGCCCACAATGTTGTGCAGACATTTTATCCTGCTCTAAGATCTATCTAACCCTTCCCTCCCACATAGCCCCTTATTTTTCTATCATTCATGTGTCTATCTAAGAGTCTCTTAAATATCCCTGTGAAGGGGAACGGACAGTTGACGTTTCGGGTCGAGACCCTTCATCTGGATTGAGAAATAGAGATGGCCAGTACAAAGAGGTGAGGGGAAGGAGTGTAGCAAGAGCTGGCGGGTGATAGGTGGATCCAGGTGAGGGGGACAGACGAAGCAGATGGAAGAGGGAAGAGTCGAAATAATGCCAGAAGCTGGGAGGTGATGGGGGAGGCAACAGATGATGGGATCTGGTAGGAGAGGAAGGTGGAGCATGGAACCGAATAAGGGAGGTGGGGAGGGCAGATGGGAACAGTGGGGGAGGGGCTGCAAGAAGAACTGGATAGATCAGGAGGCGGGGGAACAGGTTACCTAAAGTTGGAGAATTCTATGTTCATGCCGTCGGGTTGTAGACTACCCAGGTGGAATATGAGGTGCTGTTCCTCTAGTTTACGTTTAGCCTCACCCTGGCAGTGGAGGAGGCCGAGGACAGGCAGGTCGGTGTGGGGACAGGGAGGGGAATTAAAATGGCTGATAACCAGGAGCTCCTGAATGTCGACTCAAGCTCATCAACTGTGCATTTCTCTCCACGGACGCTGCCTGATCCGTTGAGTTAATCCAGAATTTTATATTTTGCTCTGGATTCCAGCATCTGCAGTCCCTTGTGTCTACCAGAGATAAGTTTCTAGGCATAAGGAGGGCAAGGGAGTGGGAGTCTTGCTGGAGCTAGCAATCTCTTCCTGCTATCTTCAGTCCAAAACCATCCTTTCAGGAAGCATCAAATCAGCATCACTTCATGCCTGTGCTTTTGATTAGGGTGTCATTAAGCCATCGCAAAATCAGATCAGGTTAGAGCCTGCTCATCGCTATTAATGATTCTCAGTATTTACTGGCAGGCAGAACACACAATCATTCAGCATGATAACAATCAAGGAAATCAACGGGATTGCAACTGCAGAAATCAGTGATTAGTCAGCGGTTGGGGTGGGTTGGGAGGGAGGGTTTCACCTTTAAGTCCTCGAAGAAGGAAGCTGTTTCGCCCTCGATTATTGGCTGCAGCAAAGGGCTTCGCCGCTTGCTCGAAGGGGAACCCTGTGGTGGGTGTTAACAGGCAGGTTATATTTGTTCAGGTCGACACCAGACCCTAGCGCCCGTCCCATCTGTAGCTCATTTGTCACACCACAACCAGCCTCAGCAGAGAGAGGGAGGGGCAGTGGGTCTGCTGCAAGCCCTCACCAGGACCAGCTTACGTTCAAGGTGAAATGGATACAGACGAAGGGAAAAGTAAAAAGGGAAGGGGATGGGAGATGAAATGACGGCAGCCAGAAGAGTTGCTGCCTTACAGCTCCAGCGACTTGGGTTCAATCCTGACCTTCAGTGTTGCCTGTGTAGAGTTTGCATGCTCCCCCGTGACAGTGCGGGCTTCCTCCGGGTGCTCTAGTTTCTTCCCATGTCGCCAAGTTGTGTGGGTTGGGAGGTCAACTGACGCTGTAAATTGTCCCTCGTGCAGAGGCAAGTGGTAAAATCCGGAGGGGGTGGGAGTTGATAGGAATATCAGGAGAATAGGTTACAGGAAAAATTAGTGGGGGAATGGGATTGCCTTGTCAGCTGGCATAGACTCGATGGGCCAAATGGTCTCCTACTTTGTCATAAGGAAACATGGTAGTATGAAAAGAACAAAAGGAAACATCTGTTTGCTTTTGGGGGGCGCGGGGGTCGAGGAGGGAGGGAGTGAGCATAATTTCTTGCTTTACATGGTCACCTCTAGAAACCTCGCAATTCTGCTCACCCAGTCAGCTCCCACTCCTGACAGACAACAAAGCGAGTGGCAATGAAAGAAGTGTAAATCCATTTGCTGAAAGCACTTGTTACCCATAACCAGGCACGAGACCCCACTCACCACACCCATAAGACTGTCAGCCCTCAGACCCTACGATGCTGAATCAGGATATCCCAGCTTTGATTTGAGAGGAGCTTCTTTTCACGTTTCAATTCCCCAGCTATTTTGCCAACTTCTCAAGGTACGAGACATCCTTTAAGCACCCAACGTGCATAACACACTGGGTTACGAGCCAGGCAGACAGATGGACTTAAGATACAGATATGCCATGATCCAGTTGTAGAATAGGCTTAATGGGTAGAATGGCCACCTAGTGTCCCTGTGTACACAGGCAATAGGGACGAGAATATCCAACTTACCAGGAAGCTCATGGGGCCATCAAAAATCAAACAGGATGCAACAGCAAATACAAGTTACAAAAGGTTCTGCATTGACTGGGATCCAAGGACCAGATTGCATGGAAGGAGATCAGTTCTAAACTCTGTCGCTTGGTCCAAGCAGTCCAAATATGGGTATCTGGCCACACCCCTAATCCTTCCACCAACTAAAAATGTCAAGGCAAGGCACAGAATTATCAGCTTGGGAATCCAGTAGCTGGGATTGAAGAGTGTTCTGGGGACAATCATAAGACCCCTGGATTCCTGCTCAGTGAAATCGCGGGGCGGGAAAACTGCAGGTTTACAGGCTTCCTGAAGGGACTTTCCAAGGTTTCATCCTTATAAGGAGCAACAGGTCACAGAATGAGTCTCTGGGAGCAGATATGGGAAGAGGCAAGGTCACACCAGGGGAGAATCTGAACGGATCCCTCATTTGTGATTTACAGTCAAAACATAACATCACTGTCAAAACACCGTGGTAAAATTATAAAACACATTGTTATAGAGATTCAACCTGTAGTTTGAATTCATTTCATAGCTGTAACTTCAATAAAAAAACAGACTGGCTCCTAGACCTGTCGTCCCTAGGAAGGACTCCACACCAGTCCACTCCTGAGGCCTGATACCACACCTGTCACCCCCCTCCCTCCCCTCTCCCAACCAGATGTCATGGCTGTCAGCCTCTGGACCAGACTTCTGTCCGTTGGTCCGGGGCTAAGTGCCAGGCCCATCACCCACGGCAACTTCTGCGACCCTCACACGTTTACTTACAATGACAGGGATGGTGTTTGCCCGGGACAGAATCTGCTTCACCAGACGGTATCGATCGTAAAGCGGCATCATTATCTGTCTCTCCACCTTTGTGACCTGTAAATAAGTCGGGATGTCAGGTTTCTAGTCGGGACTGCATCACGAGTCAGGACTTGACAAGCAAACCAGCCTCATGGACACCAGCCTCCCCTCCTTGGACTCTGTCTTTACCTCTCGCTGTCTTGGTGAAGCAGCCAGGATAATCAAAGACCCCACCCACCTGGGACATTCTCTCTTCTCTCCTCTCCCATCAGGTAGAAGATACAGGAGCCTGAGGGCATGAATCACCAGGCTTAAGGACAGCTTCCACCCCACTGTGATAAGACTATTGAACAGTTCCCCTATACGATGAGATGGACTATGACCTCACGGTCTACCTTGTTGTGACCTTGCACCTTATTGCACTGCACTTTCTCTGTAGCTGTGACACTTTACTCTGTACTGTTATTGTTTTTACCTGTACTACCTCAATGCACTCTGTACTAACCCAATGTAACTGCACTGTGTAATGAATTGACCTGTACGATCGGTATGCAAGACAAGTTTTTCACTGTACCTCGGTACAAGTGACAATAATAAACCAATACCAAAACACCAAACAAGAGGCAACTGTCATCTGGTGAGTTTATCACCTGATTAACTAAAATGCAAAAGATGGTTCAAAAAACTTTCAACTTCCAGAATTCAGGAAATGCTTCAAAGAAAGGAGCAAAGACTTTGGGGAATTAACTGATTAGTGTCAATGGGAAATAGCATCATTAGAAACATTGTTGGGCTGTGATGCCAAAAGCCAATTAGAGTCAGAGTTATACAGCACGGAGAAAAGGTCCTTCGGCCCAACTTGTCCATGCCGACCAAGTTGTCTACCTAAGCTAGTCCCATTTGCCTGTATTTGGCCCATATCCCTCTAATCTAGGTATCTATTTAAATGTCTTTTAAATATTGTAATCATACCTGCCTCTACAGCTTCCTCTGGCAGCTCATTCCATATACCCACCACCTTATGTGTAGAAAAGGTTGCCCGAGATCCCTTTTAAATCTTTCCCCTCTCACCTTAAACCTATGCCCTCTAGTTTTAGACTCTCCTCACCCTGGGAAAAAAAACGTGACCATCCACCTTATCTATTCCCCTCATGATTTTATAAATCTCTGTAAGGTCATGCCTCAGCCTCTGACGCTCCAGGGAGTGATAGAATCAGCACCAACTAAAGCCTTCAACCTCGGAGGTGTTTTTTTTAAATTTCAAAAATAAACTTTATGAATAATAAAAAAAATATACTAAAGAATAAACATGGTGTAAAACTCTTTACAATCTTAGTATCATTGGGTCAATGCATTCAGTCGTGTTAACGCATTTTTAAACAAAGCACCACTGCCACTCATGTGGCCCCCTGGGGTGATACACCCTTCTGCTGTTTAAGGGGCTTCTCCACCGGATTCAGCCACTCAGTGTCCATCAGTGGAAGGAGCCTAGACTGTCGTCCTTCCTCACAGAAACTTTGCGTTGGCTGCACCGAGCTCCAGTGCATCCCCCAGTCAGCGGCATTCCCTTACGGACATCTGGCTGTGTTGGAAGATCAACAAGTTTTGGGCAGACCAGAGAAGCTGTTGCCATGTGTCAGACGAAGAACATGGGAAACAGGAGCAGGAGACCGTTTGGTCCTTCGAGCCGACTCCACTATTCACCAAAATCCTGGCTGATCTAACCTCAGCTTCATTTTCCTGCACAATCCCCAAATCTCTTGATTCCCTTTGATGTACAGAAATCTGTCGATCTGTTTTGAATTAACTCAATGACTGCAGACTAGATAATTTAAAGATCCGCTGCCCTCCGAATGAAGAAATTTCTCCTCATCTCAGTCCTGAACACCTACCACTTACTCTTGATACCTTGATTGGTGTTCCATGCTCCTCAGTCAGGGGAAAGTCTCTCTCCATCTACCCTGTTCAGCCCTTTTAAGATTTTTCTTATTATTACAGTTTCAGTGAGATCTCTTCCCATTCTTCTAAATTCTGGCCTAATCCACACAATCTCTCCTCACGTGTCCCTGGAAACAGTCTCGTGAAACATCACTGCTTTCCCTCGATGTCAGGAATAGCCTGTTTTAGGTAGGGAAACCAAAACTGTGCACAAGGCTCCAGCTGCAATCTCAGCAAGTCCCTGTAAAACTGCAGTGAGACATTTATACTTCCGGACTCCAATCCTGTCATAATTAGAAAGTCAGGAGCCCTGCGGCAGATCGCAGGAGATGGAACATGGGCTGAGCTTCTTCCACCTATATGCCCGTGTGGCCTGGAGCCATCTCCCCAGCCTGGCTTCCTGTTGATCTGGTGTGACATGGGAGGTGCTAAATGCACGGTGCACAGAATCTTGGTCAAGAAAACTGTACCCAACTCTGGTGCCCCGTGATGAATACAATGTCGAGGGCTGCTGAAGTTGCAAAAAGCATTGTTAAGAGCTCGATGCCACAATTGAATAGTTCGAGTTGAGACATTAGGGCACTTTTCTTTTTGAAAGTCATCAAGGGATCATCAGAGAAGAGGTAAAAATATATCCATTTGTTGAGTCCAAAACAAGGAGCTGTTAATCTTGGATAAATGCAATGGGAATTCAGGAGAAGGTGGTGAGAAGATGGAAGTCGCTCCCACAGCGGGGGTTGGAGTGCCCGGCAAAGATACTTGCAAGGGGAAGCTGGAGGTGAAAGAACGTCAGCAGGGTCAGGTGAGGTGTGGCTGGAAGAACAATGCTTAAGCAGAGGTAGGGATCAGATGGGCTGAATGGCCCATCTCCATGTGGCAAGTAATGTGCAGAAAACACCTACCGGTCTCCCGTGGATGCTCTCGTAGTACAGAAGCCCCTTCTGGAGGGCGACCTTCTCGTTAGCTATCTCGTCTCGGGTCATGTCCTGTTCAGGGAGACAGACACCTTGGTGAATGCACACGAGCAACGTCCTATCTGAACCACCAACCAGCTGACTGAGCTGAGTACACGGGAGGAATGCCAAAAGCAGTGACGAAGAAATGGCTCCCCCATTGTCCACTGTTTGCAGTTTTCAGTTCTGCTGACATTTCAACAGGAAAGGAAACTTGCGGTAGTGTTAAATGGCCTCTCCTCCCCTCCATGGACTCTGTCTACATTTCTCGCTGCCTTGGTAAAGCAGCCAGCATAATCAAAGACCCCTCCCACCCCAGACATTCTCTCTTCTCCCATCAGGCAGAAGATACAAAAGCCTGAAAGCACGTACCACCAGGCTCAAGGACAGCTTCTATCCCACTGTTATTGAACAGTCCCCTAGTACGATAAGATGGACCCTTGACCTCACAATCTACCTCGTTATGACCTTGCACCTTATTGCCTGCCTGCACTGCACTTTCTCTGAAGCTGTTACAGTTTATTCTGTATTCTGTTATTGTTTTTACCCTGTACTACCTCAGTGCACTGTGTAATGAATTGATCTGTATGAACGTATGCAAGACAAACTTTTCACTGTACCTCGGTGCATGGGACAATAATATACCAATTTACCAACACTATGGTGGTCAGTTCACTATCTGCACCTGCTTCCCATTGCCCAGTGGAAACTCAACTTTAATGCCCCTCCTCGTTGGCACAATATTGAAGACCAAGTCTTACTGTAGAACAGGGGACTAGCATAGCAGCTGGGGTAGTGAGGTAGCAGACAGAAAGAGGGAAGGAGACATGGTTACAAAACTTTTAACTCGGACAATCGTTCCTATGGGGTCAGAAGTTACCATGGAAACTTTCTAGTCAACTGATCATTATCGATGTTGGTTGCCACAGTAATTGCCTCCTGCCCTGACCATCCGACAAGTCAGGGAGAACAAGCCTGCAATTTATACAACACTTTTTTTGTGTCCTATAGTGGCCGTACTGCCAAACATATTTCACTGGCTGTAATGTAACCAGAAGGAATGAAAGTAAAGGAGGAATAAAGCTATCCGAATGCATCACAACTCAGTATGCCGACTGCTCTGCCCAAGACTGCAAGAAATTGCAGAGAGTTGTGAACGCAGCCCAGTCCATCATGAAAAACGGAGTGTGCAACACTGGGTTGTTATTGGCAGCGGGGCACTGTGGAGATGGTTATGACTCATTGGTTACCTTTATATCTTCAGGGCGGTTCACCTCGGCACGTTTCTCCTGCAGCTTCTTCAGGATGGTGTCGAGTGTCGTCTCCACTGAGGGCCTCTGCACCTTCTCCGCCACCTCCTGCTTCTTGTCCTGCTCCTTCTCCGGACCCCTCTCCAGCTGCGACCCGAAGCTCTTGGGCAGGGTGTTGCTGCGCTGCCTCATCTGGGGGATGACGTCTTCCTCGGACACCTTCAGCTTCGTGTCTGCCGCAGACGCACAACACAAGAAAAATGATTGAAACTGAACAGCGACCAATGTGCAGAAGATCTCGGACAAGGATATGCTTTGGAGAAATAATCAGCTGATTAATCCCGGGTGCAGAGTGGGAACGTGATTGGGCAGGGGGTTCACCAAACTAAGCAACACGATGTGTTCATTACAGACTGATGAAGACCATTCATCCCATTGAGTGTATGCTAGCTCAGACGAGAGCGACTTCACCAGGCCAATTCCTTGCAGGCACAGTAGTGTAGCGGTTAGCGCAACGCTTTACAGTGCCAGCGACCAAGTTCAGTTCCCGCCGCTGTAAGGAGTTTGTATGTTCTCCCCGTGCTTGTGTGTGTTTCCTCTGGGTGCTCCGGTTTCCTCCCACATTTCAAAGGTGTACAGGTTAGGAAATTGTGGGCATGCTATGTTGGTGCCGGAAGCGTGGCGAAACTTGCGGGCTGCCCCCAGAACACTCTACGCAAAAGATGCATTTCACTGTGTGTTTCAGTGTACATGTGACTAATAAAGATATCTTATCTTTCCACATATTGCTGCAAAATATTTTGTCTTCAAATTCCCCTCCAATTCCCCCTTGAAGTCTCAACTTGATTCTGTTTCCAGTACCCAGACGGGAATTGAGTTCCAGATCATAACTGTTCTTCACTTAGAATTTTTCCTCATATTATCCCTCGACCTTTTTACCCAAAATTTTACACCTGCCCCCATGCTTCTTGAGTCTTGTGGCTTCACTCTGTTCACTTTCTCTAAACCTATCACAAGCTTGTCCACTCGGATCAAATCTCCTCTCTCCTGCTTTGTTTCAAGGAGAACAGCCCCAGCTTCTTTAGCCCAACAGAAAACCAAAAGTGGCTTGCTCTCCATTCAGTTTCTGGTGAGTGAGGGAGGAGGGGGAAATCAGAATCAGACTTATTATCACCGACTTACCTGACGTGAAACTTGATGTTTTGCGGCAGCAGTACAGTGCAAGGACATAAAATTACTATAAATTACAAAATAAATAAATAGTGCAAAATAAAGGAATAACGAGGTAGTGTTCATAAACCATTCAGAAATCTGATGGCGGAGGGAACCTGATGGGATTCAGCAGAATACATCAAGTCCTCGTTATCTATGAGAGAAAGGGGAACGAACTTCCCACAGGTAGGAAAACACATGGACACTTCTTTGTATCCAACACACCCCTCAAATAAACATAAATATGCCCTTGTAATGTTCTAAAAGCATTAAATCAATAAACACTTTAAATACTTAAAAAGGTTATTAGCTCACAAACTATATCCATTGAAGCTGACAAGTAATGATGGGTTTTGAAATCACTGGTGCAAGTTGTCTTAATAAAGACTGCTCTCTATTAGAACAGTGCACAGTGGGGAGTCACTTGACACAAGTGGTATGGGCATTAATCATTATATTTATACAGACAATGATTGGTTCCTCAATGTGGACATGCATTCATATATATTGAGTTGCCAGAGGAGGTGGAGGAAGCAGGAACAATAACAACATTTGAGACACATCTGACAAGGCAGAGAGGGAAATGGAATTAATGCAGGCAGGTGGGATTGGTATAGAGAGGCATGATGGTGTGCATAGATGCTGTGGGCCAAAGGGCCTGTTTCTATGCTGTACAATTCTATGATGATGTCTTTGACTCTATATTCAAAAATCTCAAGATGGGGCTGGAGCAGACCTCATGCGTATGTGGATCTGTGGATTAGAAACTGGTGGATAATGTGGACTGAGTGTAAAATATTTGGGTGTCTCCGTAATAGGCTACTTAACAGAGGTATTTCTGACCACAGTACAGGATGGTGCAGGGGGTAGGGTGAGGAAGGAAAATTGAGGTGCTGGATGGCTATTTGAGATGGTTGGGGCAAGTGAAGAAATGGTTCCAGGTGCTTCAGTGGAGAAATATTTTAGAAATCACCTTCCACTCCTGCAATGTGAGAAAAATGTCCCAAGGTGCCTTACCCTGAGTGCCCGATAAATTGAGCCAAAGGAGTCTTGGGGACACGGCACGGTTAAAATGGTTGGTTGCAGAGAGATCGAGGGGAATGGCTCTGGAGGCCATATTACCTTTCAGTTGCTTGCGAAGTTTGGCGAGTTCATTCATCCATTTTAGCACTTCGGGGTTTGTGGCTTTGTCACTGTGTGAAGGCTGAGGAGTTGAAGGAATAAAACATTGCTGGTTTAGAGATTGGGGAAAACGTCAGGACAAGAAGAAACACCTCACTGTTTGCTGGAAGTCCATCAGCCTGGGCTCTGACAAATGAACGCAAAATGACAGCAGTTTAAGGAGCCAGAGGAGAGGTTTAGTGAGACCTGCACAATCAGCGGGCCCAACACCTCACACTGAACCTGCTGATTTTATCAAGGCACCAAGGACAAAAGTGAACAAGCAGAAATGCTGGAAATCTAAACTAAAACCAGAAAATGCTGGAAATATTCAGCAGGTCAGACCGCTCTTTGGGAAGAGAAATAGTTATGTCATATTTCCGACATTTTCTGTTTTTATTTTAAACCACGCAGGACAAAACTCCTTATCTCTCAATCTACCTCGTCATGGCCCTTGCATCTTATTTGTCTACTTGTACTGCGCTTTCTCTGTAACTGTAGCACTATATTCTGCATTATTGCTTTTCCATTTGCACTACCTCAATGTACTTACGTTTGGAGTGATCTGTATGGATGGCATGCAAAACAAAGTTTTTCACTGTATCTCAGTACATGTGACAATAATAAACCAATTACCCTCCTGATCCCCAACATCCTTCCATCTGCAAGGCAAGTGTGGAGCATGATAGGATACTTTCCACCCGCCTGGTCTGATACAACTCATTCATAGGCTTGATATAGCAGCCCCTTGCTTGGTAAACCCCATCCACCTCTATTCAACATTTTTCTCTCTGCACTGTGGCCGCAGTGTGTGCCATTTTTAAAGAGCACTGCAGCAAACAACTAAGGCTTCTTCGACAGCACCTCCAAATCCGTGACCTCCACCAGCTCTGAGGACAAGGGCAGCAGACACATGGGAACACCACTCCTTGCAGGGTACCCTCCAGGTTACACACCATGCCTTCTTGGAAATATAACACTGTTCTTTTATTGCCGCTGTCTAAATCCTGGAACTCAACAGCACCTTCACCAGCGGTTCAAGGCGCTGGCTCTACCTCCTACTCAAGGAATGGACAACAAATGCTGACTGTATTATGTAAATGAATAAAAATCCAGAAGTGTGTTATCACACTTGCTAAAATAAATGCCAAGAGGAGCATCAGTCAACACTCCATTGAATGCATGTATCCTACGTCACAACAATAACTAAGAAAGACTGTATAAAAGGTCATGGAAGACAACTGCTGCTAAACAGGATGGGTATTTGATGGTTGACATGGATACGATGGGCCAAAGGACCTGTTTCTATGCTGTACTACTCTGTGACAAGACAAAGCAGAACAAGGCTTCCATCATTCTCTCCAGCCTTTTGACAGGACTTACGCGATATCTCCTCTCTTCCTCGAATTTCTGCTCAAACCTCCTGATTTTCTTCTTCAAGTTCTGGATTCTCCGGGTCATCTGTGCTGGGGTCAGTTCTTCCCTCTCGTCGTCATAGGAACCAAGGGACGAGCTACGAGGCCTGCCAATGAGAGAGCAAGAAATCTGGCTACATGGCACCGACTCTCTGCATTTAAACCAGCCACCAGATAAAGAGCATTGCCACAAATGTATATACCAAATAAATATTCACTAAGTATTTCAATAGGGTATGTTTATAAGACGATTGAGCAGTCCCCTTGTATGATAAGATGGACTCTTGACCTCACAATCTACCTCATTATGGCCTTGCACCTTATGTCTGCACTTCCTCTGTAACTATAACATTATATTCTGCATTCTGTTATTGTTTTCCCTTGTACTACCTCAATGCACTGTTCTAATGAAATGATCTGTATGGATGGCATGTAAAACAAAGTTTTTCACTGTACCTCAGTACATGTGACAATAATAAACCAATTTACCAACGGCTTTTAACAGGTGAGTCAGGAAGGAGATCATTATGCCTGTGCTAGCGTCTTGAAATGAGCAAGAATCAGAAAATGGTGTGAATAGTTAGCAGGTCAGGCAGCATCTATGGAAAGAGAAACAGAGTTCATGCTTCAGGTCAGAGACCTAACCATCGAAGGGTCTCCAACCTTAAATATTATTTCTGCTTCTTTTTCCTTAATAAACATTTCCAACTTTTCCTGTTTTTATTGAGCTGTCTAATCAGTCCAACTTTCTATCCTTATCCCCAAAGTCCTGCACTTTCTTTTCTCTTTAAGCATTTATCAAATTCTCTTTTGGATATCTCTACTGAATCTGCTGCCACAGGACATCGCAACTTGCTGTGTTAAAAAGAGAAATCTTCCCATCTTGCCTTTGGCTCACTCATCAATTATCTTAAGATAGCTTGTCTATAACACTCTGGTAAAAATAGCTCCGTAATGGAATGTCGACCCGAGGTATGTGATCAGGACCAGTTCCCAGCAGCCTTGACTAAGCACAGTTGCTCTATCTCCAAGCAAGTCATTGGCCAGGGTGAGGAAGCAGGATGGATGAAATGATGGACATGGACGGGCTGGTGCTCTCCCTGAAGCAGAAACAGGAAATCTTCAAAAGGAGAAGACGCTGTCCCTATTGGCAGGAGGGTCATTAATCAGACAAGAAAGATTTAAGATACGGCAGATGTTTATCCACAGGTTCATGATTTGGGAATAAAAATAGGGACTAGTCTCTGTGGGTTAAGCCCTAAGTGGTACCAGGCTGTGAAGCTGATGAAGGGTGCAGATTTAATTCTTGGTCTCAATTTAGTTAAATATGTTAAAACTACCTCTGAGAATAAAGACTAACAAAATGCACACACTGCAAGCATTAAATCAGTGGATTCTGGATTATTACCATCAGGGACAGCTATGAAGGATGGAGCTCTATTCACTGGTGATGTAAGCAGAAGGCATTCAAAAGATGAAGTAATGTTACAGTGCAGTTTAGTGAAAACTCGCAAAATGGTCACTTAAGTGCACTATAATAGACTTTGCTTTTTTTTTGTCCTAATTGTGTTTTCCTTTGTATAATTTATGTTTTCTTTGTGAATGTTGTGTTTCTACTGCTATGTGCCTGTGATGCTGCTGCAAACAAGTTTTTCATTGCACCTGTGCATGTAGCAATAAACTCGACTTTTTGACTTTTAAAATCTGATTGGAAATTCAGGAGAAACCCAAGAGAACGAAAAGCATGAGAAACTGTGTACAACACGGAATAGTTATATGTGGGAATTTCTAGCACTGCAACAGGTCAGTCAATGCCTGTCATTAATTGTCCCAGAATCTTCTGCCCCACCCAATCCTGATTAGCACGTCCTTTCCTCACATTTAACTCTCCTTTAACTGTGGATGTGAATGTGAGGAAATCAGGATTGGGTGCGGCAGAAGATCCTGGGACAAGTAATGACAGGCATTGACTGGCCTGTTGCAGTGCTAGAAATTCAACATCAGAAGACTCCTGCTGCAGTGTCAAAGAGCAGGAGCTGCCAGATGTTCCACTGGTAAGACTCAGCATCATTGAGCCATTTTTAAGCACTGTATGTATATCCTGTACACACCGGCAGAATTAGCCTTGGGGATTTCAATCCCATTTCTGCAATCTTTGCCATTCCAGTGACTTCTTCTGGAAGTGTTCTGCTGGGCTTGTTGGTGCAGCCTTTGATAGTATGGATTCTCCTCAACTTCAGTTGGGAAGCTCTGGACATTATAGGATTGACCTTTTAAAGGAGGAGTCTCACAAGGAGCAAAATAGCATGGATGTTGGGAATCAGAAATGGAGAGAGAAGATACTACAAAACATTCACAGGCCAGACAGCATACATGGGGATGGAAACACAGCAAGTCCTGATGAAAGGTGCGCAAAATACAAGGTGCACACTCCACTGCAGTATGGAGGGAGCACTGTGCTGTTGGAGGTGTTGTCTTTCGGTTAAGTGTTAAATTGAGGGTGTAAAGATCCCAGGCAACATTTTGAGGATAACAGAGGGGCTAGCTTAGGGTCCTGGACAATGTCATTTATTGTCATACACACATGTACGGTGAGGTACAGGTACAATGAAAAACTTGCTTGCTGCAGCATCATAGACACGTAGGTTCAGACAACACAGAGAACATAGAACAGTACAGCACAATACAGGCCCTTTGGCCCACTATGTCATGCCGACCTTTAATACCATAGAACCATACAGCACAAAACAGGCCCTTCGGCCCACCATGTTGTGCCGTCCATCAAACCACCCTCACACTACCTAACCCCTTCCTCCCGCATATCCCCCCATCCCACACTCCTCCATATGCCGATCCAACAAGCTCTTGAACCTGTCCAATGTATCTGCCTCCACCACCACCCCAGGCAGTGCATTCCATGCACCAACCATTCTCTGGCTGAAAAATCTCCCCCTCACATCTCCCCTGAACCTCCCACCCATAACCTTAAAACCATGCCCTCTCGTCTTGAGCACTGGTGCCCTGGGAAGGAGGCGCTGACTGTCTACTCTATCTATTCCTCTCAATATTTTATATACCTCTATCATGTCTCCTCTCATCCTCCTCCTTTCCAGTGAATAAAGCCCTAGCACCTTAAGCCTCTCCTCATATTCAATACTCTCTAATCCAGGCAGCATCCTGGTAAATCTCCTCTGCACCCTCTCCAACGCCTCCACATCCTTCCTATAATGAGGCGACCAGAACTGAACACAGTACTCTAAATGTGGCCTAACTAGAGTTTTGTAAAGCTGCATCATCACCTCGCGGCTCTTAAACTCAATCCCGCGATTTATGAAAGCCAACATCCCATTGGCCTTCTTAACTGCTCTTTCCACCTGTGAGGCAACTTACAATGAACTGTGAATATGAACCCCCAGATCCCTCTGCTCCTCCACACTGCCAAGTACCTTGCCATTCACCCAGTACTCTGCCCTGGAGTTTGCCCTCACACTTCTCCGGATTGAACTCCATCTGCCACTTGTCAGCCCAGCTCTGCATCCTATCAATAACCCTCTGTAAGCTCCGACAGCCCTCCACCCCCTCATCTAAGTCATCTATAAATATCACAAAAAGTAGAGGTCCCAGAACCGATCCCTGCGGGACACCACTAGTCACTGCCTTCCAATCCGAGGGCACTCCTTCTACCACAACCCTTTCTACATGCAAGCCAATTCCTAATCCACACAGCCAAGCTTCCTTGGATACCTTGGCCTCTGACCTTCTGAAGAAGCCTACCATGAGGAACCTTATCAAACGCCTTACTAAAATCCATGTAAGCCACATCCACCGCACTGCCCTCATCAATCTTCCTGGTCACCTCCTCAAAGAACTCTATCAGGCTTGTGAGGCAAGATCTTCCCTTCACAAAGCCATGATTCTCTAGGTGTTCATAAATCCTATCCCTTAGAATCCTTTCTAACAGCTTACCCACCACAGACGTGAGACTCACCGGTCTATAATTCCCTGGCCTATCCTTATTACCTTTTTTGAACAAGGGGACAACATTCGCAACCCTCCAATCCTCTGGCACCATCCCCGTGGACAACAAGGACTCAAAGATCCTTACCAGTGGTTCAGCAATCTCCTCCCTAGCCTCTCGAAGCAGCCTGGGGAAAATCCCGTCAGGCCCCGGAGATTTATCTGCCTTAATATTATTTAACAACTTCAACAGATACTCTCTCTTGATATCTACAACCTTGAGAACATTACCCCTACCAGCACTCCCTTCCGCGTCATCAAGACCCCTCTCCCTGGTGAATACCGAAGAGAAGTACTCATTAAGAACTTCTCCCACTTCCGCCGCCTACAGGCAAATTCTCCCACCTTTGTCCTTAATCGGACCTACCTTCACCCTAGCCATCCTCCTACCCTTCACGTACTTGAAAAAGGCCTTGGGATTTTCCTTAACCCTACTAGCCAAAGCCTTTTCATGTCCCCTTCTAGCTCTCCTCAGCCCTTTCTTAAGTTACTTCCTCGCTACCCTATATTCCTCACGGGCCCTGTCTGAACCTTGCTGCTTATACCTCATGTACGCTACCTTCTTCTCCCTAACAAGTCGTTCCACCTCTCTCGTCACCCACGGTTCCTCGCCTAAGACTATCTAACCCCGTCCTCCCACATATCCCTCTATTTTAAATTCCTCCATATGCTTATCTAGTAATCTCTTGAATTCGACCAACGTACCTGCCTCCACCACCGCCCCAGGCAGTGCATTCCATGCCCAACCACTCTCTGGGTAAAAAACCTCTGATATCTCCCTTGAACTTCCCACCCATTACTTTAAAGCCATGCCCTCTTGTATTGAGCATATACAGTTACCCGATCTCACACATTCTTTCTGTTCCCTCCAACCCTCCCCACTCTCTGTAACTTAAAACTTGATTGCTTTCTTATTTATCCAGTTCTGATGAAGAATCATTGACTAATACGCAAACTTGTTTCTCTCTCCACGGATGCTGCCTGGCCTGTTGAACATTGCCAACATTTTCTGTTCTGCTAGCTGCACTGCTGTGCCCCAAGCTTAGTCTAATATCACTAACCTAAAATAATAAACAAACATTTTCTCAACCCTAAATGCTGACAGGCAAGGCATTGAGCAGTTTCTAACATCGTATAAATTATACAAGACAGCGAAGAGAAGAAACAAAGACTGTGCAAAAATAAGACGTTAGTGCAAAAAAGACACAGAGACAAGTTAATAGTAGTGCAAGAGGTGGTCCGTAGTGTTCCATTGATGAGGTAGAGTTGGGGTTGTGCCAGTTGGTTCAAGAACCAGATAGTTGTAGGAAAGTAGCTGTTTCTGAACCTGAGAAACAGAGGACTGCAGATGCTGGAATCCAGACGAAAGACACGATGATGCTGGAGGAACTCAGCAGGCCAGGCGGCATCCATGGAGAAAAGCAGGCAGTTAACGTTTCGGGTCAGGACTGAAGAAGGTTTCTGAACTTGGTGGTGTGGAACTTAAGGTTTCTGTAACTCCTGCCCGACAGCAGCGGTGAGAAGAGGGCATGACCCGGATGGTGGGGATCCTCGATGACAGATGCCACCTTCCTGAGGTAACGCTATCTGGTCATCAGTACAGGGCCAGTTGTGGAAGCTTGCTGTGCACAAATTCCTACAGCGACCACAGGTCTATAGCACCGCACCTGCTGCTAAGTGATTCGGGTTCATGTATCTAAGTGATTCGGGTTCTTGTTACATGATCCCAAATCACTTAGCAGCGAGTGATCGGTGCTATACAAAGGCAGCTTTTTACCAAATAAAGTACATAAGCCAAGATGTCAGGGGCCGGGAGAGGCTGACACTGGGAAGTGAGTGACACCACTCTGCATCTCTCCCTCCCACCACACTCACCTCATAAAGGAATGTGAATTAGGGGGCGAGGGGGGCACTTCTGTGTCGTTGAGGAACTGCTGGCTCTGACCGTAGGCGTAGAAACGAGGAGACAGCATGGGGTCGGAGTCCTCCTCCAGGAGCTGTCGGATTAACCGGCCTGCCTGGGGTGACAGGTGAGCTTCCTCAGACTCTGCATCTGGGCTCTTCCACATCTGGAGCGCCGGGACAGGCTCTGCAACGATAACAACCCAGTTTAAGTCCATTGAATTTAAAGGTGAGAAAGTTACGTTAAATGAAACAGATTCCACATTCATGGTCTGGGGATGGTTTGATTTGCCACTATGGGTGAACTGGTCACGTTACTTGGGATCCTCTGTAAAACTGTCCGTCTTTTTGAGGCAGGTGAACTCTAGAGCCTTGCAGTTGGGCCTTGAGTTGATGTCGTTTTTTTCCAGGTGAGGTTTTAATTGATCTGGTTTTGTGGCGCAGCGGTTAGCGTAACGTTATTACAGTGTCAGCGACCCAGGTTCAATTCCCGCCGCTGCCTGTAAGGAGCTTGTACGTTCTCCCCGTGTCTGCGTGGGTTTTCTCCGGGTGCTCCAGTTTCCTCCCACATTCCAAAAAGACGTGCAGGTTAGGAGCTGTGGGCATGCTATGCTGGCGCCAGAAGAGTGGCGGCACTTGCGGGCTGCCCCCCAGCACGTTCTCAGTAACGCAAAAAGACGCATTTCACTGTGTGTTTCGATGTACATGTGACAAATAAATAAATAATATTTCAAGGGTTAAAGCTCCTGCTGTCACGGCAGAACACGTGACCACTGCCTGTCACCTTGCCTGAAACCGTAGTCCCTCACGCAGGCTCAACACATACATCCACCCTGGGCTAGACCTGGTTTCCCTCCATGCCAGACCTCTGGTAGTGAAGCCCCTGGAATCCAGTTGCCAAAATACAGGTGTTTCTGTATTACAAATCTACGGACCCCGGGAACAGCAGGTGCCTGGGATATAGGTGTGTGAAAAGGCAGCATGGGAGGGAGGTGAGGCTGGTCTGGTAGTAACAGTAGGTAGGTCCCCAGAGTGTGGTCGGTGGGTTGGGATTACACTTATGTATAACCAGTGTGTAACTGGGCTGGTAAACGTACAGAGGAAGAACTGGAATGGTAGTTCTCCCAATCTGAAGTGACTCCGACGCCATGCTGTCTCCTCGTTTCTACGCCTAGTCAGAGCCAGCAGTTCCTCAACGACACGAAAGTGCCCCCCATGCCCCCAAATTCACATTCCTTTATGAGGTGAGTGTGGTGGGAGGGAAGGAGGGATGCAGAGTGGTGTGACTCATTTCCCAATGTCAGCCTCTCCAGGCCTCTGACGTTTTAGCTTATGTATGTTATTTGGTAAAGAGCTGCCTTTATATAGCACCGATCACAAGATCCCAAAGCACTTAGAGAAAGATCTGGCGCGTGTGTGTGTGCGCGCGCGCGAGAGAGAGAACGAGGAGGATGGAGAGAAATAGTGAGAGAGAGAAATGGTGGGTGCTGAAAGATGGGAGAGAAAGGGAGAGCGAGGAAAGTGTGGATGGACAGATGGAAAAATGGAAAGATAAATGTCGAGGGAAATGAGAGAGAGAGAAAGAAAAAAGAGAGAAAGAGGGGGAGAGAGACAGAGAGAGGAGAAAAGAGAGAAAGGGGAGGGGAAGAGGGGAGTAGTGAGAGGGAGAGGAAGAAAGAGGGGAGGAAAGAAGGGAAAGAGATGGAAAGAGCAGCAGGAGAGATTCTGCAGATGCTGGAATCTGGAGCAACACACACAAAATGCTGGGGGAACTCAGGTCAGGCAGCATCCACGGAGGGAAATAAACAGTCCATGTTTTGGGTCGAGACCCTTCATCAGGACTCTATGAAGGGTCTCGACCTGAAACGTCGACTGTTTATTTCTCTCCATAGATGCTGCCTGACCTGCTGAGTTCCTCCAGCATTTTGTGTGAAGGTTGAGGTTTAGCTGTTTTTATATGCGTGTTTATGTGCTCGTGTTTCTACACATAGGTTTACCCGTTTGTTCACATTACGTGTGTTTGTGTGCATGATTAACTGCATGCTTAGTGCTTGTGTATGGTGCGTGCAAGTTTACCTCTGAATGCATACATGCTCATATTGTGTTTATCTGTACGTGGTTTTGTATGTGAATATTATTGTGTTTTTGTGTATTTGCTTACATGTGTGCATTTGTAATATCCACATCTGTAAGTTTATCCCTATAAATATAACACTGTATTTACCCCAGTTACTTGTGCTTATATCTCTGCAACGGGTGGGTTTTCCTGGGTGTTTTGTGTCTATTAATATACAATTATTTAACTGTCACCTCAGTCTATGTAGAGACTTATTGAAATGAAGCACAGGTACAGTACATCCAGCACGCAAAATTCTCAAAGGTACACCCCAGCATTCATAATTCAATACAATTTTCCAGGCAAGAAGCTCCGATCTCTCTCTCTCAATCAAAATATCTTCCACTCAAAAATTGTTTCTAAAAAAGCCGAAGTTACTGCACGCCGGGAATGCTAAGGCATTCTGCAATTCCAGCCCCTTAATTTAAACAAATCTAGCAGTTAAGCAGGCTCTAGCCACACCATTGTACATGCATGCCTTCCAACAACTCACTAGACAAGGAGAAATGAACAGTAACCCGAGTGCAAGAAGCAAGATAAATCCCACAAAATATCACTCGAGTTGTTATTACTTCTAGAAGGCAGCTAATCGAACGATTTTGCAAACCCCCCTGTTCAGGAAGCATCTGCCTATGGCTTAGAGCCACACACATGGAAAGG
The DNA here is from genome assembly GCF_009764475.1 of Pristis pectinata. Lineage (NCBI taxonomy): Eukaryota > Metazoa > Chordata > Chondrichthyes > Rhinopristiformes > Pristidae > Pristis > Pristis pectinata. The sequence continues at coordinate 135,987,232 of NC_067406.1, forward strand.
TTACCTCCCAGCTCCTTGTCCTCTGACAAGCCAGTCAGATCCAGGCGAGGGATCTCCAGTGCGCTGCTGCCTTCTGCCGTGGCTGCTTCGGGAGTCCTCGGTGTTCTGGCCACGTCGCTTTGGCTCGGAGGTTCCTGGATCTTCATGGCCGAATTCTAGAATAGCCCCCCACAAAAAAATAAATTATCTATATAGGCGGCGGAATGAATCTGGAAATAAACACAGAGGGAGTGCAGAAACTCCTCTTCTCTGGCTCGGGTTCAAAGCAAAACAACAAAAAAATGTGCTTCCTCTAATCCACGGCTCCCTGACCCTCCCATTGTGATTAACTGATGGGCTGTGATATGTGAAGGCGGTCCATCTGCCTGGCTGATCATCCAGCCATTAGAGTGACAGGCAGCCTTTCCCCACCCTCCCTCCTGTTTACGAATCCCAGCACCGTGTGCTGCTATCGCAAGCCGTTCTCTCTGTGCTGGGCGCGGCTCTCCCCAGCAGACAGCTGAACAGTCAGATACAGACGGAGCGCTCCCTTAGCTGTCGCTGGTAATAATAAAGTAAATCAAACAAGCGTGCAAGTAGGCAGGCACACACCCATGCAGAACGATTAAGGCCTCCAGATTGGGTAACTTCCTGTGCTGAGTGTGAGCTGGGGAGGGATTTTTTTTGCGGGGATAAATGGGTTGTGGGGTGAGACACGCAGTTCTATTAATAGAGCAGGGGAAGAGCCTCTCTTCAGAAGCTCACGTTCAGAGTACAGGCACTACGTGACTCGCAGGCACCTTCAAACAAAAGAACAGTCTGCAACTCTGGGACTGCGTGTGCTGGCAGGGAGCCAGACCAGGCCAGAAACAGACGGCTGGTGTTGGCATTAGTCTGCCTCTTCCAAGTGTTGCTGATTATCTATTTTTAAGACAGTGAGTCACTTAGACCTGCTCTCAGCTGGTAGTGTTTCATGAGGAGACATACAACTGTCAAATCCTTTTGACGTACCAGAAGCAATAAATAAATTAGTGGAAAGCCGTAGTTACATTAGTCCATTAAGATATTCGGCAACTGAAATCTTCACTGTGAATTAGAAAGGCAAATGGTATGCTTCCCATTATTCAAAGGGGTTTGGTACATTGAGTGAGGGAATCTAGGGCAGGCACGGTAGTGTAGCGGTTAGTGTAACGCTATTACAGCACCAGCAACCCAGGTTCAATTCCGGCCGCTGTCTGTAAGGAGTTTGTACATTCTCCCCGTGTCTGCTTGGGTTTCCTCTGGGTGCTCCGGTTTCCTCCCACATTCCAAAGACATACGGGTTAGGAAGTTGTGGGCATGCTATGTTGGCGCGGGAAGCGTGGCGACACTTGTGGGCTGCCCCCAGAACACCCTATGCAAAAGATGCATTTCACTGTGTGTTTCGATGAACATGTGACTAATAAAGATATCTTATCTTAGTTGTACTTGTAAAGGCTTGGTGATACCACACCTGAAGTCCTGCCTGCTCGTTTGGTCTTCTTACCCAAGGAGAAATAAGTATGCCTTACAGAAGATGTAACAAAGCTTGGTTAGATTAATCTCTGTGCTAAAGTGATTTGACAGGGTAGAATGGGAGGTTGGGTGACCCTACTGAAAATATACAAAATATATAAAGTACCCTGACTGGTTGCATCATGGTCTGGTAAGGCAATTTGAATGTGCAGGAATGTATAAAGCTGCAGAGGGTAGGGGAGTCACCCCGATACATCACGGGCACATCCCTCCCCACTATCGGTTTCATCTACAGGAGGCGCTGCCTCAAGAAGGCAACATCCATCATCAAAGATCCCCACCATCCAGGCCATGCCATCTTCTGGCAGCTACCATCGGGCAGAAGGTACAGAAGCCCGAAGTCCCACACCACCAGGTTCAGGAACAGCTACTTCCCTTCTACCATTCGGTTCTTGAACTAACTGGCACAACCCTAATCACTCCCTCAGTATAGTGACATAATGACCACTTTGATCACTACAACAAACTATGTTTAGTTTTTGGTTCAAGTTGTGTTCTTTCTTGTACAATTCTTGTATAATTCATGTATAATTTATGTTTTTCTTCTGCATGTTGTGCCTCTAATGCTCTGTGCCTGTGATGCTGCTGCAAGTAAGCTTTTCATTGCACCCATGCATACACATACTTGTGCAAGTGACAATAAACTGGACGACTTGAATTCCCATAAGGTTCTTAGGATAAACGGACAGTTGTTTGGAACAGGGAAACAAATTTGCTCAGAGTGCTGTGAATCTTTGGAATTCTCTACGAGCTGTGGATATAACCAAGGCCATGATTTTTGGATATATAGAGCATTTAGCACATGAGGATAATGTGGGGAAGTGGTTAATATAGAAGATCTCATTGAATGACAAAAGGAGGTGCGAGGGGCAGTACAGCCTGCTCCTTTTCCTGGTCCTAATGTTCTTACACTGAGGCTGTGAAAGGCATTTTACAAACCCAAGTCTTTTCTCCATTGGATCTTTGTGGCCCCCTTTAATTATCCTTCAGGCCGTTTCTCGCACAATGTTTTTTCCTTCAGGGCGTTGATGTAGGAAATAAGGCTGGGGTCTCAGTGGGAATCTCAAATCTTGCCTGACCAGTGGTGGGGGGCAAGCTGAGGAAAATCTTGTCACTAGCTCTTTAAATGTGCCAAGATTCAAAACTTGCTTAAAATGGATCAGGCAGCATCTGTGGAGGGAAATGCACAGTCTTGATCGGGAGACCAGCTGAAGAGTCTCGACCTGAAACGTTGACTGTCCATTTTCCTCCACAGACACTGCCTGGCCCATTGAGTTCCTCCAGCAGTTCAGTTTTTCCTCCAGATTCCAGCATCTGCAGCCTCTTCTGTCTTCAGAACATAGAATTGGAATTGGTTTATTATTGTCACTTGTACCGAGGTACAGTGAAAAACTTGTCTTGCATACCGTTCGTACAGATCAACTCATTACACAGTGCATTGAGGTAGTACCAGGTAAAATAACAGAATGCAGAATAAAGTGTTACAGTTACAGAGAAAGTGCAGTGCAGGCAGGCAAGGCACAAGGTCATAACCAGGTGGATTGTGAGGTCAAGAGTCCATGTTATCGTACTAGGGAACTGTTCAATAGTCTTATAACATGCTTACTTTGGTGGTATTCAACTAAATTAATCAGTCCAACTCCACAGAGCATTTTATGTCTTCATTCTTGGGGCGTGGGCAGTTCTGACAAGCCCATCTATTGTTGCCTTGTAATATCATGGGGAGCCTTCCTGAATGATAGTAAGAAACATATTGGTGTGGGCCTGGAATTGACGGTTGTCCTTCAGGGAAGGAAACCTGACAACAGTGAACCAATTGGGATTTATGAGATTCCCACATCTTTTACTGATACTAGCTTCTCGTTTCCAGATATTTAAAAGCTAATCTCAAAACCACAGACTCCCAAAGCGGGATTTGAATGCATGTTCTCCAGATCATTTGTCCTGCCTCACTGGCACCATTCTACCTCACCGTGCCAACACACATGCAGTACTTTTCGATCAGTCTGGATATTATTGGCTGCTGCTGTTAAATTGCCTTCAAGATTCAAATGCTAATGAAACTGCTTCAATAATTAAACACAAATGAAACTTAAACATGCAGGGAAATCGAGCAACTTTTAAAGAAGACCTAATTAATGACCAATACTGCCCAATGCAGGTGCAGTTTTTTTTCATTGTGAGATTTACGGATTATTCTTAAATGAATGTGTGAAATTCTTAAACTAATTAAAACTGTGTTAATTCTTAAACTAAATGTGTTAAAAGGGAAAGGAAGATTTGAACTTCAGTGGCACCTTTCAGTTCTTTTCAGGAATTGGTATTGGTTTATTATTGTCACGTACTGAGGTGCCAAAAAACTTATCTTGCATACCGTTCATACAGATCAATTCATTGATGTTCTAATGTGCTTTACACCTATTGAAGAAAGACACATGAATATGCAGGAAATGGAGGGATATGGACCTTCTGTGCAGGCAGAAGAGATTTAGTTTAATTCGGCGTTGTGCTTGCACAGACATTGTGGGCCGAAGGGCCTGTTCCTGTGCTGTATTCTGATTCTGTAGAGTTCTATGTTTTATGTAGGGCTATTGTTTAGAAAGAAATCATGGGTGGTATTCATGTAAATGGAAGGTATTGATTCGATGGTACAATGAATGTAAGGAATGACATGTACATAGCACAGTACAGGCCCTTCAGCCCACGATGTTGTGCCAACATTTCATCCTGCTCTAAGATCTATCTAACCCTTCCCTCCCACATAGCCCTCCATTCCTCTATCATTCACGTGGCATTTTTCAGATGCAACCTTAAACCAAAACCTTGTTTGCGGTCTCATATGAATGTAAAAGAAATAAAGATGGAAAATGCTGGATTACAATGTATTAATTGTATTTTATGAGTAAAGTACGTATTTGAAATTAAAAGTTCCTTTTCAGCTGTAAAGCAGAAAAGCAGTTTGCACGCAGCAAGCTGCCCAGATAATCTGATCCAGTGATTAACACCAGCCAGGGCACTGGGGAGAACTTCTCCATTCTTCGCTGAATTTATTTCTTCATAGAACGAAAGACACGTTCTTTCACATCCAAAGTCATAAAAACTACAGATGCTGTAACCTGACCCAAAAACGTATCAGAAACACTCAGCAGCTAAGACAGTAACTGTGGAAAGAGAAGCAAAAGCCAACGACCAGACATACTGCCTGATCTGCTGAACGCTTCCAGCATTTTCCGTTTTTATTTCTTTTACGTTCATCTGAGACCACAAACAAGGCCTTGGTTTAATGGCACCTTGAACCATGTAGCAACCCCTCAGTCCTGCCCTGGAGTGCTCACCCAAATGTTGGTACTGGTATCTGGGGTGGGACTCAAACCCACCATGTGCAGGAAGAACAATAGAATCTAAAGAGAAACTTGAGAGAGATTTCAAGAGATCTTGACCTGCAGATGGACAAATGTTTGAAGGCAGCAGTACGGATTGAAAAACAAGATCCTGGTCTTTGCAACAGAAGCGTAGAGTGTAAAAGCAAGGGAGTTACATTAAATTTGTATCAAGCACCTGTGGACTACAGCTGGGGCACTGTCTCCCATTCCAAAAGATAATGACTGAGAGATGGTGCAGAAATTCTTCATTAGAGAGGCTCCTGGATTTCATATTTCTTTATGGTATAATAGGAGGCTATTCAGCCCATCGAGACTATGCCAGCTCGCAGAGCAATCCCATCAGTCCCATTCCCCCACTGATTTCCCTGTAGTCCTCTCTTGCACATACCCATCATCTCCCCCAAGTTCTTTTGCCCTCTGCCTATATGTGGGGCAATTTACAGTGGCTAATTAAACACCCAGCACATCTTTGGGATGTGGGAGGGAACTGGAGCACTCAGAGGAAACCCACACAGTGACAGGTAGAATGTGCAGACTCCACATAGACAGCACCGGAGCTCAGGATCACACCTGGGTCACTGACCCAGAGGGACTTCAGATATGTTGCAGACTGGAGTTGTTCTTCTCTGCTTTGAGATCGAGAGAGGATTTGATAGAAGTATTCAAAAGAAATGAAGCAACTGAAAATTCTAAACAAAGAGAAAGTTGTTCCTATGGGGAAGATTTGTGTACGAGAGGATGTGGATTTAAGTTGACTGGCAAAAGAACCAATGCCTTTACCATGCAGTCAGGAGGTAAGATCTGGAATATACAACCAGAAGGATGGAAACCGATTCAATAGTGGCTTTGAAAAAGGATTCTGAACATTAAAAATATTGCAGAGTTATAGGTAAACAGCCAAGGAATAAGGTCAACACACAAAGTGCTGGAGGAACTCAGCAGGTCAGGCAGCATCTATGGAGGGAAATGGACAGTCGACATTTCGGGTCCAGACCCCTTCGTTTGGACTGATAGATAGAGGGGAGATAGTCAGACTGAAATGGCCAGTATAAAGAGATGGAGGGAAGGGGTGGAGCAAGAGCTGGAGGGTAACAGGTGGATCCAGGTGAGGGGGAGGGGGAGTGGCAGATAAGGGAGAGAGGAGAGTGGGAGTGATGTCAGAAGCTCGGAGATGATAGGTGGAAGTGACAAAGGGCTGGGATCTGATAGGGGAGGATGGTGGGGCACGGAATAAAGGGAGGGAGGTGGGGAGGGGAACCAGTGGGAGGAGTGTGTGGGTAATGGGCAGATGGGGAGGGGAAAGATAGGCTGATGGGGGCCAGGTGAATCAGGAGGAGAAAGAGAAGGAAAAAGGGATCGAGGGGAAGTGGTTAGTGGACATTTGAGAATTCAATGTTCATGCTGCCAGGTTGGAGACAGCCCAGGTGGAATATGAGGTGTTAGAACATAGAACAGTACAGCACAGGTACAGGCCCTTCAGCCCACGATGTTGTGCCGAACTAAATTAGTAATCAAATACCCAACTAAACTAATCATTTCTGCCTACTCAATATCCATTTCCTGCACATTCACGTGCTTATCTAAGAGCCTCTTGAACGCCTCTATTGTGCTGTTCCTGTAATTTGCACTTAGCCTCAACTTGGCAGTAGAGGAGGCCGAGGACAGACACGTCGGTGTGGAAATGGGAAGGAGAATTACAATAGCTGGCCACCGGGAGATCCAGCCAGCCACAGTGATGGTCTCAACGTGAAACGTCAACTGCCCAATTTCCCTTCACAGATGCTGTCTGACCCGCTGAGTTCCTCCAGCGCTTTGTGTGTCGCTCCAGATTCTGCAGGCTCTTGTGTCTCCAAGGAATAGGGTTAACTGGACTGCTGTTATAAAAAGCACCCACAGTCCAATGAGCTGACGGGCCCCCTCCATGTTGTTCTAACCAGACGCAGAGAGGAGAGCACAACCAGGCAAAAACACAAAGATCTGCAATGTACTACATCTGCGCCCGACTTTCACAGCAATGTTGAAGGAACCTACAGAGTAAATGTGGGATGTGCAGCTGTGTAAAGTGCTGTTGCAAAATTTGTGGTCAGCCAACTGAATTTATGTTGCCAACCGAAATCTAGTTATGCCAAATTCTTTCAACAACAAACAAGGCAGATTCAGCAGCCTGGACTTAGAAAAGGGAATTCTTGAATTTGCTTTTAATCTACCCAGAAAAGTTTTCTTCATGCGATGATTCATAATTGTGTTGCTCCAGTTATTCCGTGGCAGAGACTTTTAGCTCAGGTCAACGACTGGCATAGCCTAAATAATTCATTGTCTGCAGCTGCTAATTACCGAGCCATCGGTCAGAAAACAGAGGTTATGGATAAAGCTACAGGGATGCCACTTGTCTACTGCTACTTGAACAAATAAAATTCATATGGTGCCATTCAAACCACTGGAGACTCAATTAAATACATTTGAATGATAATCACTGTTGCAGTGCAGAAAATGCAGCCACCAGTTGTGCATAGCAAGCTCCCACAGGCAGAAGAATAAATCTACTTGGTTGATCTGGATAAATGGAGAAGACTGCTTGTCTCCCAACAACATAATGGGAAATTTTACATTGGTCTGAGAGGCGAGTTGAGGCCTCAGTTTAACATTGCAACCAATGTAAATCCAGTGAACAATCCCTTAAGTCTGTTTAAAAAAGGTCAAGGTCAAGTTTATTGTTACATGCACCAAGTACATGCATGCACAGGTGCAATGAAAAACTTACTTGCAGCAGCATTGCAGGTACAGAGCATCAGATACACAATCAAATAAACTGTACTTGTGCAAGTGTGGCAGGGTTGTCTACAATATATACCCGAGTGCTTTGAGTGACTGTAAGGCAAAAGTGCTATTAGTAAGCCAATCCATCAGTATCTTTGGGTGGAGGGAAGAACTATTTAAAATTCAGTAGGTACGTTTAACTGGAGTTCAGACAGAATCAGATTTATTATTGCTGACAGATGATGTGAAATTTGTTGTTTGGTGGCAGCAGTACACTGCAAAGACATAAAACTACTGTAAGTTACAAAAATAATTAAATAGTGCAAAATAAAAAGGAATAACGAGGTGGTGTTCATGGAACATTCAGAAATCTGAATACCTGAAACTTTGACCCACGCAATCTCCCTGGAGAGACTCAAAGACCTGCCAAGTGCACCCAAAGCTTAATTTTCCTTTTGTCTTGTAGCACATGCAGCATTTTGCTTTCTTCCTGCACTTCTTTCAAGAGAGTAATAATTGGACCCTGAAGGGCCCTAGCAACACTGAAAGTCCCTGGCAACAAATTCCATTCCCACATGGTTTGAGGATGTAGATGTGCAGCAACGTCTTGAGATCATTACCTTCAAACCAATTTGCTCTTAATTGTCTCTTAAACTGGTCAATTCATTAATGATTTAAATCCTGCCCAGAGGTAATGTCCAGTGAGTGAGGCTGGTCACCAGGAGTATTGCAGATAGCTTGTTGTTAATCCAGTTTACATCCCACAATAGAAAATTATTCTGGTTGCTGATTGGCTAGCCCCATTTGGAACTAGTTTCCTTTACCAATGGCATCTCTTGCTGATGTTTATTCGTCATTGCGTTTAAGACAGGTCTTCCAAACCACTTTGCAGAAAAATAAGCCCTTTTTAAACAGGGACAACATTGTAATGGCCTTGCACCTTACTGTCTGCCTGCACTTTCTCTGTAACTGTTACACTTTATTCTGCATTCTGTTATTGTTTTCCCTTGTACTACCTCAATGCACTGTTGTATGAAATGATCTGTATGGATGGCATGCAAAACAAAGTTTTTGACTGTACCTTGAAAAGTGACAATATTGGTTTTAGTATTGGTTTATTATTGTCACTTGTACCCGAGGTACAGTGAAAAACTTGTCTTGCATACTGTTCTTACAGATCGATTCATTACGCAGTGCAGATACATTGAGCTAGTACAGAGTGCATTGAGGTAGTGCAGGGTAAAAACAATAACAGAATACAGAGTAAAGTGTCACAGCTACAGGGATGTGCATTGCAGGTAGACAATAAGGTGCAAGGTCAAACAAGATAGATTGTGAGCTCAAGAGTCCATCTCATCATATAAGGGAACCATTCAATAGTCTTATCACAGTGGGATAGAAGCTGTCCTTGAGCCTGGTGGTACGTAATAAACCAATTTAATGTCGGAAATGTGGTAGCCACTTTAGATTCAGCAAGATCCTGACATGAGCAGGGTCCTGATGCAGGGTTTTGACCCGAAATATTGACAATTCCTTTCCTCCCACAAATGCTGAGTTCCTCCAGCAGATTGTTTGCTGATCAAGATCGTGTAATTGATGGTAGATTAATTGGCTGCTGTAAATTGCCCCTATTGTGTAGGTGAGTGGTAGAATCTGCGGGGAGTTGATGGGAATGTGGGAGAATGAAAAGGATTAGTGTAGGATTGGTATTAGTGGTCGATGCAGACCCAGTGGGCCAAAGGGTCTGCTTCTGTGCTGTATAACTCTATGAATCAATGACCCTATAAGAAAAACAAGCTCATGCCCAGGAATCTGCTTTAGTGATATTGATTGGGGAATAAGTCTTGGCTGGGGTGCCAGGCAGACTCCTCTTCTTCAAATAGTATTGTGGGATCTTTCACATTCTTCTGGAGGTGTATTAAACTTAGGAGTTATTTCACCAGCAGTTTAATGATCTGGGTGTATGAGATTGTGAAAGCTGTTGTGTAATTTAAGTCTCTCTTTCTCAAATAGCCCTTCACAACAACAGCCCATGTTTAAAGTGCAGGCAGAAATAAAAGTGCTAAAATCGCAAATCAGATGAGGTTGATATTCCAGTCTACATTCTGTGACAGGGGATTTCTAGAGTTAGTCTTCTTTCTAGTTTGGATTCAATTAAAGATTCACTCCACTAATAAACCACTCTCTGGTTTGTTTCTGATGACAATCTAAGCTCAAATGGCAGAGCAGTGTAGGGCACAGATAGAAATTATTCAACCACTGAATGTGCGCTGTCTCTTTGACAGTTATACAAATTTGCACCTCTCCCCTGTTCTTTCCTCATGGCCTTGCAATTTACTTCCTCCTTTTTTTAAAGTTTAAATCCAGTTCCCTTCAGAATGTCTTTTCAAGCAGATCATAACAACTCACTCATAAAGGAACAACTCCTTTCACAGTCGTAAGCAGTTTCTCCCTAGGTACTTTTATAAGAACCCTTCCAAATATTGAGGAATTCAGTTTCCAAGGAGAACAACTGCACGCCACCCATCACCGGTAACCTATTTCTATAGATATTCTGTACCCAGTGTGGTAACACTCCGCACCCTGGCTCATGCTTTTCTGCCCTTCCTTCGGTGTAGTATCTGAATTAGCCAAAAAACCTGAGGCGAGACTTAACCAGAAGTTTATAAATTTTCAACACCACTTCTTTGCTTTCATACCAAAGAAAAATACTAGTAGAAATCCAAAATAAAACGAAAATTACTTCAAATACTCAGGTGGTCAGGTATCATTTGCGGAGCTGGAAACAGGGTTTGTGTTCTATCGGAATATTTGATTTTGATATTGGAATATGTGCCTCCGTAGAGCAGAATCTCAGTGACACAGTCAGTGGTGGCTTGGGTTACTGCTGAATTATTCAATATTCTGTTTTCAGTCTTACTGTAGTAATCTTATTTATAGAAATGACACAATGATTACTCACCAAAGTCAGTTTAATATGGTCGTATGAATCCCCATCACAGAATGCACTCTCTTTTCTGAAAAGCAAAGAAAGTCACATTTAAGATCATTCTGCAAATAAAGGTGGAGTAGGCCACTTGGCCCCTCGATCCTACTCTGCTATTCAATAAGATAATGGCCAATTCTCTGCTTTATTGCCCGATCCCTGTTCCCTTCCATTCTGTGAGAGTACAAAATATCTAGCGATCTCAGTCTTGAATATCTGCAATAACTGGTCCTGTACAGCGTCTCCAGGACAGAGAATTCCAAGGATTCCTCTGAGTGAAGACATTTCCCTTCTTCACAAGTGGCCAACCCGCTATGCTGGCACTCTGTCCCTCAAGATAAACTTTATTTGAAAAACACAAACAAGTGTAGGTGATGCATGAAGCCAACAATCCAAGATCAACACTGGAGCTTTTTTTTTGATATAGCATTGTCTTTAGGGTAGAGTCGGTTGATTTTATTTATCATACTGGACAGATAATAAACTAGTTATAATACCAGGGATCTCACAGACAACAGTGAGGAACAATATGGGCAATTCTGGGCAGCACTTTTTAGGGTCAAGGCCTTGAAGGTTCAAAGGACATTTATAAGAATGACAAGAGGGGAAGAGGGACATATTAAATGAGGAGACGGTGGGTTGGGAAGTTGTTCTAATTGGAGCAAAGGATGTTAAAAGGAAACTTAACAGAGGTGTGGAAAATTATTAAGGGTTGGAGAGAGGATTTCTTGAGTAGTCAGAGAGGAGTTGTTTTCACTGTCAGGGAGATCGGGAAACAGAAGACGCACACTTTAAGATATCTGCCCACAGAAGCAGTGCGAACAGACTTCCTTTGTTGTGATCAGAGATATTTTACCTGGAAGTGTCAGGAAGAAGATGTAAAAGTAACTTTTGGAGGGGAGTCAGTTATATGGTCAAAATGGAAAAGTTCATATGGCTGTGGGAACTGGAACCACTTAGATGGCTCTTTCAGAGAACACGGTAGTGGGATAGTCTCTGTATAACACAATTCCTTCAAGCTGGTTATACTTCTGTTCAAATCCCACCAGAGGAAATTATAACAAACAAATTCAATGAATCAGGCAATTTGCAGGACAGCAGTGGTACAATAATTTGATGTCCTTCAAAGAAAACCAGCTCTTGACCTCTTCCTGGTTTGGATATTATTCTATTCCAATCTATAATCTGAATTAGTCAAGGAAACAATTCACTTGGACAAGAAATTTTACAGGAGAAATAAGGAGAATTTATACTGGGGAAATGCGACTATTGAGACAAAGTCTTACCCAGTTTTTTTTACTTACTGGTAAACATTCGACAAACCTACTTGCTGAGGCAAGAATCAGTGTGGCTCTGGATTGGATGCCACAAGTGACCAAGTACATAAGATTATGAGGGGCACAGAGGGGGTAAATAGAATCTTTTTCCCCACAGTAGGGGTATCAGAAACAAAGTAGCATAGTTTCAAGGTGAGAGAAAGGTGTTTTAGAGGGGATCTGAGGGTTAGGTTTTGTTTTTACACACAGAATGGTTGCTCTCTGGAACGCGTTGCCACAGGAGGTGGTAGGATCAGATACAATCACCACATTTAGAGGCAATGAGACAAACATTTAAAAAGGCATAGAAGGATGCCGTCGTAATGTGGGCAAATGGGATTAGTGTGGATGTGCCTGTTCCTGTGCTGTATGACCCTAAACCACATAAAGCAGAGATCCAAATCTTGCTTACAATATCACAGTCTTTAAAATATACACCATTCAGGAACTTGGCATGTTGGAAAAGGTCGTGCATGACGGTACTGTCATGTCATGCATGCCTTGAAGTACTTGGCTCGGATGTACGAATTCAAGTCTCATTTGCACGTTATGAAGATTGCGGGTTCAAACCCTGCTCTAGGGCCTGAATATTTTATATTCAGGATGGTAACATTGTTGGAGGTGAGATGTTAAATGGAGAACCTATCCGTCTTTCATGGCAAACACACAAAGAAAACAATTAACAAGAGATGACTAATCAACATTTACCTATGAACCAAAACACCCAAATCAAAAGATCAGTTCACTGTCTGTGGGATCTTGATGTGCATAAATGGCTGCCACTTTCAAACACCATTCAAAACCAATTTATGAGCTGTGAAGCTATGGGATGTCCTGAGGAGGTGAATAGTTATTCTTTGCTTCCTCCACTACAGAGTAGATGTGGCAAAGTTATTTCCCATGACAGGGGTGTCTAGTACAAGAGGGCATGACTTCAGGATTGAAGGGCGCCCATTCAGAACAGAGATGCGGAGAAATTTCTTTAGCCAGAGAGTGGTGAACCTGTGGAATTTGTTGCCACGGACGGCTGTGGAGGTAAAGTCATTGGGTGTATTTAAGGCAGAGATTGATAGGTATCTGAGTAGCCAGGCATCAAAGGTTATGGTGAGAAGGCGGGGGAGTGGGGCTAAATGGGAGAATGGATCAGCTCATGATAGAATGACGGAGCAAACTTGATGGGTTGAATGGCCGACTTCTGCTCCTTTGTCTTATGGTCTTATAGACATTGGTGTAACTTGATATAGAAACTATCACTGGTGAGTTACTTTCTTTTTTGACCGTGGCTGCATTTTCTATCAAGTGCATCTGATATCCCTCAGAATCAATAATAGGAACAGTAAGTATTGTTAAAAATGCAATTTCTACTGCAGTGGTCTCTCCTTGCTGCACTGCAAACATAAACCCTATGCTGCAAGATGAATTTACTGCTCCCCCATCACCACTTGTTTACTCCACCTCCCTCCCTTTCACTGTAATGTTGCTCTATAATGAGGAGTTGACTGAGGCTTATTTTTGCTGCTGTATTTTGGAAAAGATATTCTGGTCTGGGGAACCGGTACAGCACTGATTGATCAGAATAATGTAGGTTTATGTCAGATAAACTAGGTTTATATTCCCTAGATCGAGGGGGTTAAAGGAAATAAAAGACGTCCATTTTATAGCACCTTTTTTCAAGGCATCCATTAAATTACTTTCACAAAAAATAAAGTACTTTCTCTTTCAAGTAAAAACACTCAAAATCCACATTCAGTAATTCCCACAAGAGCAGACGACTGTGAGAATGACAAGACACTTGGGTTTGGCAATGAAAATAGAGGAATATTGGTCAGGACATCCCCTCCTCTTCATAACAACACCCGGGGAGCTTTCATGTTCAGGTGAGAGAGCAGGGAGAGCCCTTGGTTTAATGGCTCATCAGAAGAATGGCAACCCCAGGAGTACAGCACCGGCTCAGCAACACACTGCAGTGGCCATCCAGACTTATGTGCTCAACTCTCCAAACTGGGACTTGACAATAGAACCTTCTGACCCAGAGGCAAAAGTGCTGACCAACACAATCACTACAAATGGGAAAAGAATTCAGTACATTGGACACACAGGACCCCAAATTTGTTAGCTTTTGAAACAGCACACGTGTAAATCCTTATCATCATGATGTACACATCATTACCTAGCAGCATACTTACTTTCTGGAATGATTACTGAGAAAGCAGTTCCCTTGTTTGTTCCACCTTGCCACCACCAAGAAACTACGCTCCTAGATGATGGAGTCCAATGCAAGAGGGCACATTACTAAACCTGAGCCAGGTCATTCAGGGGCCAAGTCAGGGGTGCTGTACTGACAGGGGTGCCATACTTCTGACGAGCCATTAAACCAAGGGCTCTCCCTGCTCTCTCACCTGAACATGAAAGCTCCCCAGGTGTTGTTTTGAAGAGGAAGGGATGTCCTGACCAATATCTCTCTCTTATTTTGCCATTGCCAAGCCCAATTGTCCTGTCATTCTCACAGCTTCTTCTGGGAATTGCTGAGTGTGGATTTTGAGTGTTTATACTCGAAAGAGAAAGTACTTTATTTTTTGTGAAAGCACTTTGATGGATGCCCTAAAAAAACCCACCAAGAATCCCAATAGGAAATTCAGGTGAAATTCCTAAGTGTTGGGAATGATGAATCCACTAGTTTTGGTTAATGGTATGCATATATTTAAGTGGAGATTGGACAAGTATGAGGGAAAAAGGGTTTGACACTGATAGATTGAGATAAGGGAAGACAGGAGGATGCTGGGGAGGACAAACCCCAGTATAAACCAGAGACACAAGAGATTCTGCAGATGCTGGAAATCTGGAGCAACACACACAAAATGCTGGAGGAACTCTGCAGGTCAGGCAGCATCTGTGGAGGGAAATGAACAGTCAACGTTTCGGGCTGAGACCCTTCATCAGGACCGGAAAGGAAGAGGGCAGAAGCCAGAATAAAAGGGTGGGGGAGGGGGAGGAGCACGAGCTGGCGGGTGAGAGGTGAGTCCAGGTGAGAGGGGGAAGGTAGGTAGGTGGTGGGGGGGGGGGGAAGTGGGAATGATGTGAGAAGCTGGGCGGTGATTAATGGAAGAAACAAAGGGGTGAAGAAGATGGAACCTGATAGGAGAGGACAGTAGAACATAGAATGGAGGTGGGGAACCAGAGGGAGGAAGGTGTGGGTGATGGGCAAGTCGTGAGGGCGGGGTCTAACTAGTTGGGCTGAATGGCCTCTTTCTATGTCATACATCCTACCTAGTCCTATACAAAGAGTAGAAGTCTAGACTTCACCCTCTTCTGAAAGGCTGCAGATTCAAGATCTTGGACCTTTTAAGACAGATGGAGGGATTTTGTTATTAACAAATGTGGAACAATAGTGGGAGAATGGAACAGAGGTGTGGATTGGCTGGGATTTAATTTAACGGGAAAGCAGATGTGGGCGCTGGACAATCTCTTCCTGATCTTCACATCATTGGTGTTCTGCTTAACACTGCCGTCACAACAAAAAGAAAATACCACCAAACACCCAGTGAACCGCTCTCCCCGGCAGAGAAACCTACCGCTCATGTTCAGTCACATCCTCCGAGTGAGTCGGGAAACTCAAACTGCCCCTATGCCCCGGATCTGAAGCCCAGCTCGATGAGACACTGCTGCTTTCCATGGGCTGTGGAGCAAGAAAATAATAATAAGTCGCTTGCAACTAAGTTTTTGGAGGGTTTGATGGCGAAGGTACGGAGAGGCTGCTTCCTCTGGAAGCACCTTCCCAGAAGAAAGGGTAAGTGACTTGGGACTTAAGGTGGCTTCCCTTGAAAGTTTTCGATCTTTGGAATTCTCTTCCTCAATTGTTGAGGTAGGCACACCCTGAGGAACTATAGGAATCAAGGGAAGTTCCTCCTTAAAATGAACATCAGGGGCAGCTTCTTCACACAAAGGGTGGTGCGAATTTGGAATGAGCTGCCAGAAATAGTGGTTGAGGCAGGCACATTAACAATGTTTAAAAGATATCTAGATAAGTACACGGAGAGGCGATTAGAGGGCTTAGGGCCAAATGCAGGCAGATGGGACTAGCTTGTTGGGCAACACAGTCGGCATGGACCAGTTGGGCCGAAGGGCCTGTTTCTGTGCTGTATCACTCTATGACTATGACAATAATTCAGGGTGTGAAGGGATTTGATGCACAAAATTAGTTTGTGACACTGAAGCCTTTCCAGCTTATGCTCTCTTCCTTTCCAGTCCTGATGAAGGGTCTCGATGCGAAACATAGACTGTTTTATTTCCCTCCAGAGATGCTACACTGTCTACAACACCACCTATTTTACCTGGTGGGGCAAAAGGCCTTTTTCTTTGCTGTCTGACTCATTAACTGGTCTGGAGTCACTTATTGGCCAGGCTGGGTAAAGACAGCAGATTTCCTCTCCTGAAGGACATTAGTGAAGAAGGGTTTTTATACGGGAGCTTTTGCAGAAAAAACATAGATAATGATTTAGATAAGGAAAAACAAAATGCTCTGGTGGCAAAGGTTAAGTTACTGGACTAGCTTCTAAACCTCTGGACCATTGATCAGAGACAAGAACTTGAATTGCCATCTGTGAAATTTAAATTCAAGGAAACAAGCAAATCCTGAATTTTATAAAAGCCAATCTTGATAACAGCAAGCATGAAACTATCAGATAGTTGTAAAAAAATCAGTCTGCTTCCTTAATGTCATAAGATCACAAGACAAAGCAGGCCATTTGGCCCATCGAGTCTGCTCTGCCACTACACCTTGAGCTAAACTATTCTCCCATCTGGCCCCAATTCCCGGCCTTTTCCCCATATCCCTTGACACCCTGACTAATTAGATACCCATCAATCTCTTCCTTAAACACCCCCAATGATCGGGCCTCCGCAGCTGTATGTGGCAATGAATTCCATAAATCCACGACCCTCTGGCTAAAGAAATTTCTCCTCATCTCTGTTTTAAATGGGTATCCTCTAATTCTAAGACTGTGCCCTCGTCCTGGGCTCACCCATCGAGGGAAACAACTTAGCCACATCTACTCTGTCCAATCCTTTCAACATTCGAAATGTTTCTATGAGGTCCCCTCTCATTCTTCTATACTCCGATAAATACAGTCCAAGAGCCGACAAATGACAAATGTCCTTCAGGAGAGGAAATCTGCCGACTTTACACAGCCTGGCCAATAGGTGACTCCAGACCCTATAATGTGATTGACTTTGCCCCACCTCCTCAGTTCAGGGGCAATTGGGGATGGATATTATATGTCAGTGTTGGTAGTAACACCCATGTCCTGACAACAAGTAAAAAAGATGAGCAAAAGGAGTTCAGCTTTACAGAGTATCTTAAAAGGACGAGCAACAATGGCTAGTACTTGAAGAGCGGACACTATGCAGTTGAGTTTACAGACTGTTGTCTCTTACTGCTGACCCAGTGGGAGTTAATGCTCTGAACTATCATGTCAAATTGAGCCTGCTGTAGGTACAGCTATTAATGGCCTGAAATTAAGTACAGCCAAATGATTGCTCCGCTAGCAAGCCGAGTATGCAGAAGTTTACGATTCAGGCATTTTCACAGTGTGAAAATTTAACTGTTTACTCATTTGCTTTGCTGAAATCTGCAGAAGATGGAGGGTGTGATGGCTTAATGCGTGTTGGTGGTGGGGAGCAAACTGTTAGTAGCCTGAAATGAGAAGGGACTGGGTTAATAACCAGATGTCTGTACTGTCAATTCTCTCCTCTGAGAAGACACAGCAAAATAATACATGTATTAAACATGAGAAAGCACTTATGGAACCAACAGTCCACTCTTACACCACAAAGGGCATTAATGTTTCATCAAAAACCTTCAGAAAGGAGTTTGCCTCAAAGGCTTTATCTTATGAAAGATCTCCTACCTGACTAGCACACTGCACTCTCCTAGAAATATTTATTTATTAGTCACATGTATACCAAAACACACAGTGAAATGCATATTTTGTGTTACTTAGAATGTGCTGAGGGCAGCCCGCAAGTGTCGCCACTCTTCCAGCACCAACATAGCATGCCCACAGCTCCTAACACGTACGTCTTTGGAATGTGGGAGGAAACCGGAGCACACGGAGGAAACCCATGCAGACACGGGGAGAACATACAAACTCCTTACAGACAGCGGCAGAATTGAACCTGGGTCGCTGGTGCTGTAATAGCGTTACGCTAACCGCTACACTGCTGTAAAACAGAATTATGCTTTGGATTACAAGCTGCTTGATAGGCTGCCTGCCTGACCCTAACCCCATCCTAACCCTAGTGGAACTGAACTTTGGAAAGGCAGTACAACATGTATCCCACACTTA
The DNA here is from genome assembly GCF_009764475.1 of Pristis pectinata. Lineage (NCBI taxonomy): Eukaryota > Metazoa > Chordata > Chondrichthyes > Rhinopristiformes > Pristidae > Pristis > Pristis pectinata. Next base: position 136,005,551 of record NC_067406.1, read on the forward strand.
TGCTTACTTCTACACAGAACATAGTAACAGGCCCTTTGGCCCACAAAGTTGCGCCGACATAGCTAATCCCTCCTACCTACAGGATGCTAATATCCCTCCATTTTCCTCTCATTCATGTGCTCTCTTAAAAGCCTCCAATGAATTTGCCTCCATCACCCTATCAGGCAATGCATTCCAGGCATTCACTACTTTGAGTAAAAAAACTTAACCCTCACATATGTTCTGAATCTACCTCCTCTCACCTTAAATGCATGCCCTCTGGTATTGGATCACTCAATAGTGGAAAAAAGATATTGCTTATCCACCCTATCTATGCCACTCATAGTTTTATACACTTCCAACAGATCACCCCTCAGCCTCCGTCGCTCCAGAGAAGCCTCAGAAGTCCCATTTCTGCTCCTCTTGAGTTACCCTGGGTGCTCTGGTTTCCCTCTCCATATCCCAAAGACAGGCTGGTTGGTAAGTTAATTGATTACTGCAAGTAACCCCCAGCAGAATTTGGGGGGTGGGGGGGCGCGGGAATGGATTTGATGAGCATGCAATAGGTTACAAGGAAGTGGCAGAATGGGATTGATGGGGATACTCTGAGAGCCAGCACAGACCTGATGGGCTGAATGGTCCTCTTCTACATCACAACAGCCAAAAACTGGGAACGTTGCAGCCCCTCTGAGAAATTTCAGAACTGTGCTATCCAGGAAGACGGGCAGTGGGGTTGGGGGGGGGGTTGGGTGGGGGGAGGCAGTGAGGTGGAACGTACCATTGGAGAATCCTGGTTTTTGTTGAGCTCGGAGAGTCTGCAACTTGATTTCTGCCTCTTTGGTTTCATGCCTTCCTCGATGTAGCTGCCGTTTGTTTCCTTTAGCTTTTTGTCACCGGGCTGTGCAGGTTCCACAAGCCCCAATCGGTTCTCCTCATTACAGCTGAACGCAGAAGGAATATTCTCCTTGTTGATGTCATCCCTGTGGAGCAAGGCAGGTTTGAACAAACTACAAAGGCATCTCATGAACCAGTGCAACTAGAAGGGGATCGGAGCTACCGAAGCAACAGTCTGCTTTGCTGCCCATTATGTCTCCAGCAAGGTGTTTCAAACAAACTGGGGCATTTTACAGTAATAATGGCGACACTGCGGGCTGCTCCCAGAACACTCAATGCAAAAGATGCATTTCACTGTGTGTTTCGATGTACACGTGACTAATAAAGATATCTTAAATCTTAGATATAAGATATTTATTTATTAGTCACATGTACATCGAAATACACAGTGAAATGCGCCTTTTTGCATTACTGAGAACGTGCTGGGGGCAGCCCGCAAGTGTCGCCACTCTTCCAGCGCCGACATAACATGCCCACAGCTCCTAACCTGTATATCTTTGGAATATGGGAGGAAACCGGAGCACCCGGAGGAAACCCACGTAGACACGGGGAGAACGTACAAACTGCTTACAGACAGCAGCCGGAATTGAATCTGGGCCGCTGGCGCTGTAATAGCGTTATGCTAACTGCTACACTACCGTGCTTGCCCTACCAGCAGCTAAACCTCCCCTTATTGGCTGTGTCACTATGATGGAACGTTGTTGAGGTGACTGCAGTAAGTCTCCAGCAGACAGAGATGAGGGAAGTCACCCACAAATTCTATTCACTCACCTCAGAAATTCCCAAGTACAATCCAAGAGCATCCACTTATGTATCTCAAACACCTCCCGGCCTTTTGAAGCATAATCACTAAGTTGGGAGATACAAGTGTGTGGACGGGAGCAGGAAGTTACAAAGTGGACAGTGATTGACGAAGTGAGTGGACTAAACTGGAGCAATGTGGGGAAGTGCAAGGTCACCCACTTTTGGATTGGAGATAAAAATGGAGGGACATTTTCGTTACTGGTCAGAGATTGGGGACTATGGAGGAGCAGGGGTTCAGATACACATCAGCAAACCTACAGCACAGGCTGAAAAATAAATCAAAGCAACCAGTGGAGTATTGGGAAAAGAGGAGGTTACACAGCAGATGCACAGCGTCTTGGTTAGAGTCAATCTGCATGGAACTTAAGGGGAGGCTGGGAGGGAGAGGAGGGGAAAGCAGGGTGGGTTTTTGAGGGAGTTGCTGGGCCCTGCATTTAATAATTAGTGAAAATAAAACTGGGTCTCTGGAGAATATCAGTTTATACTGACGGTTACTTCTGCTCTAAATATACAGAGAACAGCCGGTATCAAATCAGCCCTGTTCATTAAATTATCAATTGTTGATTTATGTAGACATCATATAGAAATATGTGGATAACATGCACAGAATATATTACATACATGTGCATATAACATAAACACATAAAGCTTATTGCATGTAGAGTATTTACATTCAGGATTCTATCATAATTTATCATTATTTCAAATGGTTTGAAAAGCCCTCCTTCGAATATATTGGTAGATTTAAAATAGCCATACGTTTCTCTGCTTCTCCAAGGTTCATCCTGCTCCCTCAGATGTCTCCTCCTTTGTCTCGCACAGCCCGTTGCACTCAATAATGACGTCCCTGATTCAGATTCCTCCGAGCTTTGACCTCCGCTGCCATGGGTGTCGAAGAGATGCTGTTCTACAGCTGACCGGATGGTCCTCTCTATAAAGCTGCAGACACACACACAGCTGCTGAGCTGCAGTCAGAACATCCTCTTATAAAATTCCAATCATGATTTCAATCACTTTACGTTCCCTCATCACCCAAAAAGATACCTTCAATGCACAAGCCTGTACTTCAACACAAACTAATTTTTTTTTAAAACACTCACCCATTATATATACGCAGGCAAATACATTTGAAGCATTCATACTATACATACATGCAACACGTTCATGCAAACACACGAGCAAGTGCACTAATTTAGCCATGAAAAATATAATGGGTGCATTCACTTACAAATGCATTCATTTGCACGCATAATCTACAAGCATAGAATCATGTACACTCCCGCATGCACAGAACCACATACAGTATGTTCACATACATACATATAACAAAACCAAATGCCTGAAATATTTACTGGTTATGAGTAACTCCCAGTTGGGTAACAGACCTCTTTTTCAGCAAAGGCAGGGTAAGTTGCTTTGCAGAAGTTAAGATAAACCCAGTGCAACTGGTGTTAAAGGATACAAGCCAACCTAGCGTCAAGACATCAGATAGGAGGGTTGACACCAGGGCAGTTGGAGAGCAACTGCTCTTCTAATGATAACGGCAGCAGCCTTGTGAACTTTGACCTGACATCTGTCTCAGCCTTGCTTCTAGCTTCCTGTTACAGAGCCACAGCAGATGGGAAGTTTGGGGGTGGGAAGAGTGGGCACAATGGGGCAGCTACAACTTTCCCTCTCCAGGACACCGAGGTTGAAGCAATGCCGTGACCTACTTGCTTCTTTCTGTTCCAGTTATAAACCCCTCCCCGTGATGTACTTTAGCCTCCCAAGAGTTAATCTGCAGTTGAGAGATAGCCTCTTGTCAGCAAGGAATGCTTACACGATAATCTCAGAGCACAACCATACCCTCTCAGAGAGGTGACTGGCTGAGTTCAAGAATCTGGCCTTGCATTCCTAACGTCAATAATATTACATAGAGGTGTGGAGTTTGACGACAAAGCACATCGCCAGGCACCATTGTGCCTTCAACTCACGAACAGGCTTCAGGAGACTTGGACTGACACTCAGGTTTTAGGAGAAGGAGCCACTGTATTTCCTATCGAAGGCAGTCTGCCTATTGCTGACCCGGTTGGACTGACACTAATTTAGAACATAGAACACAACAGCACAGTACAGGCTCTTCGGCCCATAATGTTGGGCTGACATTTTATCCTGCTCTAAGATCTATCTAACCCTTCTCTCCTACATAGCCCCCTATTTGTCTATCATTCATGTGGATATCTAAGAGTCTCTTAAATGTCCCTAATGTATCTGCCCCCACAACCTCTGCCGGCAGTGCGTTCCACACACCCACCACTCTGTGTAAAAAAACTTACCCCTCACATCCCCCTTATACCTTTCTCTAATCACCTTAAAATTATGTCCCCTCGTGTTAGCCATTGTCGCCCTGGGAAAAAGTCTCTGACTGTCCACTCGATTATGCCTCCTATCATCTTGTACACCTCTATCAAGTCACCTCTCATCCTCCTTCTCTCCAAAGAGAAAAGCCCTAGCTCGCTCAACCTATCCTCATAAGACATACTCTCCAATCCAGGCAGCATCCTGGTAAATCTCCTCTGCACCCTCTCTAAAGCTTCCACATCCTTTCTATAATGAGGCAACCAGAATGGAACACAATGCACTCAACACGGTCGGGGAAGGTTTCAGTTTTGACCCACAACAAGGTGAAACTGCAAACTTCCCAGGACACATGGCTCAATCAAACACAGAGCCTGGGGAACCTTTAGAATACAGCTGTTTCGTACAAGAACTGTCAGCTCATTAACAGTCATGGAATGGCAGTGCAATTGGGAGGGGAGACATGGCTGATTTGGTGTCACTGGTAGAGGCTAACAGACTAGGCAGAAGACATTTGGTCCATTGTTTCAGTGCTAGCTCTTTGCTCAAATAATTCAGCACCACTGAAAATAAGGGTAGAGCAGGTGAATCAGCTCAAGGTTGGGAAAGTCAGAGAGGAGGGTGTTTGGGCACCTTGTCAAAGAATCCCAGGGCTGAGAAGTAGACCAGTCGGCCCATTGGGGTTAAGCCAGCTATTTGAAAGAGCTCTCCAATGAATCCAGTTGCCCAGATCGTTTGCCGGCGGCACCTGTGCCCACTTCAACCTCCTATCCACTGGGAATACCAATTCCATCACTTAAAAAAAAACAAGGAATCATCCACTTACTCCCCGGCTGATGAAGTGTTGTTGATTGGAGACACATGGGTGCTGTAATAACAAAGGTGTGCAAATTAGATCAGTGGAGCATCAGGAAGGAAAGAGAGAGAGTAAAGACAAACTGGTCATGGTAATTCCAGAGGCAAGAGGTCACCTTGCCCCAGTTCCAAATCAGAAGGTTGTGGGTTCAAGTCTCACCCAAGGACTACACCACAAAGGTCTACGCTGACACTCCAAAGCAATATATAGGGAGTGCCATACTGTCAGAGGCTGTGTCTTTTGGATGTGATCCCAAGGAACTATATAAAAACCAAAAACAGTGACATTCTCCCAGTTTCTTGACCAACAGTTATCCCTTAAAATAACGATGCTTAAACAGATTATTCAGTCGTTATCACAATGCTGGTTGAGATCTTTGTGTGCACATACTGGCCACTACATTTCCTACATTACAACAGTCCAAACGTACACCCTGGACTGACGGGTGCCTGGAATATTTCAGGGAGTTATTGAAACACAAGTCTTACTTTTCCTTTGAAAATCAAAAAGCTGTAGATACTGAAAACCCAAAACAAAAACAGAAAATGCAGGAAATAGGTTGAGAGCTTCAAGTTCCTAGGAGTGAACATTGCCAATAGCCTGTCCTGGTCCAATCACATAGACACCATGGCCAAGAAAGCTCACCAGTGCCTCTACTTCCTCAGGAGGCTAAAGAAATTTGGCATGTCCCCTGTGACACTCACCAACTTTTATCGATGCACTATAGAAAGCATCCTATTTGGATGCATCACGGCTTGGTATGGCAACTGCTCTGCCCAGGACTGCAAGAAACGGCAGAGAGTTGTGGACACAGCCCAGCGCATCATGGAAACCAGCCTCCTCTCCATGGATTCTGTCGATACCTCTCGCTGCCTTGGTGTAGCAGCCAGCATAACCAAAGACCCCACCACCCGGGTCATTCTCTCTTCTCTCCTCTCCCATCAGGCAGAAGATACAGTAGCCTGAGGGCACATACCACCAGGCTCAAGGACAGCTTCTATCCCACTGTGATAAGATTATTGAACGGTTCCCTCATCCAATGAGATGGACTCTTGACCTCACAATCTACCTTGTTGTGACCTTGTAACTTATTGTCTACCTGCACTGCACTTCCTCTGTAGCTCAGACACCACTCTGTTCTGATATTGTTTTTACCTGTACTACCTCAATGCACTGTGTAATGAATTGACCTGTATGATCGGTATGCAAGACAAGTTTTTCACTGTACCTCGGTACAAGTGGCAATAATACCAATATTCAGGTGATACAGCATGTGTGGAAAGAAAAAAAGTTTACGTTTCAGATCAACAACCTTTCATCAGACAAAAAGATACAATGAAAATTCAGCTGCATGAAATACAAGCTCTGAATTTCTCTCTCCACAGATGCTGCCTGACCCACTGCGTATTTCCAGTATTTTTTGGTTTCCTTTCCTAAACACTTCGTAAGATGAAGATGGTCATTTGTTGCTCACATTGGGTGAGCTGCTGGCTCTTGTCACACTTCCTGCTGCATCATCACTGTCAAATTAAAATGAGATTAAGAGAGGTGGAACAATATTTTACCTTTTGCCTTCTATAAATAAAACAAGCTGTCAGAATATACACGTGTCTGGCCCAACCCACTGTTACTCACAACCCAGCAGTTTCCCACTGGGCAGAGGTTAGTTTCTGTCAGCACAACTCATTGCCAACTGCTCAGGCAAAGGTCATTGTTGAAACAACCAACCTGCTTCTTAGTTACTCTCACCCTTCCTGCTTATTATATGAGGATGAAGGACAGGTATCATGTTAATGTGAATGAGATATTGGTGGGTGGGTGATGGACAGGAGTTGGGGGGGGAAATAAAATTAGGCAGGGGGTAGTGGTGGAAGGATATTTTTCTGATTGGAAGTCCAAGACTAGTAGACAACAGGGATCGGTGCTGGGACCTTTGTGATATATTTTAACAACTTTGGTGTGAATATAAGATCTTTATTAGTCACATGTACATCAAAACACACAGTGAAATGCATCTTTTTGCGTAGAGTGTTCTGGGGGCAGCCTGCAAGTGTCGGCACACTTCCGGCGCCAACATAGCATGCCCACAGCTTCCTAACCCGTAAGTCTTTGGAATGTGGGAGGAAACCGGAGCACCCGGAGAAAAGCCACGCAGAAACAGGGAGACAGTGGCTGGATTTGAACCTGGGTCGCTAGCGCTGTAAAGCATTACGCTAACTGCTACACTACTGGGTAGGAGGAATGATTAGTAAGCTTGCGGATGACATCAAGTTGGTGTTGTGGACAGCGAGGAAGTTTGTCGAAGGCTACGGCACGACATAGATTAGTTGGAAAGTTGGGTAGAGCATTTGCAGATGGAATTTAATCCTGATTAGTGAGAGGTGATGCATTTTGGAAAGTGAAGTAAGGGAAGGACTAATATAGTAAATAGTAGGGCACTAAGAAATGTTGAATAACAGGGGTTCAAGTCCATAGTTCCCTGAAAATGACAACATAGGTGGACAGGGTGGTGAAGAAAGCATATGGCGTGCTTGCCTTCATAGGTCATAGAATACAAGAGGTGGGACGTTAGGTTGCAACTTTACTAAACAATGGTTAGACTACATTTAGGAGTATTTTGTGCATTTCTGGTCTCTACACTGTAGGAAGGACGTGATTGTGCTGGAGAGAGTGTAGAGGAGATTCACCAAGATGTTGCCTGGATTGGAGGACATTAGTTATGGGGAGAGATTGGAATGGCTGGGCTTGTTTTCCCTGGAGCGAAGGAGGCTGAGGTGTGACCTGATAGAGCTGTATGAGAGGCACAGATAGTGTAGATAGTCAAAATCTTTCTCTCATAAGATAACTGTGAAATGCATCTTTTCACACAGTGAAATACATCTCTTTGCGTAGAGTGTTCTGGGGGCAGCCTGCAAGTGTCACCACGCTTCTGGCGTCAACATAGCATGCCCACAACTTCCTAACACGTACGCCTTTGGAATGTGGGAGGAAACCGGAGCACCTGGAGGAAACCCATGCAGACACGGGGAGAACGTACAAACTCCTTACAGACAGCGGCCGGAATTGAACCCGGGTCACTGGCGTTGTAATAGTGTTATGCTAACCACTACACTACGGTCAAAAATAAGTGGGCAGACTTTTAAGGGGAGAAGTAGGAGATTTAAAGTGGACCTTGGGGGCAAGGGTCTTTTTCCCCCACAGAGAGTGATTGATATCTGGAACATGCTGCCAGAGGAGGTGGAGGAATCAGATACAATTGCTATATTTAAGAGGCACTTAAATAGACAAGGTATAGAGGATAGGGTTCTAATGCGGGCAAATGGGATTAGTGTAGATGAGCAAAAGGGTTGCCACGGGTATGATGGGCTGAAGGGTCTGTTTCGATGCTGTACAACTTTATGTCTCCATAACAAACAGGAGCAGAAACTGATTGATTCTGTGTTGTCAATGGGTGCACCTTGGAAACGATCCAAATTTGAGCCAGACTTTCTGGTTTTTATGGAATAAAAACAGAACATTCTGGAAACACTTAGCAGGTCAAGCAGTGTCTGTGGAAAGAGAAACAGTTAACATTTCATGTCTGGAACTGTTCTGATGAAGGATCCCAGAGCTGAAATGTTAACTGCATCTCTTTCCACAAATGCTGAGTGTTTCCTGCACTCTCTGCTTATTTCTGGTTTCTAGCATCTGCAGATTTGGAGTGTTCATTTCCTGGTTGTTATGGAATTTACTGAGTCTCTGGGGATTTCACTGCAAACTCCAGATAACCTGACATCAGGTCTGTGAGCTCACCCCTGACTTTAGGTGTGTGCGGGTACAACTGGATTGGAGCCTGCAGCTAGAACAGCCTCTGGTTCAGCTCACTAGAAAAGTGCCAGTGGGAGCCATGCTCCAAGTGTGAGGACCACTAAGACTGAGAGAAATGAGAGAGCTTGGGGTGAAAGATAACAACCTGAAGAGTTTACTTGGAGCTGAAGTGTTTCTATACGCATGGGCATATGCATCTGTATGTGAACTTAACTGTGATTGTCAGAGACAGGAGAATCATGTGATGTTTCTGCTTTGAAACAATCTAATGGTACCAACTGCAGCAGGAGGTTGCAGACTCAATGAATATATAGGTTAAGGGCTCTGACTTCCAATAAACCAGTGCCTCTTTTAATGCACTTACACCATGCCGTGATACATTTGTGAAGAAACTACACAGCAGATGGAGATATATGCATTTAAGAGAATGTTGCCAGGATTTGAGGGCCGGAGTTTTACGGAGAGCTTGGGCAAGCTAGAACTTTATTCCTTGGAGTGTAGGAGACTGAGGGGGTGATCTTCTAGAGGTGTATAAAATCATGAGGGGCATAGATAAACAGTCTTCCCCTCCCCCCCCCCCCCCCACCCCAGGGAAAGGGAACCAAAAACTAGAGAGCATAGGTTTAAGGTGAGAGGGGAAAGATTGAAAAGGGACCCGAGGGGCAAATTCTTTACGCAGAGGGTGGTGCGTATATGGAACAGGCTGCCAGGGGAAGTGGTTGAGGCAGGTACAATAGCAGCGTGTAAAACATATTTGGATAAGCACATGGATAGGAAAGGTTTAGAGGGATATGGGATAAGTGTGGGCAAACGGGACTAGCTCAGGTGGGCCTCTTGGTTGGCATGGACGAGTTGGGCCAAAGGGCCTGTTGCTGTGCTGTTTTACTCTATACATGAGGAAACCAAGGGCGGGGTGGAGCTCCTGCAGTGGACAATTCTAATCTTTAACAATGGAATTATTTTCTTTTGATGCATGGAAAACAAATAGGCATCATGTGGAATAAAACCACAGTAGTGTTGTTGGTAACATGATTATGTGCAATCACGAGAGGGCGGAATGAAGGATGAAGATCAAGTGGCTTTGATGCTGTCAATACTTCTGCAAATTAATACCAGAATGCATTCTTCAGAAACAATAAGTGATTTACAAGGAAATAATTACCGATTAAGGAGTCTTTTGGTCTATGGAATGCAAGTAATTCAAGTGATGCAGCCTAATCTTTTGCCTACAAAATGCTCCCTTTCAGTATGATCACCCTACCAGTCACAGCAGGGCAAACATTTCGGGAGGCTCCTAGTTCTTAAATACATTTTCTTTACCCAGACAGCGATGGGAATGTAGAACTCACTGCCATATGTAGGGGTAGCAGTGAATGATAGAGCAGCATTTCAGGGGACCCCGGGTAAAGAAAGGACAGCTTCTACCCCACTGTGATAAGACTACTGAACAGTTCCCTTATACAATGAGATGGACTATGATCTCACGATCTACCTTGTTGTGACCTTGCACCTTATTGCACTTCACTTTCTCTGTAGCTGTGACACTTTACTCTGTACTGTTATTGTTTTTACCTGTACTACATCAATGCACTCTGTACTGACTCAATGTAACTGCACTGTGTAATGAATTGACCTGTACGACCAGTTTGTAAGACAAGTTTTTCACTGTACCTCGGTACAAGTGACAATAATAAACCAATACTTGGACAAGGTGAGATATCTTTATTAGTCACATGTACTGTACATCAAAACACACAGTGAAATGTATTTTTTTTGCGTAGAGTGTTCTGTGGGCAGCCCACAAGTGTCGCCATCCTTCCGGCCCCAACATAGCATGCCCACATTCCAAAGCTGTAGGGGTTAGGAAGTTGTAGGCATGCTATGTTGGCACTGGAAGCGTGGCGAGACTTGCAGGCTGCCCCCAGAACACTCAACGCAAAAAAGATGCATTTCACTGTGTGTTTCGATGTATGTGACTAATAAAGAAATCGTATCTTATCTAATCCGTACGTCTTTGGAATGTGGGAGGAAACCAGAGCACCTGGAGGAAACCCACGCAGACACGGGGAGAACGTACAAACACCTTACAGACAGCAGCGGGAATTGAACCCAGGTCACTGCCGCCGTAGCTGTAATAGCGTTATGCTAACCGCTACACTACCCGTGCCTGCAAGGTAAGGCTTGCGTGGAACATAAACGCCACCAGGCCCCGGCTGGGCTGAGCTGTTGCCAGATTTAATATAACGGGGGATGTGCATTTACGTAGAGCTGGCCGTGTCCTCAGGTTAACTCAAAGACCATCACAGCCCACGAACTGTCTCGGAAGTCCGTGCATGGTTGTTACGTAGGGAACATCTGACTGAGATGTGCTGCTTGTAACAGGAGGAGTTGGACACAGATTTTAAACTCAGCTTGGTGAACTCGAAGGAGAAATAGCAAGAATATACAAATCAGGAACAGAATAGGAAATATCCTCTCAAGCCCGCTCCGCTGTTTAAGAAGATCACCGTTTACCTGGTTGTAACCTCAGCTCCACATGCCCTCCCACCCTGGTCACCTTTCACTTCCTTCCTTATCAAGTTTCTATTTACCTCTGCCTTGTGACATCCAAAGGCTCCCTTCCTCGAAGGGTGGTGGAGGCAGGGCGCCAAAGACTGGGGGCATTTGGAGAGCAAAGTTAGCCATTCAGCCCAACATTGCATCTACATTAATAATCCTACCAATCATACCCTTCCATTTCTTTCTCCCATTTAGCTCAACCTGAAACATCAACAATTCCTTCCCCTGCCACCCCCCGATGCTGCCTGACCTGCTGAGTTCCTCCAGCAGATTGTTTGTTGCTCCAGAACCCAGCATCTGCAGTCTCTTGTGTCTCTAGTCAGCTCCACTGCCTGGGTGAGGCCAAATGCAAACTAGGGGAACAGCACCTCATATTCTGCCTGGGTAGCCTACAACTCAACGGCCTGAACGTTGAAGTCTCCAAGTTCAGGCAACCTGCTCCCCCTCCGTCCTGTTTCTCTCCCCTCCTGGTCTACGCAGTTCTTCCTGCACTCACCCCAGCCCCCCATCGCCCTGTTTCTTTCCCCCCCTCCACCCTCTCCATCTGCCCCCACACCCACACACTACCCCCACTGGGTCCCCTCCCCCCACTGTTCCCGTCTGCCCTCCCCACCTCCCTTATTTGGTTCCATGCTCCACCTTTCTCTCCTATCAGATCCCATCATCTGCAGCCTCTTGTTACCTCCTCCTATCACCTCCCAGCCTCCGTCGCTTTTTCACTCTCCCCTCCTCCACCTGCCTAACATCCCTCCTCACCTGGATCCACCTATCGCCTGCCAACTCTTGCTCCACCCCTTCCTCTCACCTCTTTACACTGGCTATGTCCCCTCTGTCCTTCAGTCCAGATGAAGGGTCTCAACCTGAAACACTGACTGTCTGTTTCCCTCCACAGATGCTGCCTGACCCGCCGAGTTCCTCCAGCCTCTTGTTTGTTGCTCTAGATTCCAGCATCTGCAGTCTCTTGTGTCTCCTTGTTCTCATTAAATCCATCTGTTCTAATCACTTCAGTTACTTTATTCTCAGCACTGGCTTATACTTATGGCCTGAAATATAATTCCAACCTCCTCAGCAAGAATTTAGAACATAGAACAGTACAGCACAGGAACAGGCCCTTCAGCCCACAATGTTGTCAGACTAATTGAACTCCCGCTGGAACAAGTCCCATCGACCACTACCCTCTGTCTTCTGAGGGCAAGCCGATTCTGAATCCAAACAGCCAAGTCACCGTGGATCCCATGCATCTTAATCTTCTGGATGAGCCTCCCATGAGGGACCTCAATTTCTCTTTACCTCACCTTCAGAATTTTAAAATTCACTATTAGGTCAGCCCCTCAGCCATCCTCTGGATACTAGAGCTCCAGCTTGTTCAGTCCCAATCTCTTTAGTTTCTAGTGAGCAGAACCTACAATGTTTCACATCAAGCTTCACATTACCGTTGACACATACCATTTCTTCCATTAAATATGAATGAGCTGTGAAGTTCGTTGCTCAGACACTATCCTGCTACACAGTTTCAAGGAGGCACAAACCTTCATTTCATGTTTTCTTATGACAAAACATGAAGCCATTCAGCCCATCAATTCCATGCTGACTCAGAGAAATCTCACCACCCCCTTATTTCCCTGCACCTCATTCTCTCGCACACACACTCATCGACTCCCACTGATTCCCTGACCACTTGCTCACACAAGGGATAATTTACAATAGCCGATTAACCTATCAGCCAGCAGGTCTTTGGGACATGGGAGGAAACCAGAGCACCAGGAGGAAACCCACATTGTCACAGGGAGAACGTGCAAACTCCACACAGACAGTGCCCAAGGTCAGGATCGAACCTGGGTTGCAGGAGATGTGCAGCGGCATTAGCCACTGCCTATTGTGCCACGGAGAGGGGCAGGCACGGTATTGTAGCGGTTAGCGTGACGTTGTTACAGCGCCAGCGACCCGGGTTCAATTCCGGCCACTATATGCAAGGTCCTTGTACGTTCTCCCCATGTCGGCGTGGGTTTCCTCTGGGTGCTCGGGTTTCTTCCCACATTCCAAAGACGTACGGGTTAGGAAGTTGTGGGCATGCTATGTTGGCGCTGGAAGCGTGGCGACACTTGCGGGCTGCCCCCAGAGCACTCTGCGCAAAAGATGCATTTCACTGTGTGTTTCGATGTACATGTGACTAAAAAAGATATCTGATCCTATAAATATGAGTGAAAAAATGACGTATTTCCAGAATTTCTGATCGTCCACTAATTAGAAATTCACTCTCTAGTCACTGGTAAGACTGTTTTTACAGCATATGATTGAAATAAAATTTAGAAAATAATTCACACTGACCTACAACCAATCCTGTTGAAGAAGTCCCCTTCCATTTCAAATTTTCAGTCTTCATGGAAATTCTACTTTATAATAATTAAAAATAATCATGTTTATATAAAGAAAGTCTCTATCCAGTGAGAATGGAGTGCTCCTTATTTGAAAGCGACAAGGCATTTTAATTGCAACCCCACTGCTGGTATACGTACTTTGTTCTCTCATTGCCTGCATGATGTTGTGGAAGACACATTACACCTTCCAAGTTACTCAGCTCCCTTCAGTCCTTCCACCAGCTTCAGATGCAGGATTGCCAACTCTGTTTGGGCACCTTCCAGCACTTTTCATCACATGACCTCCCATCGCTGTATGCCCCACCCCCTCTCCTTCACCATTGGTTGTCCGACAACCCTCATGATACACGGCCTCCCCACAGCCAATTGGAAAGCACACTCCTTTTCATCTGCTTGGACAATTCTCATTCTTCACTCAAACTTTCCCCGATTGGAATTTTCCCTCAAGACTAATAATGTTTTTACATAGTCCATTATTTTTCTAAAAAGTTTATGCAGCAATGGTTAGGAACTTCTTTTTCAATTGGCACAGATATGATTGGATGAATGGTCCCTCCTGTCATAATTTTTTTTATGATTCCTTCTAGGAGATTAACTTTTAATTCTTGGAGCCCCTGGAATACCCTTCGCAATTATTCCTATCCATAGAGGCTTTTATTTTGTTTGGAACTAAATTAAAAAGTTTTAAAAGCTTTAAGAACTGGATGGGAAACAGTCGGACTTGAGTGCAGCTGATAGAGCCACCGCCTCACAGCTTCAGGCACCCGGTTCAATCCTGACCTTGGGCGCTGTCTGTGTGTGGTTTGCATGTTCCCCCTGTGACCGAGTGCTCCAGTTTCCTCCCACATTCCAACCACGTGAGGTTAAATGGCCACTGTAAATTACCCCTGATGTGTGAGTGATAGAATCTGGGAGAGATTGATGGGAATTGGGGAGAATAACATGGGAAGAGTGAGAATGGTTGTTTGATGGCTGGTGCAGATTCAATGAGCTGATGGGCCTGATTCACAAGAAAATAGGAGGAGGCCACTCGGCCCCTCAAGCCCTGCCCTGCCATTCAATATGATCATGGCTCATCTGCCCCAGTCCTCAACTCTCCTGTGGCAGTTCCCCGTAACCCTCAATTCCTTGATTTTTGAAATATGTATCTATCTGCACCTTAAGTATATCTCAAGACTCTGCGCTCTATAACTATAATTAAATAAGAGATGTGAGTGACAAAAGTTAAGATGTTCCTAGACACCAGAAGCAGTGAACTAACCGCAGTTAATTAGCACAATGATACAGCAGTAAAACAGTAAGCATGGAGAAAGATGAAGTGCACTTGCATCGACTTCTTTACATCCTTTAAATGACGTGCCAAACAGCTTACAGACGTTTTGAAGTGCAGCGTAATGTAGGAAACCTGGGAGCATATTGAACTCCCAGTAACATGGCAATGACTAGTATCAAAGTCAAGACACCAGCAATCACTCTCCTTGCCTTCTTCAAGCTGGGATCTTATTCCTGTCAGAGCACATTTGGCCTCAGTTTGAAGTCTTGCCTGGAGGGCAGCCCATCAAACAGTGCTGCCCTCCCTTAGTAATGCACTGCAGTGGAATGTCACCTGGGACACTGGTGCATGCAAAAACATTGGATGCCTGTCTTTAAGAAATATATGGTTCTCGAACAGCTACTTCCCATCAACTATTCAGTTCTTGAACAAACCTGCACAACCCTAATCACTACCTCAGTATAGCAACACTATTACTATTTTGATCACTTTGCACGACAATGGATGTTTTTTCTTTTTGTTCCAATTGTGTTTTCTTGTAAAAATTGTGAACAATTTATATTTAAATTTTTCTTGTGAATGTTGTGTCTACTGCTCTGTGCCTGTGATGCTGCTGCAAGTAAGTTTTTCATTGCACCTGTGCACACACGTACTTGTGCAGATGACAATATACTCGACTTTGACAACATTTCTGCTGTTGATGATGGTCCTCAGAGCTTCATGGCTGCTTAGTTGTTGCCAGTTATGTTCTGAATCGATTCAAGTTAGCACTATGGTTGTGACACACAAGTCCATGGAGAATGTCTACAGAGTGACGGGGACAGTTTGTTTCCACGATGACTGTTCTTACCATTGCTGTCACGGACAGATTCATTTGCCAGTGGTGAGCATAAAGACAAAAAGGTTTATCCCCTGTGGTAGCTGCCACAGATTCAGTCTGCCACTAATGTCTTTTACAATCTAGCATAGTCATTGTTGGTGCCACTGAAATATCCTCGGTGAGAGCACATTCTGTGCCCTTACTGTTTTTAATACTGCTTCTACATTAGAGGCCACATGAAGTCTCATGGTGAGTCAAACGTGGGCAAGGAAAAGTCTCTCCCTCTTTCCTTCCAGTATACCCCTCTGGTCCCTTCCTCCCTGAACACAACTGTAGCACCACCTTTTGTGACTCTGTCCTGCCAGTGGGGGCAATAAACCCCAAGATTGTCAAGGAGGATTCTGTATGATTCTGAGAGTTAGGTTCTTGCTTAATGCCTGTGGGACACTCTACCAATTTAGACTCCTGCAATGAGATCTTCATGAGGAGAATTTTTCAAAGTTGACTGGTTTGGGAATGACTTGCTCGCGTCCAGTTGAGTGGCCTGCTTGATGATGAGTGGTCTGTCTAGCTTTATTCTTCTTCTGTTTTGACACAGCAGTTATAATATAGCTGAGTGCCTTATTAAGCTGTTATTTGACAGTTAAGTCATACAGCGTGGGAACAGGCCCTTCGGCCCAACTGGTCCATGCCAACTGTGTTGCCCAACAAGCTGGTCCCATCTGCCTGCATTTGGCCCTTATCCCTCTAATCTTCTCCTCTCCATGTACTTATCTAGATATCTTTTAAACATTGTTAATGTGCCTGCCTCAACCACTATTTCTGGCAGCTCACTTCAAATATGCACCACCCTTTGTGTGAAGGAGCTGCCCCTGATGTTCATTTTAAGGAGGAACTTCTCTGAAGGACATTAGTGAAACAAAAGTATTTTTACAATAATCCGATCATTTTATGGCTATCATCATCATTGCACCTGTGCATACATGTACTCGTGCATATGACAATAAACTTGACTTTGACTTCAAATAAGACTCTAAAAATAAAAGCAGAAGTAGGACATATGATCCTTCAAGCCTGCTCTACCATTCATTAGGAATATGACTGATGTGATCTTGGCCTCAGCTCCACTTTCCTGCCTTTCCTCTGTAGTCCAAAATTTCGTTCTTGAACACATTCAATGCCTCACCCCTTGATATAGAAAGCCAAAGGTTCAAAGCCTTTGAGAAAAGCACTTCCACCTCATTTTCATCTTAATCGGGCGACCCCTTATTCTGAAACTATGTCTCCCAACTATTTTATCATTGGTGTCTGCCTTCATTGACAGACGGCTCCCAAGGCATGAAAGCATTCCAACCTCAATCATACTTCCTGTATAGGAGCATAACCTTCAACTGTCTGAAAGTCAAGACTTTACACTTGGCACAGAGCTCATGGTCTACTGGGCAGCAGTGATCTCCCGCCTTGCTGTATGCTTCTAAAACACACAACAAACAATTTCTGAGTACTGCAAAGATACCACCACTGCCTCTGCAAAATCTTCCAAATCCAATGACAGGATAGTGCCCTATTCCAATAGTAAGGCTCAAATTACAATGTTGATTCTGAGGGGCAGACTATGCCATTGGCGTGCCTGATACCAGACTCCTGAAACTGGCACTCTTGTCTGAGCTCTGTCACAGCCAGAGATTACCAGGTAAAGAAAGGAAACACTTCAAGGAAGTTCTCAAAATTCCTTGAAAAAAAAACATCCCCGTCAACCTGTTGCCAGCCCTGGAGCGTCACTGAAAAAATTGGAAGGGCATTAGGAGCTCTGAGAGTGTTAAGACTTCATCAGGAGCAGATGAGAGCCCAGCGGGAACAGTAGAAGGGGTGACCACCTCCCAAACCACCCATCCATTCACTTAGGCAGATCCTGCTGGTGTTATCAGTCACCTCAGAATCTGCAGCACTGGAGTGGAAGCACGTCACCCTCAACCAAAGGAGTGGCGAGATATTTGGAAGTTCCAGATTCCCCCAGTAGGGGAAGCATCCCCTCTGCATTTACCTTGTCAAGCCCCACAGAATCTTTTATGTTTCAATAAGATCACCTCTCATTCTTCTAAACTCCAGTGAGTACATGTTCAACCTGCTCAGTTTTTCCACAACCCCTTCATCTTAGGAGTCAGTTTAGCGGAGCTTCTATGAACTGAAGAAAAATCCAAAAGGTTGAATTTTTTTCCACTCAGTAGTTTGCATTTTCTGATAGTCTTGGTCCTTTCAGAATTAGCAAGACAACAGATTTGAACCATGGTCAGTCAAGGAGAAACAGGAATGTGGGACTCAATGTGAGGCAGATATTGGGATCTAAAGGCAGCTTTGGAGGAGTCTTACCCCTCGTACCTGTCCACGTACAAAGTTCTTGCAGTTTGTGGTTGAGAGCAGGATCTACAAGGATCGTTACGTTGATCACTACATTGTGATACAGGGGGTCATTCAAGTAAAGGGAGCGGGAAAGGATGAAACAGTGGGAGGGGACAATATAGCTAAAGAGATAGGTATTGTCCCATGCAGGCGCAAGTGTGTTGCCTGCTCAGTTTCAAAGTTAAGGACACCTCCTCAGGGCTGGACAGGATCCTGGAATGAGAGGAGAAACACCCTTGCTGTTCCACATGGGAACCAATGGAGAATGAGGTTCTGCTGAAGGTGTATGAGCAGCTGGGGTCCAGGGTAAAAAGTAGAATCACAAAAATATCTGGATTAATAGCCAAGCCCCATGCAGTTTGGCATAGGGTAAATAAGATCAGAGTGTTCAAAGGTTGATGTTGAAGAAATGAAGTTCAATTTAAGGGGCACTGGCCAGTTCTGAGCTGTTCCCCTGAGACGGGCTTCAGTTTGGGACCAATGCCTTGGGAATCACCCAACTAGGACTGTAAGTTAGGCATTGAAGTAAGTGGTGGCACTGGGGGAGGTTCTGGTGAAAGGAAATTAAAAAGTTAAAAAGAAAGGCCAAGGCTTTAGAGCAGGGTAGCAAAATGGGTATTGATAACAAGAGTCTGTGAGGAAGAGATAGAGCATACAAACATACGGGTATGCCTCCAATTAAAAGTCAGAGCAGGGAAAATTAGTGAAAAGACAAAATTATCTGAATGAACCCGGAGTTTTTAAACAAAATTGACAATTAATGGCACAAATAGAAATAAATGGGTGCGATCTAATCATCATTATGCTGACGAGACTGCAAAATGACAAAGGTTAGGAATTAAATATTCCAGCAACTTTTAGAAGAGATAGCCAGCATGAAAAATAAGGGAGGGAAGCCCTGATAATAAAGAATGGGATAAAGACGATAGAAGTGAAGTGTCGTAGCTCAGAAAGTCAAAGTTTAGGTGGAGCTATCGGCTCCCAAGTTTTCAGCAGTGCTTTCTCTCTCTATCAATGTCTCACAGAGAATCAAGGCCTTCTTATAATTTATCCCAGTTTTTAAAACTGCTTCAACCAGCTGTTGTAAGGGAGTGCCCTGCTTCCTTGCTTTTACTGGGTAAGATTAATCAAACCATCATCCTTGTGTGAGATTAGAAGAGAGGACCTGGAGGTGAAAATCAATGGACCCAGTTCACAATATCATTCCGAGTCCTCCATTTCTTAATAAGGCCCCATTTCACACCACGCTGTTTGGAGATTTTTATCTCAGGGAACACTTCCAACTGCATTAAGACTACAAATCTTACAGACTTCCCCCAATGAACTTGTTAACCTCATTTAATGAGGGAATTTCTGCTGAGTAGAGCCTAATCTGATTATCCGTAATAACTAAGAAAATACAGCACTGGCAAATAATGGTCTGTGGGCACTGAAATGTGAAAGGGCAGGATGATTGCAAAAGTACCATAAGTGGCAGTAAGAGGCCCTGCAAATCACTCTAACCCGACTTGTTGATCCACTGGCAGCCAAAACTCCACAGCAGGTTGACGAAGAATGTTTGTAATTTGCTAGCAAACATTTTTGGTGCTAAGAAGAATGCATAAATAAGGAACACAAAGTTTGCGGAGAAAATATTTGTGCATGTGCGTCTATGAATTCAAACTACAGAGGTCTGAGCTCTGATCCTTCAGCAAAATGGCACAAACTTTACTCAGTGCCTGTGCCACACAGGGCAGCAGTCAATGCCACAGCTCTTTGGGCTCTTAATGTTCACGAGGTCAAGTTTGTTAAAACTTAATGTTTCTCTAATTATTAATCTTAAATATGGATATTGTGGCAATGAGGCTGAAATCAGTGAGGTGGGAATTTTTGGTCACTTGTACCTAAAAAGTGTTTTATTATCCAATGCCTGTGGTACTTCCTCCTAGAGCTTGGTGGTGTTGGCCATAATGGAATGAGCACCTGAACAGAATGGCTGTCCATATTAGGCCAATTGTTACGTGCATTTCTTATTTACACTGAGCTCTGATTTCCACTCCATGAAACCAAACAGAGCAGAAAGCAGAAAGTGCCTTCAACTCATTGAAGGCACTTTGCCGATATTCCCGCAGTCTTTTCCAGATCCAACGTCTATGCAACCCCTTGATGAAAGCTTTTGCTGAAACTTCTTCCATCCCTCTGTCTGGCAGTGAACTGCAAATCAATAAATTTCTTCTAATCTCCCCCTCTGGTCCCACACCATTGTATGAAAAGAGCTAGTGTTCTCTTTTCAGAGTCCTGGCCAATGTTCATTCCTCAACTACCATCAATGAGTGCATCACTTGATCTTTAGCACATTGCTGTTTGGCAATTTGCTGTGCGCAATCTGGATGTAGCTATTCCTATATTACAGCAGTGACAACCAGTAGTTGTTCGTTTGGGATTTCTTGAGGCCCTGAAAGAGTCTACATTAATTGTTTTATCATTGATAAGGATCAGTTTCTTTCTTTATTCACTCATTGATGTTATGAGCCTGCAGTGCTTGCTGTGGTTCACTGGATAGTCTAAGGTAGAATGCCTACATTCTGCCATTCCCTAACTAAACCTCTCTACTCTTTCTCCTCCTTTAAGACCCTCTTTAAATCTGAAGATGTGGATCAAGCTTTTGGTTGTATGTCTGAATTACTGTCCTTGGGTTGGCGGAATCATTGTAACTTACGTTCAGCCCCTCCTGTTGTGCTGGTTGATGAAGAACTACCCAGCCTAATCCAATCGTCCAGCACTGGGTCTGCAGCCCTGCCGGTCATGGCTCTTTCAGCACATCCAAGTAGTGTTTAAACGTGATGGCTTCCTCCTCTACCACCCTTTCAGTAAACTCCAGATCTCTACCACTCTCAGGGTGAAATTGTTTTCCACAACTCACCCCTAACCCTTTGACCAATTACCTTGAACCTATGCCCCTTGGTTTTTGACCCCTCTACTAAGGAAAATACCTTCTTCCTTTTTATTCTATCTTGGCCCTTCATACTAAAAGACATTTAGACAGATACATGCATAGCAAAGGTTGAGAGGGATTTGGGCCAAACGCAGGCAAATTGGATTTGCTCAGGTAGGCAGTTTCGTTGGCATGGATGAGATGGGCCGAAGGGCCTGCTTCCTTGCTGTATAACACTATGACTATTATACACCTCAATTAAATCCTGCTTCAGCCTCCTCTGTGCAAAAGAAAACCCAATTTATCCAATCATGTTTTTGTCCGGTAATGCTCCTTTGAAGGCCCTTGGGACATGTCTCTACATTTATCCAGCCTCATTAATGTAAAGTATTGTTGTTACAGATCTATTCAATTGCCTCCAGGGTTCAACAGCTTTGCTGCTTATCAATTGTATTGATAGGCAGGCACAGTAGTGCAGCGGTTAGCGTAACGCTTTACAGTGCCAGCGACCTGGGTTCAAATCTGGCTGCTGTATGTAAGGAGTTTGTACATTCTCCCCGTGTCTGCGTGGGTTTCCTCCAGGTGCTCCGGTTTCCTCCCACGTTCCAAAGACGTACAGGTTAGGAAGTTGTGGGCGTGCTATGTTGGCACCAGAAGTGTGACAACACTTGCGGGCTGCCCCCGGAACACTACGCAAAAAAGATGTACATCGAGACACACAGTGAAATACATCAGACTAATAAAGATATCTGATCTATCTGAAAAGATACCGAAAATCTTTGCTCAACTTCTTACAATGTTGTGTGGCAGATAACTATTTGATAAATGTAATTAAATCCTCTACTTTAATAATTAGTTCAATAATCCTGTCTGTATGTTGTGGCCAATTAATAAAAAAAAACCATCTTGTAACATTTTGAATGTTATCCTGGATCAGTGACGGTGTGACAAAGTGACTAGACAGAACCTACCTTAAATAGAAGGGGGACATTGGTCTATCATCGTCTTGAGAGCTAAAAGATAAGAGAAACGTGTGTGAGTCCTTCCATAAAATATGCAGAAGCTGCAAGAATACTGAAAAATTCACAGTTTATAGATTAGCATATGGTACACAGAGAAAGAACGGCTCTAGCTCAGCACCACACAGGATGTGACATTGGAAATACGTCGCCGTTCCTTCACCGTCGCTGGGTCAAAATCCTGGAACTCTCTCCCTAACAGCTTTGTGGGAATACCCACATTTCAAGGACTGCAGCGGTTCAAGGTGGCAGCTCACCACCACCTTCTCAGTGGCAATGAGGGATGGGGCAATTATAGTCTACATCCCTTGAAATGAATTTTTTAAAAAAACATACATTTCAAAGCAGGCCCCAAATTTTTCAATGAAACTGAAGTACTGTGCCAGCAGAATACTCTTCACCTTACTGTGCGGATTCCAAAGAATTCCCTGGAATTTACAGCACAGAAACAACCCACTCAATTTAACCAGACTCTGCTCCATACAAGTGTCCTTCAACCCCTCTTCATCCCACCTCTCATGCTATTCCTTTTTCCCCCCATAGGTTTATGCAACATCCAAATAGTCCATCCCAATCATCCCAGGAGACGGTGAGTTCCACAATCCAATTCCTCTCCAGGTAAAACCATTCCTCCCGAAGTCAATTTTGATTTACTGCAAGTTCCGAATTCTGCCCACACTCCTCATGTTTCAGATGCTGTGGAGCTGCTGATATTTGTTAGATTAATTAATACATAATTAATGCCTCCACTTTAACTATCAAGGATCCATGTGGCCGATTCAAAAACTACCTCATAATATTTCAAAACTTGATCGCCAGACAAAGTTTGACAGGAAGAATGGTGAATGTAGCTTTCAGGATAATTTGGGCTTCCCTTCAGGTTTTGTACTTTGAGACACGAGATTGCAATGGTGAGCAGGAAGGTCTAACACTGTGGCTTATACTGAGGACTTTCACAGACAAGCTACCCTCCGAACAAACTATCTAGAATGATCGATATGAAATCACCAAATGAAGAGTGGGATAAATTCGGAGATGAGCCAAGTTATACGTCAGTGAACTAAATTATATGTTAGCTGCGGCTCAGTTGGTAGCACACCTGTCTTTGAGTCATGAGTTCAAGTCCCTCTCCAGAGACTTCAGGACAAAATGCTAGACGGAAGGAGTATGACACTGTCAGAGATACTGTCTTCTGATTGAGGTCAAGTTTGGGGCAGACCTTCCTTCAAGGAATTGTTGCAGCTCAGACATAGACCATTTGGTCCATCAAGCCATGGCAGCTCTTTGTAAAGCAATCCATTCTCTTTCTCTGTAACCCCATAAATTACTTTCCTGAAAGTGCCCATCCCATTCCTTTCTGGAAATTCTGATTAAACAGGGACATCAGCCTGGTTCTTGGCTTATTCCTCAATTACTATCAGTGAGAAAACAAATGAATTTGTCATTATCTCAAGCTGTCTACATTACAACACTATTTCAAAAGTACTTTATTAGCCATTAAATGTTTTGGGAAATTCCAAACTTGTGAAAGATGCTAAATAACCATGAATCTTTCTTTTGCAATAAAGTTGATTTTACTATGGTTCTGCAATACAGTGAACAAATTATTTAGATTATTTAGATTCCCCTGTCACCAAATATCCAGGAGAAGAGCTTTAGGGAATGGTTGACAACAATCCTACACCACCCTGGCAGAAAAGTGGACACTTGGCCCGATCAGACTTCACCCGACCCGCCACCCATTCTCACCCACTCTCACCCACCTGCATTTTCCCTTATTAGCTGCAGTCCCCTGGGTCCAATCTATCTCTGGGCCTTGCTGTCCCATGAGGCAGACCAGGTTGCCAGTGGCAACTAGGCCTCAGGTGATGGAATCCAAGGCCCTGCCCTTGGATCACCCTGATGACCTGTTGGCAGCTCACTGCTGTCAAAGGCCTTTGAACATCTCTGATAATGTGAGCCATTTAAAAACAGTCCAAATGGATATGAATAACTAGAATTTTAAAGTTTACAAACACCCTGTTATAGAACTTAATTAAAAATATAATAAGGTAAAATTTTAAAAAAGCAGTAACAATGTACCTGTACTTACCTTTACAATGGAAGCTGGTGACCCCATTCAAATCAATGGGTTTATTCTATGTTAACCAGCCATTCCGACTTACGGGTTGGATACTACGTGTATCAGCCCCTGAACTCAATGCTTGTGTCTATACCCAGGTCATGCCTGAGTCTAACAGCAGAGTTCAAGATCGGCTGTGACACCATCTGATCCCTAGCCCCTTCCTGACTTTCTCATCCCAATGCATAGACGGGGAAGACAGAGACAAACTGACCAGTGAGGAGGATGTCACTGGAGGCTCTTCTACAGAATACCTGTTGGCCCATTGCATGGGCAGTACCAGTGAGGTACTGGCTCAGTGGGCAACATTTCGACACCAAGCAAAAAGGTCGTGAGCTATAGTTAATTCTGGGGACTATGTTGACATAGGGTCCCTCAATATAGAGTCATGGAGTAATAGGGAAACAGGCCCTATGGTCCACTAATTCTACCCTAACCCATTTTATCCTGCCTATATTCCCATCAACTCCCGCACTACCTCCAGATTTTACCAACTCACCTACACACTAGGGGCAATTTACAGTGGCCAACTAACTTACCAACCCACATGTCTTTGGGATGTGGGAGGAGACCAGAGCACCTGGAGGAAACCCACATGGTCAAAGGCAGAATGTACAAGCTCCGCACAGACAGCACTGGAGGTCAAGATTGAACCTATGTCGCTGGAATAGCAAGGCAGTGGCTCTACTAGCTGTGCCACAGTGCTGCCCTTGTTTCTGGCAGGCTTTCCCGAGCATGTTGTCAGTGGGTCAGGCTGAAAATTAGCAAGCCCCGATCATTCTGTGAGTTCTTTGGGGCCAGCAGGCAAGTACCAATGTAAGTTCAAGAGCACTTGCACGCAGGCTCTCGGAGAGCGGTGCTGCTTTCCTCGGTTGATTTATAGTTGTTGGCTGACCCAATGGAGATAAAGTCACGAACTGCCTGTTCTCTTTCCATTTCATTAAATGAAACAGAACTGGCCCTAATCACTCTTCTCACATTTCTATTTCTCAGTGCACAGATTTCATAGGATGTAACTGCGAGCAAAGGGAGGTCCCTGGGGCTGAAGAGCCAGACTCCACTACACTCATCTGAATCAGGTTAGAAAATGCTGGTTGGATCAGAAGGTTATCAACTCCTGAAACAGAGAGAGGCCAGAGAATAGCACAGGAACTGGTCTCAGAAAGGGAGGGGCACAGAGAGACAGAGTGTCCAATGGCAAAACAAAAAGCAAAAAAGGAAATAACAACCACATGTACTTATTTTCATTTATATAGCACCTTTCATGTACCCAAAACATTAGGACTTTTAAGGGAACCTTACCAGGCAATAAATTAATGTAAAGCCATTACAATTTTATAAACTTCTACCTGACCTGATGGAAGTTTATGAAAGTATGAGAGGCACAGACAGAGTAGACAGTCGGTATCTTTTTCCCCAGGGTTGAAATGTCTAATACCAGAGGACATGCATTAAAGATGAGAGAGGGTACGTTCAAAGGAGATGTGTGGGGCAAGTTTTTTTCCCCCCCACATAGAGAGTGGTGGGTGTCTGGAATGCACTGCCAAGGGTGGTGGTGGTGGAAGCAGATTCGATAGAGGCACTTAAGAGATTCTTAGGCAGGCACATGAATGTGCAGAGAATGGAGGGATATGGACCATATGCAGGCAGAAGGGATTAGATGCTATTAGCTTTATTAGTTCAGCACAACATCGTAGGCACAGTAGTGCAGCAGTTAGCGTAACACTATTACAGCACCAGTGACCCGGGTTCAATTCCAGCTCTGGTTTCCTCCCACATTCCAAAGACGTACGGGTGAGGAAGTTGCGGGCATGCTATGTGGGCGCTGGAAGCGTGGCAACACTTGCGGGCTGCCCCCAGAACACACTACGCAAAAAGATGTAGTTCACTGTACATGTGGCTAATAATCTCTCTCTCTGGCCTGTACTGTTTTATGTTCTATATAGAAAGATATTAAGGTAAAAGCCAAACGATTTGGTTAAAGAGCTAGGTTTCAAGGTGCAGCTTCGAGGATGAGTAAGAGTCAAGAATTAGAGAGGCACCAACAGAGGGATACAGGACTGCAGAGCTTGGATGTGATAAAGCCGTGAAAAGATTTGGGAACACGTTGCTTGACCGGGAGCCACTGTATGCCTGCACCCACACAGGCACAGGATAAATGGATCGCTGCAGGTTAGGGGACAGTTAGAAGAGTTTTGGATGGTCTCAAGTTTACAGAGAATGGACTAAGCTGGGAATGCTTCAGAATAATCAACCTGACGAGGACAGGCTCAAAATAGACCAGATAAAGACAAATGAGCTGTATAAAGGGCAAAGACAGTGGGGGTGGGGGGGGGGAAGGTAGAGAAAGCCCATTTACCACTGAGAACGGAAAGACACTGTGCTAAGATGGCTTTATTTGGCTTGATGTGTCTCCTGGCACGAGATGCCAAGACTGTTGGCACAGAGTTCTTTTGCAAAGCCTTCTAGTCAAGGGATGCATTTTTCAGATTTAACTGATAAAAAGCAAGAAAAAATCCCTCAGGCTTAATCAGGAAAAAAAGTCTTCTGTTCAGCAATCACACTCTCGCCGATGATAAATGTAAACCAGGCTGAATATACATTTTCATTCATACTGCTTTGATGTTGCAAGTGTCTTTGAAGACACTACTGGCCAGCCCCTTTTGTTTATGTGATGAGCTGTCAATGCTGGCCTGAGAGACAGAGACAAACGTTAATTTGGCATTATGTTCAGCACAGACATTGTGGACCAAAGGGCCTGTTCCTGTGCTGAACTGTTCGATGTTCTAGGTAATGCAAGTTTCTGTGTATATTTGTTGCAATTACTGCCTTATAGACACAGAAGATTGGTGCACTTCACAAATACTATTCAATTTTGTTAAATACCAAACAAGACTAAAAAACCTCTGAACTGAACCAAAAAATAAAACCCAAAATGTTCAAACCCCTACATATAATTGAAGTAAAAGTGGGCAGGTATCTGAACACAGCCTTATAAACATCCCACTAGTCTGGCATTGTTTTTCCAATGGTAGCAATGCAAAACATGGAAGATTTAATGAGTCACAAACTAAGTTACCAGCTGATATAGAACCAGCATAAATTTCTTCAAGTTTACACACTACTTAATAAATCATCCAATTAGTCTCTCCAGCACTGTACAATTTCACTGTACAAGCCAAGAAAGGACTGCAATTTTTATATTTGAGGAGGACCATTATAATTGACTTTTTTTTACTGGGGGAAAGAGCACAGTGTTAATACAAAGGCAGCAGTGATGTCAATGGTCTGATGGACTCTGACTTCCAGAGGCAATGGACTACCCCGACAAAGTGGTTTCACACAGCATACAGCAATACATCTTCCATGGAAGCATGGTTAAAATTTTAAATAAAAAGCCAATTTATAGAAACATCTGTCAAAGATTAAGAAAGTGCTAAAATCCCACTGGGACAATCCCTCAATAAACCTTAAAACTGCTGCTTGTGCCACTGTCACTCAGTAACAGATTTGCCTCTTGGGTCAAAATGTGGGTTCAGACTTAATCACATAACGCATTACAATACTGAGGGAATGCTGTACTGTCAGTGGTGCTGCTATTTAGATGAAATGTTACACCAGGCTATCTGCTCTCACACAGATGCAAGAGATCCCACAGGGGCAATTTGAGGAACGGAAGGCAAGTCTCCTGGGTCCCCTGGTCAACTTTTATCGCTCAACTAACATTAGTGAACAGGCTGTATGGATATTGGGTGAGGCTGTTTTGTGGAGACCACCTATGCATTAATTAGCTGCTGCATTTCCTTCAATACATGGCTGAATATACTTCAAAAGTATTGCATTTATGGTAAAGCATTTTGAAATGACTCAAGGTTGCAAAAGGCACTATATAAATGCAATTTTTTTCTCTTTGTACGAATGTTAACTTCTGTCATACAGCACTGAAACAGGCCATTCAGGCTACTGGGGCCACACCAACACATGTCCACTAATGCCATTTTATTCTCTCCACATATCCCTCAATCCTCCCCAGATTCCAGCACTCACCTACAATAGGTCCAATTTACACTGGCCAATTAACCTACCAACTCCCACTTCTTTTGGATGTGGAGGAAACTGGAACACACATGGCCAAAGGGAGAGTGTGCAAACTCCACAAGGGCAGTACCAGAGGTCAGGATTGAATCTGGATCGCTGGAGCTGTAAGGCAGCAGATCTCCTAGCTGCTCCAAGCAGATTAGTTCAACCACTGGACTGCAATTAGAAGATATATTAATTTGAAGTGCGCAACGATTGTTGGATTGTTAATGGGGAGGATAAAACTGTCCCAGGACAGGTGCAACCCATTCTCAGCTATGACTTTAATTCCCAGCAGCTATAAAGAATGCACAACGCAAGTCATGAATATCTAATTCAGGCAATGCCAACCAGTGGAAGGTCACCACACTTATCAGAGAAACAACCTTAGCGTTATCCAATTCTTTTTAAAACACATTAAGTTACTTGATTTAGTCATAAGGGTTCTTGACAGGGTGGATATGGAGAGGATGTTTCCTCTGGTGGGAGAATCTAGAACTTGGTGCCACCGACTCCAAATAAGGGATCACCCACTTAAGACAGATAAGGTAACACGTTTTCCTCTTGGAGGGTCACGAGTCTTTGGAACTCTCTTCCTCAAAGGGCACTGGAAGCAGAGTTGCTGAATATCTCCAAGGCAAATTTAGATAGATTCTTGATAAGTAAAGGGGTGTAAAGTTACCAGGGGTTGGTGGCAATGTAGAGCTGAGGTTCCCGTCAGATTGGCCACAATCTTGATGAATAGCAGAGTAGGTTTGAGAGACCGAGTGGCATGTTTGTGTGGGCCTTTTAAAGTAGTCATTCCCATTTACTTTAAGGCCATCAGCATGGTGAGATGTTCCAAGGCTACAGGTATTTAATTAACTGGTGATATCACAAGTAGAGTACTTCATACAATTTGTGCACGGCATTGCAGGAAAGGCATGCCAGTGGTGTAGCGGATATTTATGGAGATGTTGCCAGGGTTTGGAAGCTTAGTTAGGATTGCCTTGCTTCCTTCAGAACTGAGGAGGAAAAGGGGAGCTTTAATCAAGATGAACAAATCCACAAAAGGACCCGAGCTAGCATTGAGATCTGGAGAAAGTTAAAGTATTTGGAAGAATGGTTAGAAAGGAATTGAGGAATTAATAGCTTTCACTCAGTATGGGATTCACTGTCTCAAAGGATAGAGCAGACAGAAATCCTCAAAAAGTACCTAATTGACATGCCACAACCTGATAGGTTGCAGAACTTAAGATTTGCCCCAATAGTGTAATACAGCTGCCACGATCACAGTTCAGTGACCTTTCCCTTCATTGCGGGTTTCCCTCAAATGGCCATTCATCTCAATGTTGCCTGCGGGATCTTGCACTGCAAACACCAGTCACCATGTTTCCCTGTGTCACAACAATAGGTGAATTTCAAAAACAACTTTATTGGTTGTTCTCTAAGGTCACCAATGCAAATCAGTCCTTGCGTTGACTTTACCTCAATGTGTTTTATAATTCCTCAGAGGATTGCCATTCAGAGGAGATGGGGCGGGGTGGGTGGGAAATCCAACAAAGAGTTTCAGATTGGGTCACAAGCTCTGAAGCTCAAGACTAAATTATAGCCACATAACCTTCCCTTTCAGCTCTGTGTTACATGACATCCCTACAGAAGAACATGACATGTAATAAAAGCTTTATTAAATATGTCTACCTGCACTGCACTTTCTCTGTAACTATAAACACTATGTTCTGCATTCTGTTATTGTTTTCCTTTTGTACTACCTCGATGTACTTATGTATGGATTGATCTGTCTGGATGGAATGCAAACAAAAGCTTTTCACTGTATCTCAGTACGTGTGACAATAATAAACTAATTACCAATTTTTTGGTTTGATAGAAACTGAAACTGACTCCAATCTGTTTACAATCAGGTTAAGTGGTTAGCATTCTGCTAGAAGCTTACTTTTGGAAATGTCCTCCAAATTAGAATGAGAAACAGAGCAACAATCACAGGTTAATGTCAATGGCACAACACTACTGAAAAACAGGTACAAAGCCCAGATCTAATGATCAGTGGGAAGACCAGTACTACTGGTACTTTTTAAAATCATTTTTGTTCTTGTAGTGGATTTCGATTTGGAAATGCAAAGTTAACAATTTCAAAAAATATTACGAAAACTGTTTTAGCTCAAGGTCAAATGAAAGCGATGAGTTATGAACTCATTTGCACTCAGTGCTCCAATGTGATGAAATAATCTGTACGGATGGCATGCAAAACAAAGTTTTTCACTGCACCTCGGTACATGGGACAGTAATAAACCAATTCCAATTCATTTTTAATACCGAAGGGTTACTAAGAGTTTCCAATTAGGAAACTGGGCTGGAAGCTGAAATTTTAAAAGAACCTCAATACACTCTGTACTAACTCAATGTAACTGTACTGTGTAATGAATTGACCTGTATGATCGGTTTGCAGGACAAGTTTTTCACTGTACCTCGGTACAAGTGACAATAATAAATCAACACCAATACCAAATGATTATTTGAAAATGAAATTTTAAAAGAGAATGGAAAAAAGCAGAAGAATTAATACAGGAGTTGGCTTGATGGGTGAAATGAGCTCCCAATGCCATTAATTCCAATAATGACAGAGACACAAGAGGCTGCAGATACTGGAATCTGAAGCAAAAAACTGTTGGAGGAATTCTGCGGATCAAGTTGCATCTGTAACTATGATTGTTACTTAGCCACTAAGTAAGTCAATTTAAGGTCCTCAGAAATAAAACACAAGTCAAACCTATCTGGAAAAAGCCAAATGCTACCCTGTGTTATGTGTAAAGTGCCTGGGAGTTTTGAGGAACCTGATCTATAATAATACAAAATCAAGTGGGATTATGCACATTACAATCTGAGGTGTTATTTATTCTGTAGAACTACATCAATTTTGCAGCATAGGTCATGCCCAATTGATCAATGCAACATTTACGCTCCACACATCTCTCCTTCCAACCGAACATCATTTCACCCTGTCAGAACATTCTTCTGTTCCCTTCTCATGTACTTTCATTACATTTCAATTGCAACACGAGTGACTATGCTTCAAAATTGCTTCACTGGCTGTAGCTCTTTGCAACATCCTGAGGTTATGTAAAGTGCTGCATAAATGTAAGTTTTTCTTCCAAGTGTAGACTGATGTCAAGTCAAGTGGAGTTTATTGTCACTTGCACGAGTATAGTGAAATGACGGGTACAATGAAAAACTTGCTTGCAGCTGCATCACAGTCATGTAGATTCAGACAACACACAGAACATAATTTATGTATATGTATAATTTATACAAGACAGTGAAGAAAAAGACTGTGGAAAACAAGGCATTAGTGCAAAATAAAAATAAGAAACAAGTCCATGGTGGTGCAAGAGGTGGTCTGTAGTGTTCCATCGCTGAGGTAGGGTTTGGGTTAGGTAGGTTGATGCAGTCTGAGATAAGACAAGCTTATTCAACTTCTTCTCATTTACCCCAATGACTCTCTGTGGCAGTGAGTTCTACCACCTCACTACTCTCCAGGGAAAGGGATTTTCCCTGAACTCCTCAATGGGTTTCAATGATCTTACACTTGCTTCCAGTGTTGTAATACCCTACACTATTCTCTCTAAACCTTTCACAATATTAAGGATGTCTATTATGCCATCCATAGCCATAATAAAAATGCAAATATCTTTCTTTTAATACTGTTAATTTAAACCTAAATACAACCCCTAATGTGCTGAAGCAAGAAGTCATTACATACTTTTAATGCCTGACTCATCTCTTGACTGATTAAGGGTTTAGATCTGTATTCTATACTTGCAAACACAACATTATATAACAAACCACCTGAACTATGCAATTAGCAAACCTTTAACACATTCAAGCTCAGCTGCCCACATCAATGACAAATTACAAGGGCCATTTGGTATTAATTGTTGGTTCAGTTGATGTATTTAGACCTTAAAGAGTTACATTTCATCTGAACTTTGATGGAAACCCGGGCAAGTCCCAGGGAAATACGGCGGGGTGCGGGGTTTCTGCAGATCTTATGTAAGGGAGGGAGTCGCTGAAACAGGAAAAACTCAAAGCATTAAACAGAGCCTGGGGTGCGAGCAACAGCTGCCGGGGGCTCCACATACTAACCACTGGCCAACATCTGTTCTGGGACATGGGATGCTTGTGCAGCACTCGTCATAACTTCGGCGTCAAACCGGTCCCGATGAAAACTTCCGCCGAAATTGCATCGGGATCATTCCTCAGCTGCTTTTTACAAACTATTCCCCAACCGACAGCGCCAGCACAAACCCTCTCAGATTAGAGAGGTTTGCCTTCATTCCAAATCTGGGGTTGCTCGGGGATCCCAGAGACTCTCTCATCTGCCACATCACAGCAGAGAGAGAGGAACTCATCAGTGAAATGCACTGCTGTAAAGTGCAGGGAGTCTAATCATAGCGGGAAGAGAGAGGAGTCTGCAAAAACTTTCTCCGCAGCTACTTAGCTCCCCCTAATCTACAGCTCCCCTCTCGGCCTGTATTCCAAATATTAAACTTGAATCTTGCAAAATATTGCAAACTGGTGTAAATAACAACAGCAATAAAACTTAGAGGTTGCACATTAAAACTTTGGGTCAGAGATTTCAAAACTTTTACACAGTCATTTAAGACGAACGAGGAGTGAGAAGGAATGAGACGTGTACCTTTGCAATGGCACGATTTTACACGCCATGGTCTCCATCGGCAAACGGCGAGATCCTCACCGTCTGCGGGGCCGGGGTTCGAACCCTACCCGTTCCCTTGGAGGACACAGGATAAGAGCGCCGCGTCAAATCGGAGCAGCTGCTTAAATATACAGGGGTGTGTGGTGGTGGGGGGGGGGGGGGGGGAGTGGTGCCTTGCGAGGGGAGGGGAGGGTGGCCCACTGCAGTGAGAGAAAGAGAGAGAGAGAGAGTGTCCCACTGCAGTGAGAGAGAGAGGGTGTGTGTGTGTCTGGGGATAGCTGGGGCTATGACTGTCACACAATTCCTGAGTGAAGTCCCGCTCCAACTCCACTTTAATCCCTCAGTACCCCTGCAAGGGAAAAGGGGAAATTCCTGTCTCCAGGCACTCACGTCTCTCAGCCCGGCTACCTGATTGTTTACTGTCCTAGGAAAAAAACGTAAGCAGTCTCCGCTCTGCAAATCTGAACTCTACGCTTTCATAGAATATAGAACACTCCAGCACAGTACAGGCCCTTCAGCCCACAATGTTGTGCCGACATTCTATCCTGCTCTAAGATCTATCTAACGCTTCCCTCCCACATAACCCTCCATTTTTCTATCATTCATGTGCCTATCTAAGAGTCTCTTAAGTGTCCCTAATGCATCTGCCCCCACAACCTCTGCCGGCAGTGCGTTCCATGCACCCACCACTCTGTGTAAGAAAACTTACCCTTGACATCCCCCTTATACCTTCCTTCAATCACCTTAAAATTATGTCCCCTCGTGTTAGCCATAGAACAAGCTGAGAGCAACACGCTAATGCAAACTGAGGTTATGCAGCAAAGCCTGTTTATTGAAGCACAGGCCTTAGATTTTACTTCTTGAGAGTCATGGAGAGAGGCAGTGCAGAAGTAGGCCCTCCAGCCCACCAAATAGAAGTTTATACAATCATGAGGGGCATAGGTAGGGTGGATAGCCAAAGTCTTTTTCCTGGGATAGGGAACTCCAAAACTGGAAGACATAGGTGAAAAGTGAGAGTGGAAAGATTTAAAGGGGACTTGAGGGGCAACTTCTTCCCACTGAGGGTGGTGGCTATATGCAATGAGCTGCCAGAGGAAGTGGTAGGGGCTGGTACAATTGTGACATTTAAAAGGCATTTAGACAGGTACTTGGATAGCAAAGATTTAGAGGGATACGTGCCAAATGCTGGCAAATGGGACTGGCTCAGTCAGGCAACTCGGTTGGCACTGACCTGTTGGGCCGAAGGACCTGTTTCTGTGCTGTATAACTCTGTCCACACCGACCATCAAACAACCATTTACACCAATCTGACATTTATCCCTTTATTTATTCTCCCCACATTCTTGTCAACTCTTCCCAGATTCTACCATTCACCTACACACTAGGGGCAATTTACGGTGGTTAGTTAACCTACCAAACAGCACACCTTTGGGATGGGGGGGGGGGGGGGTGGGAAACCGGAACAGCCGGAAGAAACCCATGTAGTCATGGGGAGAACATGCAAATTCCATGCAGGCAGAAGCCGAGGTCAGGATCGAACCTGGGTCTCCGGCACTGTGAGGCAGCGGTTCTACTAGCTGTTGCACTTTAGCCCAGCACCTGCCCCGTTTCCAAAAGCCCTACAACCAGGCAAGGATAAATGAGGAGAAGTCTATAGTTTTATTCTACCTAATGCATGTCTCAACTGATCTGCCAGCTCTGATTTAGCCCAAAGCCAACTCAAGTCAACCCAATCTATATCAAACTGAATGTAGGCCATCCCAATCCAACTTAACTGAATAAAAGGACAAATCAAATGAATGCAAGCCAACTCTATTGAACAAATGGTTCTGTTCACTCCTGATCTTTCCAGATAAACTCTTCAAAGTGCATCAAGAAGTACTTCAACCTGAGAGGGCAACCTATCTCAAAGATGGGATTTTGAAGATTGCACAAGGCTCTCTCTACAGGCTGTCCCCCGGTTATGATCACCAGACTTATGGACATCCGTAGATATGAACAAGCTCCCATATAATTATTAAATTCAAAAGTCCAACATACGTACATACAGTATGTTCATTCCTACAAACAGCAGAACCAATTTCCTCCTTCTCTCCACTTCTAGTAATTGCTCTTTCTTATCAGTCTTGTGTCCTTTCGATGCCATTCATTACAATACGATGGAGGTATGGTTATCATATTGAGTGATTTTTGTGTATTTTTGACTCACAAACAATATTGACTTCAGGACATCTATTAAGACAAAACCTGTTCATTACCCTGGAACAGCCTGTACTACAATGGCATTCACAGTCATGAACTAAGCCTTGAGTGGGACATAGAATCTCACAACTGACATTTATAATGCAAGATTTGTTTTTTTCCAGTAAATATCACTCTCATCCCCGTGTCCACATTTTTGCTTCCCCTTCCTGACCAGCTTGTCCCTGGAAGCAGGATGTCCAACAAACATAAAGTTAGAGCCCGGCTCTTGGAGATCCAGAATAAAAGTCTACAGCAGTAGATACTGTTGGACCATGGATGAAGACCAGCTTGCTCCTCCTTGCCAATTGTTACTCATTTTTTATTGCAACTGCGTCAAATTTTACACAATCCTTTCAACAAGTAACCATTTCCAATGTTCTCTGTCCCCTCAGTGGGATGGGTCTCAGGACTAATTAAGTACTGGCATGCTTTCTTGAGGCACAGCTCATCCAAGTTACTTATCTGGATCAGGTTTCATATCTTTGGCTCTTCCAGGAACTGCATGTCCTCCAGGTCTCTTCTGGGACACTTGATGCCTGTGGTAACTTTATTAGTGTCGTGCATAGATTGCCAGACTTACTGGCACATTATGGGTGGTCAGATTTACTCCAATGAACAGCTTCTGGACAGAATGCATCCACTCATGTTACAGCTTCTTTTTAGACTGTCTTCAACTCATAACAAGGAACAAACAAATCACTTGCTATCCAGTTTCTAATGTGAAGGAACAGACTTCATTATCTACACATGTCGGGCTGAAGAATTAATCAGGTCACAAAGGTAATAAAGCAAGTTGCTTTATCATTCTTGGATGTAAGTATTGCCATTGAGGCTGATACTTATTGCCTGTCCCTTAACGAATGGACAGTGGACATTCTTGGAACTCCAGTCTGTATGGTGTAGGCTCTTCCACAGTGTTGTTAGATCAAGGAACTTAATTCAGCAACAATGTAGGGACAATGATTTATTTCCAAGGGTGCCGGTGACTTGAGGAAGTTGGATATGATAATATGTACCAGCTATTCTTGTAGATGGTCAAGATCACACATTTGGGAGGCATTGCTATAGAAGTCTTGGCAAGTAGGACATCCTGTAGTTCAGAAACATTGCAGCCTGGATCTGCTGGTGACAGAGGGTGAGAATGTTCAGGCAATGGCAATAATACTAATGAACAGGTCTACAAAGAGCCAATTTCAGGAAGACCAGTATCAAACAAGACTGTGTCATTGCCACAACGCTTCTCTCAAGAATGTTGAACCTTACCACCAACAGACTTCCCATGGGAGTAAAGGTGATCTTCAGAACTCTGTTCAACCTGTGGTGACTATACTCCAGAGCCAATCTCAAGAGATGAACGACAGTATGCAGATAACACTTGTGTCTGCACAAAATCAGAGGCCAAGCTACAAGGTATCACTGACTCTTTCACTGAAGCATACAAGAGGATGGGCCTTAACACTCGACAAAGGTCCTCCATCAACTACCCCCACTGCACCACAGTGCCCTCTGATAAAGGTTCATGGTGAGACCCTGGAAAAGATAGACCACTTCCCATAGCTCGGGCCCCACCTCTCAGCAAAGGTAGACATCGATGATGACATTCACTACAACTTTCAATGTGCCAGCAAAACCTTTGGTTGATTGAAGAAGAGAGCATGTGGAAATCAAGATCTCAGATGTGGCACAAAACAAATGGTCTACTGGGCAGCAGTGATTCCTGCCCTCCAAAGTGCTTCTGAGACTTGGACTAACTGCAGCAAACATCTCAAGGCACCGGACAGAATATCAACAACAGTGTCTTCGCAACGGACGGAAAGGGAACCAATGTCAGTGTCCATTTCCAGACTGACACCTGCAGAACCGAGGGCCTAGTTAGTGTCAGTGAGCTACATGGGGCATGTCTGATACAAGACACCAGACACTAGCATTCTCTCCTTGGAAGAGATTACCGGGCGGACAGAGGAAAAGATTCAAGGATGTGTGAAGAAGTACAGCATGCTCACTTACTCCTGGGGATCTTAGGCCCATGACTGCTCCAAGCAGCACTTGGGATTGTACTGAGAACCATGAGGCCATGCATGGGGAGCACATTAAGTAGCAGAAGAAATGGATCATCTTATAAACTGCACCAGGCTCCTCCTACCCCATCTGTGGAAGAGTCTGTAGCTCACACATTGCCCTCAATGTCCTCCTTAGAACCAAATAGAAACAAGTGATCTCCGATCCTGAAGTTTTTGAGCCTAAGAAGACGAACGTTGAAGCTAGTGAACAGGGATCCAATCAAGTAGACTGCTTTGCCTCGCCACCTGTCTAGCTGAAGTGCCATTGCAACTGAGTCCTTCCAGGCAGGTGGAGAGTACTTACTCATACTCCGTGACGTATCGTGTAGTTATCCAGAGTCTGACCTCGTTGACATTTGCATTTTGACCAGAGTAACATGAGACACCAAGGTAGAGAAATTGGAGTTAGCAGCCGGATACTGGGAGGAACTGGACATTTTAATCTGTGTAGATTTCAGTCCCCCTATCATCTGCATCCCAAAATGTTCCAAGAATTCTGGGTTCCTTTGAATCTACCCTCTGGCCAAATTTAATTGTACCAACAGTGACAGCCATGTCTTCAGTTGCCAAGGCCCCCCTCATCTAGAATCCCCTTGTCAAAACTTATCTCTCTTTCTTCTTTTTAGACTTTCCTTAAAACCTCTGCCTTTGACTGGGCTTTTGGTCGTCTGCCCTGGAATTGTATAACGTAGTTCAACAGCAATTTGTATGTAGTAACACTTCTGTGAAACACCTTTTGAGCACATTTGCTATCTTAAGGGATCAATACAAATGGAAGTTGTTATTGTTGCTGAGAATTGTGATCAAACGGCTTGATCCCTGTTTGGAAAAGGGTTGTTGATTCCCAAAATTAACTAAAAACTAGTAAAATGTTTTCTGGTATAAAATTGTCATTGGTGTGGGATTTGGGTGGAGAATGGGGGACAGATGGAAAGATGCATAATCCACTTCCTAAATCAAGTTCAAACACTTCGGGACATGGGAAGGTCATCCGCTAGAAACATTAACTCTCTTTCTCTCTCTACAAATATTGCCTGACCTGATGAGTATTTCCAGAATTATCTATTTCATTTCGAAATAATTCTTCTGTTTATCAAGCTCTCAGCACCAATTTTTCAGTTTTAGGTTAAATACACAAATGGAAGTTGCTTCCTGTGGTGCAGTTAGAGGTTGGTATCCCTTCTGATTAAAAGTTGGTTGGTAACCCTTCTGATTAAAAGTTGGCCCAACAAGCTTCCCTCAAAATACTTATGGCAACTAATTTAAGACCAGCTTTTGGCTCGACGATTACTGTTGAACTTACTGCTGGTTCTCTGACAGACATGCCCGCCTTTGAGAAGATCTGCTCCTCTTTCTGAAGGGATCTCCATTTTTCACTTTTACTTTGTTCACCATCATTGGTTCCTGTTTTCCTCTTATGTCTGATAAAGAATTTACCAAACCTTGCTTCCAAAGCCACATTTCTTTAGAGTCGTACGAGACAGAAACAGAACCTACAGCCCACCAAGCATGCATTTGCATGAATCCTTTTCCTCAATGTTCTCGTCACATGCTTAATGCCATGCGTGGGTACATGCAGCTCTTTACTTCTGTCTTGGTCAGTGCTTCCATGTTGCCCTTAAGCACATACAGTGTCAAGGACCACAAACTTCAAAAACTAACACTCCTCTGCATCTTCTTCCACTTTTGTCCAACCCATATCTTCCACCTCCCAACATCTCACCACCTGCCTTGTTTCACCATCCTTCTGATTTTCCCGCCTCTGAACCTGAATGATCAGTCCTCCATCCCAATGATTTCTGAGCCTGACATGCTGTTAAGTTCTTCCGCTGCCTTCATCTCCAAGCCTATTTGTTTGGTCTGGAGACTCTTTCCACTCAATCCACTTTGACCCTCACCCTCTGAACTCTTACCCTCTTTCAATCTTTACTCTCTTAGGAGGTTAAGGAAGTTTGGCTTGTCACCGAACACTCTAACAAACTTCTACAGATGTACTTTTGAAAGTATCCTGACATGCGTCATGGTCTGGTACAGCAAATTGAATGCACAGGAATGTAAGAAGCTGCAGAGAGTAGTGGACTCAGCCTGATACATCACGGACACATCCCTCCCCACCATCGGTAGTACCTACAGGAGGTGCTGCCTCAAGAGGGCAACATCCATCATCAAAGATCCCCACCATCTGGGCCATGCCATCTTTTCGCAGCTACCATCGGGCAGGAGGTACAGAAGCCTGAAGTCCCACACCACCAGATTCAGGAACAGCTACTTTCCTTCAACCATTCAGTTCTTGAACCAACCTGCACAACCCTAATCACTACCTCAGTGTAGCAACACCATGACCACTCAGTACTACAATGGACTTTGTTTTATTTTGTTCTAATTATGTTCTTTCTTGTAAAAATTGTGTATAATTTATATAATATATACTTTATGCTTTTCTTGTGAATGCTGCTTATCTGATGCTCTGTGCCTGTGATGTTGCTGCAAGTAAGTTTTTCATTGCACCTGTGCATACATGTGCATATGACAATAAACTCGACTTTAACTTTGATTTATTCATTTTTAAAAATTCTAGCATGATGTTGACTATTTCAATTTTTCCACTGCCCCTCCTCACTCTAACCTACCCCCATGCCAGTACCCCCATCCAACACTCTCCACGTACAATGGATTATCCCTGTAATTTCCAGAGCCTTCAATGTGATTCCATCACAAGCATAGCCATCCCTTCCCTCCCCTTCCTGCATTCCAAAGACTCTTTGCAGCCCCGCGACTCACCATCTCATCTTCACAAATACCCAGTCACCCCGTGCAACCACAGGAGATGCAACAACTGCCCCTTTATCTCTCCTTTTCCCAGATTCCAGGGATCTAAACAACACCGCCAGGTGAAGAATGATTCACTTGCATGTCTTCCAATTTGGTGTACTGCTTTTGGTGCTGACAATGTGGTCTCCTCTGTATTGAAGAAGCCAAGTTCAGATTGGGCAACCATTTTGCAGAACATGGTCTACAAGGGTGACCCTGAGTTTCCGATTATTCCATCCCCCCTCCCCTTCAACAATGCCACCAGCAGACGCATCTCCCCCTCCACTCTCCTTTCAGCATTCTAAAGGGACCATTCCCTCTAGACTTCCTGGTTCACTCTTCCATCTTTCACTGAGCAAACAAAGCCCAAAATAAGCTTGAGGAACAGTATCTCCTGACCATCTCTGGTACAGCTCTCAGGCATTAACATTGAATTCAACAATTTCAAATAATTAGCTTTTTCCATGTGGCCAGTTCCAATGAAAGATCACCTGAACCTGTAACATTAGCTTCGTATTTCTCTCTCTGTGGATGCTGCCTGACCTGCTGAGTAGTTCCAGCATTAACCCTTTCCTCTCTCCCCTTGGTTTTCATTTATCTGCATCTACTTACACCCCCCCCCCTCAGACTGTCCAGCTGAGATCAACAAGCCTTGAGATGAACCCATGAACACTACCTCATTATTCCTTTATTTTCCACTATTTATTTATTTTGTAATTTATGGTAATTTGATGTCTTTGCACTGTACTGCTGCCGCAAAACAACAAATTTCACGTCATATAAGACAGTGATAGTAAAACTGATTCTGATTCAATCCCTCTTGCTCAGCCAGCACCACCAACACTTGTGTCATTCAATCTCTCTTGACCTCCACCCTAACACACACTTTTCCTTTCATTCTCTCTGTCCCTCCTCATTTTCTCAGCAAACTTGTTCCATTTCAAACTTCTGATGAAACGTCATGGATCTGAAATATTAACTCTTGTTTTTCTTGTCACTGATGCTGCCTGACCTGCCGAGTATTGTCTGTATTTATTTCAAAACCAAGTACCTTGTGGGACCCAATTCCAGTTACTGGAAGCAGTTGGGGTTTATTTTTAAGCTTGCCACTTAAAAACCTCAGATTCTTTTCTATTTAAAGTAGATTCCTGGATTCCAGATAAGAATCAGACTAAGATTCTGTTTGCACGGAACATTTAATCCCACTTCTTGCAACTCTGTTAGTGGAATGTCCAGTGAAATGATGCATTGATCAAGCTTAAACGTTGATCAATGTGAAACCTTAATATCATCACACATAATCAACAGATGAACACTCCTTACTAGATAGGGTAAATGCACACAGTCTTTTTCCCAGGGTTGGGGAATCAAGAACTAGAGGGCAGAGGTTTAAGATGAGAGGGGAGAGATTTAATAGGAACCAGAGGGGCAACTTTTTCACCCAGAGGTTATTCTATATATGGAATGAGCTGCCTGAGGAAGTGCTTGAGGCAGGTACATTTAACAACATTTAAAAGACACTTGGACAGGTACATGGATAGGAAAGGTTCAGAGGGATATGTGGGCAAATGGGATTAGCTTGGATGGGCATCTTGGTCAGCATGGACCAGTTGGGCTGAAGGGCCTGTTTCTGTGCTGTATCACAATTTTAATCTGGAGCCTCGGAACTGTTGTGAAACAGCTGTGCAGTTCAGAATAGTGAACTTATTTAATGTGGCTCAGTGGGTGACATTTTTCCCCAAATCTGAAGATTGAAATTTCAAGCCCCAGTCCAGAGACTTGAGCAGTCACAGAGACATACAGCACAGAAAGAAGACCTTCGGCCCATCAAGTCTGCACTAGCCATCAACCACCCATTTACACTGGTCCTACATCAATCCCACTTTATTATTCTCTCCACATTCCCATCAACCTCCCTCCAGATCCTACCACTCACCTACACACTAGGGGCAATTTACAGTGGCCAATTAACCTACCAACCCGCATGTCTCTGGGATGTGGGAGGAAACTGGGAGTACCCGGAGGAAAGCCACAGGTGGAATGTGCAAACTTCACAGAGGCAGTATCCAAGATCAGGACTGAAACAGGGTCTCTGTGCAATGAGGCAGCGGCTCTGCTAGCTGCACCACTGTGCTGCACCTAAATAAGCTGTTGGAGTCTTGCACAGCTGAGGGTCCCATCTTTCAGCAGGACCCTATCTGCCCCCTCAAGTCACCCTAAGAGGTCCCAGGGCATGACTTTGATGTAGAGCAGGGGAGTTCTCCCCCAGCATCCCAGCTAACATCTACCTCTCAACTAAACCTAAAAACATTATCTGGTTATGATCATACTGCTGTTGTAAAGCCTTGAAAGCAACTTCTCTATAACAAAAGCACTTCATTGGCTGTAAAGTGCTTTGGGACATCCTGAAAGGTGTTTCTTAACTCAAGGATGTTTCATGGCTTGTGAACTGGAAGATCGGCATTATTCACCGTGTTCCTTTGAAGGCAACAGTGCCCTGATGTGATTATGCAGATACGATAGTGGTGTTTAAGAGGCTGTTAGACACGTGAATGTGCAGGAAATGAAGGGATATGGATCATGTACAGGCAGAAGAGACTTAGTTTAATTTGGCACTGTGTTCGTCACAGAAATTGTGGGCCGAAGGGCCTGTTCCTGAGCTATGTTATAAATGTCACAAGAAATGGGGCACACCTGTTTTGCCTTATGGTATTTCTGAGTTAAATCTGATCATATAAATTATAGTGAGGTGATGACTCTGGAAGCTTTAAAAATGAAGGCCTTTGCTGCTGTTTCTGCCAAGATTTGTTTTAGTGCTTTCAGCAGGAATAGGCAAATATACATTTCCATCTGGTGATCTTATATGTTAATGTTTGACTGAAGTGTGTGTGTGTGTGTGTGTGTGTGTGTGTGTGTGTGTGTGTGTGTGTGTGTGTGATCCCCTGCTCTGTCCTGGATTCACCTCATCCAGAGGCATTCCAAATACATACTGAGGGGAGAGGCTGGATACACCTCATACCTGGCCCCTCAGCGTTAAGCAAGCCATGGCAGATGCAAATGGCTCCATTCATTTGTTCGGGGTTGCCAAACTTTGCTAAAAAGGGAACATAAATGTTTTTATTTCTTTAATTAATATTCATAGTATAATGTATTTTACACAATATTATATTTAGTTTTAAATTATTTTAATGTAATTCAACTGCTTTAGAATGTCTCTCTGAATGCCAGAGGAGCAGAAGAACATTCACAAGAATGCTAAAGAACTTTGATTCAATTACCAGCTATCCTCTGGTACCTTAAGATATGAGCGAGAGAGAGAGAGAGAGACACACACACACTATTTTAAACCCTTTCAATTCAATGTATGTCATTTTGACGAGTAAGTTAATGTGACTTTGTTGAACCGAAAAATGGTTCCAAATTAACCAGATTTAATATTCAGGAGCCTAGTTTCAAGCAATCATCCCCAGGGTGGGGCAAGGTTCTAGCTGCCCCGTATAAGCAATGATAAATTGCATAATCCTAGAGTCACATTCAGACCAGACAAGGTCACAAGGTCGAGACCCTTCCACAAACAACATTTCTGAACCAATTGCACTCTTATATCTAGAAATTGAATTTCAC
Organism: Pristis pectinata; assembly: GCF_009764475.1. Lineage (NCBI taxonomy): Eukaryota > Metazoa > Chordata > Chondrichthyes > Rhinopristiformes > Pristidae > Pristis > Pristis pectinata. Next base: position 136,049,243 of record NC_067406.1, read on the forward strand.
CCCCTTCTAGGACATGTTCTGCATACGGCAATAACACATAACGAATCCCCAGCAAACATTTGTAGAATTGGGCGAAAGTTCCTCATCACTATGGAGGTTTGCACACAGATCTAACCTGGATAAAACTGATTTTATGCATAATTGGGCATGAAAAATAGATGCAAATGGGTCCAATTTCTCACCTTTGGTACTTCTAATTTACAATTTACTGCATATTCTAATCTCCATTTACAGTGGTGGGGTTTGAACTCATTACTTCTGGATCATTAATCTGCTGCCAACACTACTAGACTGCCTAAACATGTTCCATTTTTGAGTGAATAACATTTTTGGTCTAATGTTAAAGCTGAAACAAACAGATCATTGATAAAATCTTCCCTTTTTCAATAACATAAGCTTCCCCTTTGGGTTTTATCTTATACTGCAAATTAACAAAGAATGATATGATTTAGTTGTATAAATGTCACATGTATGTATTTGTAATATACACACTCACGTCAATGTTATTCAAAAGAAAAAATGAATTGCCTGTAATTGTATGGTTGAACGATTTAATGGTATGATGGAACTGAGCCAGATAGTTGCTCGGAAGTCCCAGCTCTCTTGTAAAATTCTGTTTATGACAAAAAAATCACATTACAAAATCATTCTTGGATTACCGGCAAATTCTTCTGGCTGCTTTCTACATTATTTAACAAGGAACTTTGTGCTGTTATCTCGTGTGAATGTTTAACAGGCTTAAAGCTGCATGAGGTGATAAGACTTTAATAAAACTGTGTTAGTGGTTGCACCATTGCCATTGTGTGGAACATGAACAGGGCTGACCCTGGCTCAGACTGGACCTGCAGAGTTGCCAATGAGCTTTGCAAGTAGTAGAGGGGAGAATTACTGGTTGTTATACTCCTTGGATGATACAATTCTTAGAGTTATACAGCACAGAAATGGGCCCTTCAACCCACCATATCCATGCCAACATTTCTACTCATCTACATTAATCCCATTTGCTTGCATTAGGACTGCATCCTTCTATCTGTCCAAATGCCTCTTAAACGTAGTAATTGTATCTGATTTCACCACCTTCTCTGACAAAAATATGGTGCTGGAGAGTGACAACGTTTTGAGTGCAATTGTTGTATTTATTATTACCAAGCACACTGTTTACTGTGAAACAAGGAGTTTCATTGCACCCTGATGGATATGACAATGAACTAATCGAATCTAACCTATTCTAAACCAGATATCAATCTCTCTCTCTCTCCCTGTGAAAGAATCTCAACACTCACAATTTACAGTGGCCAATTAATCTACCAACCTGGACAACTTTGGGATGTGGGAGGAAACCAGAGCAACTGGAGGAAACCCACAGGAGAATGTGCAACCTCCACAAAGACACCGCCGGAGGTCAGGATTGAACCCGAGTCGCTGGAGCTGTGAGAGAGCTCTACTAGCTACGACACTGTAACCGTGGATATTATACTGGTGTGGATTGACATCTGTTGGCAGATGTAAAGGTGAGGTTCGCAATGAATGGGTCTTTTTTTTAGCTCAATTGGCCTAACATTAGTCAGAGGGAAATTGGTGGCGTTCTTGAGGAAGTGGCAGCAGGGCAGGTAGTGAGTGGTGGAAGGTTGGGAACTGACTTGTGGGATGCCACATGGATCAGTGCTGGGACCCCAGCTGTTTGCTTTCTACGTCAATGATTTGGATGAGGGTAACAAGTGTTAGATATCCAAGTATGCTGATGATGCAAGGCTAGTTGGTGGGGTGCACATAGAGGGGATATGGACGGGCTGTGTAATTGGGCAAGGACGTGGCAGATAGAATAGAGCATGGAAGGGTGGGGCACCATTCATTCTGGCAGACAAAATAGAAGAGCAGGGTATTTTATCAATGGTGAGAAGTTCGGAGTACTGATGTTCGGAGGGCCCTGGACATCCTCATATAGAGATCTCTGAAGATTTGCATGCATAAAACATAGAACACTGCAGCACAGCACAGGCCCTTCGGCCCACAATGTTGTGCCGACATTCTATCCTGCTCTAGCATATCCCACATCGCACCCCCTCCCCACCGTTTCTCTATCATTCATATGTCTAAGAGTCTCTTAAATGTCCCTACTGTATCTGCCCCCACAACCTCTGCAGGCAGTGCGTTCCACACACCCACCACTCTCTGTGTAAAAAAACTTACCCCTGACATCCCCCTTATATCTTCCTCCAATCACCTTAAAATTATGTCCCCTCATGTTAGCCATTGTCACACTGGGAAAAAGTCTCTGACTGTCCACTTGATCTATGCCCCTTATCATCTTGTGCACCTCTATCAAGTCATGTCTTATCCTCCTTCTCTCCAAAGAGGAAATCCCTAGCTCACTCAACCTGCAGATACAGCAAGCAAATGGGAGGGCATATGGTCCATTGTTAAAGGATATGGATGTAGCAGTATATAAGTTGGGCGTTCGTAAGCTGGAGAGGACCTGTATATGAAAATATGCAGCCAATTTATGAATAGCACGTTCACTCAAACTACTGGGTTGTAATTCTGACCTGACTTAGAACACTAGTCTTGCCGGCAACATTCACACTTCCTGAATCAATAAAACAAATTCTCCGGAATTCCCTGAATGTAGCATTAGCGTAACACTATTACAGCGCCAGCGACCCGGGTTCAATTCCGGCTGCTGTCTGTAAGGAGTTTGTACCTTCTCCCTGTGTCTGCGTGGGTTTCCTCCGGGTGCTCCGGTTTCCTCCCACATTCCAAAGATGTACAAGTTAGGAAGTTGTGGGCGTGCTGTGTTGGCACCGCAAGCGTGGCGACACCTGCGGGCTGCCCTCAAAACACTCTACACAAAAGATGCATTTCACTGTGTGTTTCGATGTACATGTGACTAATAAAGATATCTTATCTTATAATTTCAATCTACCCAAGTAGCTTGCTACGTTGTTTCAGAGCGCAGTTAAGTGTCAACTCCATGGGCAACACAATGACACAGCTCCAGTCACCCGAGTTCAATCTTGACTCCCAGTTCAGTCTGTGTGGAGTTTGTACGTACTCCATGTGACTGTGTGGGTTTCCTCCGGGTGCTCTGGTTTCCTCCCACATTCCAAGGGCACATGGCTCAGTGGGTTCATCTGCCACAGGAAATTGTCCCCATTGTGTAGGTGAGTGGGAGAATGTGGGGGGAGTAGATGTGAGAAAAATGAACGGGATGAGCACAGGACGAGTGTAACCAGATGCTTGATAGTCAGTGTGGACTTGGTGGGTATGTAATATGATTCTATGATTCACTTTGCTGTGGGTTGGGCACAGATTTACCCCTGGGAAGAGTACTTTTGAGTTTTACCATAATATTTTAGTTTCATGTTCTTGATTTATTTAACAAATTGAATTTAAATTCCCAAACTCCTGCATTAACATTGTCCGACCTGATCATTAATCCAGGTCTTTGGATTTCCAGTTCATTAACACAACCAGGTAACAAGTCCAGCAGCATACCGTGCATATGTTACTGGCCATGGAAACACTGGGATCTGACAGCTCTATATTTAAAGCTCAACAAAGTATATAGTTAGAAGCAACTGTGTAAATTTTAGAGTGTTGTTTTCATGTGTTGGTATGGGACCACTTCTGGTGAACTGCATTTTCGCTGTGTGCCTGACCCTGGCTTATTCTCTCTCCATTGTGAGGACTCTGAGCCAGATCATCGGTAAAAGTTCTTTGTGGGTTGGTTGAAGCCCTGCCCATAGTGCACCCACACCTCACCCACAACTGTCCTGATGCAGGGTCTTGAACCGAAATGTCGACCATCCCTTTTCCCTCTACTGATCTCTCTTCTCACCCCTTCCATTCAGCAGAAGATACAAAAGCTTGAAACAACGTAACACCAGGCTCAAGGACAGCTTCTATCCCACTGTTATAAGACTCTTGGAAGGACCTCTTGTACAATAAAGATGAACTCTTGATCTCTCAATCTACCTCGTCATGGCCCTTGCACTTTACTGTCTACCTGCCCTGCACCTTCTCTGTAACTATAACACTATATTCTGCATTCTGTTATTGCTTTTCCCTTTGTACTACCTCAATGTACTTACGTATGGAATGATCTGTCTGGAATGGCATGCAAAACAAAGTTTTTTACTGTACCTTAGTACATAAGACAATAATAAACCGATACCAAGTACCAGATGCTGCCTGACCCGCTGAGTTCCTCCAGCAGTTTGTCTTTCACTCCAGATTCCAGCATCTGCAGTCTCTTGTGTCACCTACTCTTATTTACATCTCCAGGAAACTTGACCTGCATTTCCCCCCAGTTCTCAACTCCACATGAAGTGAACCTAGTCTCTGGCAGTGACTCCACGACCAGCAAATGAATTCCCAAACTTAAAACCTGATGTGGTCACACTCTGATGGGGGTGAAGAGGCCTTCAGTCCCCAGCCTGCAAGTAAAGAAAATTAAGAAAAAAAACTTCAGATGCTGGAAATCTGAAATAAAAACAAAAAATGCTAAAATGCTAGAAACACTCAGCTGGTCAGGCAGCATCTGTGGAAAGAGAAGCAGAGTTAATGTTTCAGGTCTGAGACCCTTGTTAGAACCCACCATCGGCACCCTTGATACCTATCCCAAGTTAAAATCTGTTAACACAGAGTACTGTTATTGCTTTTACCTGTACTACCTCAATGCACTCTGTACTAACTCAATGTAACTGCACTGTGTAATGAATTGACCTGTACGATTGGTATGCAAGACAAGTTTTTCATGGTACAAGTGACAATAATAAACCAATACCAATACCAAATCGAGGCTCCAATGTAATGGCTTGCTGCCTCTGCCCTATGATAATCCTCATTTTTGATCCACAACTTGACTCCCTTTTAAAGGAACATATGAGCAGTGGTTTCTAGCTGAGATTTCAACTGTCTTCTGAACAGGAGAGTTCTTTTACTAACCTTCCCTTTAATTCCTTTTCGTGACTAGCTTAAACCTCAGCTCTCAACCTGTGAACACAATCGTTACTATTCTTGAAAACAAAATTCCACAGCTACAAGAAGCCTGATTGGTTTGCTGGGTTGCTATGGCTTGATGGCAACATTAGGAATCAGAATCTGTAAGTGACAGAAAACACAGGAAGTGCACTTTCTAAACACAAACAGAGTTCAATGCCAATAGGGTAAAGGGCGAGGCTCATGTCTTGTTGCTTGTTGTTTATATTGGAACCTACTGTCAATTATTAACCCATTTTAACCATTAACTTGTTAAACAGTCAAGAACAACAAAATATAATTGCACAATATATTTGGCTGGAATGGCAATGCAGAATTCTTGACATTTACAGTTATAACCCATAAATGTCAAAGTTAATCACACAGTACTTACATGTCAAAAGAGCTATTGCTCCTGGTCAATCTCTCACCATAAAAATGTTGGAAAGGGTGCAGAGGAGATTTACCAGGATGCTGCCTGATTTAGAAAGTATGCATTACGAGGAGAGACTAAGGGAGCTAGGAGTCTTTGGAGAGAAAGAGGATGAGAGGAGACATGATAGAGGTGTATAAAATATCAAAAGGAATAGACAGCCAGAGCAGAGTAGACAGCCAGCTTTCCCAGGGCACCGCTTTAAAGTAATGGGTGGGAAGTTCAAGGGAGATATCAGAGGAAGGTTTTTTACCGAGAGTGGCTGGGGCATGGAATGTGCTGCCTGGGGTAGTGGTGGAGGCGGGTACAGAGGTCAAATTCAAGAGATTGCTAGATAAGCATATGGAAGAATTTAAAATAGAGGGATATGTGGGAGGAAGGGGTTAGATAGTCTTAGACGAGGTTTAAAGGTCAGCACAACATTGTGGGCCAAAGGGCCTGTATTGTGCTGTACTGTTCTATGATTCTATGATTCTATCTCAAGGGAACATTTCCCAAAACCAGTATCTCCTTCAACAAGGATTTTTAAAAATTGTTCTTTTTTCACAATGTTAAAAGCAATGACATGCATTTAAGTACAGGGGATTCCCAGGTTATGATGACATGACCTACAGAGATCAAACTTTATGCAAATTATCCCATACACTTTTAAAGCAATTCTCAAATTAGTGATAATAATATGTTGTGTGGTATTCATTAATGACTGGATATAGTATATACTCCATTTGTTTAGTTATGGGTTGTGTTTCGGGTGAATATTCAATGAAATGAAAGAATTATGGGAAGTGTATATAAAGTGATACGATATGGGTGACCATACAAAATAGATGTTTCTGACTTAGGGAGAAATTGGTTTACAGACAGTTTTGAAGAACGGAACCCTTATGTAACTGGGGGATTGCCTGTATTGGCTTTAAACCAGACAGTACATCCTCGTGGATGGGAAGCCGTAAATAGGAACTGAGATAGAATCATAGTCATACAGCATGGAAACAGGCCCTTCGGCCCAACTTGTCCATGCCGACTGTGTTGCACAGCGAGCTACTCCCATCTGTCTGCTTTTGGCCCATAGCTCTCTAAACCTCTCCTATCCACATACTTATCTAGGTGGCTTTTAAATGTTATTAATATGCCTGCCTTAACCACTATTTCTGGCAGATTCCAAATACACACCACCCTTTGTGTGAAGAAGCTGCCCCTGATGTCCCTTTTAGATCTCTCGCCTCTGATCTTAAACCTATGCCCTTTTGTTTTGAGCACCCCCTCCATGGGAAAAGACATGAGCTTTCACCCTGTCTACGCCCCTCATGATCTTGTATACCTCTGTCAGGTCAGCCCTCAATCTCCTACCTTCCAGGGAATAAAGTCCTAGTCCACGCAACCTCTCCTTGTAAATCAGGTCCCCAAGTCCAGGCAACATCCTGGTAAATCTTTTCTGCACTCTTTCCAGTTTAATGACATCTTTCCTATAACAGGGTGACCAAAATTGTGGACAATACTCCAAGTGAGGCCTCACCAACATCTTGGGTAACTGCAACATAACTTCCCAACTCCTAAACTCAACGCCCTGACTGATGAAGGCCAGCATGATGAAGGCTCACTCATCAGCCCAGATTGACATGACAAGTGGGTAACCAGAGGGGTGATATAAGGACATGTGAAAAACACGATGATGCTGGAGGAACTCAGCAGGCCAGACAGCATCTGTGGAGAAAAGCAGGCGGTCAACGTTTCGGGTCAGGACCCTTCTTCAGGACTGAAGATAGGAAAAGGGGAAGCCCAATAGATAGGAGGGAAAAGCAGAGCAGTGATAGGTGGACAAAAGAGGGGAGGCGGGGTGGGCACAAGATGGTGAGAGGTAGATGCAGGTAAGAGATAGTGATAGGCAGGTCCGGGAGAGGAGGGCAGAGCAGATCCACCAGGGGATGGGTAAAGGGTAAGAAGAGAGAGGGAAAAAAGGCTAGGAAAGGGAAGAAGAGAAGAAGCCTGGTGGGGGGGGGGAAGTTTGTGGAGAGGGGGGTGGGCATTACCTAAAGTGGGAGAATTCAAATTCATGCCGTTAGGCTGCAAGGTTCCTAGATGGAAAATTAAGTGCTGTTCCTCCAGTTTGCACTTGGAATTCTCCTGGCAGTGGAGGAGGCCGAGGACTGACATATCAGTGATAGTGTGGGAGGGGGAGTGGAAGTGACTGGCAACGGGGAGATGCAGGTCGCCGTTACGGACAGAGCACAGGTGTTCTGCAAAACGGTCACCTAGTCTGCGTTTGGTTTCACCAGTGTAGAGGAGGCCACACCTGGAGCACCGAATGCGGTAGACGATATGAAGGGAGGTGCAGCATTCCAGGCTGATATAAGGACACGTGGCTGATTGGCAAGATGGGCTTCGATAAGCCTGTTGAAAGTGGGGGAGGGAAAAGGAGGGAGTTGAGAGGGTTAATGAGGGGCCTCCAGAGAGTCACGGGACTTGGTGCTTATTAATAAATGCCAAAGTGAGAGGGATGCATGGTTTATTGTAGTGGGTATTAGATATATAACAACAATTTGCATTTATCTAGCACCTTACTGAAGGAAAAGCTCCAGGGAGCTATGGGCTGGGTGAGAATTGATGATTCATTTAAGGCATAATAATGGGTGTCTCCCTCAAGGGTTGTCCAACAACAGTTGAGTCTTGGGTGTGGCTATAGTGCGGCTGCCTCATAGCTCCAGTAACTTGGGTTCAATCCTGACCTCCAGCTCTACCCGTGTGGAGTTTGCACACAGCCTCCCTTTGACCCTGTGGGTTTCCCCCGGGTTCTCCAGTTTCCTGCCACAGTCTCAGAATGTGGGGGGGGTTTGTAGATTGATTGGCAAATTGCCCCAAATGTGCTGGCGAGTGGTAGAATCTGAGTACAGTTGATGAGAATGCGGAGAGAATAAAATGGGTCAGTGTAAAAATGGATGCTTGATAGGCAGCACGGATTCGGCAGGCTGAATGGCCTGCTTCTGTGCTGTATCTCTCTAAGACTCTCATTGTCTAGCTGAGGCACTCATTCACATTTATAAAAATGTAGCCAATAAAGACAAACGTTAACAACCATGACTTATATTTGCAAATCCCCCGATACTGATGTCTCCGAAGGAGGCCATTTGGCCCATCATCTCCGTGCCAGCAGAAGGTTCTTTAATCAGAAAAAAATTCAAGAAGTTTCAATGGACAATGCCACAGATTAATAGTGAGCCAAAGAAGGATATGTGAAAGGCCCAGTGAAGGAGGTAAATTGTAGAACAGGAGGGAGGTAGAGAGTTTTGGGGAGGGAAGTAAACAGATTCAGGCCTTTAGGTTAAGGGTGCAGTGGTGAGGCCAAAGGATTGGAGGAAAGCTCAAAAGGCAGGAGTTGGAGGGGCCAGATCCGGTTATTTTCAATTCTGCAGGTTCTTTCAGGAGTCCAGGAATGAGTTGAAAACAACTTGGTGCTTCACAAAGTTTTATTGGAAAAGAAACAGTCACAGAGCTCATGGCACTAGCTTTACTACTAGGAGATGAACTGAGACAAAAGGAACTAAAAATGAGCTAGGGCTGGTGGGGGTGGAGGGGGGGAGGTGTCGGGGGGAAGAGACCAAGAGAGAGATTAACAAAAAAAGGACAACTTTTATACCTGAGATAAGAGGTGGCTTCCCTGACACATATGTTTTGGTCCTGCCCTTTTTTGGAAAAATATTAGAAAGACATTTTTAACATTATTTCAACTGTATTGAATATTGATTTACAACCTCATCCTATTACTGCAATTTTTGGGCTACCAATGATGGATTCTGGCCACTTATCTGCTTCCGCTTGTCGTTATGATTGCTTTTGTTACATTAATGGCCAAGAGATCCATTCTATTTAAATGGAAGGATCCCATACCTCCTACCACATTTCAATGGTTTTCTCAAACTATAACATGTTTAAACTTAGAAAAAATTAGGAGTGGTACTGTTGATCCCTCACTTTGTGGAACTTTGAAGTCCATTTATTCAGTATTTCCATGTGATATAAGCCGACCTTTTTTGAATCCCTTTCAATAACCTTTGAATACAGAGGAGCGGAGCTAACGACATAATAATGTTTTTTTTTAACTGAAGAAATATCAGTCCAGTTTTTTTTGAAGTTTTTGGTTTGCTTTTGTTTATTATTTTTTTTTGATTTGGGGGTTCTCTTTTCATATAATTAAATCTCTTCTCAATTTTTTTTTGTATCATGGTCACTTCGCAAGAGAGTGGGAGGTCCAGATTATATTTTTTACTCCTTGTGAGTATATATATTAACATTATTGTTATCCCGATCTCTCTGCACCATGTGTATAATCATTAATGTTCTGTATATTAATTTGAATTAATTTGAAATTCAATAAAAAGATTGAAGGAGAAAGAAGTACTGCTTAGCTAACAATAGTCCAATCAGGAAACCTATTAGATACCTGTGGCAAAACCAACCAATGAAAAAACACGTTTTCACCTGATGGACGAACCAATAAGCTAGGAAGCGGCCATTCCTTGTGCAGCCACTTGAGGTGTATTAAACACTATACGTTAAAAAACTGCTTAAAACAGTCGAATCCAACAGAGGTCTGGGAGGATTCTACATCTGGAGGAGGCGATGGGACCAGAAAGGAGAGAGGTAACTACGGAGGGAATGGAACACAAGAGACAGAACTTTTCAATTCAGGTTCTGGTGGATTGGGAGCCAATGTAGGTCAGTAAGCACAGGGGTGAAGAACGAAGGAAGAAACTGGGTCCTTGTGGGCAAGGCTGTAGAGGCATTTAAAGTTGAGGATCTGAAATAGAATACCTTGCAGTCTGGAAGCCAGAGTAAGTTAGTGAGTCTGTGGTAGACGTGCATGACTTAACATGCCAATTTACTGTTAGGGGACGGTTGTAGCCCTGATAGAGTTTAAAAAGTGCTGAGTCAGGCATTACTGTATTAGACAATGACCAGAATGAATTTCACAACCAGGAAAATATTGCTTTGCAATACCAAGTTTAGAAATGAATATCCCTGACCAACAATGGAGTTCACCAGAATTAGACAACCCGACCGCCCCAAGTTAACAACAGGTTATTTTCTTTCACCGTCTGCCTGTCTTAAAATGTTGTTTTTTTGCTTCAAGGGGATTCAGGAATTCAGAGAAACATATTTGGAACAAGTGCAAATGAAAAAAAAGGTTAGTTGATATTTAATCCGTTCACAAGCACAAGCCTACAGATGCAGAATCTTTTCCCGGACAGCACTCTCTATATTTAGACCCGAACTATATTCGTCAACGAGTTCAATCGACAGACTCACATTGGTGCAGCTTTAAGTCAACAACTGTCATCAAACTGTCATAATCATCAAATCAGCATTGCCATAAGCAACAGCCAAGTGCTTCAAAGGTTAGATAATATAAAGTTGTTTTTAACCTGTTTCAGAGATTGCAATGAAACTGTATATAAATTAGCTGGTGTTGCACCTCTAATTAAGTTATAACCGTGGCACCTCACACGTTATGCATGTTTACCACATCAGGAGATATCTGTAATTGTTTTATTGTGAGGATGGATTTTAAGGAGAAAAATTAACTTATTGTTGGCTGGATCTGAACTCAGTTCAAACTGACAAGAACAGCAATGGACAATGTGGGAAATGCTCAGGTCAGACAGCAGCTATGGGGTAAACACAGCTATTTCCACATGTTCTGAACTCCACCTTTCATCAGAACTGCAGCGTAGTGCAGATGGATAGCATTTAAAGAGCAAGAGAGTGGGAAGAGAAGAATACACCCACACACCCACACACACACACCCACACCCACACACACACACACACACAAAATCACACACACCCACATACACACAGACACCCACACCCACATACACACACACAAACCACACACACACCCACAAACACACACGCACACACACACACACACACACGTACCCACAAATACACACACAAACTTACATACACACATAAACACACCCACCCACACACACAAGCTTACTACACACACACAAACACACACACGCACACACACATATAAGCACACACAAACACACTCACAGACGGATAGACACACACACACACACATAAGCACACACACAAACACACTCACAGACAGACAGACAGACAGACACACACACACACACACACACACATATATATACACACACACTGCCAGCCTTAGCCCCTCCAAATGCCACAGCAACACGATGAACCATTCATCCATGAGTTCAAAATTCAAAACCCACCATGTCAGAGGGGAATTTAAATTCAGGTGATTAAATAAATCTGGGATAAAAAACAGCTCGTCCTAGTAATGGTGACCATGAAACTATCAGATCCCCCTGGTTTACTAATGCCCTTTGGGGGAGTTAACCTGCTGTCCTTACCTGGTCTGGCCAGGATGTGACCTCAGACCCACCAATGTGGCTACCTCCATGGTTCAGGCACAATTAGGGATGGAGAATAAATGGGATATTGTCAGTGAGGTCCACAGTCAGATGACAAATAAATTGAAAAACACACATATGAAGAAAAGAAATAAGAGTGCTCTGTGTGTGTGTGGGTGTGTGTGTGTGTGGGTGAGTGTGGGGTGATACCATACTGCTGGCTGTTCAAGAGAAACCTGGTATAAAAGTGTATAACCTCCTCTTGCAGCTCCCAAAATCAAATGATTAATAATACTCACTGTTGGAGGGAGACCAGGCAAACTGCAATCTCAACCCATCCAATGGAACCAGCAGTTTTACTGCAATATCATCCTTCGTATAAAAATGGTCATTCAAAATCTTACATAAAATATACAGAGACAACACAGGCTATTTGGGCTAAGCACTTCACACCAGTGTTTATGTTCCACCTGGCTCAGTCCACCTTTCCACATACCAATTTATGAATTGGGAGCAGGCCACCCATCATTTAATGTGATAGGCATGTCCCTTTATTCCCTATCAATCATAAGCTCAGTTGGTCTCTCTGTGCCATGAGTTCTGGTTAAGAACTCTTGTCGTTAACAAGTTTGGATTTGATTTTGCAGTGACCATCCCCTTGGTTTGCTTTTCTCCACGTGGAAATGTTCCCTTCATCTTTCCATCTCTCCCCTATTGAAACAATTCATAGGTGAAAAGCCTGTCTTGTTACTACTCAGCCTTCTTCCTCAAGGAGACACAGCCTGTTCATTCTTTCTGGCATCTGGTATCATCCTTGGTAATTTGCTTTGCACCCTCTCCTGTGCATATCCCTATTTATAATATGGTACGAGAACTGTATTATCTATTTTTTTTTAGGGATCTGGACAACACTGACACCTAATTTTCCCTCAGAAGATGGAAGTGAGTCACCTCCTTGAACAGCTCAAGTCCTTTTGGTGAAGGTACTCCCACAGTACCGTTGGGTACTGAGTTTGGGAGGTGCTCTTGGAGCAGCCTTTGCAAGTAATTGCAGTGCAGTTTATAGGTGGCACACAGCGCAACCACTGTGCACCAATGGTGTAGAGAATGAATGTTCAGGGTGGATGGGAAACCAATCAAGTAGGCTGCTTTGGACTGGAGAGCAATGAGCTTCTCGAGTGTTGTTGGGGCTGCACTCATCCAGGCAACTGGAGAGTATTCCATCATGCTTCTGATTGTCACCTTGTCGTGGTGGAGAAGCTTGTGTGGTCCTGAGATCCCGAGAGTGATGCCGTCTGGAGCTATGCTCCTGGTAGGGTCACCCATGGCGGTAAGGTCGATAGTGAGGTCCCTGACAAAGAACAATCCAACCAAGACCTCAACAGTGGAACAGGCAGACGAAGTTACTTCGAACTCAACGGCTGTGAAGGCGGATGAAGCCTGCAACAAATCCATCAGTTCCAATCGTCGTGGTTTCCATGCCATTGGAATTAATTGGTTGATTTATGAAGTATCGTGTGCTTTTTGTAGTGCAACATCAAGTACACGTTAAATCCACGCACAGGCGTTATCACTCTGTGGGTTAATTGCAGAACGAAGACCATCATCCTCGACCTTGAGTGATAGCCATGACGACGACACAGTGTGCCCATCTGCACTAACCCCATTTGCCCCCATTAGGAAAGCATCTTTTTATGCCTTGCCTATTTAAGTGGTGTCTAAATGCCTCTTAAATGTAATGATTGCATCTGAGTCCACCACCTCCTCTGGCCATGTGTTCCAGATGTCAAGCACTCTCTGTGTAAAATAACAACCCTCAGGTTCTTTTTAAACCCCTTCCTTTTACAGTAAACCTATGCCCTCTTGTTTGTGATACCTCTACCAGTGGAAAAAGATTTTGACCATCTACTCTATCTATGCCTGTCATAATCTTATATATTTCTATCTGGTCACCCCTCAGCCTCCTTGCTCCAGGGAAAACAAGCCCAGCCAATCTCTCCCCTCAACTCTCTACGATAGAGGGAATGAATGTTTAGGTCGTGGATGGGTGCCACTCAAGCTGCTTCTCCTGGATGGTGTCAAGTTTCTTGAGTGTCCAAGAGCAGTGCTCATCCAGACAAGTGGAGAGCCTTCCGTCACACTTCGGACTTGTGCCTTGTAGACTGCTGTCAGTGAGCTCTGTGCAAACAGATTTGGCCCCTTGCATAAAGGTAGTTGATCTTGCTTCAGTTAATTATGTTCATCTTTAAGCTGGACATTAAGGGTATCAGAGAGCTGCTTAGCATGAGCCAGAAGAGAATGCATGTGTGCAGTGGTGAAAAACAAATTGATGGAAGAACTCCAGTGTTTTTTTTGGAGCTCCCAGTGTCAGTGTTTTATGCTCCAGATTCCAGCATCTACAGTGACTCTTATGTCTCTGTAGCAGGGTGAACATGATTTAAGTTACTGGGGCAGTGTCGTCAACTCACTTGTGGGCGAAGCATCAGAAATCCAGAGACCATGTTAAAAAAAATGTCTCTTTTGTCACAAGGTCCCAGTACTCAAACCTTTGTCCCAATCAGCACTAGAACCCTGTTCCCCGAGAGTTACAGGAAGGGGCCCTGTCCTGAGATGGCAGTGGTTGTATGCAGATTTTCAGTGCTTGGCCACCTCCCATCTGACACTGGAGGAAGCTTCAACACCTGTAGAATTAAGGCTTTTTCAGCGAGACCTCACTCACACACACAAACACACACACACACACACACACACACACACACACACACACACACACACACACACACACACACACACACACACACACACACAGAGCTCCAATGACGTCAGGTACACTCATGTTGCAACTTGACAGGAGCGTGGAAGACCCAAAGTCAGGTGACCCAGAACTGGGGCAAAGCCTTCCAGAAGTGTGCCTGTAATTTAAGACCCCAAGCCAAATCGTAGGAAGACTCAGAATGTCATTCTACTTTCCGCTGTCATTGAGGCTTTTATCTTGCTGCAATTACATTAAAATTTAAACACTCACATTTGGGTCCTTGCATTGGGTAAATATCAAACAGTTGCTCACATTGGAAAGGTATGCACAGTTGCAGGGGTAAGCCCACAATGTTCTTGCAACCTTGATTTCAAATAAGGCAGTCACCAGCATGCTCAAACTTGTCCCCGACTAGGTCAGTCGGGTTCAGGGCGTTTCTGTTAATCTAGTATTGTTTGTAAAGTGCATCCAGGGGAGAGCAGGAGGGGTGGGACAGAGGGCAAGGTGGCAGTCAGCTGTAAGACAAAACTGGAGGGGAGACAAAGGAGCAATTTGCATTTGCACAACACCCTTCTTATGTTACAATATTCCACAGATGGGGCACAGGTTGCCCACCAACTGTTTGAACTGGAGAGAGACTGAGTCATGAACTTGCAAAGCTTTTGAACTTGCATTAGCAAAGCTTTAAATGCCAGCTTCGTGTATCAACAGGAGAAAGAGAGAGAAGAACGGTGTGGAGGGGGTATCCATGGAATAAGAGGTTGCTGGGGCAGTGGACTGGAAGTCAAGTCAAATCAGGTTGATTGTCACGTGCACAACTACAGTGAGGTACAGGTACAGTGAAAAACCTGCTTGCAGCAGCATCACAGGCACGTAGGTTCAGACGACACACAGAATATAAATTATACATGACAGTGAGGGGAGAGAGAAAATAAACATAGAAACATAGAAAACCTACAGCACAATTCAGGCCCTTCGGCCCACAAAGCTGTGCTGAACATACCCCTACCCTAGAAATTACTAGGCTTACCCATAGCCCTCTATTTTATTCAGCTCCATGTACCTACCTAACAGTCTCTTGAAAGACCCTATCGTATCCACCTCCACCACCGTTTCCGGCAGCCCATTCCACGCACTCACCACTATCTGAGTAAAAAACTTACCCCTGACATCTCCTCTATATCTACTCCCCAGCACCTTAAACCTATGTCCTCTTGTGGTCACCATTTCAGCCCTGGACTGTGCAAAAACAAGAACTTAGTTCAAAAAAGACACAATCAGAGACAAGACCATGGTAGTGCAAGAGAGGGTCCGTGTGTTCCATTGCTGAGGTAGAAACTGGCTAGTACCACTCAAGGATGGTGCAGATACAGCAAGCTAATAGTTACACCCACTCCCTCCAACACTAGCCCACAGTGACTGCAGTGGGCACCATATTTATTGACTACAGCTCCGCCATCAATATTATAATTCCAAGCAAACTTATCACCAAACTACGAGACCTGGGACTCAACACTTCCATCTGGAACTGGATCCTCGACTCTCTGATCAATAGACCGCAATCCGTGAGGATAGACAGCAGCACATCCAGCACGATTATTCTCAACACTGGTGCCCCACAAGGCTGCGTCCTCATCCCTTTACTCTGCTCCCTATACACTCATGACTGTGTGGTCAGATTCTGCTATAACTCCATCTACAAGTTTGCAGATGATACCAACATAGTGGGCCATATCTCAAATAACGATGAGTCAGAGTACAGGAAGGAGATAGAGAGCTTAGTGACATGGTGTCATGACAACAATCTTTCCCTCAATGTCAGCAAAACAGCTGGTCATTGACTTCAGGAAAGGGGACGGTGTACATGCATACATCTATATCAATGGTGCTGAGGTCAAGAGGGTTGAGAGCTTCAAGTTCTTAGGAGTGAATATCACTAATAGCCTGTCCTGGTCCAACCACGTAGACGCCATGGCCAAGAAAGCTCACCAGTGCCTCTACTTCCTCAGGAGGCTAAAGAAATTTAGCATGTCCCCTTTGACGCTCACCAACTTTTATCGATGCACCATAGAAAGCATCCTGTCTGGGTGCATCACAGCTTGGTATGGCAACTGCTCTGCCCAGGACAGTAAGAAACTGCAGAGAGTTGTGGATGCAGCCCAGCACATCATGGAAACCAGCCTCCCCTCCATGGACTCTGCCTATACCTCTTGCTGCCTTGGTGAAGCAGCCAGCATAATCAAAGACCCCACTCACCCGGGTCATTCTCTCTTCTCTCCTTTCCCATCAGGCAGAAGATACAGGAGCCTGAGGGCACACACCACCAGGCTCAGGGACATCTTCTATCCCACCGTGATTAGACTATTGAATGGTTCCCTTATACAATGAGATGGACTCTTGACCTCAAAATCCAGCTTGTTATGACCTTGCACCTTATGGTCTACCTGCAGTGCACTTCCCTGTAGCTGTAATATTTTACTCTGTATTCTGTTATTATTTTTACCCTGTACTACCTCAATGCAGTGTGTAATGAATTGATCTGTACGAACGGTATGCAAGTTTTTCACTGTACCTCGGAACAAGTGACAATAATAAACCAATTCCAAAACCAGTACCAATATAACTGCATTGCAGTTAGCTGCCAAGTCTTCCAATGACAGCACCTCCCCAATCTGCATCACCTACCACTGAGGAGGTGGCAGCATGGGAACTCTCCTGATTTGGCATCCTTTCGCCATCGCTAGTCCCTAACCCTGGAACTCTTTTGTGGGTACTTTCACCACACAGACTGGCAGTTCAAGCAGCTGGCTCCCCTTGTCAAGGTCAACCTGCAATAAGTGCCTGCCTCACCAGTGACAAACACATTCCCAAGCCGTAATTAAAGCAAGAAATTTCCTGTGCATTACTCAGGTTGTTATATTTTAAGCAGATGTCCTTTCACCACAACATGACAGAATGAGGTAATAAGGCTGAGTGAACCGGCTGACACACATCGGTGGCGTGACACACCTTGTGTTGGGGGGGGGCAGCCCTGTAAACTAGTGCTGCCAGGAGGGAGGTGCATAGCTCGGAGAAATAAAGACCTGCCACTACTCTTAGCACCTCAAGGCAGGACCGGCTTCTGCATATTCGAAGGAAAGCACTCCTTCTCTGATTGGAAGAATTGTGTAATGTGTTCAACATACACGCTTTAACCCTTATACCCATACATGTTTCAGAGGTCATACATGATTCACTGTTAGGCCACAATGGTTCTCCATAAAGATCTGCAAATTATTTCAGAAATGTTGGGTCATGGGACATGGGCATTGCAGGCTCACTAATTGCTGTTAGACTGTAGTTTCCAAGGGCAACATAGCATCACAGCTAGTGGAGCCACTGCCTCACAATGCTAGGGAACTGGGTTCAATCCTGACCTCAGCTGCTGCTGTGTGGAGTTTGCATGTTCCCCCTGTGACTGTGTGGGTTTCCTCCCACATCTCAAAGCCATGAGGGTTGGTAGGTTAACTGGCCGCACAAAATTGCCCTCAGTGTGTGTGTGAGTGGTGGAATCTGGGGTGGAGTTGTTGAGAATGTGGGCAGAATTAAAAATGGGATTAATGTTGATAGCATGAACTCGATGGGCCAAAGGGCCTGTTTCCAAGCTGTATCTCTCGATGACCCCATGCCACAGGCATATACAGACCAGGCAAGGCTAGCAGCTTCCCATTTCCTGAATATCACTGAACTGTGGGTTTATAAATGACAATCCAGCAGTTTCAAAGTCACTCTGCCGGACACTGGCTTTTACTTAATTGTTAATTAAGTAACAATTTAAATTCTTACGCTGCTGTGGTGGGATTTGAACCGCTGCGGCATTGGTCCAGGTCCTTGGATTGCTGTTCTAATAATTTAACCACTGTGTTTTCATTAAGTGATGGGCAAACCTGTTTATCTCCATGTCTTTTATACTGGAGGCAAGCTCCTCGGAAGACTCCATCTCCTCTCGGCTGGCACGCCTGATGGGCAGTGTCCGTGTTGCTTCTGGGATTCCGCTCGATTGTTCCGGCTGAGGCACGAGGAAGGTCCCCGGAACGACTTTGGGCCTTGCCTTTTTGTTCTGAAATAGGGAGACAGGGTTGTTTAAAACACAAAGCATGCAGAGCCAACAGACCATGTTGTACGGAATGTAATCATATAATTCTTACAGCACAGGAAAAGGCTAATTGAGTGTATGCTGGCTCTTAGTAGAACAATCTTATTTGACAGAGAAGGAGGCCATTTGTCCATCGAGTCCGTGCCGGCTCATCGAGGAATGCATTGCCCCTCTGATTCTCCCTGTAACCTTTCTACCAGCATTCCCATCAACTCTCCCCAGATTCTACCACTTACCTATAAGCTATGGGCAAACTTCAACGACCAATTAAATCACAAACCCGGCACAGCTTTGGGACATGGGAGAAAACTGGAGCACCCGGGGGAAACCCATACGGTCACTGGGAGAATGTACAAACTCCACACTGCCAGGACCGGAGGTCAGGACTGAACCTGGATCTACTAGCTGTGTCATTGTACCACCTAACAGTCTCAGTCCCCTGCCCTTTCCCCATAGCCCTGTGAAACACAGTCCCTCATTTGTTATCCAGTTCCATTCTGAAAGCCCAGATTGACTCTGTTTCCACCCTCAGAGGCAGTCTTTTACGGATCATAACAGCTCTCTGCATGAGGAGGTTTGGCCTCATGTCATCCTTGTACCTTATGCCCAGAACATTAAATCTGTAGCCCACTTCTCCTTGATGCACATTTACAGATGCCCTCTCTCCCCTCCTCCCAGGGCTGTGGTGGTCATTGATTTCACAGGCTATTAGGAAACTTATTTAAGTCACGATTAAGTTCTCTCTGTGCACTGCCAAGGGACGTTGTACAGCTGTTTACACTGCACATGCTGGAAAGGCACATTATCTGTACAGGTGTAACTGTGACATAACCAGGAAAATATTTTGCATCTATTTATAAGCATTTCGATCCGATTCCTTGCCTGCCCATCCTTCAGATGTATCATTAGGGACAGGCATAGGCCAATTAACCTCTCGAGTCCAATCTCTCCCTGAATCTGATGCATGCCTCTCAATGCCTGAGCGATAATCTACCAATCTCGCTCTTGGAAGCTCCAACTGGCCCACTTCTGGAAGGTTTTAGGGAGAGAATTCTTGAATACCACTGCCCGGAAGATTTCCTTCTGATATCCTAAATGTTCCAGCTCTGACCTTGAATAGTTCCACTGAACCTCCCACCCCAACAATGCTCTCTTTTCACATTTCTTCATACCTATCCTGTTGAATCAGTTATTTTAAAGCCTTGGTTTGTACATCCCTCAACCTTTTAATCTCTAGATACTGCAACCAGGGTTATCAACCTGCCACTGATGATTTAAGGAGACAAAAGAGACTACAGATGCTGGAATCTGGAACAACCAACAATCTGCTGGAGGATCTCAGCAGGTTGAGCAGCATCTGTAGGGGGAAAGGAACTGTTGATGTCTCGGGTTAAGACCTTCTATCAGAACTGGTCCAGGGTCTCAACCCAAAACATCGACAATTCCTTTCCTCCCACAGATGCTGCTCGACTTGCTGAGTTCCTCCAGCAGATTGTTTGATGCTCTTGATGATTTAAGCCTTTAAGTCACAGATCTACTGTGGCAGATCTACAATCATCAGCGAGGCTCTCCCAATGGTCCGAGTGGGATGATGTGGTCTTTAAGAGCATAAATCCCTGCAGCAACTATTCCATCTCCAGTAGAATGAGGGGTGCTCCTCTTAACAAAGCAAATTGCATTTACAATACACCTTCAATGCAGGAAAACATCCCAAGCCATTGCAAGGAATATTATCAATTGAAAGTTGACATGAGCCATTTGGTTAAAGAGATATGTCTTAAAGGAGGAAAAAGACATAGAGGTACAGAGGGGTTTAGTGGGAATTCCAGAGCTTAGGGTTTTGGTACCTGAAGATAAGATAAAATCTTTATTACATCGAAACACACAGTGAAATGCATCTTTGCGTAGAATGTTCTGGGAGCAGCCCGCAAGTGTCGCCACACTTCCGGCGCCAACATAGCATGCCCACAACTTCCTAACCCGTACGTCTTTGGAATGTGGGAGGAAACCGGGGCACCTGGAGGAAACCCACACAGACATGGGGAGAACGAACAAACTCCTTATAGACAGCGGCTGGAATTGAACCTGGGTCGCTGGCGCTGTAATAGCGTTACGTTAACCGCTACACTACCGTGCCTGCCCATCAAAAGTGCAACGATGAAATTTGGGGATGGTCACAGGACCAGGAAAGGAGCAGAGTGGAAATCTCAGTGGGCTAAAATGCGAGAGGAGATCGAGGAGGCAGGGAGAGGGAAGGAACATGGAGGATTTCAAAGCAAGGGAAAGAATTTTAATTTCTGTTTTGAAATAGGAGCAGTGTACAATGGTCAGATGGGTGAAAGGAGAGTGCAAGTTATAGGACATGGGTCATCTTCCTCTCTCCTTTTCTCATCTGTATTTTTCCCACTGCTTTAATCTACAATGCAACACTTTCCCTTTGAGTCTTCAGTAGGTCCTCTCCTCTGTAACCAACAGGACCCCTTACCAAAACAAAACTATGTGCCTGCAGGCCCCAATTATTGAGCAACAACTTTCATTACACAGCACCTTTTCTGCCATAAAAGTTCCTGAGGCTTTCAATAAAGAGAGAAGCAAGATAAGAAATCAACAGGCAGAAAAATAAAATAAACAGAGGTCATTAAAAGCAGGGAGCAACACACACAAAATGCTGGAGGAACGCAGCAGGTCAGGAAGCATCTACGGAGGGAAATAAACAGTCGACGTTTCGGGCCGAGACCCTTCATCAGGACTGGAAAGGAAGAGGGCAGAAGCCAGAATAAGGTGGGGGGAGGGGGAGGAGCACACGCAGGCAGGGGATAGGGGAGTCCAGGTGAGAGGGGGAAGGTAGATGGGTGGGGGAGGGGGCGATGAATGGGGGAGATGTAAGAAGCTGCGAGGTGATAGGTAGAAGACGCAAAGGGCTGAAGATGAAGGTATCTGGTAGGAGAGGGCAGTGGACCATGGAATAAAGGGAAGGAGGTGGGGAATAGATGGGCAGGTCATGAGGGCAGGGGAGGGGAAAGAGAAGGGGTGATGGGGCCACAGGAATGAGGGAAAACAAAGGGGGGGAATAAATGGTGGGGGGGAAAGAGGGAAGTTCGAGAAATCGATGTTGAGGCCATCAGGTTGGAGACTCCCAAGGCGGAATATGAGGTGTTGCTCCACCAACCTGCGTCTGGCCCCAACGTGGCAGTAGAGGAGGCCATGGATAGACATGTCAGTACGGGAGCGGGATGCGGAATTGAAGTGGGTGGCCACCGGGAGACCCTCGCTTTGGCGGCGGACGGAGCAAAGGTGCTCGATGAAGTGGTCACCCAATCTGTGTCGGGTCTCACCGATGTCGAGGGGGCCACACCAAGAGCAC
This sequence comes from Pristis pectinata, assembly GCF_009764475.1. Classification (NCBI taxonomy): domain Eukaryota; kingdom Metazoa; phylum Chordata; class Chondrichthyes; order Rhinopristiformes; family Pristidae; genus Pristis; species Pristis pectinata. Next base: position 136,071,299 of record NC_067406.1, read on the forward strand.
CGGATGCAATAAATGACACCCTCGGATTCCCAGGTGAAGCGCTGCCTCACCTGGAAGGATTGTCTGGGACCCTGAATGGTGGCGAGGGAGGAGGTGTAGGGACAGGTATACCACTTAAGTACTAACCAGGAAGAAAAGTAATTCAAACATAAAATATAAAAGCTGGAATAGACCACAGAGTCCCTCATTTGCCTTATGCATCCTCTGATTAAATCATTTCAGAATCCCTCCACTTTGCCCCAGAGCCCCTCCCACATGAATCCTCCCCCAGATCGATTACTCAGGAAGCTGGGCATCCTCTGGGGAGAGAGTTAACATCCTGGTCAATGACTCTTATTTGAACTAGGAAAAGTTAGAAATAAAACTTGCTTTTTGCAAGGAAGTGGGAGGAATGGAGAAGACAAAGGCAATGATCAGGCGGAGAGCAAGAGAGGCTGGATGCCACAAAAAGCTGTGGTGCTGGCTGAGTGGGGCCTGGTGTTGATCGCAGATGACCTGTCTGGAAAAGATGTGAATCGAAGAAGGATCAAAACAGAGGAACATGGAAAAAGGAAGGAAATAAAGCATGGCTGAAACTCTGAGTACAAGAAAAGCAAAATACTGCAGATGCCAAAAATATAAAATAAAAACAGAGAACGCCAGAAATGGTTAGCAGGTCAGAAAGAGTTAACTGGAGACACAAGAGACTGCAGATGCTGGAATCTGGAGCAACACATAATCTGCTGGAGGAACTCAGCGGGTCAGGCAGCATCAATGGAGGGAAATGAGCAGTCGACATTTCAGGTCAAGACCCTTCATCTGGTCTAGAAGAGTCTTGACCTGAAACATCGACAGTCCATTTCCCTCCATAGATGCTGCCTGACCTGCTGAGTTCCTCCAGCTTTTATGTGTTGCTCCAGAAAGAGTTAACGTTTTGGGTCGGTAACTTTTTGAGAGATGAAAGGCTCCAATGAAAAGCCATCGACCTAAACCTTTAATCCTGCTTCTCTCCGCACAGGTGGTGCCTTACCTGTTGAATATTTCCACAATTTTCGATTTTTATTTCAGCTTTCCTGAATCTGCAGCTTTTATTTTTGTCTGTGTTTATCAATTCTCATAACTTAATCCATTGGAGGTATTTTAGAAATAATCTGGATTTGACAGCGTTACTTGGCCGCTTGCACAACACCGGAATTTATATTACATATGTCCGTGTGTGTACACGCACACACACACAAACATGCATGCAAATATAAACACACACGCACAGACACAAACACACATACATACACACATAAAGCCAAATGCACATACTGAGTCTTAGAGCTTGCATTTAGATGTAAAGGTGCACCTGCGAGCAGTTGAGCACTCACTTAATATGACAAGATGCAAATGAATGAATCTAGCAGCTACAGAAAGAAATTACTGCAGTGCCTTTCCTGACTACCAAAACACCTCAAACTGCTTTACAGCCAATGAAGAGGTGCAATGACTGTCGTGTTGGGGGCAATGCAGCAAGAAATATGCATGCAGCAAGCTCCCACAGCAGCAACTTGAAATGCAAGCAGTACAGTACAGTGGCAAAGTGGCTAATATTGCTGTCTCACAGCTCCGGGGATCTGGGGTCAATCCTGACCTCAGGTATTGTCCTGTCTGGAGTTCGTACATTCTCTCTGTGACCCCGTCGATTTTCCCCAGATGCTCCAGTTTCCCCCCACCATACGTGTATGTGTGTATTTATGTATGTATGTATGTATTGGATTGAACATCACCAATAGCCTGTCCTGGTCAAATCACGTAGATGCCACGGCCAAGAAAGCTCACCAGCGCCTCTACTTCCTCAGGAAATTTGGCATGTCCCCTTTGACGCTCACCAACTTTTATCGATGCACCATAGAAAGCATCCTATCTGGATGAATCATGGCTTGGTATGGCAACTGCTCTGCCCAGGACTGCAAGAAACTGCAGACAGTTGTAGACACAGCCCAGCGTGTCACAGAAACCAGCCTCCCCTCCTTGGATTCTGTCTTTACCTCTCACTGCCTTGGTGAAGCAGTCAGAATCAAAGACCCCACCCACCCGGGTCATTCTCTCTTCTCTCTTCTTCCATCAGGTAGAAGATACAGGAGCCTGAAGGCACATACCAGCAGGCTGAAGGACAGCTTCTACCCCACTGTGATAAGACTATTGAACGGTTCCCTTATATAATGAGATGGACTCTGACCTCACAAACTACCTTGTTGCACCTTATTGTCTACCTGCACTGCACCTTCTCTGTAGCTGCGACACTTTACTCTGTACTGTTATTGTTCTGCCTCAATGCACTCTATACTAACTCAATGTAACTGCACTGTGTAATGAATTGACCTGTACGATCGGTATGCAAGACAAGTTTTTCAATGTACCTTGGTACAAGTGACAATAATAAACCAATACCGATACATCCAAGGTGTGGTGGAAGGTTAATGGCCATTGTAACTACCCCTTAGTGTAGATTAATGGCAAGAAGAATCAAACAGGGAATTGATGGCATGAGTGAGAGGGAATAACTTGCAGGCATACAGGGGAATAAGGAGAGGAGGAATGTGACTAAATGGGATGCTTCCCAGGAGACGGCATGGACTTGATGGGCCAAATGGCCTTTCTGTTTCACTGTAAGAAAAAATAATTTGAAGTAGTGATAAATAATGGCCCACACACTCATAATAATTCTGCAACTCTTCTTCCAAATTGTGCCATGGAACTTTTTCAATTCAATATGACTTAGGGAGAAATTCACTCGGGGCTTGTATTGAATCAGCACCAAACACTCACTCCACTGTAAGAGATTGAGAGACTTGTGAAAAGCGGCTGGTGAGTCTTTAGGAGGGCCACCCCTGCCAACCCAATTAAACTTGTGCTCAAAGTGCAAAGTTGCTTTCTTATAAATGCCTCCATTGATTTTTTTTTCCCAAAGCAGTTTCGTAAGTTGCTTTGACAACGCTTGGTTTGGCCACAATCCTGGAGGGTGAATCATGAGGCCCATCCCAGCCATCCCAACAGGCTTTCCTCACCCATTTCCAATTGAGACAATCCCCAGGTTACGCAAGCGTTCCATCCCCGAGAACTGTCCGTAAGCCAATTACTCTGTAAATCCATTTTCTATAGTAACCCATCTCGTTTTGCTCCACATACACTTGCTATAATTAGAACATAGAACAGTACAGCAGAGGAACAGGCCCTTCAGCCCACAATGTCATGCTGAACTAATTAAGCTAATGCCACCTAATCCCTTCTGCCTGCACAATGTCCATATCCCTCCATTCTCTACACATTCATGTGCCCACCCAAGAGCCTCTTTAACATATCTGCCTCCACCAACACCCCTGGCAGTGCATTCCAGGCACCCACCACTCTGTGTAAGAAACCTGCCCCACACATCTCCTTTGAACTTTCCCCACTCACCTTAACTGCATGCCCTCTTTCACTTTTTCACTCATTTCATTGAATATTCCCCCTAACCCATAATTAAACTAATGGAATATATGCTGTGTTCAGTCATCAATGAATACAAAAAAGACATTTTAATATTATTATTACTATCTTGAAAAATGCACATGGGAGAATTTACGTAAAGTCAGATTTCCATTAAGTCAGGTCATCTGTAACCTGGGGAACCCCTGTATTGTAAATAAGCAAATGTTCAAAGAAAATAGAGAACACAGCAATTTAAAAAGAAATCTATCTCCCGTGCTCTCCATAGAATTTATGAAAGACTTGCAGGAAAATGGTAGTTAATTTGCTCCCAGCAAGTTCCCAGAGGCAAAAATGTGATAAGAACCAGATAATGGCTTAATGGGAGAGTGAGAGGGGTGTTGTAACAGGGTGGGAGGAGTCTAATAGCCCCTTGTAGTAGGAGCTCCTACACCTTCCCACTGCAAACATCAGTTGCACCTGAAGCCTATGGATTGGCTTGGGAGAGGGCAAGTCAGGGTGTTGAGGTGGGTGGGGACTGTAGCAGTGTTGGTAGTAGTAGGCCTGATTGGGGCCTGTGCTCTGGTGGGATTGTGGGTTGGGGGGTGGGGGGAGGAGGAGGATGAGCGGGGCCTATAGTTGGGCTTGGCACGCGGTGATGGGAGACCCTGCTCTCCACAGGGGAATGGGTTTAACCACTGGGTCAGGAGAATCAGTCAGGATCTGGGCCTTAGAGGTGGATTGGAGTCACGAGCAACACTGGCATGAGGGGCAAAGTGTGGAGCGCCCGGAGGAAACCCACGCGGTCACAGGGAGAACATGCAAACTCCACACGCTGACAGCGCAGGAGGTCAGGATTGAACCGGGGTCGCTAGAGCTTTGAGGCAGCAGTACTACCCGCTGCACTGCTGTGCCACCCTCATGGTGAGAATTGGGGTGGGGTCCATGCAATGTGGGGCTGAGAGAGTGCCAAAAGGATGTAGAGTTCTCTGACAGAACTCCCAATTCAGTACTCCATTGAGAAGTTCTGGTTACGCTGGGTGTAATCCTTGATTGTCTTTCCCAAGACAAAGTTTTCCAGGCTTCCAAAAGGGACAGTGTTTCTGAAAGGCCTGGATAGAGTGGATGTGGAGAGGATGCTTTATCAGTAGGAGAGTCTAGGATCCGAGGGCACAGTCTCAGAATAAAGGGACGTCCCTTTAGAATGGAGATGAGGAGGAATTTCTCCAGCCAGAGGGTGGTGAATCTGTGGAGTTCATTGCCACAGAGGGCAGTGAAGGCCAAGCCATTGGGTGTACTTAAGGCAGAGATTAGTAGGTTTTTGATTGGTAAAGGGGGGGTTAAGGGTTATGGGGAGAAGGCGAGAGAATGGGGTTGAAATAAAAAATCAGGCGTGATCGAATGGTGGAGCAGACTTGATGGGCCGAATGGCCTAATTCTGCCCCTACACCTTACGGTTTTATGGGCACTGCATGGGGAAAGATGTCATCCTCTGCTCGACTGCATCAGGTGACTCAATCTAGGAAGTGTGCGGTCAAATTTCTGGGGCGACATGAAAGAAATTGGAAAAGTGATAGTCATCGCGTTTCACCAGAGGAAAATAAATCAATTTTTCATCAGCATTACACTGTAAAAAACAGCATGTGACTGAACGTCCAGGAAAATTTACTTTAATGTCATCACTTGTTTTGTAAGTATGACCAAGACACTGGGGATAACTGCCTTGCCCTGCTTCAAAATAGCACCAAGGAATCTCTAACATCTACACGAGGGGGCAATTCCCAACTTAACCTGTCATCCAAGAAATGCCAGCACTGAGAATCTCAGCCTAGACATTTACATTGGAGACACAAGAGACTGCAGATGCTGGAACCTGGAACAACGAACAAAATGCTGGAGAAACTCATCCGTCCAGATGAAGGGTCTCGACCCCAAAACGCTGACTGTCCATTTCCCTCCACAGATGCTTCCTGACCCACTGAGTTCCTCCAGCATTTTGTTTGTTGCTCTAGATGTTTGTACTCATGTTCTGAGAGGGGGGGTTTGAATATAGCACCAATTCCCACAGATTTCTGGACACTCCTGCAGTAAAGACTGCCTTAACGTGAGCTATCCAACAATCTTTTCCGATGTCCTTATTAATACAAAGATTTATACCAATTTAATTTTTTTTTGGCTTCATTTAAGATTTCCAACATTCACCGAAATTATAGTAGAGATTCACCCTCAGATGCTTGTTTAAAAGTGCAATACATCAATAATAGTGGTTCACTTCCAAAACATGATCCCTTTCAAGTCACCATGACTGACAGCAGCTATTTTCAAAACTGCAAATCTACTTAATCAATAGAATAAAAGCTTCCCAGGTACCTTGGTGAAATTTGAACATGCCTCTGGTCCAATAATCCACATTCCTGGATTACTTGCTTAGCTATCACGCATATCATATTTTAGAAAAATTCTTTAGCCAGAGGGTCGTGGATTTATGGAATTTGTTGCCACATACAGCTGTGGAGGCCCGATCATTGGGGGTGTTTAAGGAGGAGATTGATCGGTATCTAATTGGTCAGGGTATCAAGGGATATGGGGAAAAGGCTGGGAATTGGGGCTGGATGGGGCTATTCAGTTTAGCTCAAGGTGAAGTGGCGGAGCAGACTCGATGGGCCGAATGGCCTACTTCTGCTCCTTTGTCTTGTGATCTTGTAAACATGGAAGGAGGTAATTCAGCCCATTTAGTCCGTACTAACTCCCAGCAGAGCAATCCCATCAATCTTTTCTTTCAGCTGTGTACTTATTCCCCTTCTAGTGCCCATATCAACTCCCCCTTGATTCTTTTGCCACATACCTGTACTAAGGAATAACTTACAGTGGCCACTTGATGTAGCAGCACGTCCTCGGGATGTGGGAGGAAACCGGAGCACTCAGCGGAAACCAACGCAGTCATAGGGAGGACGTGCAATCTCCACAAAGACAGCACCCGAGGTCAGGATTGAAGCTGGGTCGCTGGAGGTGTGAGGCAACAGCACTAACTGCTGCACCACTGTGCCACCCATTATCTTCATTCTTGCCCCCTAATCTTAGATCTGCAACCTCTAGCTGTCCAGGCTCCCACCATTTCTAGCCCTGTTTAAATTCTTGCCAGCTTTCGAGGAATGAAGAGCCACGATATTATCCAGAGACTACCTTTGCTTCCTGTGGCAGGGCCTTGTCCAAATCTTAGGCTTGAGAGCAGAGGAGGACCTGTCGTTGGGTGACTGATGCACTGCCTGGACACACCAACCCAGTTCCGTAACCTGGCAGAACTCAGGGCAAGCTTCTTCATAGTTCAACACCGCAACGGCACTGCATGTCCAACCGAACACAGTGAAACCAAACCTTCTGCAGCTGGCTCGTCCACTGTATTTGTTCCACTAACAGCCCATTGAATTTGAGAGGCAAAGCAGTCTTGTTTACGTTTAAGCTGCATTCAACCTACTCTGCATTTTTATTGTTTGCGTCCGGTTTTCAGCGAAGGGGAGGAAAAGCAAAGGAATTAGCAAATCAGTGCGGTTGAAGGAACACAAGAAAGTCGTGGCATTCAATCAGAGTTTGCGAAGCATATCTCTTCCTTAAACAGGCAAGAACAATCGCGTGTTCGGGAGATAAAAGGGGGCTATTCTTCCTGTTGTGGCAGTATGCCCAATATAACTGCAGCTAGTTACTTCTTGTCTCTACAACAGCAGGGTTGTGGGGAGAAAATCAACAAGGGTGGGCAGCACAAGGCAGGCAATAACATTTCATGAGAAAATCAAAACACTGCAGATGCCGGAAACCTGAAACAAAAACAGAAAATGCTGGGTGCACTGCTGGTCAGGCAGCATCTGTGGAAGGAGACACGGGAGACTGCCGATGCTGGAAATCTGGAACAACACACAAAGGCACTGGATGAACTCAGCGGGTCAGGCAGCATCTGCGGGGGGAAGTGGACAGTTGACGCTTTGGGTCGAGACCCTTCATCTGGACTGGAAATAAGATAAGATTTCTTTATTAGTTACATATGCATCGAAACACACAGTGAAATGCATCTTTTGCGTAGAGAGTTCCGGGGGCAGCCCACAAGTGTCGCCACGCTTCTGGCACCAACATAGCATGCCCACAGCTTCCTAACCCGTATGTCTTTGGGATAATGAGGGGAGACGGCCAGTATAAAAAGGTCGGGGGGGGGGGGGTGAAGGGGTGGAGTATGAAGATACAGCAGAACAGCACCTCATATTCTGCCTGGGCAGTCTCCAACCTGACGGCATGAACATCTAATTCTCAAGCTTCCAATAACTGGTCCCCTTCAGTCCCTCTTCTCTTTCCTCCTGATCCAACTGGCCCCAATCACCCTACCTCTTTCCCCTCCCCCCACCCTCCCCATCTGCCCATCACCCACACACTCCACCCATTGGCTCCGCTCCCCACCTCCCTCCCTTTATTCCATGCTCCTCTCCTATCGGATTCCATCATCTTCAGCCCTTTGTCACTTCCACCTATCACCTCCCAGCTTCTGACAGCACTCCCGCCCTCCCTTATCCTCCCAACACCCTTCCCCTCACCTGGATCCACCTATCACCCGCCAGCTCTTGCTCCACCCTTTCCCCCCACCTTTTTATACTGGCCATCTCCCCTCTACCTTTCCAGTCCGGATGAAGGGTCTCGACCCGAAACGTCGACTGTCCATTTCCCTCCATAGATGTTTTCGTAAATCTGTCTCTAGTGGGTCTTGCAAACTGTGTGTGGGAATATCAGCTCTGAGTTACATTAATCCTGTATCTTCAGTTCCACTGACACCAAGAGTCAGGTGTAGAGCTGAGTAGGTGTAAACATCACCAGTAGCCTGTCCTGGTCCAACCACGTAGACGCCATGGCCAAGAAAGTCCACCAGCGCCTTTACTTCCTCATGAGGATAAGGAAATTCAGTACGTCCCTGTTGACATTGATTCACTCACCAATTTTTATAGATACATCATGGAAAGCATCCTATCCGGATGTATCACGGCTTGGTATAGCAACTGCTCTACCCAAGACAGTGAGAAATAGAGAGTTGTGGACACAGCTCAGCACATTACAAAAACCAGCCTCCCCTCCATGGACTCTGTCTACACTTCTCGCTGCCTGGGAAAATCAGCCAACATAATCAAAGACCCTTCCCACCCCAGACGTTCTCTCTTCTCCCCCCTCCCATCAGGCAGAAGATACAAAAGCTTCAAAGCACGTACCACCAGGCTCAAAGATAGCTTCTATCCCATTGTTATAAGACTATTGAACGGACCTCTTGTACGATAAGATGAACTCTTTGACCCCACAATCTACCTCGTCATGGCTTTGCACCTTATTGTCTGCCTGCTCTGCACTCTCTCTGTAACTGTAACACTTTATTCTGCATTTTGTTATTGTTTTCCTTGTCCACCCGGGACATTCTCTCTCCTCTACTCTTCCATCGGGTAGAAGATACAAGTGCCTGAGGGCACGTTCCACCAGACTTAAGGACAGCTTCTACCCCACTGTGATAGGACTATTGAACGGTTCCCTTATACAATGAGATGGACTATGACCTATGACCTCATGACCTCAAGATCTACCTTGTTGTGACCTTGCACCTTATTGCACTTCCTCTGTAGCTGTGACACTTTACTCTGTACTGTTATTTTTTTTACCTGTACTACCTCAATGCACTCTGTACTAACTTGATGTAACTGCACCGTGTAATGAAGTGACCTGTAAGATCGGTTTGTAAGACAAGTTTTTCACTGTACCTTGGTACAAGTGACAATAATAAACCACTACCGATACCAATACCAATAATCTGTATGGATGGCAGGTGAAACAAAGTTTTTCACTGTACCTCGGTACATGTGACAATGATAAACAAATTGCAACTACTTGCTGATATTTGCCAGTGGATCGAGCAATAGTGACCGGAGGTTAACTTCTTTCCCTCCTTTTCTTCATCATAGTTCTACTTCATATCTTCTCTACAGCTGCTGTCTGACCTGATTTAAAACCCCAGCACTTCGCACTGATTACTCATGTGATTGATTCCTACATTCTTCTCTTCTTTCGTAGGCTCCTGGGATCGAGGATGACTTGGTTTTCCTCTACTTCTGAGGAACAGAAGGTGGCTCTGCATGAACTATTTTAACATGACGTGGGCCCTGCAAGGACTGAACACAGCCAAAACTTGGTCCAAACAGAATTAGGTCCAAGACCAGATCCTGTTGCAGAATTAGCACGCACACCCTATGTGGTCTCATACCCTTCTTATTGCAAGCATACACAGTTTCACTATGAACTCACACACACAGGGACAGGCACACGATCTTGTCCAAACCTTTTTCCTCACACACCTCACTCCTCATCCCTTAACTCTTCTGGTGCCCCCCTCCCTTATTCACCCTACCTCTGTTCCTCTTCCTCCAAATGCCTCCCTCAGTCTCTTCCCTCCCTCAATCGCCCTCCCTCCGTGCTACATTATGAAAGTGACTACAATCCTTTGAAATACATCTCTTTCTGTTGGGAACTTTACAATGTTTCAAGATCATTAAAGACTGTAACTTAAACCCATATCCTTTTAGGATTTAGCCACAGATCTACTGATTGGCCAGACCTCCTCATTTGATTGACCAATAGCACAACATAGTTTAAAATCTTTCATATCTTTCTTGTATAGAAAGGTACCTAATTCACTGTAACTGGTGAGTTCTTCAAGTAAGGTTTCTGCAGAGTTGCAAAACACAGCTTTAAAGGTGCCATGACAGTCGATACAGTCTCAGGAGGAACTAGCAGAGAAAAAGCTGCCAGTGTAGGTCCGATACGGAAGGATAAACAACAAGTAAGAAGTTGGGAACGCAATGAATTTTATGATATTTTGGCATTGGCTACCGTGGAACTGCTTGATCTACAGTGAAATGCAGCCTCCATATGCAGTGCCATCTCTTGTACAGGCTGGGTAACTACATGAACAATCCATTTTGAAGATTTCGAGGCAGCAAGTCAGAATGGAGCAGTCTTTTGCAAAATAAAACAGCTACCACTTACACAGATGTACATTAATATTTACGTGGACTTTGGATATTCCAAGTGTTCTAAAGCCAGTGAAATACTTTTTGAAGCATCACCCCTGTTAAAGATGTAGGAAGCACAGCAGACAATTTACGCAGTGACCAGTTAATCTGTATTAACAATGCCAACTGAGGGATAAATATTGGCCTGGACAGCAAATTCATGTTTTGTTAACATGCCCACAGGCCTGTCATCGATGACTCAGCAGAGGGTTAAACACAAATAATCTTCCTGTGCTTAAGAATCCTGGTGCTGACACACAAACCTTTTTCTAGCAAGGGAAAGACAGAGAATAAACAGGAAGAAATTAAGAGCAAAAAAAAATCTCCTGCATGCTGGAAATTTGAAGCTGCTAACTCAGCACGCCAGGCAGCATCTGTTGAGGAAATATGAGTCTGTTGACGTTTCAGGCATCGATCGTCTCTCAGAACAGAAAAATCTTCCCCGTGGAAATGTTTAAGAAAGAACAGGATGGAGCATCAAGGGAAGGTGAAGGGACACAGTCAAATTCAAGAAAAAAATTGAAAAAGGTGCACAGTATTATGAGGGACATGGACAGGGTAGATAGTTAGTAGCTTTTCCCAATAGCAGATGTGTCTAAAACAAGAGGGCAGAGTTTGGGTTAAAGAGTCAGAGGTTTAGAAGGGATCTGAAGAAGAACTTTTTCACACAGGAGGTGGTTGGAATCTGGAATGTATTGCCTAAGATGGGGTGAGAGGAGGGGGGTGTGGTGGAAGCAGAGCTTCTCATAATATTTAAGAAGTTTCTCGACAAGCACTTGAATCACCAAGGCATTGAAGGTTATGGACCAAGTGCTGGTAAATGATTTTAGTATTGATGGGTATGGTGGTTGGCATGTACACTGTGGGCTGAAGGGCCTATTTCTGTGCTGTCTGACTCTATGAATTGCGAAGTGGTATAGTGGACATCAGGAAATGGGGTAAATGTGGGCTACATTCTCCTGCTTTGGTTTGAAAATAAGCAAGGGGCTAGCTGATATGTAGGGTACAATTCTGTTCCAAGAAAGTGGGTAATAAATTCAGGCAGTTCAGGAAATTATTGAGAAAGTTAAGCACGAATGCTTACAAGATACAAGGGGGTGTTGGAATGGGCTGTTACTCCAAGTATCAATGCAACCTTATGAAGTTTGCTGAGGGATCAACAAAGGTAAAGATTTAGAGTAATTAGTGGAAAGATTTAGGGTAGGGAATGAGGGAAAACATGTGGAGGGCTTTGAGGGTCTGGAATTGCCTGAAAGGGTGGTAGAGGAAATTCCCAAAATAGATTGAAGAGGCAGCTGGATGGGCACTTGATGTGCTATAACCAAAGGCGGGAAGTGAGACTGTTTCTGCAGTCAGCATGGGCAAGATGGGCCAAATAGCTTTCTATAAAGCTGTAAATCTGTGAAACTGTGTTTGTTCTTTGTTCAGTAATCCCACTGTAAGAATCTGGAGCAGTGCCAGCCCACCAAACTGAATGAAAGATTGCAGAGTGATATCTTGTGTGGTGATGGGTTGCACTCAACACTACCATAACCAAACAATCCTTCCAAAATCACGTGAGGAATGGAAGAATGAATCAGCTGATGAAAATCTTCTCATCTCCTGTAACTGAAGCCACTCAATTTCTGCACTGAGGAAAAATATCTTACTTTGCAGTTTAAAGATATCAAATACCCTGATTTACTAATTGGCAGGTTTGAACTTCACCTGAGTCCATGAAGCACAAAGGTTTGGACTCTTGTGAAGTTTGTTTCATTGCACTCACGTGACTAACAGCAATATATATAGGGCAGGAGGTACAGGGGCCTGAAGTCCCACACCACCAGGTTCAAGAACAGCTACTTCCCTTCAACCATTCAGTTCATGAACCAACTGGCAAATCCCTAAACACTACTGATCACTTTGCACTAAAATGGATTTTTTTTTGTTCTAATTGTGTTCTTTCTTGTAACGATTGTGTATAATTTATGTTCAATTTATGTTTTTCTTGTGAATACTGCTTATATGATGCTCTGTGCCTGTGATGCTGCTGCAAGTAGTTTTTCACTGCATCAGTGCATAAATGTACTTGTGCATGTGACAATAAGCTCGACTTTGACTTTATCTTCTGAAGCTGACCTCAGAGAACAACATCAGCAGGCAAAAATGTTAACAGGTCACATAAAACGTATCAGTCCTTCAGGTAAGCCATCAACCCAAGGTGCCATCTGCTCTCTCAGGGTCGATGTGAAGTTCCCAAGCACCAGTTTAAAGAGTTCTTCCACTATCCTAGTCAATAATTATCCACCGACCAATATCCGAAAGCAGTTTGTCTAGTTATTAATACACTGTTCTTTGTGGAAACTTGTTTTGTATAAATTGGTCACAGTAATTGCTACACTTCAACAGTAGCTCTTTATGCTTTGAGATACCTTGAGGGTCATGAAAGACAAAACATGAACAACAAATCTTCCTATTACAACATTCACTCACACTGATCAACATAGACTTTTATATTCCCTTTAATGCGCGCGCGCACACACACACACACACACACACACACACACACACACACACACACACACACACACACACACACCACACACACACACACACGTGAGAAGACACACACATACACACACACCTCCCAACAAACAAAACGTGCACACACAACAAAATAAGACAGTGCAGAAATTGAGTCTCTAACTCAATAGAGCAGCCCAAGGCACTTAACGAAAGTACAATAATCCTGCGACTTTGGCGGTACCTGACCAGAAGATTTTCTGGCTGTTATTTTTACATGTTAGACAGGAGTTAATAAATTTTCCAGTGAACCCCGCGAGTTTACAGGGAGCAAGAAACAGAACCCAGTGAGCTTCAGCTGTCGACAAGCTGAAACACATAAGCACTCTAGACCACAACACCAGCCGCACACACAACTGGCACTCCAGACCTTGGCTCCTGGCTGCTAACCCACCCATGTTCCTGACCCCAGCCACACATCAGGCCCCCGCTGCCAGTAATTCATGGATGACTTTGTGAGTACGTGAATCTTCAGACAATATGTCTGTAAATAACAAGGACTTGGTGTACGATGGAGTGAGCCAGATTCTGAATCATTGCAACTTCCAAACAATGGGATACCGGATTATCAGAGTTTTACTGTATTACTAAAGAAAAACAGGTACCAAGTCACAGAAAGAGTAACTGGGGCAGATAACGAAAGGCATCATCAGAGAGGCAGGAGAAACCTAAGGGTGGGACAGATAGAGACAGGGAGGTTTAGGGAGGGAACTCTGTAGCTTATGACCTTGGAAGATGAAGGCATGGCCACCAAGGGCACAGCAATTAAAAACTGGGGTATGCAAGAGGCCAGAATTGGATATGTTATATGCTATTTTCCCCTGTAACACTTGCATCCTCTGCTGCTACCTCATCACTGACACTGAAAGCCTTGTGCTTGACTTGTTACCTGCTGACTTAAAAATTTGCAATTGCAGCTGTATGGTTAGGCTGCACTTGGATATTGCGTGCAGTTCTGGTCGCCCCATTACAGGAAGGATGTGGAGGCTTTGGAGAGGGTGCAGAAGAAGTTTACCAGGATGCTGCCTGGATTAGAGCGTGTTAACTATGAGGAGAGGTTGGACAAACTTGGGTTGTTTTCTCTGTAGTGTCAGAAGCTGAGGGGAGATCTGAAAGAACTATATAAAATGATGAGAGACAAAGATAGGGTAGACAGTCAGAATCTTTTTTTCCCAGGGTAGAAGTTTCAAGTACGAGAGGACAATCATTTAAGGTGAGAGGGGGAAAGTTTAAAGGAGATATGTAGGGCAAGTTTTGTTAGGTAGGTGCCTGGAATGGGCTGCCAGGGGTGGAGGTGGAAGCAGATATTTGGCATTATGCTCAACATAGACATCGTAGGCCAAAGGACCTGTTCCTGCGCTGTACTGTTCTATGTTCTATGCTCCTGTTGGTCCATATTCTACCTGATTTAAATTTGTGTTAATTCGAAACTCTGCTGGCTTTATCTTCGATCATAGATCATAGAACAGTACAGCACAATACAGGCCCTTCAGCCCACGATGTTGTGCTGACCTTTAAACCTCGCCTAAGACTAGCTAACCCCTTCCTCCCACACATCCCTCTATTTTAAATTCGTCCATATGCTTATCTAGCAATCTCTTGAATTTGACCAATGTACCTGCCTCCACCAACACCCCAGGCAGCGCATTCCATGCCTCAACCACTCTCTGGGTAAAAAACCTTTCTCTGATATCTCCGAAACCTTCCCCTGATATCTTAACTCACTTCAATCAGAGTCAACCATTGTGCCTGAAGTTGGTGACCTCGAATGGTTCCCACTCTGAAAACATCTCAACATGCACCAATCCATAAAAACATTTGCCCAGACACACATTCTCATGCTTTCATACCCGTAGAATCTTCCTTATTTTTTTAAAAAAATTGTCTTTCATTTTATCACACTATTTTGGCACAGAGTAAAATACTATAATGCTTTTCACATCCCTTTCATGACATTCCAAAATGCTTTACAGCCATGCTTGATGTGTATTCAATGCTATAATGTAGGAAACACTGCAGTGAATGAGTGCACAGCAAGCTCCCATAAACATAAAAGTGATGGAACAGAAATAGCTGCTTACTGGTGCGCAGAGTTACTCTGATTTGAACATTGCACCCTACAAGCCAAGCTACAGCTAAACCTCGGTCTTCCAGCTGCCCATCAACTCCTTTGTGCCTTCTTACCTGTGGCCAGTTTCTACTGGTAAACAGTGAGCCTTTCCCCCTCCATCCCTATCGCTGTAAACCGCTACAGCTGATGGGAGAAAGTGATCTCTTCAGCAGGTTTCAGGATCGCCAAATGGTAGCGATTTTCCTTTTTAATATCACCAGACTCTGCAGCCCATACACACCCTGAATTCCAAAGCAGAATAGGACTATAGATCCAAAGTATAATTAGTGCAAAGATAAGGCACACGGAGTTACTTGCCTCTTATAAACAGTGACCATGATTTGCTTGTTGTTTAGTTTTATGGCATACACTGTGTACACAAAACAGATAACTTCACATTATCCTGACCTTGACAGAATAAAAGGCAAAACACTTTACCTGAGTTTTCAGAATCGGCATTCCTGCAGTCTTAATTTAACTCCTCGTGTACCAGAGTAGTGGCAGCATGGATCAAGAGAAAACCAGGGCAAGCTCAAGTAAGCCTGGTTGAAGGCTGTTTTATCTCTCTTCTCACCCTGCATTGGATGAGGTGCCCTCCTCCAAATGCTCCCCTTTTGTGGTGTAAGTTATCTTCAGTCTCCCACAGCTTAGCATGAGTCTTGGAGGAACTTCCCTGGATCCCTGAGAACCTTCTCTCCTCCATCTTGTTCTGAGAATGATACTGCCTTTGACAACATCAAGTGTACTCCTGCCTCTGTTGAGGTGTGATTTAAAGCGTGTCTCGCTGACTAGCAACCTGACTCAAGTAGGTTCCTTTAATTTAAACCCAAAACTGTTTCCGTTTGGGCTTCCCACCCTGGGACTTAAACACAGTACCCAGCCCACTCAAGCTGCCGCCAAGATGAGGACACTCAGCTGAATCACCTCCCAACTAATCATCTCCTCAGAAAGCTAAGGAAATTCGGCATGTCCTTGTTGACTCTCACCAAATTTTATAGAAAGCGTCCCATCCAAATGCATCATGGATGGGAAATGCTCTGCCCAAGACTGCAAGAAATTGCAGAGAGTTGTGGAGACAGCCCAATCCATCACAGAAACCAGCCTCCCCTCCATGGACTCTGCCTATACTTCCCACTGCCTTGGGAAAGCAGCCAGCATAATCAAGGACCCCTCCCACCCTGGTCATTCTGTCTTCTCCCTCCTTCTATCCGGCAGAAGATACAAAAGCTTGAAAACACGTACCACCAGGCTCAAGGACTTCTATCCCACTATTATAAGACTCTTGAATGGACTTCTTGTATGATAAAGATGAACTCTTGGCCTCACTATCTACCTCGTTGTGGCCCTTGCACCTTATTGTCTACCTGCAGTGCACTTTCTCTGTAGCTATAACTTTGCTTGACTTTTCAACTTCCTTAATATTGATTGGCATCTCATGAGTGTAAAGGGGACAGATGGGGCAGAGTTTGTCGGGTGTATCCAGGAAGGTTTTCTGACACAGTATGTGGACAGGCCGACTAGAGGAGAGG
This sequence comes from Pristis pectinata, assembly GCF_009764475.1. Lineage (NCBI taxonomy): Eukaryota > Metazoa > Chordata > Chondrichthyes > Rhinopristiformes > Pristidae > Pristis > Pristis pectinata. The sequence goes on from NC_067406.1 coordinate 136,088,017, forward strand.
CCGTTCTGGACCTGGTACTAGGCAAAGAGCCTGATCAGGTTTCAGATCTTTTGGTGGAAGAGCATTTTGGAGACAGTGACCATAACTCCTTGACCTTTACCATAGCCTTGGTTAGGAATAGGAGCATACGATATGGGAAAGTATTCAATTGGAGGAGGGGGAATTATGCTGCTATTAAGCAGGAACTTGGGAGCATAAATTGGGAACAGATGTTCTTGGGGAAGTGTACAAGGGGAATGTGGAGGTTGTTTAGGGAGTACTTGCACGGGGCTCTGAATAGGTTTGTCCCATTGAGGCAGGGTAAGGATGGTAGAGTGAAGGAACCATGGTTGACAAGAGACGTAGAAGATCTTGTCAAGAGGAAGAACGAAGCTTACCTGTGGTTTAGAAAGCAAAGATCAGACAGGGCTCTGGAAAGTTATAAGGTAGCCAGAAGGGAACTTAAGAATGGACTTAGGAGAGCTAGAAGGGGGCATAAGAAGGCCTTGGCGAGTAGGATTAAAGAAAACCCCAAGGCGTTCTACACATATGTGAAGAATAGGAGGATGACTGGAGTGAGGGTAGGACCGATCAGGGATAAAAGAGGAAACATGTGCCTGGAGTCGGAAGAGGTAGGGGAGGTTCTTATTGAATACTTTGTTTCAGTATTCACCAGAGAGAGAGAGCTTGACATTTGTGAGGATGGCGTACAACAGGCTGATATGCTAGAGCATGTTGACATGAGGAAAGAGGTTATACTGGAACCTTTGAAAAACATTAGGACAGATAAGTCACCGGTGCCGGATGGGATATATCCAAGGTTATTATGGGAAGCAAGGGAAGAGATTGCTGCATTTTTGGTGATGATCTTTGCGTCCTCTCTGGCCACAGGAGTAGTGTCAGATGATTGGAGGGTGGCAAATGTTGTTCTTTTGTTCAAGAAAGGGAGTGGGGATAACCCTGGGAATTGCAGACCAGTGAGTCTTACTTCAGTGGTGGACGAAAGACTGGAGGATTCTTAGAGACAGGATTTATGGGCATTTGGAGAAGCATGGGCTGATTAGGGGCAGTCAGCATGAGTTTGTGAGGGGCAGGTCATGCCTCACGAGCCTGACTGAATTCTTTGAGGATCTGACAAAGCACATTGATGAAGGCAGAGTAGTGGATGTGGTGTACATGGGTTTTAGTAAGGTGTTTGATAAGGTTCCTCATGGAAGGCTTATTCAGAAAGTCAGGAGGCATGGAATCCAGGGAAACTTGGCTGTGTGGATTCAGAATTGGCTCGCCATAGAAGGCAGAGGGTGGTGGTAGATGGACCATATTCTGCCTGGAGGTCGGTGACCAGTGGTGTTCCGCAGGGATCTGTTCTGGGACCCCTGCTCTTTGTCAGAGCACACTTGGAGTATTGTGTTCAGTTCTGGTTGCCTCATTATAGGAAGGACGTGGAAGCTTTAGAGAGAGTGCAGAGGAGATTTACCAGGATGCTGCCTGGATTGGAGAGCATGTCTTATGAGGATAGGTTGTGAGCTAGGGCTTTTCTCTTTGGAGAGAAGGAGGATGAGAGGTGACTTGATAGAGGTGTACAAGATGACAAGAGGCATAGATCGAGTGGACAGTCAGAGACTTTTTCCCAGGGCGAAAATGGCTAACAAGAGTGGGCATAATTTTAAGGCGGTTGGAGGAAGGTATAAGGGGGATGTCAGAGGTAAGTTTTTTACACAGAGAGTGGTGGGTGCGTGGAACGCACTGCCGGCAGAGGTTTTGGGGGCAGATACATTAGGGACATTTAAGAGACTCTTAGATAGCCACATGAATGATAGCGAAATGGGGGGCTATGTGGGAGGGAAGGGTTCGATAGATCTTAGAGCAGGATAAATTGTCGACATAACATCATGGGCTTAAGGGCCTGTACTGTGCTGTAATGTTCTATGTTCTATAACACTATATTATACATTCTATTATTGCTTTTCCCTTTGTACTACCTCCATGTACTTATGAATTGAAATGATCTCTATGGACGCCATTCAAAACTAAGTTTTTTACTGTACTTTGGTACATGTGACAATAATAAACCAATTAGTAATTACCCTGATCACGTGACTCTCAGGCCCCAAACACTTGAACCCCCCCCAACTCTGATCTCATGATGTGAGTTCTTGATCACATGACCCAGATCACATGACCCCGTAATCTCATGAGCCCCCAGACTCTGATCTTACAAGCACCAGAGCCCAATCTCACAACACTTAGAGCACGATCACATGAACCCCAGTCTCTCAGCACCCAGTACAGTAGTGGAAAGATTTGCCAAGTATTTTTACTCCATTCCCTTGCACTAACAGAACGCATGCTCCTTGGTTCCTCGTCACAGCTTCACCAGATCCAGACCTAGACTAGCCAAGATCAATCACTGCGCATATAATCAACACTTATCATGGAAAAATCTTGCCCAGAGCGACCCGTTTCCTCCTACTGTTCCTCGTACCATCATGGTTTGAATCTGAGGGAAGTTTGATAACCGGAAACAGCTATACACCACTGAAAGCTCATTGTTCAACAAATGCACGGATAGTCACTGCTAATGCAGGTGACAGAAACATTGTCCCCTGGGCTCATATTTAACATACAAAGCAAGCATGCAGAACTAAGGCAGAAAGGTGGTCAGCTTCAATGTAATTGACCGGGGGAGGATTCCAATTATTCCATCACTTTAGGGGACTGAACGGCTGACTTGAGACTTTGAAATGCTTGGAGGTGTGGGTGCCTGTTGAACTGGGACTGGTGTTTGTCCATTCTGAACGATGACCCCAAACACGTGAATGATCCTCGTTGCTTGCCACCTATCACCTGCCAGCTCTTGCTCCACCCCTTCCCCTCACCTCTTTATACTGGCTATCCCCCCTCCATCTTTCAGTCCCGATGAGGGGTCTCGATCCAAAACATCGACTGTCCATTTCCCTGCACAGATGCTGCCTGACCCGCTGAGCTCCTCCAGCACTTTGTGTGTTGCTCCAGGTTCCATCATCTGCAGTCTCCAGAAAGCTGCCTTGGTAACTCAGGATTCCTTCAGACCAACTGAAGTCCCATCAAGGGCAAATGAATAACTGAATATCATAAGAAATAGGAGGAGGAGTTGGCCACCTGGCCTTTTGAGCCTTCTGCACCATTCATCAACATCTACCTCAAGATCATTTTCCTGCACTATCCCCATATCCCTTGATTCCTGTAACATCGAGAAATATCAACCTCTGTTTTGAACTCAGTCAATGTTCGAGTCTCCACAGCCCTCTGGAACAGAGAATTGCAAAGATTTGCCACCCATGGGATGAAAAAATGTCTCCTCATCTCAGCCTATCCTTTATTCTAAGACCGTGACAACTGATTCCAGATTACTCATCCACATGTATTCACCCTGTTGAAACCTGTAAAAATTCTGTAAACTTCAATGAGATCATAAAACACTGAACGTAGAATACAGCACAGGGATAGGCCCTTTGGCCCCACGATGTTGTGCTGAACTAATTAAACTCGTAATTAAACACCTAACTAAACTAATCCCTTCTGTTTACACAATGTCCATATCCCTCCATTCTCTGCACATTCATGTACCTCTCTAAGAAACTCGTAAACGCCTCTATCGTATCTGCCTCCACCACCACCCCGGCAGCACATTCCAGGCACCCAGCACTCCCTGCGTAAAAAATTTGCCATGCACATCTCCTTTGAACTTTCCCGAGTCACCTTAAATACAAGCCATCTAGTATTGGACATTTGGAATCTGGGAAAAAGATACCGGCTGTCTCCTCTACCTATGCCTCTCATAATTTTCTAAACACCTCAGCCTTTGCTGCTCCAGTCAAAACAACCCAAGTTTGTCCAACCTCGCCTTATAGCACATACCCTCTATTCCAGGCAGCATCCTGGTAAACCTCTTCTGCACCATCTCCAAAGCCTCCACATCCTTCCTATAATGGGGTGACCAGAATTGAATGTAATATTCCAGATGTGGCCTAACCAGAGTTTTATAATCATGCCTCAAGTGATTTAAGATCACTTCTCAATTTTCTAAACTCAAGAGAATACAAGCTGAGCCATCCCTGGAACCGGTTGATGAACCTTTGATGCATTCCCTCAATGGCAAATTTCTCCTTTTTCATGGGACCAAGGCTGTACACATACTCCAGCTGTATTCTCACCCGGATCCTCCACTGTGGCTCCGTATCCCTCAATATCTTTACCCCGTACAAATGATCACTCCCAGTCAGAAAGCTGCAATGGACCTGGTATCCATTTGCTGAGAAATTCATTTGCATAATGCCATTTTTTTCCCTATGTGTTATGTGAATGAAAATCGATTCTAGGAATTCAACTGGTCACTTCCTTAGATTTCTGAGCCCTATCCATAATGGACAGAGAATGGGGAGGGACATCAATAGCCATTGGTCAGGTGGCCTTTTCCGTGGGTCACACGAGTGCTCCTGGTGTAACTTCCACATCAGTGGATAGGGCACTGCAGGACTAATATGGACTTTCTAGCAGAGTGCTGGAGTAATATTGCTATCAGGTTACTTCCTGGTATCCCTCGGGCTTCCCTCCAAAAGCACTGGCTCAACATCCGGCCCTTCCGGTGCCACCAACCCCCAGCTCAGCAAACTGAACCACGAGGCACAGGACCAAACTCTGCCCCACCTTCACAACAGACACAAGCTGTCTATCTCCCAGCACTGCAACCTGTGATCACCAAGGACCCAAACCTCCTCATCTCCCCCGGTGATCCACCAAAGGGTCCAGAGTGAATCCCCCACCGCCCCCCCACATAACCTCTTGCCTTCATTTACGACATCCTCAGCCTTCAGCTATCACCTCACTGGGCTCTGGACTCTAATCCCAACCCAACCACCACTGGACTAGGATCTGATCCCACCTCAACCATCACTGGACTGGGATCTGATCCCACCCCAACCACCAATGGACTGGGATCTGATCCCACCCCAACCACCACTGGACTAGGATCTGATGTCGTCAATCCCGAAAATGTACAATACCTATTCAGTTGCATCTGAGGTTCAGGAACTGAGACACAAGCCACTTGTGGACTGCTGTTGACCAAATGAGAGTAAGGACTAAAGGCCAAGACCAGAAATAAATATTTTAATCTACATCAAGGGGAAGAAGTCTGATCACTGGGCCATGAGGGGATCACCAGTATCAGGCAATATAAACCTGGGGTGAGTGGGGGCAAGATAGATAGAACGAAGAACCAAGATCCTCTACCTCAGAAATTACATATGCTTAAGAAAACATAACGAGTTGAAAACCTAGGTCTCTGCTGATCACTCCTGGACTGTAGCCAATTAAGTAGACGCCAGGCATTTCCCCAAGGGGATGAAGGAGCTTCATCGACAGGCCACTCACGTAATGATTTACTGCAAAGGGAATGGTCAATGCTTGTGAACGCCTCAATCAGCTACCACTGGCTCGGGGCTGGATCTGCCTACTGGCACTGGATTGGAAACACATCTGGCTTGGGGGACACATCTCACTGGTCTAAACACATCTGGCAGGAAAACATCATATATTATCTTGGGAGCACGTTCCCGCTGCCTCAGGAAAGCAGCCAACATAATCAAGGATCCCTCCCATTCCAGTCATTCTCTCTTCTCCCCTCGCCTGTATGTGAGAGCACATACCACCAGGCTCAAGGACAGTTCTATCCCGCTGTTATCAGACTCTTTAACGGACCTGTCATATGCTAAAAGATGAACTCTTGATCTCCCAAGAGTCACGGCCCTTGCCCTTTATTTGTCTAGCTCCACTGCACTTTCGCTGTATCTGTAACACTATATTCTGCATTCTGTTTTACCTTTTTACTACCTCAATGTACTTAGGTATGGAATGATCTGTCTGGATGGCAGAAAAACAATAGGCTTTTCACTGTATTTCGGTACATGTGACAATAATAAACCAATACCAAGCTTGGGGTGGGGATATCAGGGAGCACTCCTGGCTTGAGGCTACATCTTACACTGGTGTGAGAGGACATCTTATACTGACTTAGGAGCAAGCAGTTTGGATGTGTCCCTGCCAGTTATCTCTTCCCTGGCAGTTGCAACAATAGGGAAAAACTAGGAAAGCTGAGTTGGAAACTAGGAATTCACCCTTATGTTGTACTTAAGACTGAAAATTAAAAAACCACAGGGCTGGTGAGCAATTGTAATCAAAGAGGCAAACCTTTTTTCTCCTGGGCAATGGTCTTGTTGCTTCAGTGGTTGAGGCAGCTGGTGGCACTGAATACACACTGGTTGGGGAGGATACGTCACTGCTGGCTTCCTGCAGGAAGAGTTTCAAGAGAAAATGGAATGAATTCAATGTATCCCAAAGCCACAGGCTGAAACAAAATGTGTACTAATGAGTAAAAAGATAAATTACATTGAGCAGGTGGGACCAATGAAAGACAGTCGAAACCTGGCAAGATCAAAGCAATAAGGATTACAAAATTTGTGTTCACAGTAAAAATATTGAATGAATGCACTACTACGTACTTACAGCACTTATAGAAGGGCTGGGGAGTCAGGAAAGGCTTGGTAAAGGGGAAAAGCTTCAAATCCCAACCCTCAGTCATTTATAATCTATGAAAAAATTGAACCCAGCCCCTAAACAACAAGCAAATCAATTGAAGCTCCTGTCTATTAACCTTCACAAGTCCAATGATTCAGCCTCCTCCAAAGTCAAATACGTAGTAAGTATTTTATTGGAGATCAAAGTGTGATGTTTTATTGCAGAGAATTGCTGGCTTCTCGTTAAACTGTTTGCCATACACACCTAGCCACGGGAACCAATGTGAAATACTTTTCCATCTGAGTATCTTTGGCCACCAGCCAACTGGCTCATTTCAACATTTTTTTATGATTTTGTTATGGTGGCTTTTGGAAGACTGTATTTAACTCCTGAGCAGCATGAAATAGGTTAAAATATTATGAGGTGTGGCAATCTACAAGAAGAAATCCCAAGTGTCAAATTATTTATCTGATACCCAGTTTGACAGTAAGCAGAGCCTCCATCATCAGAAGAGGGGAGCTCAGGCTCAATTACAATTCAGCAACACCACCAGAACGTCAACCAAATGCACAAGATTGATAGGAAGGCTACCACTTCCAACCTTCTCTCCAGGTCACGCACTGTCTGGACTTTGGTGCCTTTCACCATTCCTTCACCTTAACGTAGAAACACAGAACTGTACAGTACGGGAACAGGCCCTTAGGGCCACCATGTCTGTGTTGACCATGAAGCCAAATTACACTGAGCTCATCTGCCTGCACGTGGTCCTCATCCCTCTATTTCCCTGCTTGTTCATGTATCCGTCTAAATGCCTCTTAAACGTTGCTGTCATATCTGCTTCCACCACCTCCCCTGGCAGCACGTTCCAGGCACGTACCTCTCTTTCACTGCCGCAACAGTCCTGGCACTCAATAAGGCAATGATACTGCTTTGATGCAGCACATTATCAGAGTGAAGGCAACCTTCCTGCCTGGTCCCCTCACAGGTATTTGAGACAGAACTTGACCTTGTCAGTAAAATACTACGGAAGAGGCGTCACAAGAGGGGTAGTGGATGGGGGAGAATGCGGTGAAGGTTGACTACTTTTGCCAGTAGTCTAAACCTACCAGTATTAGATTGACTGACAGATATTGTTATTCCCATTGATGTCAAGATAGCACTTCGGTAATAAAACCTGAAACACAGAATGCTGACTGGCAAATCTTAAACATTAAAACATTAAAGTCATTCTTTGCAATATCTTTGAATAACCCTAAACAAGCTGACAACAGCAAGACCCTAATGACCTGCCCGAGGTATTTAGTACTGCAGCATATTCAAGCAATATCAGGTTGGTGCGAAGTGTTTGTTATAACAGTGACTACGCCTTAAAAGTAATAAGGCACCATGGAACATCCTGAGGTTACAAAGGAACCATAGAAACGCAAGTCCTAATTATTTGTGCAAAATAAAACTTCCACATAAAATAAAACTTCTTACTGTATGGGTTTATCTACCTTCAATTTATCGATCAGCCACTGCTTAACAATTAGTCATGTCTTTGTGTGTGCTTGTTCTCTCTGTAAATTCCCACTCCAACACCAAGGGGCATGAAGCATTCTCTCTGTCAAGGCTTTCAGTTTGAATCCACTTTAAACTTTGGACTGCACTTGATTCACATCCCACTGAGTGCAGGAATATGGGTGATGCACGACAGATTTCAGTCTTCCCCTTCAGCGACGGTAGCAGCTGTTCAGCAAACTACTGAATAATTCCAAATACATTAGCATCACATGCCTTAGATTTGGATTAATCCTGGGTCATATCTAGCACTCACAGAAAACAATCCACTTCATCACAGGAGAGTAAGCCCCCTTATGATAAAAGGTGCTTCCTACAAGCGCATGACAATAATGTTGATGGATTATTAGCAGAATGTCATATGAAATGTTTTGACCTTTCCATTTAATAGAACATAGAACATAACACTACAGCACAGTATAGGCCCTTCAGACCACAATGTTGTGCTGACATTTTATTCTGCTCTAAGATCTATCTAACCCTTCCCTCCCACATAGCCCTCCATTTCTCTATCATTTATGTGGCTATCTAAGAGTCTCTTAAATGTCCCTAGTGTATCTGCTCCCACAACCTCTGCCGGCAGTACGTTCCACGCACCCACTACATGGTGAGTGCGTTCCGCGGCACCCACCATTAACAATCCATTATTACAGTTTCTGATATTCTAGATGAGTAAATGTCATTAATATCATGTGGAGCTTCCAGGGTACAGGTAAAACACCCAACGTTGTTCTATATGTATTAAGTATTCTCCTGCATTTGAAGAAAGCCATTTGGCTCATCAAACATATGTTGGCTCTCCATGGCACAGGTGTCTAAAACTAGAGGGCATACGTTTATGATAAAGAGTGGGGATTGAGAATTTTTCCCCCCAGAGCATGGTTGAAATCTGGAACACAATTGTGTGAGGCAGAGACTCTCGCAATGTTTAAGAAGAATCCAGCCAAGCATTTGAATTATCAAGGCATAGATGGCTGGTAAATGGGACTAGTATAAATGGGTACTTGAAGTCTGGCATGTATCAGCTCCATTCTCAGTGACCTGTTCTCTCTCATACAGGGTCTACCACCCACCTACACACTAGGGGTAATTTACAGTGCCCAATTAACCTACCAACCAGCGTATCTTTGGGATGTGGTTGGAACACCAGGAGGAAACCACGCAGTCACAGGGAGAACATGCAAACTCCCCACAGACACTGCCTCAGGTCGGGATTGAACCCAGATCCCTGGAGTTGTGAAGCAGCAACGCTAACCACTGTGCTATTATCTCCACAGTGTATTACTCCTGGTATTTCTGATCATGTCTATCAGTACAAATGTAGTAGAAGAATTAACAGTAAAATCTGTGGAGAAACTAGAGAGGCAGTGAAAACTGAGGGGAAATTTAATAGACGCTTTCAGAATTATGAAAGGTTTTGAGGAAATTCAATACAGGGAAACTTCCACTCGACTTCTAGGAACTCAGGTCATCCTTAAAGTTGGTCAACTGTACTCTTCAGGATACACGATCCATGTTAAGTCTCCAAAATGTCTAAAAGGGATCTGCACACTCAGCTGGTAAAGACAAAATGACACGTGACTTCATGACCTCAGGACATCCCGAAGCACTTCATAAACAATGAACTATTTTCTGAAAGCAATGTCATGGTCGGAATGTAGAAAGTGTAGCAATCAACTTGCTCCCAACAAAACAAAATGATAACGATTATTATCTGTTTTGATGTTGTTTGAAGGATAAATGTTGGTCAGGATATGAGGGAGAACTCCCTGCTCTTTGACAAACCAGCCACTGACATTTACTATAAACCCACAGACTCCTACACCTACCAAGACTGCACCTCCTCGCACCTTGTGCCTTGTAGGAATGCCATCCCGTTCTCCCAGTTACTCTGTCTCTGCCACATCTGCTCTCAAGATGAGGCCTTCCATTCCAGAAACGTTCTCCTTTTCAGGAAACGTGGCTTCCCTTGTACTGTGGTTGATGAAGCCTTCTCTTGCATTTCTTGGACTTCTGCTCTCACCTTACCTCCCTCCAAAGAGAACAGGGATAGAGTTCCCCGGTCCTCACCTTTCACCCTACAGGCCTCACAGCCAACACGTCATCCTTCGACACTTCCACCAGCCGCCACATCTTCTCCTTACTGTCTTCCGCCTTCCACAAGGACCACTCCCTCCATGACTCCCTGGTCCGCTCATCCCTCCCCTCCCACACGTCCCTGACCACTGGCATTCTCCCCTGCAACCGAAGGGGGGTGCAACACCAATCCCTGCACCTCCTCCCTCACCACCATCCAGGGACCTAAACAGCCCTTCCAGGTGAGGCAGAGGTTCACCTGCACCTCTCCTAACCTTGTCTACTGCATTCGTTGCTCCTGATGCGACCTCCTGTATGTCAGCAAGACCAAGTGCAGACCAGGTGACTGGTTTGCAGAGCACCTATGCCTGCAATCCCAAGCTCCCGCTTGCATGCCATTGCAATTCCCCTTCTCATCCCCACACAGATCTGTCCATCCTCAGCCTTCTCCACTGCCTGGGTGAGCCCCAAGGCAAACTACAGGAATAAGCCCTCATATTCTGCCTGGGTAGTCCGCAACCCAATGGTATTAACAGTACATTTTCCAATTTCAGGCACCACTTACCTCCTGTTCCGCTATCTCCTCCCGATCCACCTGGTCCTCCCATTTTTGATCGCTTTCTCATGCCCCCCTCCAGCTTCCCCATCACCCATTTTCATCCCCCTCCCTTCCTGGTTCCATCCACCTGCTGCCGACGCACTTCATCCACCGGATCCCTCCCCATCTGGTTCCATCTGCCTGTCATCTTTCCCTCAATGGTTGCCATGATCACCTTCCTTACTTATCAGTTTCCAGCACCAATGTCTTTGTGTCCCCGCTCATTACCCACTAACCTCTGTCTCCATCTTCACCATCTCTTCCCCCCATCTGACGCCATCTACCTTCCTTGCCTGCGTCCATCTGTCACCTACGTGCCTCCGTCTCCCAGCTCCACCCCCTCCCCCTCCCCCACCTGGCTCCTGCTACCCATCATCCTTGACCCCTCCTCAGTCCACCTATCACCTACTGGCCCCTGTCTCATCCCTCCCTCTCTCCCCTTTTAGACCAGCTACCTACCCCCTCTAGCCTTAGTCCTTGACTCAAAACATCGAAGATTCCTTCTCCCCATGGATGCTGCTTGGCCTATTTTTGTTAATAGTGACTGCAGGATCTTTTACATTTACTTGAAAGGGCAGCTGGAGCCTCAGTTTCAGGATTCATTGTAAAGGCAGCACATTTGACAAGGCAGCAACCCCTCAATACTGGAGTGGGAGCATCGCCCTGTAGTGAGGCTTGAAGCCAGAGCTTTCTGATCGAGAGGCAAGTGCACCACCAACTGATACACACCAGCAACACGCAAACAGAATCTGTCCTCGGCCTCCTCTACTGCCAGGGTGAGGCTAAATATAAACTAGAGCAACAGCCCCTCATATTCTGCCTGGGTCGTCTACAACTTGACAGTATTAACACTGAATTCTCCAATTTCAGGCAACCTGTTCCCCTCCGTCCTGTTTCTCTCTCCTCCTGATCTACCCAGTTCTTCCTGCACTCACCCCAGCCCCAATCACCCTGTTTCTTTCCCCCCCTCCACCCTCTCCATCTGCCCCCTCACCCACACACTCCTCCCACTGGTTCCCCTCCCCCCACTATTCCCATCTGCCCTCCCCACCTCCCTTATTTGATTCCATGCTCCACCTTCCTCTCCTATCAGATCCCATCATCTGCAGCCCCTTGTTACCTCCTCCTATCACCTCCCAGCCTCTATTATTTCCAATCTTCCCTCCTCCATCTGCCTATCATCCATCCTCACCAGGATCCACTTATCGCCTGCCAGCTCTTGCTGCACCCCTTCCCCTCATCTCTTTACACTGGCCATCTCCCTTCTATCTTTCAGTCCAGATGAAAGGTCTCAACCTGAAACATTGACTGTCCATTTCCCTCCATCAATGCTGCCTGATCCACTGAGTTCCTCTAGCTTCTTGTTTGTTGATTCCTGTATCTGCAGTCTCCTGTGTCTCTAAGAAACAGAAACTGAATGGACCCCCTGTGTCTGCTCCTTCATTCAGTCAGGTTATGGCTGATTCTGTGCCTCAAGCCCACCTTCCCACCCAAGGACCAGATCCCCTGATTGCATCACTGCCCAAAAACCTCTTGACCTCAGGCTTGATTGAGTGCCATGATTGGCCATGTCCATCCCTCTGGGCTGGAGAGTTTGAACAGTCAATTAGGGACAGCATTGGCCTCAAACCATACATGATGTGGAGTCAGGGAATTGTACAGCACAGAAACAGGCCCTTCAACCCACCATACTGCCCACTGCACTTGTCCACACTAGTCCCATTAACCCCCATTAGGTCCATAACCTTCCATGCCTTGGCGATTCAGCTACTTGTCTGGATGCTTCTTAAATGAAATGAGATATTTAGAAATTCAAAAACAATGAGTCTTCCTGAACATGGGCATAACCCATGAAGAAACAAAACAGAACTGGTCTCAAGCCAGAACAAGATCGTGGGGCTTAAAATCATAGAATTATACAACTGCACAGCACAGAATTGGGGTCTTTTGGACCACCTCATCCGTGCTGACCATGATGCCTCTCTACGTTAATTCCATTTGCTTGCATTAGGCCCGTATCCCTCTACACCTTTCCTATCTAAGTACCAATCCAAACACCTTTATTGGCCAGTGATAAAAACAGTCATAGAGTCATAAAGATGGAAACAGGCCCTTCGGCCCAACTGGTCCATGCTGACTAAGCTACCCATCCAAGCTAGTTCCATTTGCCAGCATTTGGCCCATAATCTAAACCTTTCCTATCCATGTACCTGTCCAACTGTCTTTTAAACTTTATTATTGTACCTGCCTCAGCCACTTCCTCTGGCAGCTCATTCCATATATGTACGTGTGTAAAAACGTTGCCCCTCGAGTTCCTGTTAAATCTCTCCCTTCTCACCCTAAACCTATGCCCTCTAGTTCTTGATTCCCCAACCCTGGTATTGGGTTGTTATTGTCACTTGTACCGAGGTGCAGTGAAAAACTTGTCTTGCATACCATTCATACAGATCAATTCATTATACAGTGCATTGTGGTAGTACAGGGTAAAAACAACAGAATACAGAGTGAAGTGTTACGGCTACAGGGAAGTGCATTGCAGGCAGACAATAAGGTGCAAGGTCATAACAAGGTAGATTGTGAGGTCAGGAGTCCATCTCATCGTATAAGGGAACCGTTCAATAGTCTTATCACTGTGGGCTAGAAGCTGTCCTTGAGCCTGGTGGTACATGCCTTCTGGCTCCTGTATCTTCTGCCCGATGGGAGAGGGGAGAAGAGAGAATGACCCGGGTGGGAGGGGTCTTTGATTATGCTGGCTGCTTCACCAAGGCAGCAAGAAGTGTCGACAGAGTCCTTGGAGGGGAGGCTGGCTTTTATACAATTATAATTGTATCTGCCTCTACCGCCTCCTCTGGCAGCTCATTCCAGAGGAGTCAGTAGTGGCAGATAACCACCAGTCTCTATGTGAACGACTTACCCTTTAGATCGCCTGTAAGTTTCTCCCGTCTCACACTAAACCTGTGCCCTCCAGCTCCAAACTCCCCTGTACTGGGAAAAAGTCAGTCTATCATATCTATGTTTTATCACTTAATAAATCTTCATAAGGTAACCCCTCCCAAGCCTCCTATATTCCAGTGAGAATGTTACCAGGACTGGAGGGCTTGAGGTATAAGGAGAGCCTGGACAGGTTAGGACATTTCCCTGGAGCATTGGAGGCTGAGGGGTGACCTTATAGAGGTTTATAAAATTATGAGGGGCATCGATAAGGTGAATGGTCAAAGTCTTTTCCCCAGAATGTAAAACTGGAGGGCATAGGTTTAAGGTGAGAGGGGAAAGATTTCAAAGGGATCTGAGGTGCAACTTTTTCACACAGAGAGTGGTGGGTGCATGGAACGAGCTCCCACAGAAAGTGGTAGAGGTGGGTATTAGTACAACATTTAAAAGACATTTAGATAGGTGCATGGATAGGAAAAGTTGAGATGGTTATGGGCCAAATGTGGTGAAATGGGACTAGCTCAAGTAGACAACTTGGTTGGCATGGATGAGTTGGTCTGAAGGGCCTGTTTCCATGCTATATAAATCTATGACTCTAATAAACCTTGTCTATCCAATCTCTCCTTATAACTGCAGGCCTCCGTTCCAGGCAACATCCTGGTGAACTTCTGGAGAGGAGACACAAAGCAGTGAAATTATGTTTGGCCATGTGATCTGTGACAAGTGATTCCATTCTGGGTGCTGGTCTTCGAGGCCTCCACCTCATTCTTTCCAACCAAGCTCATCATCATCAACTGCCCTTGTTGCTTCAACACACATAGTTCTGTTAACATTTTAAAACATCTCAGGACACTTCACAGCAACATTGTCAAAGAAAATTTGACATCAAGCTATATCAGGTGACATTAAGACAGCTCGGACGAAGGGATAGGTCTTAAAGAAGAGTTTTAAAAGGAACTGGAGACGCAAAGAGAACTAGAGAAGGAGTTTCAAAGCCAAGTTCTGGACAAATGAAGATCTGACCACCAGTGTGGGGGATCTGATGTTAGGACGCACAAGAGTCCAGAATTTGAGAAGCAGAGACATCCTTCAGTATTAGATTTTATTTTAAAGGAACCACTCCCAAAGTGAAAAGGTTACGATGCTCACATCTTGTAAATAGCTGTGTAAGGTTGCTTAAACTATGCTTATGTGCTTTAAACAGGTTATTTTAAGTCAAAGCAGGTGGCCCCACAGGGAACTTAAGCTATCTTCGAGAGTCTATTTTGGGACTGTCATTCCTTAAAGAACTGAAGCATTGCAATTCTGTCTGAAGAGAAAGTTGTTTATGTCTTTTTTCATGCTGCCCACATCAGTCTGACCTTCAACTGGGCATGAATTACTTGAATTAATATGCAAGGTACAAAAGTGAACACCAAAGAACTGTAACCTTCAGGATGCAAATCCCACTGCGTAAAAAATGGGGTATCTGGATTTATTGGAATCACACAATGTTCTGGGTCTGCAGCCAATAATTGCATCGTGCCCAGAGAAGAAGGAATTGTTGCCCTTAGAACAAAGAGGGGATTTACTCGAGGTGCTCAAAATTCTGAAGGTTTCCAATGGAGGAAATGTTTTCAGTGGTGAGAGCCTCAATACTTGGCACAAGGACTTAAGGCAAGGGGGTGTGGGAGCAGATAAGGAGATTTTAAACAGAGTGAGTTGTTATGATTGGAATGCAATGCCTGAAAACTCAGTGGAAGTTGGTTCAGTGGCAGCTTTTGAAAGGAACTTGAAAAGGAAATAAATTCTTGGAGCTATGGGGAAAAGGCAGGGGTGTGGTATTAATGGAAGAGCGCTTTCAAAGTACTGGCACGGACACAAGGGGCTGAATAGCCCCCTGTACTGTTAGTTCTTGATGGTCATGTTACTGATAGAATGCCTTTCATCTTTAACATATTACACTGCCATTGCATATAGGTCACTTCAGAAGTTTAATCAGTTTGCAAACAGCAATGTGGGAATGTACATCTTGTTTTGAACAAGTCTAGCTTTTGTTCAACCTATGCAGCTTATAAACCACCTTGCCAACTATGTGCCATTGAATCCACAGACAAATCTGTCCCAAGAGCTCACTTCCTTGCAGCCTATGTTTGCCAGTGATAAACAAGTTCCATCCAGCTTTATTTCTTTCCACGTCAGGACCCACACATTTGGTCTGCAGCCAGCTGTTATATTTGTTCAAACCTCTGGGGCCACACTGTTAATTGTATCTCAACGCGCAGTGTTTAAAAACATCTGTGGCAGCCCATTTCTAGAAGCAGGTCAACATTTATGGCATGCATCTAAGATGTAATTCTGCCCAGCTGAGCCTTTTGCTTTGTGTCTGTGTTGTGTCAGTTCAATAAGAGCTGTGCAACAGTTGTGTAAGGTGTGCAGTATCAATTGGTAATTAGTTTATTATCGTCACATGAACCGAGATGCAGTGAAAGGCTGTGTTTTGCATGCCATTCCAGATAGATCATTCCATACACAAGTACATTGAGGTAGTCCAAAGGGAAAAGCAATAACAGAATGCAGAATATAGTGTTACAGTTACAGAGGAAGTGCAGTGCAGGCAGACAAATAAAGTGCAAGGGCCATGACGAGGTAGACTGAGATCAAGAGTTCATAAGAGGTCCATTTAAGAGTCCTGAAACAGTGGGAAAGAAGCTTTGAGCCTGATGATGCATTTTTAAGCTTATGCCCAATGGAAGAGCAGAGAAGAGAGAAAGACCAGGGTAGGAGGGGTCCTTGATTATGTTGGCTGCTTTCCTGAGGCAGCGGGAAGTATAGACAGAGAAAATGGAGGGGAGGCTGGCTGCCATAATAGACTGGGTTGTGTTCACAACTCTCTGCAATTTCTTGTGGTCTTTGGCACAGCAGTTGCCAAACCAAGTTGTGATGCATTTGAATATGGTGCGTCAACAAAAATTGGTGAGGGTCATCGGGGACATGCCGAATTTCCTTAGCCTTCTGAGGAAGTAGAGGTGCTGGTGTGCTTTCTTGGCCATAGCTTCTACATGGTTGGACCAGCACAAATTGCTGGTGACAATTACACCAAGGAACTTGAAGCTCTCAACCATCTCCATCTCAGCACCATTGATACAGACATGAGTACTCCACCCCGCTTCCTGAAGTCAATGACCAGCTCTTCTGTTTTGCTGACATTGAGGGAAAGATTGTTGTCTTGAGACCATGCCACTAGGCTCTCTATCTCTTTCCTGTACTCCTTTCATCAAGCCCCCCAAGGTTGGATTTTCATGGTTTTTTAACGTGCTGTAAAATTTACTTAAAAATCACACTGTTTAATACCTGTGGGGACATTTATGCTTCACGTTAGCCTTTGCCTGCTCTAACCCTATCAGAATATTCCACCTTTCCACCATTCATCCTTGGTCAACTTCCTCTGAAATACACAAAACGCTGGAGGAACTAAGCAGGTCACACAGCATCTACAGAGGGAAGTGGACAGTTGACATTTCAGGTCAAGACCCTTCATCCGGACTGGATATAGATACCATAGACGCCTTTCATCTTCAACATATTACACTGCCATTGCAAAACATATTACACTGCCATTCCTTCCATAGATGCTGCCTGACCTGCTGAGTTCTTCCAGCATTTTGTGTGTTGCTCCAGATTTCAGCATCTGCAGAATCTCTTGTGTCTTCCTCTGGAATACATCTGAAATGCATTTGTCCCAGCTCCTCTTGGCATTGGTATTGGTTTATTATTGTCACTTGTACCAAGGTACAGTGCAAAGCTTGTCTGCATTTTCCACACCCTACGTAAAGTGGTTTGTCATGAATTTCTTACTGGAGGTATCACAAGCTGTCTTACATTTGTAACAAAAACAGGAAGTGCTGGAAAAACTCAGCAGGTCAGGTAGCGACTGTGGAAAGAGAAACAGTTAAAGTTTCAAGTCTGAGACACTTCGTCACAACTGAGGACAGAGAGCGTTAGTCAATAAGCAGCAAAGGTGGCGGAGGCAAAGGATGGAGCAAAGGGAATTTCTCAGATAGAGTGAAATGATGTGACCGTTAACGGGCCATTTAAGCTCCTTTGTCTGTGCAATATGTTGCTAATGTTGTAAAGGTAACTTTCTAATGTAATGCAGAGACAAGAATGAAATTGGATTGGAGACACAAGAAACTGCAGATGTTGGAATCTGGAGCAACACACAATCTGCTGGAGGAGCTCAGCGAGTCGAGCAGCATCTGTGGGAGGAAAGGAACTGTTAACGTTTCAGGTCAAGACCCTATATCAGGACTGAGAGTGGAGAGTGGCCAGCATAAAGAAGAGAGGGGGAGCGGTAAGACAGGAGCCAGAGGTGATTGGTGGGCTGGCGAGGTGGGGTGGTGTCATAGAGTAATACAGTACAGGAACAGGCCCTTCCGCACAACTTGTCCATACTGACCGAGATGCCCATCTATGCGAGTCTCATTTGCCCACCTTTAGCCCATATCCCTCTAAACCTTTCCTATCCATACCATATACCTGTCCAAATGTCTCTTAAATGTTATTATTGTGTATTCAAACAGTCAAAATATATCAATGGAAAACTGCTGATATCAATTATAGAACATTACAGCACAGTACAGGCCCTTCGGCCCACCATGTTGTGCCGACATTTTATCCTGCTATAAGATTTATCTAACCCTTCCCTCCCACATAGCCCCCCATTTCTCTGTCATTCATGTGGTTATCTAAGAGAATTAGATATTTTGTTTTCTATATCTCTAATATCTTGAATAGTTATCAGTGAAGTTTGGCCTAGGGGTTTTTAAATTGAAGATTCTCTAACTGACCTGGATTCCCCTAAGTAAGAGAGTATCACAAGTAAACCCATCAAAAGACTAAACGTTACAATAAATCCTTAGTTATCAGCAACTATTTAGCTCATACGGCAGTATAGTTACACACGTCCAAATCTGTATGTTCTCTCTGTGATAATGTGTTCACTTCTGCAACAAGATAAAAGTGTCTGTAATAAGAGCAGGTTGCAGACTGGTGCAAAACAAAAGGGTACAGAAGCATTTAGTAACACAAAGCTGTTATCATAAACAAGCTTCCTGTGCAGTAGTCTGCACACTCACTTCAGGGAAAATAGTGAGAACATAAAATCTAACAGAAGTGATCCTATCAATTTTACACTTCATACTGCTGCTAACTATGAAGACCATGGCTAACTGAGCAAATAATTAAACTGGCAGAAACAAGTCTTTCACTACCACCTGCAATCATGACAAATCGCATTATCAATCTTTCCTAATTTTCTTCCTCTATTCAGGAAAAATTACAATACACCAAGCCATAGTGCAGATGAGAAAGGATAAAACATCCAAACTGATATATAAAGGACTAAGAAAAATCAATGTTCAAACTACCGATTGAGGAATACTTTTTCACTTTGCAGTTAGATGCACACAGACTCTGTCAGATCAGATACAAAGGCTCACAATTTGTCAGCGTTCAGTATCTCAGGACACACCCTCTTAGTTGCACTTTTTCCTCATCCTTCAGCTCAGTCTTTTTCCCTTCACAAGCTGCTGAAAAGTGAGGTGTTACGTGAGGGCAAAGAGAACCCATCACCTCGATGCAAGATGGGACAGGTCTATCACCTTGACCAATGAGTTATAAGGATGGAGCAGGAAACAGAGGAATGACAAGGAGAGAATGGCCTCAGTTAGAATCTGAAACAGAAAGGGAAATAAAGTGTGGGGAAAAGACAAATTAAGGAAGAGGAAAAATATGGAAGAAAACCTGGGCCTCTGTACCTCCCTCTGCAACTGGCTCCTCCGCTTCCTTATCAGGAGACCACAGTCAGTGTGGATCAGTAGTAACATCTCCTCCTTACTGACAATCAGCACAGGCGCACCTCAAGGATGCATGCTGAGCCCACTGCTCTACTCTCCCTACACTCATGACCGTGTGGCTAAGCACAACTCAAACACCATCTATAAGTTTGTTGATGACACCACTGTTTTTGGTAGAATCGCAGATGGCGATGAGGAGGCGTAAAGGAGTGAGATAGATCAGCTGGTTGAGTGGTGTTGCAACAACAACCTCACACCCAGTGTCAGCAAGACCAAGGAATTGATTGTGGACTTCAGGAAGGGGAAGTCGGGAGAACACACACCAGTCCTCGTTGAGGGATCAGCAGTGGAAAGGGAGAGCAACTTCAAGTTCCTGGGTGTCAACATCTCAGAGGATCTATCCTGGGCCCAACACATTAATGCAATCATGAAGAAGGCATGCCAGCAGTTCTACTTCATTAGGAGTTTGAGGAGATTTGGTATGTCAGCAAAGACTCTTAAAAATTTCTATAGATGTACGGTGGAGAGCATCCTGACTGGTTGCATCACAGTCTGGTATGGAGGCTCCAATGCACAGAGGCTGCAGAGGGTTGTAGACTCAGCCAGCTCCATCACAGACACAACCCACCCCACCATCGAGGACACCTTCAAGAGCCGGTGCCTCAAGAAGGCGGCATCCATCATTAAGGACCCTCATCACCCGGGACATGCCCTCTCCTCATTACTACCATTGGGGAGGAGATACAGGAGCCTGAAGACCCACACTCAACGTTTTAGGAACAGCTTCTTCCCCTCCGTCATCAGATTTCTGAACGGTCCATGAACCTATGAACACTACCTCGTTATTCCTCTTTTGCACGATTTATTTATTTTTTGTAACTTATAGTAATTTTTATGCCTTGCACTGCACTGCTGTCGCAAAACAACAAATTTCACCACATATGTCAGTGATAATAAAGTTGAACTTGAACCCTTCATGGACTTTGTATGAACATAAATCTCACTAAAATAAGGGCCCTGATGTAATTAAGTACTAGCACTAACTTTCTGTGGGAAAGTTGAAGGATGATGGGCCGATCGATCCAGGTAGGGGAGGGGGAAGAGTGGAGTTGGTAGAGATGAGAGATGGAGGTAATGGGATTAATCGAGGCAGCTCCCAGTATAATCCATCTAGAGATGCGCCCTCTCCTCATGAGAAACAGCCAAATGGGAATGCTTAGCATGTGACATACGCAGCATACTTTTGAGAAAAGCAATGGCAGACAAGATAGCCAGTCCTGATGCAAACAGAAAGAAAGAGCAAATTATCTATTGTTGGAGAATTTGATCCTGAGTCCTACTGGGAGCAATGTGCCCAGATGAAAGATTAGGTGTTGTTCCTAGTACGATAAGATGGACTCTTGACCTCACAATCTACCTCGTCATGGCCTTGCACCTTATTGTCTGCCTGCACTGCACTTTCTCTGTAACAGTAACACTTTATTCTGCATTGTTTTCCCTTGTACCACCTCAATGCACTGATGGGATGAAATGATCCGTACGTATGGCAGGCAAAACAAAGTTTTTCACTGTCCCTCAGTACATGTGACAATAATAAACCAATTTACCAAATTTCCTTGAGTTCACATTGGGCCTCGTTGTAACAGTGCAGGGAGGCCACAGCCCAGGAGGTCGGAGTGGGAATGGGATGGTGAATTAAAGTGGCAGGCAACCAGAATCTCAGGGTCACTCCTGAGGTCTGAGTGCGGGCACTCCCCCCAAGCGATCGCCCAATCTGCGTTTGATATCTCCAGTGTAGAGGAGACCACATTGGGAACACCAAATTCAGGACACAAGATTGGAAGAGGTGTCAATAGCTAACTGCCTCATCTGGAAAGACTGTCTGGGTTCCTGGAAGGTGGGAAGAGAGGAGGGGAAAGGTCAGGTATTGCATTTCCTGCAATTCCATGGGGAAAGTGCCATACAATGGGGAGTAGCATGCGGGGTCAGAACTACACACCAGGGATTTGCAAAGGGAGCGATCCCTTTGAAATACTGGAAAGGGAGAGGAAGGGAGTATGTGGCTGGTGGTGGGATCTTGTTCCATTTGTATCCTAGTTTTACACGTGCCTTTAAGTAGAAACATTTAGTCTATGTCTATCCTATCAAACTCCTCCCATTTGACTGTTTCTCCTGAGGAGAGACTCCATCTGTAGATGGATTCTACTGGGAGCTGTCTCTCATCAATCCTGTCACATTTTTTACTTAGCATTACATTGGAAAGTTATCATCAGTAAATATCTGGGTTAAGGTAACTGTTCGAAAACTCACTGTATCACACCTTTCCGAATGAAGTTATGGTATGATTAGCCACTCTGGACGTCATTAAGTAAGTTGACATTCTTTTTGTTACTTTGCCAGAGTTCATTTCATTCTTCAGATTTAGTATCTAATATAATCCAGATAAGATAAAATAACGATAAGATTTATTTATTAGTCACATGTACATCGAAACACACAGTGAAATACATAGTGTTCTGGGGGCAGCCCGCAAGTGTCGCCACGCTTCCGGCGCCAACATAGCATGCCCACAACTTCCAAACCCCTACGTCTTTGGAATGTGGGAGGAAACCGGAGCACCCAGAGGAAACCCACGCAGACACGGGGAGAACGTACAAACTCCTTACAGACAGCGGCCGGAATTGAACCCGGGTCGCTGGCGCTGTAATAGCGTTATGCTAACCGCTACATTACCTCGACCTAAAATGTTGACTGTCCATTTCCCTCAATAGTTTGGTTTGCCTCCAGATCCCAGCATCTGCAGTCTCTTGTGTCTCCTTAATGTCTTTACACTTGCTTTGCTCTAGTTTGTACCCACCGCTCTCTGCTCATCCAGTACAACCCTCCTCATATCCCTGCTACCTCATGTCCCATCCATTCATCGCTCCAATCACTTCTGTACTCGCCAGGATACTGGACAGGGAATTATTTTAAATATTTTCCCTATCAAATCCCTCCATGGCCTCATCCTTCTCCTCTGTATGGCTTCCTCCTATGCTCTGTGGAAGTATTTAGCCTACATCCGTCTATCAAAACCCTTGTGAATGAGGTCCCCACATTCCTCCAGTTCTGGTCAACTATTCCCTCTACACCACACCCTGACTTCTTATGGCAGCCCCAAGTTCTGGAATTCCCTGCTTCACCCTGTTGATCTCTCCACCTTCTGCAACCTCGATGTAATTATGTTCTCAACGTAATTATGTCCTCAGTATAATTACGCACAGCATGATCTGCCTGGATGCATGCAAAACAAAAGGTTTTCACTGTATCTCGGTACACGTGACAATAATAAACCAATTAAACCAAGCCAACTTCTTGGACCTCAGCTTTCTTTACATAAGGTAGGTTGAAGCCTACAAATATCGCACAAAATAGTTATTTTTGAAAGGAAGCTAAATTAAAATGAGACTAAATATTCACTCGGAAATAGCAGGAAATGTCAGAACAAATAGCTCATCGTTCTGTTTAATCATTGTGAAAACAAGCAGAATATACTTCAAGCATGGAGCAGAATTATGGATCTAACGAACTTTCCTTGGACTGTGTCAGTACCCTCTTTGAAGTGATCTTGTTCTCCGATTTATTTCTAGTTGGGATATAATGACCCAGAAATTCTCTGGCCCAAGGATTTCCCCAGCATCCTGTGGCACCTGGAGTAGGGACTGAAGACACCTTCGGAAAAAATGTCCAAAGATCTCAGGGCTATTTTGCTTTAAGACACCTTCATTAACACTGTAAAATTCCAATAATCTGGCATGCTCAGGATTTGATGGTACTGGACTAGCAGGTTTTCTTTCTACACTTTCAAATATATTTTTAATTCACTTTTTTAGATGTTGTATTATAGTAAATTTCCCAGTGAACCCAATACGATTAAAGGGAGCACGGGAAACCAGACCCTGCAGGGTTTGGATACAGCCTGATAAACAGGGTGAAAGAGAGTGCAGGCACAGTCTCAGAATAAAGGGCCATCTCTTTCAAAACTGAGATGAGGAGGAACTTTTTCGGCCAGAGGGTGATGAACCTGTGGAATTCCTTGCCACACAGTCTCAGAATAAAGGGCCATCTCTTTTAAAACTGAGATGAGGAGGAATTTTTTCGGCCAGAGGGTGATGAACCTGTGGAATTCCTTGCCACAGAGGGCTGTGGAGGCCAAGTCAGTGGGTGTATTTAAGGCAGAGATTGATAGGTTCTTGATTGGTAAGGGGGTTAAGGGTTACAGGGAGAAGGCAAGAGAATGGGGTTGGAAAAGAATCAGCCATGATTGAATGGTGGAGCAGATTCGATGGGCCGAACAGCCTAATTCTGCTCCTATATCTTATGGTCTCATGGGGCAACGGCAAGGAAGCACAAGAACCAGAACCTGGTGACATGGAAGGAAGGACGGGAAGTGAGCCCCGGCGATTTGGAGGGGAGCGTGGGAAACAGGCCCCCACAAGTCGGAAGGGGATGTGGCAAATGTTATCTGGTGAGTTAGATGCCAAACCATTGGGATTTCTGAATGGTTGGGTACCGGATCACTGGAGTCTTTCTGTACTGCCTCTGAGGTCAATGAAATCTCACTGAGGCCTCTCATTAATTAGTGCTAAATTTAGACATGTACTTCACTTTCTTAGCAGAAGGCATCTCAGCTCTCAGTTATATCCATGCCCATTCACTGTAACCTCTGGGTGCTTCGGTTTCCTCCCACATCCCAAAGGGTTGGTACGTTAATTAGCCACTGTAAACTGACCCCCCACTCCACCCCCCTCCTCAGTGTGTTGGTGAGTGGTAGAATCTAGCAGGGTGGGGGAGTTGCTGGGAATGTTGGGAGAATAAAATGGCTGTAATGGGTGCTTGATGGTCAGTGCAGATTCGATGGGCCGAAGGGCTTGTTTCTGCGCTGCAGTCTAAAATCTTGACCAGCGCTGGTGCATCTGACTTTAAGATGATAACTATTGGTTCTTATCTGACTCCGTGTCAACTAACCGACCCATCGCAGTCTTGCTCCAGCCTGGAACCGCCTTCTTCACTATCAGACACAATGAGTTCTTGGCCATGGTCCCTATATTGATGTCCAAGCCATTATATTAAGCAAGGGATCATGTACTAAGCCCTACAGAACCAACCACAGACAGTTCCCCAGCCCTGCTTATGCAGGTTTGTGGCACTGAAGGAGGTTACTTGGTCCATAAGGTTTACACCAATCAGAAAACAAGAGCTGTTTGGATCCTTAGTCTTTAGGACAGTAAGTTACAGCACCAAAAGCACAATCCTGCTAATGTTAGCAATCTGAGGTTAACAAAAAAACTGAGGATGCTGGAAATCCTCAAAAAGTCAGGCAACAGCTGTGGGGAGAAATAGAAATCAGCCCAAACGATTCTGTTTCTGTCTTCACAGGCAACATCTGACCTGCTGAGTGTTCCAAGTACTTTATAAGTGTGACGAGTGTTTCTGCCAGTTCCATCATAGGTACAGCTCTCCCCACCACCGAGGACACCTGAAAGAGCCGATGTCTCTGGAAGGCGACATCCATCAGCAGGGACCCTCACCATCTGGGCCATGCCATCTTCTTATTGCTGCCATCAGGCAGGAGGTACAGGAGCCTGAAGACCCACACCTCAAGGTTCAACAACAGCTTCTTCCCCACTGCTGTCAGGTTCTTCAAGATTCAAGATTTACTTTATTGTCATTTCTCTGAGTATTTACATACACACAAAAAAATGAAATACTGTTTCTCACCAGCTCATAACAGTGCAACAAAAAGAACAGTAATAAATATCTAAAATAGTCTATAAAAGCATCTCTAAAAAACTAAAAACATATCAACACCACATAGTCATATCTGGTAAAGTGCGTTTATGTATTAATGTGCTTATTCAGTTTGAGAAGAAGTTCAACGTATCAGGTAACTAACTATCAAACTGTTTCTGTATTGATCTTGAACCCACCTGAAAAACCCTAATTCTACCTCAGACTGCATTCCCCTCAAGTTGCACTCATGCTGTTTTGTTTATTTTTGTTTATTCTGTCAGGTAAGTTATGTATAACTTATGTTAATTTAAGTTTATGTAATCCACGTGTGTCACGTTTGTAATGTACTGTGCTGCTGCTGCCCTCTCCGACCGGATTCCTTCTTCTTCAGCCCTTTGCCTCTTCTACCGATCACCTCTCAGCTTATTACATCTTCTCCCCCTCCCCCACCTACTATCTTCCCCCTCTCACCTGGACTCGCCTATCACCTGAACTCACTTGTCCCCTGCCAGCCTGTGCTCCTCCCCCTCCCCCCCCCCACCTTCTTATTCCGGCTTCTGCCCTCTTCCTTTCCAGTCCTGATGAAGGGTCTCGGCCCGAAACGTCGACTGTTTATTTCCCTCCGTGGATGCTGCCTGACCCGCTGAGTTGCTCCAGCACTTTTTGTGTATTGCTGCTGATTCCAGCATCTGCAGAATTTCTTGTGTCTCCGTTTTGCTGCAAAAAGCTAATTTTCATGGCATTTATACCCTGGGTATTTCCTGCCCATAACAATAAACTTGAACTTGAACTTACCTCCACAAACCTTTGGAAGTGAATTCCAGACTCCTGGCACTCCTTGGGTTAAAACCAAATTCTTCAACCCCTCTCTCATCTACCACTTTAAATGTTGTCACTGATTCCTTTGCTTGGAGAAAAAGACCTCTCCTTTCCCTACTCTGTTCTTACTTTCTCTTCCTTGCTTCGATGCAAAGCTTTATTAAACAAGGATGCAAAAGGTCAGCACACTGTAATGATCTTCAATTAGACGGCTGTTGATTGAAACAATCCTCTGTAGGTTTTAAAATTTCACCTGAATCCACCCATGACAGGTGACCTTGGTTGTTGCCGACTGCTGAGTATAACCTATTTGCAAGGCTTGGAAGACTGACATGAGTTTTGCTTTCCAAAAGCAATTTTGGATATCCCGCATAACCCAGTATCTCAGTTTAACATCAATTTTGTCCTTGTAGGTGACTTAGTGATTGCTCCCTGATCGAGATCTGGAAACAAGTTTCGCCTGGGTGAAAAGTTTCCTCAGCAAGTGTCAATCTCTTCCAAGTGATAGCGAATTATGGATCTATAGCATGATTGAGGGCAACCTCATTGCAAAGGGTCCAAGGCAATGTGTTCTCCTGACCTTGGGGTTAAAACACAACGTTGGAGTGGAAATAAATGAGCTCTTCCCAGTGAGTCAAAGTACTGTTCAATTTCTACACCAGGCTAATTTTTAGATGAGTATCTGTTTCTATAGATGGAATTGTACAATCTCTACAAAAGTTACTCACTCAGGTTACTCTGACACCACCTTCCATGACCTCTACCATCCATGGGAACACCACCACTTTCAGGTTTCCCTCCAAGTCACACACCATCCTGACTTGGAAATATATTTACAGTCCTTCATTATCGCAAGGTCTAGACCTTGGAGCTCTCTCCACTTCAGGATTGTGGGAGTATCTTCACCAGAGTGACTGCAGTAGTTCAAGAAGGCTGCCTATGAACACCCTCTCAAGGGTAATTAGGAATGGACAATAAATGAAAGCCTTGCCAGCAATTCTTAGATCCCAGAAGTGAATATATTAAAAATATTCCTTTCTGGTGAGGTCTCGCTGACCCTGGTGGCTTATTACAGTGCCTTTCTTGGCTGTTTCAGGTCGTTGCCAAGGAAATAATTTCAAAGCACAGTCACTGTTGTAAGGTGCTAGTCATCTCCTATATCTTCAAGGGACAACTGCACCCTGACTTTCCCTGAGGAAAGCCTCCTTCCTACGCTGCTACAGCCAACAAATTCTAAACCCAACCTGTAAATGAAGCTCTATCATGCGAGAAGATATCCAAGACCTGAATATCACCACTAAGATTCAGCAGACCCTGTCGAGAATGACCTCCAAAGTAGCCAAACTAGCCAACTGCACCAGCCTCTCCGAGTCGATTACAGGTTTGATGCCAAGGTAGGGCAGCTTTTGGCCATGGCAAACCTACCATAAGAACTGAGTTCTGATTCGCAAGCATCTTTATCATTTGCAAGAGGGAACTTCATCCAGTTAATTTCAGGGCTGTCTATCACCAACAATGACAATCAGTACCTCAATCATCTCACAAGACTGACATTTGGTATTTCTGAACAGCAAGGTTTACATTTATCAAGTCCCTGGCTGTTTCAGGACATTCCCAAGAAAATACTTCTAGAGCATAGTCACTGTGTAATGTGGGATATCCCCACAGACGAGGAGCTAAACACTCCTTCGAGATGAATCAACAATTCACTTGTACTTCTCCCAATATACTGTATCATACTTAATTCTCGTGATGTGGTCTTCTACAATGGGATAAGCAAACACACATTGGGGAATGCTTTGCAGGAGACATCGTGTAACGGTTAGTATAACGCTATTACAGCGCCAGCTGCTGTCTGTAAGGAGCTTGTTCATTCTCCCCGTGTCTGCATGGGTTTCCTCCGGGTGCTCCGGTTTCCTCCCACATTCCAAAGACATACAGGTTAGGAAGTTGTGGGCATGCTATCTTGGCGCCAGAAGCGTGGTGACACTTGCGGGCTGCCCCCAGAACACTCTACGCAAAAGATGCATTTCACCATGTGTTTCCATGCACATGTGGCTAATAAAGAAATCTTATCTTATCTTACATCCAATCAGTTTTCAAGGGTGATCCTGAGCTTCCAGTGACCTGTCAATTCTCCCTCTTTACATTTGGTGACCTACACTGTTCCAATGAAGTTCAATGAACAGCACCTCACCTTCAAACTCATCACATTACAGCCTTCTAGACTCAACATCAAAGTCAACAATTTCAAATAACCAGCCATTCCAGCCTCGTAGCTCATATTTCATTGCTTGTTTTTATTCTTTCTTCTTCTCCGGTGATTTCAGATCTCACTTGTCTCTTTCTGTTTAAACTTTCAGATGTACCTTTAGTTCTTCACCAACCTTTGGTACCTGCAGCCACCACTTGTGTCATTTTGCCTCACTTGCTCTCCACCCTTTCACTGACATTTCCTTTTGTTCTCTCTACCTTTCCCCCTTTAAACTTGTCTCATTTACAACTTTATTTAGTTCTTATGAAGTCACTGACGCCTGAAATATTAATCCTGTTTTCCCTCTCCATGGGTGCTGCCTCACCTGTGAGTGTTCCCAGATTCTACAGTGTTTTCTCTCTTCGAGTTTCAATACCGTTTCCTTTCTCTCTTTTTTCATTCATTGCCCTTTATTTACACATCCTCTACATAAACCGACAACAGTTAACAATCCTGTACCACCCTCTCTCAGCCAGCACCACCACTGCTTGTGTCATTCAGTCGTCCTTGGTCTTCACCCTATCATGGACATTCTCTCTGTCCTCCTCTCTTCTCCCCCTTCTCTGCAACTTAAAATATGTTGGATTTCTCATTTTTCACAGTTTTGACAAAAAATCATCCACCTTAACTCTGTTTTTCTCTCTGCAGATGCTGCCCAACCTGCTGACTATTCCCAGCATTTTTTATTTTTATAAGTTCTTCTTTGAAATTGTGCATTGGAATATTTTAACTCCACCTGATAGAGAAGATAAAGCCTCAGTTTAATTTCTCATCTAAAATCTTTTGACTGGCATAGAACATAGGAGAGTACAGCACAGGAAGAGGCCCTTCGGCCCACTATGTTATGCCAAACTACTTAAACCAGCAATTAAATGCCTAACTAAGCTAATGCCTTCTACCCACACAATGTCCCTATCCCTCCAGTCTCTGTACATTCATGTGCCTATCTAAGAGCCTCTTAAACGCCTCTATTGTATCTGCCTCCACCACCACCCCTGGCAGCGCATTCCAGGCACCCACCACTCTGTGTAAAAAACTTGGCCTCGCACATGTCTTTTAAACTTACCCCCTCTCACCTTAAATACATGCTCTCTAGCATTAGATATTTCTACCCTTGGGAAAAGATTCTGGCTGTCTACTCTATCTATGCCTCTCGTAATCTCATAAACTTCTATCAGGTCTCCCCTCAGCCTTCGCCGCTTCAGAGAAAACAACCCAAGTTTTCCCAACTTCTCCTTGTAGCATATGCCCTCTAATCCAAGCAGCATCCTGGTAAACCTCTTCTGCACCCTCTCCAAATCCTCGACATCCTTCCTATAATGGGGAGACCAGAATTGAATGCAATACCCCAGATGCGGCCTAACCAGAATTTTATAAAGCTGCAACATTACTTCCTGACTCTTAAACTCGAAGCCTTGACTATTAAAAGCAAGCGTGCCATATGCCTTCTTTACCACCCTATCAACGTGTGCAGCCACTTTCAGGGAGATAGCACTTCCTTAATAGTGCACTGGAGAATCCATCTCGATTTTTGTGCTCATGTATCTGGAGTAGGAATGAATCCAATACCTTCTGAAAGAGCCACAGGAGATCCAAGGGATGATATCTATCAACTTTCTTCTGATGCTTAATTACAATTCTGGGAGTACAGCATAAGAAATGAAATTTCAGCCCAAATGGTCAATGCTGGTGTCCATGTTCCATGAGCTTCTTCTCAACATACTTCAGCTCACCCTGTAAACATAACCATCTAATCACCTGGATGATACCCGGGCACCTACCTGCACGGTTATTATTCTTGTTTGAACGCTAGTGCCAGGTGGGGCTTCCATATTGTCCATGGTCTCAAAGAAGATGTCGTAGTTCTCCAGCAGTGAGGCCATCAGCTTGTTGGAAATGTTTTGCTCCTGAATTCCTTCAAAACCAGGGGAAACACTGCCAGGTTGGAAAAGCAAATGTTACAATGCAGAACAAAACCGTGGTTAGCTAACCATTCCTCCTCCAGTTTTACTTGAGACTCCCTCTGGAAATTATTATCACTGTCATGTAATGAATTGTTGGTTGAACTGATAGTGTTTATCACAATATTTGAAGTGATGCATAACTATTTGGCTATCAGATTGGCTGTGGACTTTTTACTAGTCTCAGGAATGGCAACTCCCTGAATCCAAGATATCCCATCTGACTGAAGCAAGCAGGGAAGTTAGAAGGTATTTCATTACTGTTCAACCACAGTACAATAACACTTCAGTTTAAATCATGTGATGTGATCAGAAGGCCTTGCTATCTCCATGACAACCACTGTCAGTAAGAGTACACCAAAAAAAAATCAGAATAAACTGTCCCCACAGACTCATTGGTTATATATTTCTGCTTTTAGAACTGATGGATCTTGTACGACACTATCAATATAATGGGACAATTTCGAAAGGATAAAACAATTATCATTTTTACAGTGTCTTTAGCATGACAAAATACCTCAAAGAACGTCGCAGGAGTACAATCAGAAATAATTAAGTTCAGTCCCAACAAGCAGACATTAGTCAAGTGATGAACAACTTGATAAAGGATGGGTTACCATGGAGGAGTGAGGTGGTTTGACAGGGAACTTTGATGAGGCAGCACAGGGTATATCCACCAATGCTGAGGCAAAGGAAGAGGGAGAATGATCAAGAGCATAGGCACGGAGCACAAGAGCTTGGCAGAGGTTGCAGAGATGGAGAGGAATGAGTCCATGGTGATGCTCAAACAGGAGGACGAGAACTTTAAAATGAAGCCTGTGCAAAAATGGGGACTAATGTAGTTCAAAGTCAAAGTCAAAATCAAAGTTGAGTTGATTGTCACATGCAAAAGTACATGTGTGCACAGGTGCAATGAAAAACTTACTTGCAGCAGCATCACAGGCAGATAGCATCATAGACACAACATTCACAAGAAAAGCATAAATTAAACAAAATTATACAAGAAAGAACACAATTAGAACAAAAAAAAGTCCATTGTAGTGCAAAATGATCATGGTGTCGCTATACGGAGGTAGTGATTAGGGTTGTGCAAGTTGGTTCAAGAACCAAATGGTTGAAGGGAAGTAACTGTTCCTGAACCTGGTGGTGTGGGACTTCAGGCTTCTGTACCCCCTGCCTGATGGTAGCTGCAGAGCATAGTGATTCAGCAGGGAGATGGATGAACAACAGTTAGATACCGACAGCTGGCTCTCGGGTGAGCTTAAATGCCGGAAACACTCAGCAGGTCTGGCAGCATCTGTGGAAAGAGAAACTGAGTTGGAGATGCAGGTCAAAACCCTTCATCAGAACTGGAAAATTTCGATGAAGGCTCTTTGACCTTAAATATTAGTTCCGTCCTTCTTTCCATAGATGCGGCCTGACCTGCTGAGTATTTGCAGCATTTTCTGTTTTTATTTCATTTTACCAGCACCTGCATCTTTTTGATTTTCATGTACTGATGAATACACCAGGATTAGAGCTGCAGCAGTCTTATTCTGAATGTAAAGTGGAGCAGGAGACTACAGGAGCAGGAGCTCCTCGTACTTGTTCCACCTTTTGACAAGGTCCTGGTTGATCTTCTACTTCAATACCAGTTTCGCCCCTATCCCGATATCCCTCTGTTCCTCTAATATCCAGAGATCTA
This sequence comes from Pristis pectinata, assembly GCF_009764475.1. Classification (NCBI taxonomy): domain Eukaryota; kingdom Metazoa; phylum Chordata; class Chondrichthyes; order Rhinopristiformes; family Pristidae; genus Pristis; species Pristis pectinata. The sequence continues at coordinate 136,120,046 of NC_067406.1, forward strand.
CCAACCTCAGTTTTGAATACAGAATCTCCTCAGTCCTCCAGGATAGAGTCATAGGGTAGTACAGCATGGAAACAGGCCCTTCAGCCCAACTTGTCCATGCTGACCATGGTGCCCACCTAAGCTAGTCACATTTGGCTGCATTTGATCCACATCCCTTGAAACCCCTCCTTTCCACGTTTATCCAAATGTCTTTGAAATGTTGTTATTGTACCTGCCTCAACCACTTTCTCTGGCAGCACATTCCACATACGGACTATCCTCTACATGTAGAAGTTGCCCCTCAGGTCTGTTTTAAACCTTTCACCTCTCAGCTTTAACCTATGCCCTCTAGTTTTTAGTTCCCCTTCCCTGGGAAAAAGACAGTGAATTCACCCTATCTATATCCTTCATGATTTTGTGCACCTCTATAATATCACCCCTCAGCCTCCTACATTCAAAGGAATGAAGTCCTAGCCTGCCCAACCTCTCCCTATAACTCAGGCCCTCGAGTCCTGGCAACATCCTTGTAAATCTTCTTTGCACTCTTTCCAGTTTAATGATGTATTCCCTATAATAGGGTGACCAAAACAGAACACAATACTCCAGGTGTGGTCTCACAAACCTGCAACATGACATCCCAACTCCTATACTCAATGCCCTGACTGATTGAAGATGGATAGAGAAATCCATGGACTGCAGCCCCTAGTTGTAGACTCCTTAACCGGGGAAACTTTCCTCTATCTACCCTGTTAAACCCTTTAACAGTTTTATAATTTTCAAAGAAGTTGCCTCTCATTCTTCTGAACTCTGAAGAATATGTACCTAGCCCACTGAACCACTCCTCATACGAAGCAGCCCAGTAAATCATCACTCCCTTCCCACAATAGCAAGTATACCCTTTTTGCGTAAGAAGCTCTCAATACAGCATACATATTCTCACCAATGTCTATTTGAAGATTAGTGCAGTCATTATCAGTTAGATTATCAATTAGAACAATGTTTACTACAATATGCACACTCATTAATATCTCCTTAGGTCAATAAAATAATTAACCTTTTATAGTTAGTGTGCTGTGTACTGCTACAATCTGCCATTGCATTACACCGTATTGTCTTCATGTGAAGTTGAGGTGGGGGGGTGGGGGGTAGGGGGGAAGTTATCAGACCAGTGTGTGTTGACAAAAGTCCTACTTTAAGGCTACTTACATCTTTTTTTCTGTGGATGTCTACTAATCTTTCACAGCAGTGACGACAATAAATAAAAGGACTGAATTACAATTCAGTCTCATGAGATTTTCCCTGAGTTTAATATTTCCTGCGGTCACGATTATACACTTATGTAAACTTATCATGCTGCAACTGCATCCTCCAGCCAGTGGTGGCACCTTTACTGGGAGGGAAGATGTAATTACAATCTGTCAGATTCACAATAAAACAGTAAATGTGGACATGGGAATTTACAATGAGAAAAACTGCCAGATGTGCATTGTGTGAACATTTAATATATTAAGGAGCATCATTGTGTGGGTAGTTGGTCTCCATTTATTCATTAAAACAAGAGAGTTCAGGGATAATTTTTCCAGCAGTGATTGACCCATTCTTCAACTCACTTACTCCAAGATACTTGGTGGCCTTTCCCAACAACAATCTGCCAGTCACAAACTGGAGAGTCTGATTACACATCAAGGATAAGGATAGTTCTGCCACTGGCTTGTTAGGTTGGTCCAGCCTTGAAATGTTGGACCTTGAAAATTTCAACTGACCTACATCCCACAGCCTTTTGAAGAAAGAAGTCCCCTGATTTCCACTGCTCTTCTTGAAGGAACAGAGCTTCCTCATTCCACTGACCAATGAACTGGATCTAATCTTAAGACTGTATCTCCTCATTCATGATACCTTTCACCAAAGGAAATACTTTTTATATTCGGGGATCAGTACCAAGTTGGCTTCAGCTTATTGATATATTAATTACAGTCTTTTACCTCCAGATAATTTCCATTGCTTTGCAATCAGATAACCAAGTGATAACAAGATACATAAATATAAGCTATCATTATCCCAGTAAAGCAATATTTCCACTGCCAGCATTAATAACATAAGAATCAGATCACTGGAGCTCATGCAGGTAGTGTTAGCAGGTAAGGAGCAGTGAATAATCTGTCATTTGAGGCTGTTGACTGGTGTGGAGCTTTAACAAGGCTCGAGTGTGTAATCCAGGCCACCACTGCAGTGCAGTACTGAGGGGCTTCTACACCATGAAGATATGCAGTCTTTCACATAAGAATTTAAGTTGAGGCCCTCTTGGCTGGATGTAAAAGATTCAATAGTACTGTTTTGCAGAGGAAAAAGGGAGTTGTCCCTGGGGTCCTGGCCAATATTTATCCCTCCACCAGTATTACTAAAATCAATTAATTACCGCACTCTGCCCAAGAACACAAGAAATTGCAGAGTTTTAAATGTAGCCCTGACCATCACAAAAACCAGCGTCCCCTCCATTGCCTATGTCTACACTTTCTGCTGCCTCAGGAATCCAGCCAACATAATCAATTCTTGCTTCCTTGGAAAATCAGCCAACATAATCAAGGACGCCTCCCCCCTCCCATCAGGCAGAAGATACAAAGGCTAGAGAACATGTACCACCAGGTTCAAGGACAGTTTCTATCCCGTGTTAGAAGACTCTTGAACATACCCCTTGTATGATAAAGATGAACTCTTGATCTCTCAATCTACCTTGCCATGGCCCTTGCACCTTATTATCTACCTGCACTGCATTTTCTCTGTAACTGTAACACAAAATTATACATTCTGTTATTGCTTTTCCCTTGTACTACCTTGATGTACTTATGAGTTGATCTATGTAGATAGCTTGTAGAACTGAGCTTTTCACTGTACATGTGACAATAATAAACCAATTCCAATAAAAATGAACTCTTAATCTCCCAATCTACATCGTCATGGCCCTTGCACTTTATCTGTCTACCTGCACTGCACTTTCTCTGTAACTGTCACACTACTGTATATTCTGCACTATTTTTTAATTTTCTACCTCAATGTACTTATGATCTGTCTGGATGGCATGAAAACGAAAGCTTTTCACTGTATCTCAGTACATGTAACAATAATAAACCAATTACCAATTCCCTAATAGTGGGACCCTTCATATGCAAATTGGTAACTCTATAATAAATTAGCATAGTAATGAAGTGTCCATCAATTGCAATATGGTTGGGACTTCAAGATTATGAACGGTCCTTATAAGCCAAAACAATGCCAGAATGATCTAATGATCGAACTCTGTTGCTGAATTTCCTTGAGGCAAATCTTCATTTTTATTAAATACTGTTCCATTCCCTCTCTACAGGTACACTTCCTAAGAAACTTCAAAAAGAAAATGTACTCCATTCCTTGGAGATGCAATAAGACCGGACAGTCAGATGAATGAGGCGCAACATTTCCAAAGAAAAACCCAGGTGCATTAAAACTAATGTGAGGTTTGCTGGTTATAGAGAAAGGGACATCCACTTGTCCAGTTGATTAAATTAACTATTGCTGCAGAAAAGGGAGTGAGCTGCCATATTTGTTTGCCATTGGTAAGTGGTAATTGGTTTATTATTGTCACATGTACTGAGATACAATGAAAAGCTTTTGTTTGCATGCCATCCAGATCATTCCATACATAAGTACATCAAGGTAGTACCAAAGGAAAACAGAATGCAGAATATAGTGTTACAGTTACAGAGAAAGTGCAGTGCAGGTAGACAAATAAGGTGCAAGGGCCGCGATCAGGTAGATTGAGAGATCAAGAGTTCATCTTTATCGTATAAGAGGTCCATTCAAGAGTCTTATAACAGCAAGATAGAAATTGTCCTTGAGCCTGGTGGTACGTGTTCTCAAGATTTTGTATCTTCTGCCCAATGGGAGGGGGGAGAAGTGAGAATGACCGGGGTCCTTGATTATGTTGGCTGCTTTCCCAAGGCAGCGGGATGTGAAGATGGAGTCAATGGGGGGGAGGCTGGTAACCTTTTAACGCAGTTGGCAACTGTGTTTCAGTGAGTGTTCTTTCCACTAAGTCTGAAAGCTGTGATTTGGGAACTCATACCTACATGGACACTTCAGTTCAGGACAGTTGAGTATTGCAGTGGGGTTACCAGTGGAGGGAGGAGGGGAAGTGAAATGAGTTTGGCACATGAGGGCTTACTTTGAAGAGATGTGGCCAGTTCTGTGGCAATGGACACACTACCTGGACTAGACGTACATGGAGAGTCTCATATGGAGCATACTGGGTGGTTCAGAAGAGTGTATTTACCCACCCACACCTTAACGTTGATGGTGTCACAGAAAATTGTTCTATGCATTTCCACAAGAAATGATTACTAATGCAAACGCAATGTTCCATCCATGTGAAATAGTAACATAAGGTTGTGTTTTACTTGTAAACTGGATTGTTTATACACCACTGATGACTTTTACTTTTACAATATCTTGATATCTGGGTGGCAAGCAAGGGCACACTTCACCCACGCCTGGGTGCCTAGATTATATGATTGACATTCTCTGTGCACTGCTGCTTCTCTTGTGTTGGTGGTGCTCCCTGTGTTAGAAAGGGATGTTCAGGAGATTAACCCTACGACAAAGGGATAATTGCTGTGTCTCTCTGAGGCAGAATAAAGAAAACAAAGTAAAAAACCACTGATGTTGGAAATCTGAAATAAAAACATTGAATGCTGAAGCCTTAATTCTGTTTTACTCTCCACATTGCTATCTGATCTGTTGAGTATTTTCTGACTGTATTGTACTGGGTTATTTAACTTATAGCAGATCATATACTGTAAGATGCACACGTTAGTTGGTATGTTTTCCATTTTGATGCTTCAATGGCTGTAACTTGCTTGGCACGAAAACTCTCCTCTTGACCACAGCAAAGCAGAAAAGACACGGTACTGAGCCTGAAGGCCAATGGAAAGGCAAGTGCCCACTCTCTGTGTTTGCTGACCAATCCTTCTGGTAAAGGGGCCCTTTTGGAATCCTCCAGTGTGAACATGCTTCTGATCACCGTTGATCAGGCATCGTTATTTTCTGATGATTCCAATTGATCAACAAGCCACAGCTTCTCATTTGTGTTGGAGGCAACTCATCCCATCAGAATTTTAACCTTTAATGAAAATATTTTTAAAGAATGGTTTGATGTCTTTCACTTGAATTTTAAAAATGTGTTGGATTATCAAAATTATTTTTGAAAAGTCCATTTAGAATCACTGATTTTTCAACAACCTCAAACATCCTGAAGGGATTTACCCATATTTCCTTATGACATTTAGGCTGGTTGAGTCTATGTCAGCTCACAGATCAATCCCATTCCTCCACTAATTTTCTCTGTGACCTATACTCCCTACATTCCCATCAAGACTTCTCAGGTATTATCATTCACCCATAAACTAGGGGCTATTTATAGTGGCTAACTAACCTACCAACCTTCATGTTCTTGGGACGTGGGAAGAAACTGGAGCACCCAGAGGAAACCCAGAGGAAGATGATAAGAGGCATAGATCGAGTGGACAGTCAGAGACTTTTTCCCAGGGCAAAAATGGCCAACATAAGGGGGCATAATTTTAAGGTGATTGGAGGAAGGTATAAGGGGGATGTCAGAGGTAAGTTTCTTTACACAGTGGAACGCACTGCCTGCAGAGGTTGTGGGGGCAGGTACATTAGGGACATTTAAGAGACTCTTAGATAACCACATGAATGATAGAGAAATGGAGGGCTATGTGGGAGGGAAGGGTTAGATAGATATTAGAGCGGGATAAAATGTCGGCACAACATTGTAGGCGGAAGGGCCTGTACTGTGCTGTAATGTTCTCTGTTCTTTGAAACCCATGCGGTCATAGAGACAACATGCAAACTCCAGATAACACCAGGCATCAGGGATGAACCATGATAGCAGAGGCAGAGTGCTGTTGTGAGGCAGGAACTCTAATGGCTGCGCCACTGCACTGATGAAGTGCCAAAGAAGTGCATTGTCTTTGAAGCCAGGTTATCACAATGGAGGAATTACAACCAGCCAGCAGCAAGCTCCCTCCCAAAGCAATCCTAGTGATGACTGCTCATGGATAAATATTGGCCATGACAGCAGAGAAAATCCTCCTGCCCTATTGTGGAGTGTGACATGGGATCTTATACATTCAATCAACCGAGGAGATGGGGCTTTGATTCAATGACTCCTCCAAAAAACGCTACCTCTAACAGTGCACCAGGCTCCTAGCACCCCACTTGATTGTCAGCCTATTTTATATCAAGTCCCTGGATGGGTCTTGAACCCACGACCTACTGACTCAAAATGCAAGACAACAAAGCAATCATTTCCAGAAATGGTTCTCCTAAGTCTGCTTCCTATCTAGAAGGCATCACCAGAGTCAGAAATTCTTCATTAACAGCATCATTGTTGGCAGGAAAATGTTTGATGCATTTGAAGGTCATTATAAAGTGCCGCAATAATGGTGAATACAGTAATAGTCTTGGTTCAATCTCCACCTAGCAAACATTCAGAAGATAAATAAAAACAGTAAATGCTGGAAACACTCAGTGGATCAAGCAGCATTAATGCTGAGAGCAATAGAGTTAAGGTTTCAGATCAATGATCTTTCATTAAAAATGATAAATGATAAATATAAATGTGCAGACTTTGGGGCTTTTAGTGAAGAAGAGTAATAGACGAATTACATTGAATTTACAGCACAGAAAGAGTCCACTTGGCCCATCTGCCAGGTGGCAGCATTTACATACCTTCTCCTACCCATCCTCACATGAGTCTCCCCATATCTTTCTATCCTATTCTCACCCATGTGTTTATCTATCCTTCCTTTAAACGAATTTACATTCTTTACCTCAATCTATAGCCCAAAGGATGTCACTAAGCTGGAAAGGGTGCAGAAAAGATTCACGAGGACGTTACCAGGACTGGAGGGCGTGGGTTATAAGGAGAGCTGGATAGGCTGGGACTTTTTTCCTCGCAGCGGAGAAGATTGAAGGTTGACCTTATGGAGGTACACTATATAACATCATGAGAGGCATAAATAAGGTGAATGGTCACAGCCTTTTTCCCAGCGTAGGGAAACCTAAAACTGGAGGACACAAGTTTAAGGTGAGAGGGGAAAGATTTAAAAGGGACCTGACGGGCAACTTTTTCATACAGGGAGTGGTGGGTATATGGAACAAGCTGCCAGAGGAAGCTGTAGAGGCAGATGCAATTACAATGTTTAAAGGACTTTTGGACAGGTATATGTAAGAGGCCTAGAGGGATATGGGCCAAACGCAGGCAAATGGGACTAGCTCAGAGGGATACCTTGGTCGGTATGGACAAGTTGGACCAAAGAGATTGTTTCTGTGTTGTATGACTCGATGACTCTGTCTGGGCCAGGAGGTTTTACATTCCAATCACCCTTTGCTTAAAAGAAGTTTGCCAATTCCCCACTGAACTTATTAATGGCTATCTTAGACCTAGTCCTCCAGTCATATCTTCAGACCTATACCATTAAAATTATTAAAGGATAATTTTAAACACATCTCTCACATCATCCTTATCTGTCTCTTTCCTGGAAAAAAAATCCCAAGGCATATTCTCTTAGATCTGGGACCTATGCATTCTGCAGTGCCACCACAACTTATGTGGAGCAAAATGTTGCAGATGCTAGAAATCCGAAGTAGAAGCAGAGAGTGCTGGAGTTGCTCAGCAGGTCAAGCAGCGTCAGCGGGGATAGAGACAGAGTCAGCGTTTCAAGTCAAGGACTCTTCATCAGAATCAGAAAAGTGAGTAGTCGAATAAAAAGAGACAATGCTGAAAACACTCAGCAGGTCAGGCAGCATCTGTGGAGAGAGAAACAGCTAGGTCGAAGACATTAACTCTGTTTTGCTTCCCACAGATGCTGCCTGATCTGATGAGTGTTTCCAGCATTTTCTGATTTTATTTCAGATTTTCAGCATTTGCAGTTTATTTTTTATTTTTCAAGTGAGAAGACAAAGTGTGTGTTAAGTTGCAATGAGGGCAGGTGAGTGGGGATGGGATCAAAGGGAATATCTCTGAGGGGCTGCAGACCTCTCTGTTCCTCCTCTGCAGCTTTTGTTGACCAGATCTGAGCAAGAATAAAATACCTTCAGTGACCTAGAGCGTCTTAAAATAGAGTGAGTCTCTAATTTTAATGTGGTTTAACTACTGGCCATCTCTACCCAGATGAAAGGAGACCTGGTGGTGTGAAGTTAAGGTCAAAAATCAAGGACAGGAGAAAGAGAGAGAGGGAGATCAAGAACAACTGCACTCCTCATCTACACTGGCAAGAACTTCCACCTTTTGGTGAAATTGCAAAGTGTCCTGTTATCACTGGTCTTGAGGTGCAAGATTTCTCAATATGTTTTCCTGAACTGGAAAAAATAGCAAAGCTTTTTATTTAGAATGCAGGATGGTAGCATAGTGGTTAGCATAATGCTTTACAGTGCCAGCGACCCGGGTTCAAATCTGGCCACTGTCTGTAAGGAGTTTGTACGTTCTCCCCGTGTCTCTGTGGGTTTCCTCCGGGTGCTCTGGTTTCCTCCCACATTCCAAAGATGTACAGGTTAGGAAGTTATGGGCATGCTATGTTAGTGCCAGAAGAGTGGAGACACTTGCGGGCTGCCCCCCAAATCACTACGCAAAAGATGTATTTCACTGTGTGTTTTGTTGTACATGTGACTAACAAAGAAATCAATCAATCAATCATTGGGACTAGCTGGGTGGACAACCTGATCGGCATGGACTAGTTGGGCTGAAGGGCCTGTATCCGTGCTTTATGCTCTGTGACTCTATAACTACTTATTCCAATGCAAGAGAAAAGCAATTTTTGAAGTAATCTGTTAGAGTCTGGAATATCAAAATGCTGGAAATCGGAAATAAAAATAGAAAACACTGGAAACACTCGGCAGTTCAAACAGCACCTGTGGAGAGAGAAACAGAGGAAAGGTTTCAGGCCCAAAATCCCTTCATCATAATCGGGAAAAAGAGAAAACAAGTTATCCAGGAGCAGAGAAGGAGGGAAAGAGATGGGTAGAACAAAGGGAATATGTCCGATAGGGTGAGAACAAATGGGTAAATGTGGCATTTGGAGGCAAATTATGCTTCTTCATCCATGTTGTGTTGCTAATGGCAGGGCTGTGGGATATCACAGCAGGCTAAGCTGTGATAGTAGAGAGAGAAGAATGCAAAATCAGACATGGATGACAAGCAGAAATGGCCAGTTCTGTCATAGAGAGAAAGAGCAAGTTAGCCATAGCTAGAGGCATCGCCACTCACTGAAAGGCCCAGTTCAAGGATTTCTCAGCTTTTAACAACAACTTACACTTCTATCGCACATTTAACATGGTGGGGAGATTCCATGGTGCATCACAGTAGGTTTATCAAATAAAAAAACTGACATGAAGCCACGTAAGGAGATCAGGCCAGGTGACCAAAGGTGTGTGGTTAATGAGAAGTAGTAAGTGAAAAGGCTTCGGGAGGGACTTCCAGAGATTAGGGCCTGGTCTGGTGAAGGATCAACCACTAGTGCTGGAGCAACAGACTTCAGGGATGAGCAAGAAGTCAGACTTTGGGCAGATATGTTGGAGGGTTATGAGATTAGATAATTTAAGGTGATCCTTAATCCAAGGCTGCCCCTGATCCACCGTGCCACCTGAATTATGTTCCCAAATTCTTTTTATTGTTACACTGATAAAATTGCTTTAAATCCCTGTTTCCAGTTCAACCTTCAGTTTGGGTCAAAACCCCTGTTCTGCTGGAGATGGTGAGAGATTCAATCAGCAGCTTAAACAAAAACACCATATAGTAACATTATTAATTTATACCAGTTTGCGAGGTAATACTTTGTCCTTTATTCTTAAATTGAAACTGGTTTTCTACCCCCAGCCCAGTTGGTAATTAGGAAAAATGGAACGAGATAAAACCAAATTGACCCAACCTACTTTATCAGCTTATTAAGCATCACTTCCTTCTCATAGAGCCTGGCATTTACTGTCACAAAGATCACTCCAGCACAGACAGAAGTTTCAATAGGCAATTTTATGCAACCTCGCTATGGTAATTGTATGAAATCACAGGAGATAAATTTAATATTTAAAAAGTTCCGTCATCGGTTTGAAATCCACAAATAGGTTCTGAAACTGTTACTACAGAGGTCATCGTGAAATGCTGTCTGTGTTTTTCTGAATTTCAGTGTCTTGTATCTCTTGTCTCTATGATTGTCTCTGTATGCTGCACCTGTATCTTGCTCCTGTCTCTCTTCCTCTGTCTTGTGCTTTATCTGTTTTGTGTTTTATCTGCATCTTACCCTTAGTCTCTCTTGTCATGCGTTTTGTCTCTCTTGTGCGATTTGCCTCTTGTGCATTTTGTCTCTCTCGTCATGCGTTTTGTCTCTCTTGTCATGCGTTTTGTCTCTCTTGTGCGATTTGCCTCTTGTGCATTTTGTCTCTCTTGTCATGCGTTTTGTCTCTCTTGTGCGATTTGCCTCTTGTTTTGTCTCTCTTGTCATGCGTTTAGTCTCTCTTGTCATGCGTTTTGTCTCTCTCGTCATGCGTTCTGCCTCTCTTGTCCTGCGTTCTGTCTCTCTTGTCCTGCGTTCTGTCTCTCTTGCCTTGTGTTTTGAATCTCATGCCTTGCGTTTGACAGTCTTGCCTTGCATTCTGTCTCTCCTGCCCTGTGACTCTCCTGCCCTGTGTCTCCCTGTGACTTGTACTAAGTCCTGTTTAGCCATCACCCCACTGTTCACTGACCCGCACTGGTTCCTGATCAAACATCACCTTGATTTCAAATTCTCACTCTTGTTTTCAAATGCCTCCATGGCCTCACCTTTCTCCCCACTGCCGTAACCTCCTGATCCTCCCAGATATTTGTGTACCCCATTTCTGGCCTTCTGAGCATCTGTGGGTTCAGACCTTCCACCACTGGAAGCTGCGCCATCAGATGTCAAGACTCGAAGCTCTGTAGTTTTCCCCCAAACCTCCCCATTTTTACCTCACTTTCTTTGTTGGACTGATCCCATTGACCATGCCTCTGGTCACCTGTTCCATTATCTTCTTATGTAGCTTGTTGCCAAATTTTGTCCACTTTGGGATGTTTTACACATGGAAACAGTGCAATTTTATGGCAGTGTATCCCAGTTTCCTAACTATCAGTAGCAATCCCCAGAACACCCCAAGAGACAGAGCAGGATACAATGGAAGATGCGGTGACACACTCCCTCACTGAATTTCAGGACTATTTTAGCTATGGTTTCAACATCCCAAAGACAACTGTGTCATGTGCAACATTCAATCAACTCTCCTGTACTTATCATTATAACCTTTAATCCCCTTCTCAACAAAAGACTTATCTAGTTCTTTCTGTAGATAAACTCCCTGGGGAGAGGAGAATCATTTAATCTCCATTGTTAACTGTACTATGTGCGTTGGTTCTCCTGATAACAGTTTTACTTGAGCATTAACACTATACCTCTGCTGAACAAGCTCCTTCCAAAGGTCACCTTTGCTGAGTCTTCCTCCTACATTCTGAGGCCTTGCTCTTTGTATCCACATCTGATTGAAACATACAGGATTATTAAGGGATTGGACAAGATAGAGACAGGAAATATGTTCCAGATGTTGGGGAAGTCCAGGACCAGGGGGCATGATTTAAGAATAAGGGCTAGGCCATTTAGGACAGAGGTGAGGAAAAACTTCTTCTCCCAGAGGGTTGTGAATTTGTGGAATGCACTGCCTCAGAGGGCAGTGGAGGCCAATTCTCTGGGCACTTTCAAGAAGGAGCTAGATAGGTTTCTTATAGATAGGGGAATCAAGGGATATGGGGACAAGGCAGGAACAGGATATTGATTGTTGAGGATCAGCCATGATCTCAAAATGGCGGTGCAGACTCGAAGGGCCGAATGGTCTACTTCTGCTCCTATTGTCTATTGTCTATTATAAAGCTAAAACAATATGTCAAATGAGGCCCTACCAATAATGTTTTACATGATTCCAAGTTTAAAGTAAATGCCCTATGCACTTGATTTGATACAAATCATTTGAACAGGACTTTTGCTAAAGGTCTCCCCTCTCCAAAGCACACAACTGCATTGCTTTGACTCCAGATGTACTGCCTTGAAAATTTTTGAACTGGAATCCATTTGCCATTGCTAATTCCACCAGTGTGCTCTGCTTAGATGTCTGGGAACTTGTTAATCCCCCCTACAGTCGTGACTTAGCCTCTTCCAAGGCCTGATATCATCAGGAAGGTTGAAGGGGTATGAACTCATCCTGTGAAATACTGCGGATGTTGGAAATCTGAAATAAAGGCAGAAAATGCTGGAAACACCAGGCAGGTCAGGCAGCATTTGCAGAAAGAGAAACAGAGCTAATGTTTCAGGTTGCAGACCCTTCGCCAGAACCTTTCACTTTGGAACTGAAGCGTTAACTCTGTTTCTCTGCTGCTTGACCTGCTGAGTATTCCCAGCATTTTCAACTGATAAGTTCATCCTGTGTAGGGTGCTTAACACACTGAATGAGGCAACTTTTGGCATTGAACTCTGTGCTAGAACTTGGACCCACTGAAGTTGATGAACCTGAACTTCAGAAAGTGGAGTACGATGTCTATGCAATACCACGTCCCACTTTTCTATATATTTATGATTCATACATCTTGGAGGAAACCAGGATAAATGACTGCAGAATTCCACCAGCCATTGGCTCTTAGAGATATAAGTATAGATGACTGCAAAAGTCAAGGAAACCATTGAACTCAATCAATCCCTTGGCTAGTAATCCAATGGGTTCAAGTTGTGACCTTGTGCCACATATACCCAATTTTGAAATTTCCTGTCTTTAAAGCCAGGGAAACAAGAATTAACAAGGCTGTCTAACAATTGCCGGCCAGGGAGTCCAATTAAAAACTAACCACTGTAACTCTTACAATTTAGAGGCATTTAATGGATAGGATAGGTTGAGTGAGCTAGGGCTTTTCTCTTTGGAGAGAAGGAGGATGAGAGGTGACTTGATAGAGGTGTACAAGATGATAAGATGCATAGATCGAGTGGACAGTCAAAGATTTTTTCCCAGGGTGACAATGGCTAACACGAGGGGACATAATTTTAAGGTGATTGGAGGAAGGTATAAGGGGGATGTCAGGGGTAAGTTTTTTTACACAGAGAGTTGTGGGTGTGTGGAACGCACTGCCGGCAGAGGTTGTGGAGGCAGATACAAGAGGGACATTTAAGAGACTCTTAGATAGGTACATGAATGATAGAGAAATGGAGGGCTATGTGGGAGGGAAGGGTTAGATAGATCTTAGAGCAGGATAAAATGTCGGCACAACATTGTGGACCGAAGGGCCTGTACTGTGCTGTAGTGTTCTATGTTCTAAACCATGTTCCTTCTGTGATCGAAACAGTTAACAGGAATGTTTCGAAGTGAGAGCTTTCTACCCGACTTACTGAAATACATTTGGACCAAAGACGGTGGCAAGGTTGGAAATAGTCATCCGATTACTCCTGTGCTCTGCAGCAACCAGGGTCAGAAAATGGCACAGAAACTTCAGCAGACAGTAATTAACTTCTGGGAGTTGCTTCAGAAGCCCTTGTAATTCTTCCCGATTTCCGCTGTGGTCTGGAATGTAAATGAGAAAGCACATTCTTTGAGCTTGAGTAAAAGTGTAAATAAAGAGAAATATATATATACACTTCCCTGCTGGCCTTGTTATTGAATCTTAGGATTGCTAACACCCATCGAAACTATGCTGAGTTCCGATGAAGCAATCCTGTCAGTCCCACTTCCCGCTGATAATTTCCCGTCAAGTCCCTATTCAGTTCCCCCTTGAATGCCATCATTATTCTGTTTCCATGCTGTCCTGTATTTCCATTTTGAGCAAAATCACTGGAACCCTGCGCTGTTAATTAAAACGATTTGCATTCGGATTGCTTGACACAGCCAGGAGAGAAGCCAGGTCTCCTGTCCCTTTCTCAGCTGATGATTATCCTCCATACAAGACGAACTGGGGAAGTGGGCCAAGGAATGGCAGATGTAATTTAACTCAGACAAGTGCAAGGTGTTGCATTTAAGCCAGGGCAGGACTGACACGTTACATGGTAGGGCCCTGGAGAGTGTTGTAGAACAGAGAGAGCTAGGGGTGCAGGTACATGGTTCCCTGAAAGTGGTGACACAGGTAGACAGAGTAGTGAAGAAGGCATGTGGCATGCTTGCCTTCATTAGTCAGGGCACTGAGTACAGGATTTGGGACACTATGTTGCAACTGTACAAATCATTGATGAGACCACTTGGAGTATTGTGTGTAGTTCTGATCGCTCAGCTGCAGGAAGGATATCATTAAACTGAAAAGGGTGTGGAAAAGATTCATGAGGATGTCACCGGGACAGGAGGGCTTGAGTTATAAGGAGAGGCTGGATAGATCGAGACTTTTTTTCCTTGGAGTGTAGGAGGCTGAGGGGTGACCATACAGAATCTGAGGGTATAGATAAGGTCTTTTTCCCAAGGTAGGGGAGTCTAAAACTAAAGGATATAGATTTAAGGTGAGAGGGGAAAGATTTGAAAGGGACCTGAGGGGAAACACTTCCACACAGGGGTTGGTGGGTAGGCTGTAGCTGTAGAGGCAGGTACCATTACAACACTTAAAAGACATTTAGACAGGTACATGAATAGAAAAGGTTTAGAGGGATATGGGCCAAACGCAGGCAAATGGGACTGGCTCGGATAGATATCTTGGTCAGCATGGATGAATTGGGCCGGAGGGCCTGTTTCCATGCTGTATAATTCTATGACTAAGTCTCCTTCCGTCTTACTTTATCTAACTTTTTACAGTGTCCTTCCCGTTCACACAATGACTCAAGATATTTTACATCCAATAAAGCTCGGCCATTGTTGTAAGGCGTGGAAACATGGTGCAGGAAGAGCCCACAAGCGGCAAGCGACACCACCATTAATACAGGTCCTCCCAGGGTTCCGCTCCTGAGAGCTGTTTGTAACCCGAACATTTCGCAAGTCAGAGACCCGGCAATATATTTAAATAAAAACACAAGCCAACCAAGGGCAAAGTGTAGTTAAACCAAGGAGTTTAACCCAACCATTCAGATTTCTCTGCAAGATGCAAAGATATTGCCGCAAGTTCCCACCTGGCAGAAGATGCCTGCAGCCGGCAAATCCTTCCCACCAGCCTCCCACCGCTCGTCCATACTTATATAAGTCAGGCATTTGTATTGGTATTGGTGTTGGTTTATTATTGTCACTTGTACCGAGGTACAGTGAAAAACTTGTCTTACAAACCGATCATACAGGTCAATTCATTACACGGTGCAGTTACATTGAGTCAGTACAGAGTGCATTGATGTAGTACAGGTAAAAACAATAACAGTACAGAGTTAGGTGTCACAGCTACAGAGAAAGTGCAGTGCAATAAGGTGCAAGGTCACAACAAGGTAGATCATGAGGTCAGAGTCCATTCATTGTATAAGGGAACTGTTCAATAGTCTTATCATGTGGGGTAGGAGCTGTTCTTAAGTCTGGTGGTACATGTCCTCAGGCACCTGTATCTTCTACTCGATGGAAGAGGAGAGAAGAGAGAATGACCCGGGTGGGTGGGGTCTTGGATTATGCTGGCTGCTACACCAAGACAGCGAGAGGTAAAGAGTCCAAGGGAACCTGGGGCAGAACCTGTATGTCTGTTTCCTGTGGGTTTGGCATACACTGGAAATGAAAGAAATGAGTATCTGTAGCTTGACAGAGTGACTGAAAGGGAGACTGTTCACCTAATGGGGTCCTGTCCATAGAAACAGGAAATGTTTAGAACTCCCAGCAGGTTATTCAGCAATTGTGGAGATTCCTGGGCTGGGCATTCAGTCAGAGTTGGATTAGAGCCTAATGTGAACTGCTGTAAAACATCCAACAAAGCCAATGCTTTGGACGCTGGTTTGTTTCCTGGTAACACCTTCATTCACCCCTGACAGCAACTGACTCCAACTCCCTCACCAATCACAAGCACCACCCCCACCCCCACCCCATTGTCTGTTGCTCTGGGTTTTGGGGCAGAGCACAAATAGAAAGGCCTCAGATGAAGGATTCAGCAAGATACATCAGGGTGAAAGTTTGTCCTGGGTCGTGTATGCTAGTTCCTAAATATAATAGCAGCTACATATTGTACTCTGCTTCCAGAGATCTGTTCCATTCAGTTCAATAGAACTTCAACAGCAAAGTATATCTTCGATTCATTTAGCAGAAATAGAACATAGAAATAGTACAGCACAGCATCGGGCCCTTTGGCCCACGATGTTGTACCGAACTAATTAAGCTAATGAGACCTAATCCCATCTGCCTCCACATGGTCTGTATCCCTCCATTCTCTGCATATTCATGTGCCCATCAAACAGCCCCTTACACGCCTCTATTGTATCTGCCTCCACCACCACCCCTGGCAGTGCATTCCAGGCACCCACCACTCTCTGTGTAAAAAAACTTGCCCTGCACATCTCCTTTGAATTTACCTCCTCTCACCTTAAATGTGGGCCCTCAAGAAATGACTGAGGATGGCTTTTCACCCCATTCTCGTTTGCAGCAAAACAACAAAAAAAACTTTATTGTTGCGTATTTTCTTTGAAAATACCAGAAGGAAATGGAAAAAAAAGTTTCACCGGTGACCAGGTTTAGCATTGACTTCTTGGAAGATGCTATTCATTCGGATTCTCTGGAGTTATCCAGTCCTGCTCTCAGTCTTAGTTTCTCCTGTCTTTACCATAGAACACAGAACAGTACAGCACAATACAGGCCCTTCGGCCCACCATGTTGTGCCGCCCTTCAAACCACACCTAAGACTATCTAACCCCTTCCTCCCACATATCCCTCTACTTTAAATTCCTCCATATGCTTATCTAACAATTTCTTGAACGACCAATGTATCAGCCTCCACAACCACCCCAGGCAGCGCATTCCATGCACCAACCACTCTCTGGGTGAAAAACCTCCCTCTGACATCTCCCTTGAACTTCCCACCCATTACCTTAAAGCCATGTCCTCTTGTATTGAACATTGGTGCCCTGGGAAAGAGGTGCTGGCTGTCCACTCGATCTATTCCTCTTAATATTTTGTACACCTCTATCATGTCTCCCCTCATCTTCCTTCTCTCCATTGAGTAAAGCCCTAGCTCCTTTAGTCTCTCCTCATAATCCATACTCTCTAATCCAGGCAGCATCCTGGTAAATCTCCTCTGCACCCCTTCCAATGCCTCCACATCCTTCCTATAATGAGGTGACCAGAACTGGACACAGTACTCTAAGTGCGGTCTAACCAGAGTTTTGTAAAGCTGCATCATTACTTCGTGGCTCTTAAACTCGATCCCACAATTTATGAAAGCTAACATCCCATAAATTTTCTTAACTACCCTATCCACCTGCAAGGCAACTTTCAGTGATCTGTGGATATGAACCCCCAGAACCCTCTGCTCCTCCACACTGCCCAGAATCCTGCCATTTACCTTGTACTCTGCCTTGAAGTTTGTCATTCCAAAGTGTACCACCTCACACTTCTCTGGATTGAACTCCATCTGCCACTTGTCAGCCCAGCTCTGCATCTTATCAATATCCCTCTGCAAGCTTCGACAGCCCTCCACACTATCCACAACACCACCAATCTTTGTGTCATCTGCAAACTTGCTAACCCACCCTTCTACCCCCTCATCTAAGTCATTAATAAATATCAGAAAAAGTAGAGGTCCCTGTGGGACACCACTAGTCACAGCCCTCCAATCCGAATGCACTCCCTCCACCACAACTCTCTGCTTTCTACAGGCAAGCCAATTCTGAATCCACACGGCCAAGCCTCCCTGGATCCCTTGGTCTCTGACCTTCTGAAGAAGCCTACCATGTGGAACCTTGTCAAATGTCTTACTAAAATCCATGTAGACCACATCCACTGCACTACCCTCATCAATCTTCCTGGTCACCTCCTCAAAGAACCCTATCAGGCTTGTGAGGCATGATCTTCCCTTCACAAAGCCATGCTGGCTATCCCTAATCAGTCCATGATTCCCTAAATTCTCATAGATCCTATCTCTTAGAATCCTTTCTAACAGCGAACCCACCACAGATGTAAGGCTCACCGGCCTGTAATTCCCTGGACTATCCCTACTACTTTTTTTGAATAAGCAGACAACATTTGCCACCCTCCAATCCTCCGGTACCATCCCCGTGGACAATGAGGACTCAAAGATCCTAGCCAACAGTTCAGCAATCTCCTCCCTCGCCTCCCGGAGCAGCCTGGAGAATATTCCGTCAGGCCCCGGGGACTTATCTGTCCTAATATTTTCTAACAGCTCCAACACATCCTCTCTCTTGATATCTACATACTCTAGAACATTACCCTTACCAACACTGTCCCCAGCGTCATCAAGACCCCTCTCCTTGGTGAATACTGAAGAGAAGTATTCATTGAGAACCTCACCCACTTCCACAGCTTCCAGGCACATCCTCCCACCTTTGTCTTTAATCGGACGTACCTTTACCCTAGCCATCCTTCTGCTCTTTACCTACGAGAAAAAAGCCTTGGGATTCTCCTTAACCCTACTTGCCAAAGCCTTTTCATGTCCCCTTCCAGCTTTCCTCAGCCCCTACTTAAGTTCCTTCCTTGAAACCCTATATTCTTCACGAGCCCTGTCCGATCCTTGCTGCTTAAACCTTATGTATGCTGCCTTCTTCTTCCTAACTAGTCTTTCCCCGTACTGAGTGATAAAACCAAATAAAAAATGTTTTAAAAACCACAGATGCTGAAAACCTGAAATAAAAACAGAAAATGCTGAAAGCATTCAGTAGGTCAAGCAGCATCTGTAGAGAGAGAGAGAGAGAGAAACGGAATTAACATTTCATGTCCCAAGTGGGCCTGGCTTCAATCTGAAATATTAAGTCTGTTTCTCATTCCACAGATGCTGCCTGCTCTATTTGCTGAGTATTTTCAGTGTGTTCTGTTTTGAATTGAATTCCTTCCTCACCTTCTCTAAATAGGAAATAGTCCCAACATGTCCTCTAAGCCCCAGGACCAGTTCTGGTTGGTAAGTGGCAATGGCAAACCCCTCAAGATCAGCTCCACCTAGATTAGAAGCAGTTCCAGCATTGAGTGAAAACCACTAGATAAACAAATGGCTCCAGATGATGATGCTAATTGTTTCAAGTTCCTGGGCTTCAACATCTCAGAACATCTATCCAGGCCCGTCACATCGATGTAATCATGAAGAAGGCATGCCAACAGCTCTACTTCATTAGGAGTTTGAGGAGAGTTGGTACATCACCGAAGACTCTTATAAATTTCTCTAGATATACGGTGGAGAGCATTCTGATTGGTTGCATCACGTGCCTGGTATGGAGGCTCCAATGCAGAGGACTGCAAGATGCCGCAGATGATTGTAGACTCAGCCAGCTCCATCATGGGCATGACCCTCCCCACCATGGAGGGAATCTCCAAGATGTGGTGCCTCAAGAAGGTGGCATCCATCATTAAGGGCCCTCACCATCCGGGACATGACCCCTTCCCATTACTACCATCGGGGAGGAGGTACAGGAGCCTGAAGACCCACACTTAATAATTCAGAAATAGCTTCTTCCCCTCCACCATCAGATTCCTGAATGGTCCATGAACCCATGACACTACCCCATTATTCCTTTTTTTTGCACTGTTTATTTATTTTTGTAATTTATCGTAATTTTATGTCTTTGAACTGTACTGCTGCTGCAAAACAACAAATTTCACATCATATAAGTCAGTGATAATAAATCTGATTCTGAATCAGTTGCTTAATTCTTCCAAATGTTCATCTGGCCTTTCTAATCATACTTCTGTCAAATTGCCCAACAATTTCTGTCAGAGTTTTAAAAGATAAAATGCCAGAGTACTATTTTGCAAGCGCCAAAGTTCATTTCAGCATTCGACGATTAAATGTGCGCCTGAATCCCCAGCTAAGGTACTAGGTTGGAATGGCCAATGTTCTGTGCACAGTGTCGTTGTTGTTGTTAGATAGATTTCCCTGAGCAGCACAATCCTTATCCATTTATAACCAGCTCCTCATCGTCACTCTGCTCATCTCACCAGCCAACAACTTCCAGCTAAAGGAGATGAGCTCCCTAGTTCCACACCACGGTGATTCTTTCTCTTTCAAGGCATTTTCAACTTGGAAGAAAGACTTGCATTTGTAAAGCGCCTTTCACAACCTCAGGACAGCCCAACATGGTTCACAGTCAATTAAGTCCTTTGCAAAATATAATCATTATTGTGATGCATGGAAACAGGTATCCAGTTTTGGCAGAGCATGCTCCTACAAACAGCAGTGTTGTAATAACCAGATAGTTGGCAGCATTGTTTATTGAATAAAATCATTGTCAAGGTATGAGAAACCATTCGGCCTATTAAGTCTATGCAGGGTCAGAAGTCTGTTTGAGTTCAGCATGTAATCTTGTGAAAATGCTGTCTGCGGATGAGGTATTAAACTGAGATCATGTCTCCATGCTGAGGTAGAAAAATGTGCCAGTCAAAAAAAATGGATTATCTGGTCACTTTCCTCATTGCTGTTTGTGAGATCTTGCTGTGCATACATCAGACTGCTGTCTTTCCTGTGCAATACCTAATTGCCTGCAAAGTGCTTTGGGATTTTCTTAAAGTAGGAAAGGCTCAAAATAAATGAATCACAAATGAAGGAGATTAACTCCAGAAAATCAATAGGACACTCAACAATCATCAGTCCGTCATCTTCCGACCCTTCCCTGCTTTGTAATCCACATACATCCTACTTGCATTGGATGGTATGGAGGAGATTGCTGTCTGTGGGAGAGGTTGCGACTCCACACCAGATACCAGCACTGCAGAACAACCTTCGGATTCAAATTCACAATTCCGGAAGGTTGTGAGAAAATTATGGGAGGCTGGGAGATTTTGCAACTGGATCACATTTACAAGAAGCATCATTCTTCAGCAAAAGATACATTTTGATGTGTTACAGAATAAACTGTGGATTCCAGTATTAACTGTACATGGTGTAGCATTTCAATCCAAAGACTAAACTTGGAATATCACAAAGGAGGTGATTAAGTATTTGCCATTTGCCAAATGCCTTCAGACACAGTTATCATCTGACTTGATGCTAATCGCTCCTGGATGTGAACCAGGCCAGATACTGGAAGGATGGCTTTGTTTCAATCTCATGTGACTGTATCTTCTGCCTCTCAAATCTTACTAGTCAAAATAATTTCTCTCGTCCCTGGTGTGATTCTGCACAGTTTACATAAGGAGGACAATCATAGTACAATATTCACTGCAAACACATCTCATCAGTTCTTTATGAGAACTGGTAGGGAGCTAGGAGGAAAGCAATGGACCAACAGGATAGGCCTTTCACAAGCTAGCACAGGTACAATGGGATAAGTGGCCTCCTTCCGTGCTGTTTGAGATTGGAACTACAGTTCTGGAATCAGCTGCTGGACAAGTGTAGTTGGGTTGTAGGGAAAATGTTTGTGTTGGTAGTTGTGGAAGGGTCTGTGCCAGGGAAGGTCACACTTCCGAGGTAATTTTTGGAGGGAGGGTCCTGGGCACACCATGCCAAGCCTCTGTCTTGTAGTTATTTGCCACCAGAAAGCAGATGGGGAAAAGGGGTGTCCAGAGGATTTCTTCCCTCTGAAAATCATCGCCCATTCTGCATTCCTTGCAGAAGAAATCCCAAAGTAGAGCTCACTGGAAAATAGTAAGTACTCAGCTGGTCATGCAACATTTCACACCCCAGCAGAACTGCCGACCTGATGCAAAGTTAACGCCACTTCACTCCCCACAGTTGCTGCCTGACACACTTAGAATTTAAAGCATTGTCCATTTTATTTCAGGTTTCCAGTATCTGCCGTATGTCACTTTCAGACTCTCTGCAAAATCCTGCTTAAAGCCAGAGCAGGAAACCTCAATGACATCAATGGGGCAGGGATTCTGCAGCACAACGAACATGCCTGATGTCAATGACCTGACGACAAGACTCAAAAAGGAGTCATTAAGAGGAAGTTGCTTTGATGCCCAGTTCTTCCGACACTCACCCCAGCCTCCCATCACTCTTTCTTTCCCCCCCTCCACCCACTCCGTCTGCCCCCTCACCCACACCCTCCTCCCACTGGATCCCCCCCTGCCCTCCCCACCTCCTTCATTTGGTTCCATGCTCCACCTTCCTCTCCTATCAGATCCCATCATCTGCAGCCCCTTTCCCTCCATAGATTTCCCTCCATTGACGCTACCTGACCCGCTGAGTTCCTCCAGCATCTTGTGTGTTGCTTTGGTGACTTCCTGTTCCTACTGAATCCATCTTGCCCTTGCCAAGGAATATGGAACATAGCTGAGTATGCCATTTGTGGATCTGTGGGTAGTGTCCGTGCCTCAGAGTTAGAGCCTTTGAGTTCATTCCCACTTCAGAGACTTGAAAACAAAATCTGGGAAGATGCTTCAGCATAGCACCGAGGGTTGGAGCTGAACGTTGGAGGAATGAAATGTTCACCGAGGGCTGAACGTTGGAGGAATGAAATGTTGAAGTAAGGTCCTGTCTGCCTTTTCAGGTGGATGTAACAGATCCTGTGGCACTCATTCTGAGAAACATTGAGGAGTTATTTCCAGTGCTCTGTCTGATGCTCACCCCATAAGTCCAAGTGCATCCACGTGACTTTGCTGGATGTGCTATGTACAGAGTCACACAGCATGGACACAGGGTCTTCAACCCACCAAGTCCATGCCGACCACCAAGTACTTATCTGTGCTAATCCCATTTACCAGCACTTGGTCTGTCGCCTACTATACCTTGGAGATTCAAGTTCTCATCCAGGTGCTTCTAAATGAGAGTATCTGCCTCCACCAATACCATGATCTCAGGCAGTGTGTCCCTCTGGGTGAAAAAATTCTTCCTCAGATCTCCTCCAAACCTCACCTAAGACCTATGTCCTCTGTTATTAGACTCTCTTGTCACTGGAGAGAAAGTTTCTTTGGAGTGCGATGCCAATGGCTGTTTGAAGGATGTTGGGGCCTGAACCTAGGGAGCACAAATGGTGTGTGGGGAGGAGGATGCTGGAGAGCAGGTGGATGGAAAATAAGGGACTGAGGTCCCAATACAGGAAAGAGAGAGAGAGCTTAGTGATATGGTGTCATGACAACAATCTTTCCCTCGATGTCAGCAAAACAAAAGAGCTGGTCATTGACTTCAGGAAAGTGGGCGGTATACATGCACCTGTCTACATCAATGGTGCTGAGGTTGAGAGGGTTGAGAGCTTCAATTTCCTGGGAGTGAAAATCACCAGTAGCCTGTCCTGGTCCAACCACGTAGACGCCACAACCAAGAAAGCTCACCAGTGTCTCTACTTCCTCAGGAGGCTAAAGAAATTTGGCATGTCCCTTTTGACACTCACCAACTTTTATCGATGCACAATAGAAAGCATCCTATCTGGATACATCATGGCTTGATATGGCAACTGCTCTGCCCAGTACTGCAAGAAGCTGCAGAGAGTTGTGGACACAGCCCAGTGCGTCACAGAAACCAGCCTCCCCTCCATAGACTCTGTCTTTACCTCTCGCTGCCTTGGTGAAGCAGCCAGCATAATCAAAGACCCCAGCCACCCGGGTCATTCTCTCTTCTCTGCTCTCCCATCAGGCAGAAGATACAGGAGCCTGAGAGCACATACAACCAGGCTCAAGGATAGCCTCTATCGCACTGTGATAAGACTATTGAACAGTTTCCTTTTACATTGAGATGGACTCTTGGCCTCACAATTTACCTTGTTGTGACCTTGCACCTTATTGTCTATCTGCAATGCACTTCCCTGTAGCTGCGACACTTAACTCTGCAATCGGTTATTGTTTTCTTTACCTGTACTACCTCAATGTACTCTGTACTAACTCAATGTATCTGCACTGTGTAATGAATTGATCTGTACAAACAGTTTGCAAGACAAGTTTTTCACTGTACCTCGGTACAAGTGACAATAATAAACCAATACCAATAAGGTCCCAATCCAACATTGCAATGGGAAGACCCAAATACGCTTAAGACCATAAGCTACAGGAACAGAATTAGGCCATTCAGCCTATCGAGTCTGCTCCACTATTCAATCATGGCTGATTTTTTTTTCTCAACCCCATTCTCCTGCCTTTTCCCTGTAACCCTCAATTCCCTTACCAATCAAGAACCTATCAACCTCTACCTTAACTCGTTGCAAGCTGCTGTCTGCAGATCCAATGACTTGGCCTCCACGGCCCTGCATAGCAACGAACTCCACAGATTCACCACCCTCTGGCTGAAGAAATTCCTCCTCATTTCAGTTATAAAGGGACACCCCTTTATCCTGAGGCTGTGCCCTCAGATCCCAGACTCTCCTACTAATGGAAACATCCTCTCCACATCCACTCCTTCCAGGCCTTTCAATATTCGGTAGATTTCAATGAGATCCCCCTCATCCTTCTGAACTCCACCGAGTACAGGCCCAGACTCAGCAAATGTTCCTTATATGTTAAACCTTTTATTTCTGGGATCATTCTTGTGAACCTCCTCTGGACTCTCTCCAGGGCCAACACATCTTTCCTTAGGTATTGGGCTCAAAATTGCTCCCAATTTTGTGGACACCTTTGTCTAAGTTCCCCACAATTCTCCAATAGGAGTGTTGCACAGGAATGACATCTCACATAGAAATAGCACAAGGATGACTCATCCCCAGAAGTGCAAGGTTGGATCTGGCTGAAGTGAAGTGATTTGGAAATGGCTGCCGTTCGTGGTTCACCTAGGGAATAAAGATTGTGTAACGCTAAAAGAAAGGACTTTGCAAATAAATTTCTAGACCACCGTGTCTTAGTCATTGTCACATAACCTTGTAGGTTTGCAATGTGAAAACTAGCTGCTATATTTCAACAGTGACCACACTTCAAAAATACTTCACTGGTTATAAAGCACTTTAACGACAGTCTCAAAGGCATGTGTAAAACATGGAATATAAATCTATCACTTTTTCACTTTGAGAGTTTATTTTGCAATAACCAAAAGTGACACAGCCTGAACAAGCAATTTCATTGACAAAATTGACTGCATGATAACAAACACTGATATTGTTTTATTGTTAAATCATATACATTATGAACAGGCAATTCTGAATTGTAAAATTAAGATAATTCTGTTATCTAAATTGCTTCTGGCTTGCTGTTAAATCAAGCCTGAGTTCATTAGATGCTTATCCCATTCCCCGAAATGTACCCAGATATTCCGACGGTGTAGAATTAGCTATCCCACTCAAATAATCTTTCCCAGTAAATCAGACAGAGAAAGTAAGCTGACTTCCAATAGAAGACATTATTTTGGTATCCTGATTCATAAATACAGACAACCTTCCCCTCGACGACTCCCAGAATAACTGGAGACTCACTGTCGAGGATTTCAAAGATTATCTTTTGATTTTAATTTTGTCTCAAGATAATTGTTGTTGACTGCACTGAGTAGTTATTCAATTCCCTCCTGCACAAGGTCACTCAATGACTTGCTGGCACCCAACAAGTCAACACAATAATGCTTTGGTTGGGATAACAAGGTAGAAGATACAGCTACAGTGTCACAAAAGAGGAAGTTATTGGGTGTAAACAACTTAACAATCAAGGCAGATTTTGCCCCTGCCCACCACTCCAACTTGGAATTAACCCTTACAGCGTGTCGATTTCAACTTGATAAACGTTCCAAACTTCGGAAATATTGGAGTCCTCTAAAGTTCAAATGTAGACCTGAAATGGAAGGGCAGATGCTGCCAGGTTTCACTACTTTGAAGTCCGATCTTTGGCACGACAGGAATTTTATCGCTAAGGTTCCTATAGGAAACAGCTAGCGGCCTCCTGCACACGTTTCCAGTGACGCCACTTGCTGCCAATGTCCCCCGCTGCTCACTACTTACAAAGAACGCAGAGCATTACAGCACAGGAACGGGCCCTTCTGCCCACAATGTCTGTGCCAACCATGATGCCAATTTAACCACATCTGCCTACATGTGGCCGATATCCCTCCATTCCCGGCCTGTTCATACATCTGTCTAAATGCCTCTTGAATGTTGCAATTGAATCTGCTTCCACCACCTCCCCTGGCAGCACGTTCCAGCCACCCACCACTTTCTATGTAAAAATACTTGCCCCGCACATCTCCTTTACACTTTCGAGTACAGAGAGTGTGCAGTGCTGGTCTGAGGAAACAGATGAGCTTCTACGCAACTGCTTTGAGTCAGTGGACTGGTCCATGTTCAAAGACTCAGCTGTCAGCCTAGATGAGCACATCACCACCATCACGGACTTTATCAGCAAGTGTGTTGAGGACTGTGTACCAAAGAGGACAATACGGGTGTTCCCAAACCGGAAACCATGGATGAACCGAGAGATCCACTCCCTACTGAAGTCGAGGACAGCTGCACACAAATCTGGTGATCCTGACCTGTACAGGAAATCGAGATATGACCTTTGAAAAGCTATCAGGAATGCTAAGAGACAACACTGGTTCAAAATAGAGTCCCAGACCAGCCATCAGTTGTGGCAGGGCTTATATGCTATAACGGGTTACAAAACGAAGACGGGCTGCATAGTTAACAACAGCACATCCCTTCCTGATAAGCTTAACGCATTCTATACGCATTTTGAATAGAAGGGAAGTGGATTGTCACCACCCACCCTGACAGCCTCCAATCAATTAAACCCATGGTCACCATTGAGGATGTAAGATCAGTCTTCTGGAGACTGAACCTGAGGAAAGCATCTGGCCCAGATGGTGTCCCTGGCCGAGTGCTCAGACCTTGTGCTGATCAGCTGGCAGGAGTATTTACAGACATATTTAATCTCTCCCTCCTTCAATCTCAAATTCCCACCTGTTTTAGGAAGACCACTATCATCCCGGTACCGAAGAAAAGCAAGGTAACATGCCTTAATGACTACCGACCAGTGGCTCTGACATCCACCATCATGAAGTGCTTTCAGAGGTTGGTCATGGCACACATCAACTCCAGCCTCCCAGACAACCTCGACACACTGCAATTCGCCTATCGCCGAAACAGGTTTACAGTGGACGCCATCTCCCTGGCCCGACACTCAGCTCTGGAGCATCTGGACAGTAAGTTAGACTATTGCTTATTGACTACAGCTCTGCCTTCAATACTATAATTCCAAGCAAACTCATCACCAGACTCCGAGACCTGGGACACAACACCTCCCTCTGCAACTGGATCCTTGACTTTCTGACCAACAGACCACAATCAGTGAGGATAGGCAGCAACACCCCCAGCACGATTATTCTCAACACTGGTGCCCCACAAGGCTGCGTCCTCAGCCCTCTAACCTATTCCCTATATACTCATGACTGTGTGGCCAAATTCTGCTCTAACTCCATCTACAAGTTTGCAGATGATACCACAATTGTAGGCTGTATCTCAAATAACGATGAGTTGGAGTACAGGAAGGAGATAGAGAGCTGAGTGGAATGGTGTCATGACAACAACCTTTCCCTCAATGTCAGCAAAACAAAAGAGCTGGTCATTGACTTCAGGAAAGGGGGCGGTGTACATGCACCTATCTACATCAATGGTGCTGAGGTCAAGAGGGTGAGAGCTTCAAATTCCTGGGATTGAACATCACCAATAGCCTGTCCTGGTCAAATCACGTAGAAGCCACAGCAAAGAAAGCTCACCAGTGCCTCTACTTCCTCAGGAGGCTAAAGAAATTCAGTATGTCCCCTTTGACACTCACCAGCTTTTATTGATGCACAATAGAAAGCATCCTATCTGGATGCATCATGGCTTGGTATGGCAACTACTCTGCCCAGGACCGCAAGAAACTGCAGAGAGTTGTGAACACAGCCCAGCGCGTCGCGGAAACCAGCCTCCCCTCCTTGGACTCTGTCTTATCCTCTCGCTGCCCTGGTGAAGCAGTCAGAATAATCAAAGACCCCACCCACCTGGGTCATTCTCTCTTCTCTCCTCTCCCATCACGCAGAAGTTACAGGAGCCTGAAGGCACATACCACCAGGCTCAAGGACAGTTTCTATCCCACTGTGATAAGACTATTGAACGGTGCCCTTATACGATGAGATACTCTTGACTTCATAATCTACCTTGTTGTGATAATGTACCTTATTGTCCACCTGCAATGCACTTCCTTGTAGCTGTGACACTTTACTCTGTACTGTTATTGTTTTTACCTGTACTACATCAATGCACTCTGTACTAACTCAATGTAACTGCATTATGTAATGAATTGACCTGTACGATCGGTTATGCAAGACAAATTTTTCACTGTACCTCAGTACAAGTGACAATAATAAACCAATACCAATACTCTCTCATCTTAAATCTGTGCCCTCTAATATTTGACATTCCCATCCTGGGAAAAAGACAGACTGTCTACCTGTCAATGCCTCTCACAATTTTATATTCCTCGTCTGTCCAGCACAGGTTGGGTAAGATAGAGCAGAAGGTGGGGACTGCTGTCTGAGCACTGCCCATGTCAGAGAGTGGTGGGTTCAAGTCCTGCTCCAGACACATGAGCACATAACCTCAGCTGGCACTCCAGTTTCGGGAATGGAACATGAAGTGCAGGCTGGGCTTGGGAAAATCGCCAGGAAGGGGGCAGCTATTTTAGTCTCTGCAATAGTTCTGCCCCCTTTATTGGCTCAGGTCTCATTGGACCCAGGCCACACTTCACGTTCAACCCCCAACACCACCTATTCCAGCTCTACTGTCACAATTACCTGTTACGACTGTATAGCTCCTAACATTCTCCTGTTGCCGCTGGCCTTCCACAAATTGGAGCAGTCCGTGAGCGGTGACGAGGCCTCAGCTGGTGGAGGTGAAGCCCACCTATGGACCACCCTGATGGCTTCTGACAGCTCAAGCTGTTAATGGCCTTTTCCAATGTCTCTAGATGTCCGTGATGATGAGTTACTTGACAAATGTTTACATAATTAAAAATAAAACAATCAAATCTATTTTTTTAAAGAATATTTGTAACCAGAATTAATTATGAACTATCAAGATTACTGAAATAAACTGAAAAACAAGTCACCTGCCTTTTGAGTGAATTTCAGCGACTTCAGTCAGATGAATGGGGCTATGCTGAATGCACTAACTAGTGTGAAGTTGAAGGGCCAAATATCAAATGTGTCTGGCACGTCAACTCAAGATAGTGCGGAAGTTCCCTGGATTCGGTGGGAGTCCAAGGGCAGAGTGAGAGGTCAGGAGTGCCAGCATCAAACCTTCTGTGGGGTTGGTACTTCTTTTCTGCAGTGCGCAGGGTATCTGGAACGCACTGGTGTGTGCACCTCACCCAGCTGGTGGCTTCCTACAGAACTACTTGTGGTCAGCGTAATCCAGCCCAATATATTCATTACAGCCTTGGTCCAAGAACTGGTCAATGAGCTGAATTCCAGAGGTGTGCTGAGAGTGACTGTCCTTGACATCAAGGCAGCAGTTGACTGAATGTGGCATCAAGGGGAAAACACTTAGTGGTCGGAGCCATACTCAGACATATTCTCAAACATCTTTCTTTGAGAGATGTTTGTGGATTTTGAGGTTTATCAATGCATCCCCAGGACATCAGTGCACTTATAGAGTCATACAGCATGAAAACAGGCCCTTCGGCCCAACTGGTCCATGCTGGCCAAGATGCCCCATCCAAGCTAGTCCCATTTGCCAGCATTTGGCCCATAACCTTCTCAACCTTTCCAATCCATGTACTTGTCCACTTCTTCAGGGCAGTGTCCTAGACCCAATCATCTTCAGTTATTTCGTCTTTGACCTTCTTTTCAACATAAGGTCAGATGTAGGTAGGTTCGCTGATGACTGCAAAATGTTCAATTCCATTCACAATTCCTCAGCAAACATAGTTGCCCATGTTATTCAAGAGGCTTTTAGATAGGCACATGAATATGTAGAGAATGGAGGGATATGGATCACGTGCAAACAGAAGGGATTAATTTAATTTGGCACAGACATTGTGGGCCGAAGGGCCTGTTCCTATGCTTTACTGTTCTCTGTTCTCAGACCAGTCTGGGTATGTCCTGAGTCCTCCATACATAGCTCTTGGTTTTGACCACAATATGGGAATGATTAGTCGGAACAAATGTGTGTGAAATACCTTCCACAACACAATACTCATAGGTTCATCTGAGCTTTAGCTTGCAACGGAACAAAAAGTTGCTGGTTGATCAAATGTCCTCCATTCTCTGTATCCAACACCAATATTCCTATAACCTCAGCAGAAAGATACGCTCCTTTCAATGAATAAGAATGTGTAAAGTTTCAGAATTCTAATTTCCTGAGAAATATAACACATAAGTAGCCTTTGGTATGATTTTTGGATGGAGTCTGTTCCATCCAAGTACAGGAAACAGGAACGGAAGTTGGACCTCAAGTTTGCATCTATATTCAATAAGATCATGTTTGATCTGAACTTGGCCTCACTTCCACTTTTTTGTTATTTATCTACTTCCTGCCTGTCCCCCACACCTTTGATTCCCCTATCTACTCAAAATCGGTCTAACTTGGCCTTTGACATATTCCACGACTCCGTCTCCACATCCCTCTGAGGGACAGGTTTCCAAAGACTCATGACCTTCTGAGAGAAAAAAATTCCTCCTCATCTCCAAATGGAACGACAATGGCTTTTCCTGAGACTCTGACCCCTGATCACAGATTTCCAAACAAAGGGAAACACGTTCTCAGCATCCTTCCTGGCAACCCCCTTTGAATCTCACAGGTCCCAAAATCACCTCTCATTCTTCTCAACGTCAATGAGCATTGGCCCAAGCTCCTGAACCTTTCCTCCAAAGGTAACCTCCTCACCCCAAGGATCAACCTAGCCTCCAATTGAACTATATCAACCCCCGCCCTTTCATTATCAATTCACACTGGCTACGAACCAACCACGCACAAGCCTTTCAAGGCCATTAAAGAGCCAGGCCTTCAAGAGGAGGTTGTCTTTCTTGCCATGACATGGCAAGGATGGCCACATCTCCAACAGACAGTTGCGGACACAGCTTAGCACATCACGGAAACCAGCCTCCCCTCCATGGACTCTGTCTGTACTTCCCGCAGCCTTGGTAAAGCAGCCAACATAATCAGAGACCCCACCCACCCTGGACATTCTCTCTTCTCCCCCCGTCTTATCAGGCAGAAGATATAAAAGCCTGAAAGCACGAACCACGAGGCTCAAGGACAGCTTCTATCCTGTTGTTATATGACTATTGAATGGTTCCTTACAACAAGATGGACTCTTGACCTCACAATCTACCTCGTTATGACCTTGCACCTTATTGTCTACCTGCACTGCACTTCCTCTGTAACTGTGGCAGTTTACTCTGAATTCTGTTGTGTTTTACCTTGTACTACCTCACCGCATTGTGTAAATAATTGATCAGTCTGAACAGTATGCAAGACAACCTTTTCATTGTACCTCGTACGTGACAATAATAAACCAATTCAAATTGCAATTCCAAATCCACAGCTTTAGATATTTTACCTCGTCAGATCATCATCAGTACAAGAGCTGGGCAGTCATGTTACAGCTCTACGAGACGTTGGTAAGGCCACATTTGGTGTACTACGCACAGTTCTGGTCACCCTGCTATTGGAGGGATATCATTAAACTGGAGAGGGCACAAAAAAGGATGTTACCAAGACAGGAGAGCGGGCTATAAGGAGAGACCGGATAGTCTCGGACCTTTCCCCTGGAGCAAGGGAGGCTGAGGGATGACCTTATAGAGGTTCTTAAGATCATGAGGGGCAGAGATGGGGAGAATAGCCAAAGTCTTTTCCCCAGGGTAGGGAAGCCTAAGACTAGAGGGCATGGGTTTAAAATGAGAGGGGAGATATTTAGAAGGAAGCTTTTTCACACAGAGAGTGGTGGGTATATGGAAAGAGCTGCCAGAGGAAGCTGTACAGGCGGGTACAATTACAATATTTTAAAGGCATTTTGACAGTTGCATGGATAGAGAGACTTGGGCCAAACGCAGGCAAATAGGATGAGCTCAGTTAGGCAACTTGGTCAGCATGGACAATTTGGGCTGAGGGACCCGCTTCCGCACTGTGTAGCTCTATATGACTCTATCCCTAAACATAGACTGAAGGAAAGTCCTGGAATTTTTCTTGATTCTTGATCCAGCAGATGGTCGATGATGACCCCAGGAGTGTGCTGGGTCTAAAGGTTGTAATAAGTTAGGAAACAGAAATGAAAGTGAGGCAGAATAAATTGACGACTGCGGAGGCGTGCAGAAGATGAACCTGTGTCCACAGAGAAGGCAAGAAAAGGTTTGCCCAAAATGTGGTTGCTGGGGAAGTATCCCTGGAAATCCCTGGAAAGGAAACAATCGTCAGGATTGAAGTTCTTAGCCAACAAAAGGAAGAAAAATAGTCAAGGCAACAGTCAACCTGCCAACATTTATCTAATCTGGCCAGGCCACAAGCTAGTCCTCGGTTACATGCAAGTGACTAACATCTTAAGGTGGGCCCAGCCACTTGAAAATAACTGAGGAGAGATGGCACAGAGGCCCAGGTGACAGAGGGACCTTGAGGTCAAGGTGTTGACCACGGAGGAACCATCTCCAGATCCTCCCATCATGGTCACTCTTGTTATGTATGGATGAGAAGGATATCCTCATTTGTTCCAGGAGGTGCATTGTCTCTGGGCAGTAATCCATTTTTCCACTGCTGTTTTGTTGTCATAACATTTGAACTGCTTTGAAAATAAATTACAATACTATCATGTTTAACCTTTG
This sequence comes from Pristis pectinata, assembly GCF_009764475.1. Taxonomy (NCBI): domain Eukaryota; kingdom Metazoa; phylum Chordata; class Chondrichthyes; order Rhinopristiformes; family Pristidae; genus Pristis; species Pristis pectinata. Next base: position 136,152,846 of record NC_067406.1, read on the forward strand.
TTTCCTACGTGTTGCTGTCACTTCTTGAGCTTTCAGGGAATTATCTAGCATGGAGCATTCCATGTAACTCGCTGAAAAAACTTGTGAAGAAGATTATATGAAAATCTCACTTGCTGGCTGGAGGGACAAGGTTCTGGTTTTCCAATAACCTATTTGTGTAGTAACAACAGAACATGCTGGAAATACTCAGCAGGTCAGGCTGTGTGTGTGAGAGAGGAACAGAGTCAGGGTTTCATCCTCGACTTGAAACGTTAACTCTGTTTCTCTCTCCATTGATGCCGCCTGGCCTACTGAGTATTTCCAGCATCGTTTCTTTGTTATTTCAAATTTCCAACATTTGTAGTTTTTCTGCTTTTCAACCTTCATGAAAAATGTTGATCCTGATTTTACTCCTAAATGACCTGGCTCTTATTTTAAAGTTACGTAATTCTTCCAATGCTGAATCCTCCTGCCACCAATTAGAGGAATTAGATTCATAGAGCATCGAGCATAGAACATTATACAGCACAATGCAGGCCCTTCGGCCCACGATGTTGTGCTGACATTTTATCCTGCACTAAGATCTATCTAACCCTTCCCTCCCACATAGACCCCCATTTCTCTATCATTCATGTGTCTATCTAAGAGTTTCTTCCCTAATGTATCTGCCCCCACAACCTCTGCCAGCAGTGCGTTCCATGCACCCACCACTCTCTGTGTAAAAAACTTACCTCTGACATCCCCCTTATACCTTCCTCCAGTCACTTTAAAATTATGCCCCCTCGTGTTAGCCATTTTTGCCCTGGGGAAAATGTCTCTGACTTTCCACTGACTTATCGTCTTGTAGTTCCCTACACCTGTCCTAACACATCCCTTTAATGTTTACGTCACTGAAATAATAGCCACATGGATGGAGTTATCCCTTTTGACTTGATTTGGTTAATTTGCACTGTGCCCTCATCAAGGCTAGAGTATACCTGCTTCGGTGCAATGCCCAGAACTGGACACTGCATCCAAGATTGCTGGGGTGGGGTTCTGAATTCAGATCAGTCCAAAATTCCTCTGTAACATTGGGATGAATGTCAAGTCTGGTTGGCATTCCTGAAACCAATAAATTCTTTACACATTCAATCCTGGACTGGATTGGAAGTCCAATCCGATCAATATCAGCGGCACGGTAGCATAGCGGTTAGCGCGACACTATTACAGTGCCAGCAATCGGGATTCGATTCCCGTCGCTGTCTGTAAGGAGTTTGTACGTTCTCCCGTGTCTGCGTGGGTTTCCTCCGGGTGCTCCAGTTTCCTCCCACATTGCAAAAAGACGTACGGGTAGGTTAATTTGGGTTTAAGATGGGCGGCGTGGACTCGTTGGGCCGGAAGGGCCTGTTACCACGCTGTAAATAAAAAAAATACTGAGCTCACGTACTCTTGGCTGGTGGTACCATAGCATACCTGTAGAACTCTGCTGCAGGATTCACATTGAGCTCAGTGATGGAGCAGTGTCATCCTGAAGTGATCTGCTAGATGCGCTTCGCACCTGTCCCTTCATCCTTACATTAGTGAATGGCTGATGTAAGCAGCATAACCCCTTTCATTTGGATGCAGTTGCCAGCTTTGAGTAAGGCAGTTCATTTATTTTACTCCATCATAAAGATTTTATTTAAATTCCTGCATTAACCAATTCACTGATCTTTAATTTTTTATTATTTAAGCCTATTAAAAATGTTTATTGATCATAAAACCCCTAAAGATAGTTCAGAGGCCTTTGAGAGCGATGAACGGTCAAAAGGCTGCCAGTGTATTGGGTGGGCAAGATCTCAGGTTATGCCACCTAACTGCCAGTGGCAACCGCTCTCGGGTACAAAGGTTCCGCTTGGTTGGCACTAGATACCTGATCAGGTTAGTACAGGGTGGAGAATTTGTGCAGTGGTTCAGATCCATTAGATGACCCGAAGTATCGGTAGTGACCCAAAGGCATTTCTGATAGGTCAGTCTGAAAAAAATTGTTAATAGATCATACATGATGACTGTTATAGGAAAAACATCATTCAACTGGAAAGAGTACAGAGAAGATTTACAAGGACGCTGTCAGGACTTGAAGGCCTGAGTTATAGGGAGAGGTTGGACAGGCTAGGAGTTTATTCCTTGATTGAGGTGTGACCTTATAGAGGTGTATAAAATCATGAGGGATATAGATAGGGTCAACGTGCATAGCCTTTCCTGCCGGGTAGGGGGAACAAAAAAACTAGAGGGCATAAGTTAAAGGTGAGAGGGGAAGGATTTAAAAGGGACCTGAGGGGCAACTTCTTCATGCAGAAGGAGGTGCTTGTATGGAACGAGCTGCCAGAGGGAGTGGTTGAGGCAGGTACAATAACAACATTTAAAAGAACATAGAACACTACAGCACAGTACAGGCCCTTCAGCCCACAACGTTGTGCCGACATTTTATCCTGCTCTAAGACCTATCTAACCCTTCCCTCCCACATAACCCCCTATTTTCCTATCATTCATGTGTCTATCTAAGAGTCTCTTAAATGTCCCTAATGCATCTGCCCCCACAACCTCTGTTGGCAGTGCACCCACCACTCTCTGTGTAAAAAACTTACCCCTGACATCCCCCTTATACCTTCTTCCAATTACCTTAAAATTATGTCCCCTCGTGTTGGCCATTATCGCCCTGGGAAAAAGTCTCTGATTGTCCACTCGATCTATACCTCTTATCATCTTGTACACCTTTGGCTGTACATTTGGATAAGTACATGGATAGAAGGGGTTTAGAGAGATATGGGCCAAACTCAGGTAAATGGGACTAGCTTGGTGGGCACCATGGTCAGCATGGACAAGTTGGGCCAAAGGGCCTGTTTCCATGCTGTTTCCATCTATGACTCTATGTCAATGCACACCACTACATTGCAATAAAACACCACCTTCATATCATATTAAAGTGAACAGTCTTCCATAAAGCATCAGTGATGCCAATGAGACTTTCACTGTTAATTCTGTCCACATCTAATGGCACTTTTCACGTTTAAAGTTTGGTTTCTTCTTGGTGTGACGGCCTGTGACACAAGGAGCCTTGAAGAGCTGCACGTGGTTGCAGCTTTTGGACACTGGATGGCACTGCAGAGCAGTAATTACTGTTCCTGGGATTTAAAGGGTTAACTTGTGTGGGTGGGCTGCAGAGAATGATCCTGCTGAGGTGTTTAGGACATTGGTAGATCGAAAGGCTCTGATGCAAGGTCACTGAGCTCCACAGATGTTGCCTAACCTTGATCTCCCAATCATGGCCCTTGCACCTTAATTGTCTACCTGCACTGCTATTTCTCTGTATCTGTAACACTAAGTTCTGCATTCTGTTATCACTTTTCTTTTTGTACCACCTCGATGTGTGTGGAACGATCTGTCTGGATGCCTTGCAAACAAAAGCTTTTCACTGCATCCCAGTACATGTGGCGGCACGGTAGCGTAGCGGTTAGTGTAACACTATTACAGTGCCAGCGATTGGGGTTCAATTCCAGCCTCTGTCTGTAAGGAGTTTGTACGTTTTCCCCGTGTTTGCATGGGATTCCTCTGGGTGCTCCGGTTTCCTCCCACATTCCAAAGATGTACGGGTCAGTAGGTTAACATGGGTGTAATTGGGCAGCGTGGGCTCATTGGGCCGGAAGGGCCTGTTACCATGTTGTATAAATAAAGTGCTTAAAGTTTTAAATGTGACAATAATAGACCAATTACCAATTAACTTGCTACTTCCAGCATTTCCTGTTTTTATTTCAGATTTCCATCATCTGCAATTTATTATTTTTCCATTGCGATGAATAATAGTTATAAAGTCAGACTGCAAGGAAACAGGCCCTTCGGCCCAACTGGTCCATGCCAACTAAGATGCCCATCCAAGCCAGTCCCATTTGCCAGTGTTTGGCTCATAACCCTCTAAACCTTTCCTATCCATGTATCTGTCCAACTGTCTTTTAAGTGTTGTTATTGTACCTGCTTCAACCACTTCCTCTGGCAGCTCTTTCTACATACGTATCACCTTTTGTGTAAAAAAAAGTTGCCCTTCAAGTTCCTATTAAATATTTCCCCTCTCACCTTAAACCTATGCCCTCTAGTTCTTGGTTCGCCAACCCTGGGAAAAAGACTGTGTGCATTCACCCAATCTATGCCCCTCATGATTTTATGCACCTCTCTAAGATCAAGTATAATATATTAGGATCATATACAACATGCATCTTTTTAAATTTTCCCTCCAAAATTAGTTTCTAACTTAATGAATTTCACAGGCAGAGCACAACACACTGTCGTTACAATATGGTGTGTTTTAAACGACTCTCTGACGACGGATTTCAAAGCACATGTCCACACTCTCGGATTCTCGTTCAAATCCGCACTGGATATTTATTTGCCCCACCAGTGCTAGATCTACTCTCCCTGCCTTCGCCCTCTGACCACCATTTTCCAGAACCCTGTTTTCATACCACCTCACGGGACAACTGTCTTAAATGTTAGCAATGAACATGACAGTCTTTTGTCTGGTCCCAACACACATGGTGTGGGAGGTCTACTTCAGTGAGGGGGGTGAGTTAGACACCCCGACACACACATTCCCCCACCTTGCAGTCATTCACCCAGGACACTGGGAGAGCCAAGAACAGTGCCCCATCCCACATTCCCATCAAGTCTGGAGCATGACGTAGAATTTTCTACACTATCAAAAAACCAATTCAAGAGGCCCAATTGTTATTAACAAAAACAGAAAATTCTGGAAGCACTGAACAGGTCGGGCGGAGAGAAACAAGTGTTTCAGATCAATGACATTTCAGCAGAACTTTCAGGTTACTGACCTGAAATGTTAACTCTGCTTCTCTCTCCACAGACGTTGCCTGATCTGCTGAGTGTTTCCAGCATTTTTTGTTTTATTTCTGATTTCATGTAGTCTTCTGAGCAAAACTAGATCTTGCCCATTCTGAATAATGAGACTTCCCAGCTGTAACAGTGACTGATCTTACACTGGATCTATTCTTTTATTATAAATGCACCCAGAACCACATTTCCTTGTGTATGAAGTTATGATGTCACTTCAGACAGGGATGTCTCGTTCCTATGGCAGAGAGGGCAAAGGTTTAAAGTGATTGGTTCAAGGATCAGAGGGCAATTGCCCAATACATCAGGGACACATCCCTCCCCACCATCAGGAGTATCTACAGGAGGAGCTGCCTCAAGAAGGCAACATCCATCATCAAAGATCCCCACCATCTGGGCCATGCCATCTTCTCGCAGCTTCCATCGAGCAGGAGGTACAGAAGCCTGAAGTCCCACACCACCAGGTTCAGGAACAGCTACTTCCCTTCAACCATTCGGTTCTTGAACCTACCGGCACAGCCCAAATCACTAAAGTTCAGCAACACTATGACCACTTTGCACTGAAATGGACTTTGTTTTTTTTGTTCTAATTGTGTTTTTTCTGGTAAAAATTGTGTATGATTTATATTTATGTTTTTCTTGTGAATGCTGCTTACGTGATGCTATGTGCCTGTGATGCTGCTGCAAGTAAGTTTTTCATTGCACCTGGGCACACATGTACTTGTGCACGTGACAATAAACTCGACCTTGACTTGAGCAATTGAGAAGATATTTTTCAACCAAAAGGACAGTGAGGTCACAGAGTCACACAGCAAAGAAACAGGCCCTTCGGCCCACCTTGTCCATACTGACCATTGAGCACACATCTATATCATTCCCATTTACCAGCGCTTGATCTATAACCCTTGATGCCTGTAACTGTACAAGGTGTGGGAGCCACTAAGACTGATGAGGTAAAAACCCTCACTACTTTTAGAATGTCTCTGAATGACCATGATGTCCCATAACCCATCAAACTGACAGCTGAGAATTTGTATTTGCCTCAACTGCTCTTTCTTGGACACCACGGACATGATTGGCCAAATGGCCTTCTTCCCTGCCCTTGGCTCCTGCGATGAATGCCAACCTCTACAGTAGCGTCTGCAAGACACAGGCAAGGGACTCACCGTGATAGAGCCGCATGAACTGGGAGTGCAACCTGGAGACAATCAGTGCGTCGGGGAGCTCCCTCAGAAACAGCTTGAGGAGACTGGCAACAGAGCAGACGTCCGCTTCCTGGACGAGGTCAGGCACGGCCCCGCAGTCATAACTCTGCCGCAGTCGGTCCACCACCTTCACATTCCCGTTCACTCGGAAGAGACCTTCTTGTTCCAGTCCTGCCAGAGAGAAGCCACCACAAGTTCTGAGTCATAACAATCAGCGTTTGTCAATCATATTACCATCACCATATTAAATTTATTTTTTAAGCACTTACAGGACAATGGTATCATGGACAAGGCTATGATTTGACATCCATCCTTAACTATCTTTGAACTGAGAGGCATTACCGGGTTATTTCAGAGCGCCATTGAAACGCACAAAATTCTCACAGGGCTCGACAGCGAGGATGCATGAAGGACGTTTTCCCAGGATCGCGTGTCGTGGACGGTGAAAATGCGATTCTTATCTGAAGTGTTGCGTGTGCGTTTCACGGTTGTTAATTAGCGTTATTGCTGTAGCTATATAGTTTGCATAGTTTTTCTTCGACTTTCTGTATTAGTTGTAGTATTTTGACATTGGATGTCCTTTTGTAGTGCTTTTAGTAAATAAACGTTTGTTTAAAAAAGGACATTTCCCCTAAGGGTCACAGTCTCAGAGAAAGGGGTAGGACATTCAGGACTGAGATGAGGAGAAATTTCTTCATTCAGTAGTTGGTGAATCTTTGGAGTTGTCTACCCTGGAAGTCTGTGGAGGTTCAACCACTGGGTTGCAGTCAAGAAAGAGGTGCACATATTTCTGGGTATTGAGGGAATCAAGGGATGAGGGGAAAGTGCAGGAAAGTGGTGCTTGAGGTGGAAAATCAGCCATGATCTGGGTCAATTCTGCTGCAGGCTCGAGAGGTTGATTGGCCCACTCCTGTTTCTATTTCTTATGTTCTTATTTTGTAAACTCGGTGATTTTCTTTTTATTTGCTTTAATCAGGGTGTTGAGTTTCCCGGCTTTTGAAAATCAAAACTAGAAATTGGAAAGATTCTCAAGAACTGTAATGTGTGAAAGACTTGCATTGGTGTAACACCTTGTATACGTTCTTAACCACGTGTGTGGAGTCAGGTGGAAGTCAGATCACGCAAGGCCAACACATCCTGCGTTAGTGAATAGGGTGCATTTTATATCAGTTCTTTTGTTTCATGGTCACCATTACTGACCTGAGACTTCTATTTGATTCATTGAATTAAAGTTTCCCCACAGTGAATGGTAGGGCTCTGAGGTGTGCAGTAGCTCAGAGGGACCTAGGGATACAGGTCCCTAGTTCCTTGAAAGTGGCATCACAGGGAGATAGGGTCATAAAGAGAGCTCTTGGCACTTTGGCCTTCGTAATTCAGGGCACTGAGTACAGGAGTTGGGATGTTATGTTGAAATAGCCCAGACAGGCAGCTCACCACCACCTCCTCATGGGCAATTAGGGATGGACAGTAAATGCTGGCCTTGCCAGTGACATTATCAGCCTGTGAATAGATAGCTTTAAAAATACATAATACTTATTATCTACACTGCATCAGCCAATGAGTTGGAGGTTGGATGGTGCATGGCTCACAATAAACAGTCAACTTACTCAGAAAATAGTGAGTACGTAACGCAGAGGAAACAGAAACTACAGCAAGTTTACGTCACAAAAGCAGAATAATTTCCCCAGAAAAAAATGCAGTGATTGGAGGATCCTTTCATATAAAGTGCACACACAACATCAATCTCTGTCACAACTGGTCACTACAGTTGACTGACAGAGGAATTAACCAATTATCTCCACTCTGAGTGACAAGAGCCTTGCCACTTTGCACAGCTTTAAAGAAAACTTGGAACATTGAAATGCCATATCAGTTGACACTTCTCTCAATCAATGGGCTTTGTTTTTTGTTCTAATTGTGTTCTTTCTTGTAAAAATTGTTTAATTTATGAGTTTTCTTCTGAATGTTGTGTCTGTAATGCTCTGTGCCTGTGATGCTGCTGCAAGTAAGTTTTTCATTGCACCTGTGCACACATGTACTTGTGCAGATGGCAATAAACTCGACTTGGACTTTGTGTTTCCCCTCAGGAAGCACTGTTGTCCACCAGTCCTACCGATTATCAAGAGCGCTTCACAGATGGAAGCTCTGCTTGTTTAATGGGAATAACCACAGGTGGAAGTTGTAATCATTATATACACCTGGAGACTTGCAACATCTTGGTGGGATACAGTAAATGAAATGGCTGTTGTGTTCAGGTCTCTCGTTCACTCTTTAATTGACACATGCTGCTCCCTTCTGAAAATGAAATAGTTGCTAAAATACCAAAGTCAGAGTGATGTACCCTGCTGCATGGTGTAACGTTAAGGGTGCTGCATGAAGGAACATGCCCTGTGCCGAGGACCGTGCGTCTCAACAACATAGGCGATCAGTATTTGTTGACTGATCTGTGTCATTGCCCTGGTAGAGTGGTCCTGGTACCAACCAATGCCCAAATAAGTTTCTTGTCCCAGACTTGTACTTCCTGGCTCTGGAGGTCGGGGTGGGCTAAGGAACCACCCCGGCGAGGTGTCCTGTGAGGTGGGAGTGGGTCCAAGTGATGACTAGTCCTCAAGCGGCATGACCTTTCAACCCACCCTGGGATACCCTGAATTGACATCGAACAGTCTTTAGATGTCTCTGTTGTATGTGGATATTTAAAAATTAACATTGTCATTAAAAAGACAATTCAAAGATTAAATTTAAAGTTCCAGAAAATAATTACAAGTACTAAATTAAACTAATACAGTGCAGGTGCTCCCCAGATTTACAGCAGGGTTCCATTCCTTTGAGCCATTCGTAACTTGAATAGTTTGCAAGTCAGAACTGGGGCCATGAACCAAGTTCCCAGGCAGCAGCCGGCAAATACACCCCGCCGGTCTCCTAAACACTTGTTCGTATGTTCGGGCTGTATTG